>NC_141696.1:782456700-783126700 GCF_964263255.1 Lissotriton vulgaris | reverse complement strand
AGGATACTGGCCACTGTAGCATACCTGTGTAAGTAGTGTTAGTGTGCGTTTATTCTATACAGGGAGTGGGAAGCGAACTACTCACCACTAACGGTCTGTAGACTCAAACAAAGTCTTTTAGGAAGCAGGAATAAAGAAATAATCGTGAAGAATATAATGTAAAATGTTGCAATGCCACAGAACAAAAATTGTGAAATGAGGTGTGTCTAAGAAAGTGGCTGTGTGTAATAAAGGCATGGAGTTTGCAAATTAAACAGAAAGTGTCTTTATTTAAGTGCCATAATTGGACCCACTGGTGCAAGAGCTAGGGCATCCAGCTGATGCAAAGTTGAACCACTTCTGCTGTATTCAAACGTAAGCTCCTGCATCAGTGAATTGCATATTACATGTTACATTTGCATGTGACATAAACAATAGCTATTACACTTGAATGACTCTACATTCTATAAGGAAAATAAAGGTAGGATACGATTCCCACATGTATCCTTTAAGAAAAGAAAGAAATTGCAAAAAAAACTTTTTAGGTACATTGGCAGTGTTTTTTTGTAACACAAAATTATCAACATTAGAATAGTCAGCAATCTGTTGTACAGTAGATTCAATGCGGTACATGTCAGAATTGGTACTAGTTCTACCCACATTGGAACTTTGAGGATGAATACAAACATAGCGCTTCTGAGAAGCACATTTGGAACCTTTGTAGTCAAACCATACATTATTGTCTTCAGCTGTTTCAAAAATATATTCTTGTGTAGAAAGCTAAGGTATCGAGCTGAGAAAAACTCCAACCCCTTCTGCTGTAGTCATATCGAAGCTCCTGCATCAGTGAATTGCACATTATATGTTACAGTTCTATGTGACCTACACAATAGCTATTAGACATGGATGAATAAATTGTATAATGAAAATAAAGGTAGTTTACGATTACCACACTGTGCCAACCAGTTCCTAAACAAAGTCGTCTTTTTTCGTTTTTATTGTGAGGTTCTGAGCAGAGGTTGACTTTGAGTAAATTTGTGTGAAAGGGCTTTGTGAATAACAGGGAGGCAGAGAGGTGTGTGCACAAAGAATAGACGTGGTTTCAAAATGGGTGTTGGGTTTAGGCTAATTTAGGAAGTGAATAGCGTATTTGCATAGGCCATACATCACGGATCCCTGGTTAAAGTGGAGATGTAAGGGGCAATAATGAAGATAGAGTTCAAATGTCTGAGTATACTTAGAAAGCTGTTATATGAAAGTAGTAGGATTGAAGTGTATTATATAAAATTGAAAGGAAAAAGTCAAAAAAGATGGAATAAAATCCATTCAAGAATAACGTGAGTTTCTTACAAGTCTTGGAGATTCTAATCCAGAAGTTCTTCAGCGGCTTGAGATGTGTAATGTTCCAAGAGGCTATTGTTGCCATCATCTGAGAAAAGCGAAGCAATCCAATTCATATCCTCGAAGGGACAGTAATGTTCCTCGAATGTTGGAGAGGCAATTTGAATTGGCAGGAAATCTGCGATGTTGTGAAAGGTCGCACGTTGCAGGAGATCTTTTGCGGCTGCGCAGAAATCCCATTCCGCTGCAATTCCTTTTTGCATTGCATTCGACACTGCTCAACTGCCAGAACAATCACGTTCATGGTTTTCAAGATAATGCATTAACTGCTGGATATCTGGAGTGATTGTTGGGATGTTGGCAAGGCATACATCCATTCGCCAGTCAAATGGGCAAGTTTTGCAATCAAACGATGGTTGTACGCTTATTGCATAAGTGCAGATAAAGTTATGTTGTAGCTAGCTCCGATAATATATAGAGGCAGGTAGTCGAAAAGTTTTTCAGTTTTTATACAGTACTGATGTAGCTTGGCGTAGAGACATATTCTGTCGGACATAGTTGTTACCACAGAGAGCGTAGCCATTTCTAGAAGTAGACTTAGTAGTAGGATGGTCGCAAAGAGAGCTAGAATTATGGGCACAGTTTCTGTTATTCCAGAGATGATCGAATGAATGTAGTCTGGTATTAAAAGAAGAACAGTTTGAAAGCTTGTTAGAAGGTTGTAAGAGACCGTGTTAAAAAAGTGTGCCAGACCTTGAGTGTGACATGTGTGTAAATTGTGTAACAATTCACAAAGTGTAATTGGCAGTTCGTATTTAAAAAGGAGTGTATTTTACTTGAAGTTTGTGGTATCTGCAGTCAAAACATTTCTTTTGCAGAAGTGAGGGAGACTACTGTTCTGAACAAAAGCACTTTTAGTTTGGTTTGTTTATTGAAATCTGTTTTCAAACTAAGAATTGAAGGCCAAGTTGAAGTTTGGGAGTTAGTTTGTGTGGGTGGGAATAGACATTGCCACAGGAAGTTACTGTGTTTGAAACAGTAAGGACATGCGGTGTGGCAGCTCACATTCTGTAAGAGTGCACATTATTGAGAAGCAGATAACTGCTCTTAGAAGGCTGTGTGAATGTTAGTCGGATTGTGGGAGTTGGCATGCTTTTAAGAAAGGACACAAAGTTGGGGGCTCAAAGCTTAGAAGTGCCGTGTGGTTGGAGAATCTTGGATAGTAATGAATGGCTGTCATTGTGGTCACACCTTTCACCTGTGAGAAAAACCTCTATATGCTCTTTAAGACAGCAATATGTAAATGGGAGAAACCACTGCTTGTGAATAAACGCGCTACCTTATATAATCACATACAACATGAAAAACAACATGTGCACCTAGCAGACACAACAACACTACATACTGTGGGAAACCTGGCTAGCCATGTACACAAACTAAACATGGCATGGCAACTCTGCCTCACAATGCAGAATGAGGGGAGAGATGGAAGCAAAGTATGTGCAAAGGTGGTATGTAATTATCGATTATAAAAAGTATATAATGTAAAGTCGCGAGGGGATGTGCTGGACACAGTTGAGTATGCAGAGCACAGACATGTACATGTCAACATTCACTGATGGTCTATTGAGTGAAGTGGACAGTGGATGCAAACATGATAGTACAGTCAGTAGGGAAGATTACGGAATAGTAGAGCGTACGTGCCTCCTCCCCCCCTAAATGTTTAGGGTAGTGGGCTGGCTCAGCGTACGCAAGGCTTGCGTAGGGGTTTGAAGAAGAGGCACGTATCTCTGGGTGTGGTTTTCTTCTGGATTGGTGAACGTGTCTGCCAGGTCTGCTCAGCTTACACCACGGCGAGGCTGACGCCGTGAGCGAAGGTGGCTGCGTGAATGATGCTTTCAGTGTGCTGGTATCTAGAAAGCGAAATGGCCGCTCCGACGCATATATGCTCCACAGTTCACCTTTCGACACCGCCGTATGTGAAAGAGGGCCCAACACGTGCCAGCGGAAGCTCCTGGGCCGAGGTCTCCGAGTTCGGAAGGCTCCTGAGATTATCGCTGGGTACTGGGACACAGGCACACAGCGTCCAGCATGAGGTCCAGCACTGTGGCGTGGTCTGTATACTACTAACACAGTAGTCCATCGACCAAGTCTGGACTAGTGGTTTGTCCACCTTTGTCCTCATCATTGAACCCTGCATCTGGTCTGATCACTATCTGTTAAAATGTACTCTTACATTCTCTATTATTGCGAAACCTAGCAGGATTAAAGGTGGTTCTGCTAGGCAATGGAACTCTGAATAAAGCAGATCTCCTCTTTACACTAGCATCAACTATACCAACGTATGGTACAGATCTAGAAATTACTGAATCAAACGTTTCAAAATGGCTTCTGAATGCCAGTGATAAACATGCTCCCCTCAAACCATTTAAATCAGCCCGTCAAACCGACTCACAGAGATCGTTCACTTCTGAACTCAAAAACCAGAAACTGGCACTACGGCAATTAGAGAGACAATGATGCTCCAAATACTGCCATGGGAAAAAACTACACTATATAGAAGCCAGGAAAGAATACAAACAAACATTCTACTAGCTAAAACTAGTTATTTTTCAACACGTATCTTCAATTCAAATAAAAACTCTAAAGAGATCTTCAATATAGTTAATGAACTATCTAATCCTGAAAGAATTCTATTAAAAGCACTGCCCTCCCAAGCCCTATGTACTTCCCTTAATGATTAGTCATCGACAAATTTACTGCTATTAAGGCTAAAATTCCTAAGCATATGAGTACGTCTAGATCCCCTGATTTTCTACCAAATAACAGCACTCTTAGTAACTTTCCAACCATCAATACGGAAACCTTCCAGGAACCTCTGATGAAGGTTAAATCAGGATCACCCTTGGACTGTTGTCCTCCACACATACTTAGAGACTGTTTTACAGCATTCCCAGGACCTGTACTGTTGCTGTTAAATGAGTCCTTAGCTTCTGGTCAAGTGCCCATAGCCTTTAAGAAAGTGGTAGTGGTACCTCTTTTGAAGAAACCTGGAGCTGATCCTATGCTCCCCTCCAACTACTGTCCGATCTCCCTGCTCCCATTTTTGGCAAAACTATTAGAGACACATGTAGCCAAATGTATGTCCAACTTTTTGGATCCCCAACAGGCAGGGTTTTGCCCTGCCCATTCCACCGAAACTGTCATTCTTGCTGTGCTGGATACTCTTATGATATTGATAAAGGGGCTCCCCAGGCTTTGGTAAAGCTGGATCTCTCTGCCGCTTTTGACACGGTCGACCATGTCATCCTGGCCGACCGTGTTAAACTTGCTGGCATTGAAGCCATTGCTGCTTGTTGGTTCACCTCTTTCCTTGATGATCGCTCTCAGGCCTTTCGACAAGGAAACTTTCTTGCTCCTTCACGTAAAATCAATTGTGGAGTTCCACAGGGTCCGGCGCTCTCCCCACATTTATTTAATACCTATAAGGCTCCACTGATTCATTCCCTGAGAGAAAGAATGGTGACAGTTTTTAATTATGCAGATGACCTACAGCTGGTCTTTAAAATCGACGGATCTCATAGATCAGTTGCGGACTTCCAAGCTACAATGCTATTCATACAACAGTGGATGGATTGTAACCATCTCAAATTGATCGGAGATAGCCATGAGCTCTGGGGCCCTCAATATTGGGCAGCAGAGCTGGGCTCACCTCCCTCACCGTCCTTTTTGGCCAAGACCTTGGGAGTCTCTCTCCTTAACGAGCCTACGCAAAAATCTGAAGTGGGCACGGTTGTCTCCAAATCTTTTTTCCAGCTACGTAAGATCCTGAAAATTCATCGCTTCTTTACCCATGATGTCTTGATTCAAATTATAGTGGCAACTGTCCTGTGCCACCTAGACTATGCCAATTCGGTATATCTGGGCATGCCACTATACATGTTCAAAACGACTGCAACTTGTCCAAAACAATGCAGCTCGGCTGGTCTATCGACAGCCACGTTGGCATTCAGCTACATCCCTGCTAAAGGAATTGCATTGGCTTCCCATCATCCAGCGATGTGCCTTTAAGACAGGCTGTGTTGTCTTTAAGGTTCTGCATGGCAGTAGCCCTGCATTTATCAATAAGCTGATATCTAGACATACCCCCGTCCGCAATCTCCACTCTGCCCACCTCTCACTCCTTACCATCCCGTGATTTTATCTGAGTTCGTCATGGAGGTTGCAGATTTGCAGTCCTCGCCCCCAAACTCTGGAACTCCTTTCCATGGGAAATTCGATCTAACACTGACTTTTTGCAATTCAGGAAATCTCTTAAGACCTGGTTGTTCCAGCAAGCATACAACTAAATCAACTTTGGATAGCTAGTGAGCCTATCAGCGCCATGAAGCCAAACGGCGTACGTGCGCTTTATAAATTACCACTAACATTAACATTAAAATAACAGTGTTTTTGATACTATAGTGGACGATGTTAGAACTGTATCTGAGAGTGGAGATGAAGGTACTCCCTTTGAGTAGGTGTAAGAAACTCTAGGTCCCAACATTGGAACGGTGTGTTGATCACACAATGGACGATGTCTGATATTACCTGTTGCTTGTTTTTCACAGAACTCCTTTTGTTGAGGTGCATCGGACTCTGTGCTTCAGTAGTTAACTGCTGCACATGGTTATTGGGCTTAGTTGACTGCTATCGCTGGAATACACCACGGTACAGCAGGTTCAAACAGTGAAACAAGGTCTTAATTCTATGATTGAGATGTCAGAAGTTAAAGTTTGTGATGATTTCTGTGTACCCTCTCTGATGAGATGCAAGCAACTCTAGGTCCCAACAGTGGAACGGTGTCTTGATCCCACAATGGACGATGTTAGAACTGTATCTGAGAGTGGAGATGGAGACACTCTCTTCGACCAGCTGCAACCAACTCTAGGTCCCAACAGTGGAACGGTGTCTTGATCCCACAATGGACAATGTTAGAACTGTATCTGAGAGTGGGGATGGAGGTATTGCCTTTGACCAGGTGCAACCAGCTGTAGGCCCCAACAGTGAAATGGTGTCTTGATCCCACAATGGATGATGTTAGAACTGCATCTGAGAGTGGAGATGAAGGTAGTCTTTTCAACCAGCTGCACCCAACTCTAGGTCCCAACAGTGGAATGGTGTCTTAATCCCACAATGGACAATGTCCGATATTACCTGCTGCTTGCTTTTCTCAGAAGTTCGAGTGTTGAGGTGCATCACAATCTGTGCCTCCATAGCTAACTGCTGCACATGATTATTGGGCTTGGTTGACAGTAGTCATGGAGTACACTGTGGTACAGCAGGTGCGAACAGTGAAATGGGGTCTTGATTGTATGATTGAGGATGTCATAAGTTAAAGTTTGTGATGACTTCTGTGTACCCTCTGTGATCAGGTGGAACCAACTCCGTGCATTTGAATCGAACGGTATGTGGCTGTGAGGTATTAATGACCAGTGCATCTGTTCTAGACTGTGGTTTACAGGGTTCACAATTTAGATTGAGTGGTGATTGTTTAATTACAGAATCCAGTAGTTAAGTAATTAGAACGTCTATTGAAACATACACAATATTGTTTTATTAGGACATTGGAATGTTGGTAGCTCCATTGAAAACAATGGAGTAACTCCGTTCTTATAATGTCTTGTATAAGCCTGGAGCTGCAACATTGCAAAGTTTTTTTGTTCACAGCTCTGGCTGTGAAAAAATGCTTCAGGGAGCCTGAAGGGATTCCAATCCCCTTGTGCTCTCTTAAGGCTTTGCTTTATTTGTTAGGACATTCTGTCCTCTAGTAGCAGAATGTTCAAATAGCCTTATAGCCCTTTGTAGCTGGGCTATAGTGGCTATTAAAGTCCCTCTTCCTTGTTAAGGGCCCTCACCTTTGGCTTGGGCCTTTAATGCTGGAGAGGGCCTTTAATAGCCGGTATAGCCTGCTACGGCGGGCTATAAGGCTATAGTATACTTGCTTCAATAACATTTTTTCGATGAGTTATAGGTCTAGTAAAATAACCAAATGCATCTGGTAAGTCGAAAGGAACAGTGAATAGTGTAGACTGTGGACAGATGAAATCCCAATTCGAATTGTTTTGATTCATTTATTGTAGAGTTTTATGTAATGTATGTTATTGTATTTTGTAAAGAGGGAGTGAGAAAAAGTATTGATGGTTGTGTGTAAGAGAACTGCCTTCAATTAACAATGCAGACAGTAGTGTTCACAATTCAGATTGAGTCACTATTGTAGACAATGCAGTCCTGTAAGAGAAGAGATTGCTGTAGTTTGCTCTGTCTGCACCACTTATACGCATCATTGCAGGCTCCGCACACGTTTTGTTTGTTTCGAGTATTGCAAACTGTAGAGCTCGTCAATGCCACGTTGCTGTGGGCCCTTGCTGAACGCTCTCTCTGGCCTGTACTGCAGAATTCAGTATTAACATATGCAATTAAGTCGGTATTGGAGATGATGCAGTCCTGTAGGAAAAAACATTGCTCCAGTGTGCTCGGTCTGCACCAGTTATACGCATCATTGCAGGCATTCCACACGTTTTTTTACGCTTCACATATTGCAAACTGTAGAGCTCAAGTCAATGCCATGTGGCTGTGGGCCCTTGCTGACTGCTCTCTGTGGCCTACACTGCAGACAGCAGTGTTCACAATTGAGATCGAGTCGTTATTGTAGATGAGGTAGTCGTGTAGGAAAAGACATTGCTCCAGTGCGTACTGTCTGCACCACTCATATGCATCATTGCAGGCTCTGCACATGTTTTTTTTTGCTTTGTGTAATGGAAACTGTAGAGCGCAAGTCAATGCCATGTGGCTGTAGGGCCTGGTTGACTGCTCTGTCTTTCCTACACTGCAAATAGCAGTGTTCATAATTGAGATCAAGTTGCTATTGTAGATGAGGTAGTCTTGTAGGAAAAGACATTGCTCCAGTGCGTACTGTCTGCACCACTCATATGCATCATTGCAGGATCTGTACACATTTTTTTGCTTTTTGCTTCCAGTATTGCAAACTTTTTAGCTCAAGTCAATGCCACGTGGCTGTTGGCCGTCGCTGACCACTCACTCTGGTCTACACTGCAGACAGCAGTGTTCACAATTGAGATCCAGTCGCTATTGTATATGAGGTAGCCCTATAGGAAAAGACATTGCTCTAGTGCGTACTGTCTGCACCATGCATACGTAACATTGCAGGCTCCGCACACGCTTTTTTGTTGCTTCGTGTATGACACCCTGGGCAGCTCAAGTCACCGTATGTAGCTGTGGGCCCATGCTGACCACTCTCAGAGGCCAACACTGCAGACAACAGTGTTCACAATTCATATTGAGTTGCTATTGCAGATGATGCAGTGTTGATGCCAACAGATATTGCTCCTAGTACGGCCTGTCCACAGCACGCATTATTGCTGACTGAATGCTTTTGATGTGGCTATGTGAGTGCATTAGAACCGATGGAGCGTTTATGATATAATCTTTTTGTGTATTATATCAGATATATTGATTGTGTGTCAGTATACCACAAGCTGTGGTTCTTTTACGATATAAATATTTCTGTATTATTTCACATCTACTGGCCCTACATTACTGCAGCACAAATTTTTCATTGTTTTAATATTGAATCTCTGTGTGTGATGTAATGATTACAGTTGTAATTGATGCTAGCAGCAACCATTCCCTGAGGGCTGGTTTACACTCACCCCAAACGCATCCAGGACACACAGCACTGGATATTTGACCCTGGTAATAAAAAGGAGTCAAGCGCACGTGCCCTTACCCACTTCCACTATCTATCTGTGTCCATGTGTTCATTATCTGTGCATGATACTGTCTCTGGGCCGTATTATATTACGTTGTGCTATGGACAGCGTATGCAACCATGTTACCTCTGGTATTGGAGAAAATTTCGTTAATGTAACTTTTAGGTGTATGGCTATTGCAGTTGGTTTGCTACTTTACAGAGCATGAATATTCATGAAAATCATGGTTGCATGTTGTGTGTAGTGTAAGATATGTGTATATTCCAAAAAGTTTATAACAAAGCTCTCTAAGCAGAAGAGGTGTGCTTCATAAAATTCAGCACAGACATTGACTACTATGGGTGGCGTTTTCGAACTGTTAAAATGGGAAATGTTATGAACTAATGAAATGTTTTTTTTTATGGTCACATGTCAATCGCTCAGCCAGTGCGCAATGAGATCGCCCGCAATGCACTGCTAAAGATGTCACGTTACATCACTCATGACATGGTCAGTGACATCACTGATGACATCACTGATGACATCTCAAATGACATCACTCATGACATCACTGATGACATCATCCCCGTGATAATCTGATGCACATACTGATGCCCTAATATAAACTATGATACACTCACTTTAAAATACAGACTACTATTTTTGAAACCATACACACAAGAATGCCAGATACTACATAGCACGACTATTTCCTAGGTCTATACACACATCCAGTGTCTTACACATACAGTTATTCATCAATACAGTACTATAATATGTACTGATACACCTATACATTCAGTCACAGTCTACCACTCATCCATAAAGTTAGTCACACACCCAGTCAGTCATGCAAAGAATTAATTACATACTCATTTACTTATGTATACAGTTATACACACCAATTGAGTTTTTTATACACACACCACATTACTTATTTATGCAGATACTAACACATAATTACTGTCTTATACAATCACTGATACAAGCAGACACTCATTAATATACCCACTCTTTAAATAACTAACTCTCACGTATAGTTATTTATATACTCCAACAATCACATATACTGCCTTAAAACATATGTAGTTACTCACACATATACCAATGAGATATTCATTGACTCACCAACACACCCATACACACACTAACTCACCCATACAGCCCTTCTCAGATGCACTTTTTTTTTGTCCTCATACGCCTCTCCTCACCCCATATCGTCGCGGTTCTACCCTGGGGTGATTTCATCTCATATGGTAGAAATAGTGCTGCTGGGAGCAAGTATATCACGCACTCCCATCCTCCTTTAAGCAGACCTTCCGCCGAGATTCTGGAGAGGCTTAATCATAGGATTTTATAGTTCTATTACACCTAAGTCTTAGCCCCCCTCACCATCACCCATATTGTTGTAAGAACGGAGTCCAAAATCTGTATCTCTTCTCGTTCCGACCAGCCATATCTAGCTTTGCTATAGCTCTCATAGCTCTTAGCCAATTCAAGTCTGATGGAGGGTCAACAGATACCCACATTCTGCAAATTTCCCTCCGAGCCACCAGCATGCCATAGAACACCAACTTTACTTTATCATTGAGGCCCTTACCTTGTAGTTCAGCTCTTCCCGTCATAACAAGTTCAGGGCTTACCTCCAGTTGTTGGCCCAATACGACTGACAAGCAATAACTCACTGCTTTCCAGAAGTCCTCTATCGCGGGGCATGTGACAAACATGTGCAAATCGTCTTCTCAGATGCACTTTATAATCCATACAGCCAGTGAAACACCCACTCAGACATGTATGCACAGAGGTACACCCCCCACTGACCCACACAGACACTCAAGCACCCATACAGTTACTTAGACAACAAATGAATAACCTATATAGAGAGTCATGTAGCTACTCACCAACTCATGCAGCGGCTTACACACCAACTGAGAGACTAATACAGAGGTTCACACAGTTTAGTCACTTACCCATGTATTCAGTAAGACACGTTCAATCACTCAGTTATACAGTCAGTCACGCACTTAATAAATAATTCATTCAAGCACTTGTAAATCCACTCATTCTTTAATACACCTTGGCATAGATATATATGAAAAATATTTAAACTTTACAGAAACACACATTCACTGGATAATATTATCAGTGATGTCATTTGAGATGTCATCAGTGATGTCACTGACCATGTCTTGAGTGATGTAATATGTGATGAAAATAGAGGCCCGATGCTGGAAAGTTACATATATCAAGTCCACAAGGTGCCTGCTGTGGAAGAACACGCCAAACAGGTAAGGTTTGTGCTGGAAAATTACTTTACTGAAGGATGCTGATCATACAGAAAAGCTGAAGCAAACACTCTCAATAGCAGTCCTGTTCCCCGACGCGTTTCGTGCTGGCGCACTAAATCATGGGCTGAAGGCTGAATGTTTGGATAGACGGCATCACATGTTTTTGAAGCACTTTACATAATTGAAGTCCAGACCCAGTGGGCGTCGCCACAGACCGTGGTATTGTGGTCTTCATAGTTCTTCGTCCTCCTGTGTGGGTTTTGTGCCATATCCCCAAGATTGTACAAAGTTTTACCCGAGTGGGTCGTGCTGCATCACACTCCTTTCTGTACCAGCGTCTTACTCCTCCAGAAACAGCTACCCGTTCCCATCACCGCAAAGCCGGGTGACGCTGCGGCTGGCCTGCCGAGACATATATATATGGTCGCCAGTAGGTAATTATATTTAGGACCTAGTTACCATAGGAAAATCGCAACATTCTATTCCCAATAACTTTGGCGCCGATTGACGAATCTTTGTGAAATTTTTAAAACAAATTCTTTGTTGACATCAGCTCCTATGGTAAAAGTTTGAGGGTGATTTGTCAAGGGGGATCCGAGAAAAAAGGGGGGTCCCAAAACGTGTTTTCTCCATAGGAAACTTTAGGCAAGGTTACAATTGGAACGGGTGAATGGAAGTACCCCAAATTCGGAAGGGAGAAGGGTCTTTGTCTAGAAAGCATGCTTTTGTTTATTTGGTGTTAATCTGTTGAGTAGTTTTGGAGAAATATCGAAATTTTGAGATATCGATATTTGGGAATTCTGCCATCTGATTGGCTGAGGCATTACGAGCACGAGCTTGCTGCTGATTGGCTGCGAGCGGTGCGAGTGGTTGCAACTAGGAAGTGTTGGCCGCCATTTTGTGATTCAGTTGAAGTGAGTAAGGGGAAAAAGGGCAAAAAATGTGGGATAGAGGTGGGTAGGAACACTGTAACCTCTGTGGAGTGTTTAGTGTGTGCTATAGAGGGGGTGCGAAGCAAAGTATTCACCTCTGTAAAAGTGGTGGGCTACGGAAATTAAGTGAGGTATTGCATAGAGTCTGATGCTGGTAAGTTGAGGTGGTGCGGGACTCGGTTATTAAAGCATGAGGGCAAACTGTGTGTCTTAGGCTGTGAAGCATGTGCCCTGGCTGCTACACTACAGGTGTTGAAGTAGTGACAGCATGTGTTTATACCTACTAGGATGAACTACTGACCCGTACTGGTGTGAAAGTCCTGGGGTACGGAAAATATGTGAGGTATAGTCTAGAGTCTCATGGAACTAGGAAGTGTTGGCCGCCATTTTGTGATTCTGTGAGTAAGGGGAAAAAAGGGCAAAAAAAGTAGGAAAGAGGAGGGTAGGAGCACTGTAACCTCTGTGGGGTGCTTAGGGTGTGCTATACAGGGGGTGCAAAGCGAACCACTCATACATACCGGTCTGAAAGTGCTGGGCTACGAAAATTAAGTGAGTTATTGCCTAGAGTCTCATGCTGCTAAAGTGAGGTGGTGCGGGACTCAGAGATTAAAGCGTGAGCCCAAATTGTGTGTCTTATGATGTGAAGTCATGTGCCGTGGCCGTTGCACTACAGCTGTGGAAGTTGTGTCAGCATGTGTTTTTACCTACTAGGATGAACTACTGACCTGTACTGGTCTGAAAGTCCTGGGGTAATGAAAATACGAAAATATGCACAGTAGTGTCTAGAGTCTTCTGCTGCTAAGGTGAGGTGCTGCCGGACTCGGGGATGAAAGAGTGATCCCAAACTGTGTGTCATATGCTGTGAAGTCATGTGCTCTGGCCACTGTGCCACATCTGTCCAAGTAGTGTCAGCATGTATTTTTACCTACTCGCGGGAACTTTTGTTTCGAACATTGTAACTTGTGTATAATGCTTAGGGGGTGTTTTATGGGGAGTGTGAAGGTAAATTTGTGTGTATGAAATGAATTTGGTATTGGGAAAGTGGAAAGCACTGACTCCTATGGGCCTGATGGTGCTGGGGGCATAAGCTGCGGTGCTGCTGGAGTTGGGGATAAAGCTGATGAACTACTGACCCCTATTGTGAACTTTTAATCTGAATGTGCCGTTAAATGTTTGATAAAATGTTGCAAAAGTATATCGTTAAGTTTAAAAAACAAATTGATGAACGTTTAACCTGCAGGAGTCGTAGAATGTTCCAGAAAGTGTGGCGATGAAATAGGTTGAACTTGTGACCTGTATGTGGTGCGGAATATTAAGTAGCTTTTCGTATGGAAAATTCAAAATTAACCAATGGAGATACATTTTGTAATGTCGTTGAAGGAATGAAGAATTCTGATTTGTTCTTTGCATGTATTTATGTGTGGAGCGACAGAGAAATTGTGCCATTCCTGGTTCCATACTTGATGAAATTGGTGCTTTATATGTACTATGTGACAAGGAAAGAATTGTATGCGTGTGTGACATTTGAAATCTGCATACCAACTACAAAGGTGAGTTAGAAATGAACAAAGTGTGTTATGTGTTCTGTAGTAGTGATTAAGTATTTGAGGTGATGTTTTTAAGTTTGAAAGTATTTTTTATTTTAAAGTAATATAGTGTTAGTAAAGTGTGCTGTTTGATATTGGTTCTAAAATATGCATACAATTTGACCTGTTGTTAAATAAGTACTTTATATATGTTTAGGAATTTTTCACAAAGAAGTGTAGTTGTCATCTTTATAGGACTGTATGGTTTTGAAAATGAGGTACAGCGTTAATTTGTGTTTGTACTGTATTCGGCGAGATAAACAAAATGTTGCATGTTTGCAAGTTATACTTTTTGTGAAAATAGTGGGGAAGGGGGTATGAGATGTATGTGTTATTGAGTTAAAAGCGATAAAACGAAACACAGAAATGTTATGTGGGCAGGTTGTGGTCTACTTTTTGACACTGAGAGGTAGATTTGAATGTAAGTTGAGGTAGATTGTTGTACTGTGAGGCCGTCTACAGTGTTTGGAGATTACATGGAGAGAAGATGGAGATAGCAAAAGTGAAACCTTCCTTTTATATGTACGAGTAGTTTGAATCATGTCATCATAGGTTGAGATATAATATGAACATGGTTTCTGGTTTCTATTTGGATAGAGGTAATAGTGTTTGTAGTTTCTTACTAGTGAATATTAAAAAGGTAGATATACTAAAATATATGGTAGTAAACATTAATTATTGTCTGTTCTTATGGAATTGAAGTGGTTGGGGAGTGCTTCTTTAGAAGAGATGTTTTATACATGTGTGAGAGATAAGAAAGAAATTAAAATGTGCTGTATATTTTCTGTACGGTGATGGATCAAGCCCTGATCTTTGGACTGGGTAAGAGTGGTCTGCTTAATTCAGACACTCTGTTCATCACCACCCCCTTTTCTGAATCGTATATTTTCTGTACAACTTTGTTGACATTAGAGAACTACATGTGATTTTAAGTGATACTATTCGTTAGACTGTGTCCCTGTGCTGGATATACATAGGTGTTGAGGTGGTCCGGGTTTTACCGATGCTCAGCTTCACTATCCCTTTTGAGACACTCGCCAATTTATTCATTCCATTTAATGTCTTAAATATAGATGCAGTAAATGGACTCTATATCAAAAGTTTGGGAATTAGAACTTTGTTTACTCTTCCCATCACCTGCTATATACACTACAGAGTGTTTAAACGATTTTAGTAACATGCAGATGTCGAGTATGTTTTGCTGATTATAAGACGGACATTTGTAACGTGGACCTGTGTAGTTAGTAAAGGTAATGTAGTTTTACTGGGCTCATTTATAAACCGTGCTATGGGATGGTTTATGTATTACATGCCAATTTGCATGTTTGAATACTTTTTCTGATAAGTGTTCCGGCAGACAATTGTTAAAATTAACCCTGTGTATGGGTATAGTGGCGCTACTAGGAATGGTAGGGGTTTCTGTTTGATTTTGTATGGTTAACCAAGGGCAGGGGTGGGTGTGGGAGAGGTGGGTATGTTGGTGATTAAAACACAGAATTTAGTAACGTGCAGATGTCGAGCTACTTAAGGTGATGTAGTACCACTGGGAGTACTTATAAAGCGCCCTATGGCATGGTATATGATTTACCCACAAATTTGCATGTTTTAATACATTTTGCTGATGAGCGTTTAGGGAGACATCTGTTGAAATTAAGCCTCTGTATGGCTATAGTGGCACTTGTACGTTTGCTGGGGTCTTTCTTTTATTGGGTAAAGTTAAGCAAGGGCGCGTGTGGAGGTGGTGTAGTGGTACTGTGACTATTTATAAATTGTCTTATGGTATGGTGTATGTTTTTGTTGCAAAATTTCTGGTTTTAACAGCTTTTGCAGAAGAGCTTTCCAGGAGACACCAGTTGACATTAAGTCTATGTATGGCTATAGTGGTGCTAACAGGAGTGCTGGGGCTCGTTGATTGATTTCGTAAGGTTAAAAAAAGGTGGGGGTGGGGGAGGTGGGTATGTTGCTGATTATAACACAGATATTTGTAACGTGGAGATGTGCAGCTAATACTGGTAATGTAGTTCCACTGGGCCCATTTATAAACCGTGCTATGGGATGGTTTATGTTTTTCCCACCAATTTGCATGTTTGAATCCTTTTTGTTGATAAGTGTTCCAGCACACACCTGATAAAATGAAGCCTGTGTATGGGTATAGTGGCGCTACAAGGAATGCTGGGGGTTTCTGTTTCATTTCGTATGGTAAAGGAAGGGCGGGAGTGGGTGTGGGGAAGGTGGGTATGTTGGTCATTAAAACACAAAATTTAGCAACGTGCAGATGTCGAGCTACTAAAGGTGATGTAGTACCACTGGGAGCACTTATAGGCATCCAGTGCGATTTGCGCTTATGTGGAAAAGAGCTCCACAGACAACCGAGGACTTCTACCGTGGTTGATGCTTGCCTTTAAAAAATACAGCGGCTAAGTGATTTGGGCATTTACCATTTTTTCATATAGCGATACAGGTCCCATATTGGTTGCTTATCTAATACTATACCTGAGTAAGGCAGCAATACTCTAAAGTTAAACAGACAACAGTCAGTCGGTTTGATTATCTTGTCAGAATCGTGTGGCATAATGACTAACTATTGAAAGACTATATCTTGTACAGAGTGCAGAGTGGAAAGCAGTTTTATATATATACGAATATGTTACTAGTGAGTAAGAGCGTTTCTGCAGCCTCGAGGAAAATCACAATTAGATCGTTACTCATTCGAGGTTGCTATTTACACCATTTTAACGCAACATATGTAACTTTATATCATGAAATGCAGGCATTTCGATCTGCGTCTGCAGTTTACTAAAATGGATAACATAGATGATCCTTCCTTTTAGCTCTACCATCAATAAGATTTTGAGTACAACGTTTTGAGTACAGAGAACTAAATGGGAGAGTAAGTTCTGTGTTAGCTCTTTCAACTAAGAAACCTATAGAGTCTCTATCTGTTCAGTGGTCGCGAAGACTGTTATGACTAAATATCTTTCTACACTATAGAGCGGTGCCCCATTACCCTGAGCTGCATGCCAGGTGAGGAGAAGCACGTTCCTCTCGCAACTGAGGTGAGCCTGAGGTTGAATTTTGTTTTGAAATCAGATTCAGTTGAACCTATATGTTTAAAGAACAATAATCTAATCCAGTTCGTGGTAACCCATACTAATGATGGTTTGTTATCCTGCTTTGTTCTTGTGCTTGTCTATGTGTTGTGTGTCTTGGTGACTTCGACATCTGGACTTCTTCTATCTAATCAGGAGGACTACCAGGAGTGAACAGGTGATATTTATCATCATTTTTGTGTTCACTGTATGTTTTATCATTTTGAGCAGTAGCACATATTTAATGGGTCCCGAAGAAGCGGTAGACACCACTTTGGGTCTTTAAATCTCCGCAGAAACATGTCGACCAATAAACCCAGTCAGAAGTTATTTGTTTGAACCATCTGACTTATTTGCACTCATATGTTTTTATATCTTTGGAAGTGGACGGCTCCAGAATAAAGATAATATTGCATAGACTCTCCAATTTTAACACAAGCACTTTTCTTTTTCACAATTCACAATGCACTGCTTTCAGTTACAAACACATAACAGCCACTGATCACTCTGGGCATCAACATCGCTGCAGTTAACCATCTCATTATAATACCTCTAGAGATGGTTATAACACGGATTGCCTACTCTGTGAAGTAGTCCAGATGATGAATTGGGCGGCATAAGAAAAGTAACTAATGGATATCTTTCACACAGTGTAAATATACGGCTGTTTGCCCTTAGTTAGAGGCACACACATAGTCATCAACACACACATAGACATTCTTCTTTTTTCAAGACCCACAGTTACTCTTTATGTATTCTATATCTTGATAGGGGGAATGTAACTGTGCAGAGGTCGTTAAATATTCCCTCGGACCCTCAACCCATCCTTTTGTTTTTTGAAGTTTTAGTGCAGCTGAGGCTGCGGGTCCTCAATATTTTGAATGTGAAACTTTTGTTCCGTATCTAAACACGATACGTTAAGTTAGTTGTGATTTTCTTCGCTTGATAGCTGTTCAGAGACTGTGACTCGAAAGAATCAGATTTAGGTTCCTTTTACTTTTCTACTACAACTTTTTCTTGGTCACTGTAGATAGAGATTTAACTTGCTGACTCGTGACAAATAATGGCGTCTAATCTAGGTTTAGCCTATGACGAAGCAGAGATACAGTCAATTCTTGATGATAACCCGAGTATGTTAGACATCATGCCAAAACCTCAAGACACTGGGGAAGATGGGTGGCCGGAAATCTTGATATTAAAGAAAAGCTACTCTCGCATATGCATCCATGGGATTACCATGGCTGAATATCTCCGAGGTGATGGTGCCCCCACGGGCTTGATAGTCACCAACTCCCCACGACTCTTTCTAGATGATGAAGAATTAATAAGAGATTGGTATCTCATTGCCTGGAAGTGCACGCGAGATTGGCTCATGTCAATTATTAAAACTGCA
The DNA here is from genome assembly GCF_964263255.1 of Lissotriton vulgaris. Classification (NCBI taxonomy): domain Eukaryota; kingdom Metazoa; phylum Chordata; class Amphibia; order Caudata; family Salamandridae; genus Lissotriton; species Lissotriton vulgaris. Next base: position 783,108,341 of record NC_141696.1, on the reverse strand, counting down.
AAGAAAACTGCTGACAAGATCATGGTAGGATCCAAACACTAGAGGGCCAGATAAAAACTACCATCTCAGGGAAACTCTTTACTAAACAACAGGAAGAGAATAATAAGACCAACAACGAGTTTAAAGATACCATCTTGTTCTCCAAATTGGAGAAATGTAAACAAGATTTGGCTAAGTTTTCCAAAGAAAAGATCTATCCGTACACTAGCGCCACCTATGTTCCCACACCATTTAACCGGAATGGGAGAAGAGGGTGCTCCACCTATGGGACCTCCTCATCGGAAGATCTCTCAAGTGACTCGGACTCCTCCAACCAAAACAATCCAATAAATCCCAGCAGAGGCAAGGGGAATCGGAGACAACGGAGAGGGCAGAATTATAATCAAGGCCAATTCAATCCGTGGTGGGCTCCAAATTCATGGTTACAAGGACAATTCCAGTTCCCACAACATATGGGCCCATATGGACCGGGACCTTTTCAATCAGGCCAAAATATGCCTCCTTTTTTAGGGTTTGGCCGGGGGAGATCACGCAGAAGACAGCGGGCTCCACAAGGCCAGGTGCAGTGGAACCTGCCCCCACAATCAATGGATCTACGGAGCGGCAAACGGATACCTCAGGACCAAGCCGGAATGAGCATAGGGACAGCTTCGTAATCAACCTGAGCTCACAGACTCTCACACCTGTAGAAGAGAAGGTACTCAATCGAGGGTTGGGTTTTGTAGCAACAACCACTGGAGACCCTTTACAAACCCGGATTGAAATCTCAAAATTTTTCAGGAAAGTGAGACTCCACTTTTTCTTCTCAAAAAATGAAAATGGAGAGAGGAGTGATCAAAACACCGGACTCAAGAGACCCTCTACATTTACCCCGCTGGCTGCCACTGTTCCAGCGAAAGTAGTAATGTTTGAAGAAGCAGTGCAACATGATATTCAGGAGCTGTTTCAACAAACACATAAACCTTTCATGAACATTCCCAAAGTGGAACAAGAGGCGTTGAAAGAACTGATGAAAGATCAATTGGTTACAATCAAACCAGCAGACAAAGGCGGAGCAACTGTCCTTATGGACACAATGGCATATAGAGAAGAGTGCTTACGCCAACTTGGAGATATACGATCTTACCAACCTCTAACGGAAGATCTCACAACAAGACTGTCGATGACCATTGGGCATATTGTAGAGGAGGCAATCGCTGAAGGGTGGATCACAGCTAATGAGGCCCTTTTTTTGCAAACTCGGCATCCAGTAAGACCATACTTTTATGTACTTCCTAAAATTCACAAAGTACCGAGACCTCCTCCAGGCCAGCCAATAATCTCCGGTATTGGATCATTACTGGAACCATTATCGACCTTTGTTGATACTTTTGTAGGGCCAATGGTTAAACTCATGCCAACTTATCTTCAAGACACTAAAGATCTGCTCAGGTTATTACCTGAGATTGAGTTTGACCCCACAACAGATCTCCTTGTGTCCTTTGACGTGGAGTCATTGTACACCTCCATTCCCCAGAATGAAACTCTGGAGGTAATTGAAGCACTATTGGGTGAACATGACTTGGACTCAATCACGTCTATCTCCTTGATTATGAACCTGGCCAAAATAGCCATGAAGGAAAAAGTTTTTGAATTTGAAGGTCAGTGTTACCTACAAACATCGGGGACCAGCATGGGCAGCATTTTTGCCCCCAGCCTGGCAAATTTGCACATGCAAAAATTCGAGCAAGACCACGTATTACACACCGGAAACCCGTATCTAACATCAGTGCGGGTTTGGAAGAGATATATATTGACGATATTCTGGTGCTGTGGCGTGGCACTGTGCCGGCTCTCTTGTCGTTCCATGATTGGTTAAATAATCGCAACAATTCTCTTCGATTCACAGTGGAACATGACCAACATTCATTGGCTTTCCTTGATCTACTGATCACAGTAACACCAGAAGGTCTTAAATCTGAGCTATATAGGAAGCCAATGGTGCGTAACTCTTTGTTAAAATACAACAGCTGTCACCCTAAATCACTACGTGATAATCTGCCATTTGGGCAGTTTCTACGTATACAGCGGAACTGTTCCACGAAAGAGAGTTTTAACAAGCATGCCAAAGATCTAGAAGAACAGCTTGGAGACAGAAATTATCCAAAGAAACTTATCCGACGCTCCAAAAAGAGGGCAGCCAACAATAATCGAGAGGCACTATTGGAGCCATCTCCACTGAAGGAGCAGAATCAAAGGATGACTTGTGTCAATACCTTCAGTACAAGATCAAATGCGATTCAGCGCATTATTCATAAACATTGGAAGATCCTTAACACTGGAACGGACTCCCTTGAACAACCCCTCTTTGCTTTCAACGAGGTACTAGTCTTAGAGACCAGCTGATACACACCAGACCACCGACAAGAGAGGCACATCAAGTGGGCACATTATGGAACATGCCGCCAGGGACGGGACACCATCCCTGTGGGAACTGCGCAGCTTGTCCTCAAACGAAGCGCTCTACAACAATTGACATTGGGACTGGTCGCCCTTGGGAACAAAGGCGTTTTACAAATTGTAACAGCAGACACTTGATCTACCTTATCACCTGTCCGTGCCTTCTTAGGTATGTCGGGATGACAACTCGCAAAATAAGAACTAGGATTTCTGAACATAAAAGCACGATAAGGTGCAAGAAGCAGGCAACCCGACTAGCCAATCACTTTCTGCAAGTGGGTCACAAACCAACAGACTTTGAGTGGACCGTACTGGAACAACCGACAATTCCAGCACATATAACTGACGTGTCCAAGCATCTATTTAAAATAGAGCAGAAGTGGGTGTACAAATTGAACTGTGATAAGGCTGGTCTCAATGAGGACATCCCTTGGATGTCACTCTAAAGTATGATTTTGAGTCTTCAAGATAGCTCTATTGTACCTACTTCAGCAGAGTCAAATAAAATCTAGAGATTCCATCCACTACATGAGCACCAACTGATTATAAGATTATGTATTTACTGCACAGAACAGGATTAGAGTCGCATTCACTGCCTTTGAGAAAGCACATAACCAGAGACTACCCTTATCTTCTGGTGTTATGCACCATTATCAAGAGCGCAGGACTATCTGTCATTCGGATTATTATTATTGTGTAATCCATATCTCTGGCATAATTTTGATATGAGCTAAAAGCAATCAGTCCGCCTCTTCTATCATCTAATATTTAATTATCGTATTGTCAAACAATATATTCGGTTTGATAGATACACACAATGGGCCGAATTTGGGATCATAACAGTACTATTCCCATGATCCCATAGAAGAGGAAACTAGTGAGACACCTATCCCACGTTCCAGTTCGTATCTCATTATTGTATGTGGATAAAGGTGACCGCGCAAATTGTGATCAAACCACGATACCAATGTACACAATTGCGCCCAATGTACTCTATCATACCAGCTGCCTCACAAAATTGCCCAAAAAAATTGCCATTCTTATATGATTTTTACATGTAATGCTATGGTTCAAAGCTTGGGACTCCATTTCCTATGAACCTTTGTCGCTGGCTTATGACGTCATCCTTATCCAATCAGAGAATGATAGGAGTAAATAATGAAGTTGCCAGACTCTGCCACGGTACCTCCCCATACAGCCCAGTTGGCTTCCAGGAGTACCGAAGAACAGGTCAGTGCTACGCTAAATATTGAGTTCGTTTTCAGGAGTTTAGGCTCTTTTCTGAACAGAGCGGGTGGCTGTACACGGCCAAACACGGGTCTTCCAAGTAATATCGAATTGATGTGATGCTTTGTAGTCCAACTTCAGGCATCCGGTGCGATTTGCGCTTATGTGGGAAAGAGCTCCGCAGACAACCGAGGACTTCTACCGCGGTTGATGCTTGCCTTTAAAAAATACAGCGGCTAAGCGATTTGGGCATTTACCATTTTTTCATATAGCGATACAGGTCCCATATTGGTTGCTTATCTAATACTGTACCTGATTAAGACAGCAATACTCTAAAGTTAAACAGACAACAGTCAGTTGGTTTGATTATCTTGTCAGAATCGTGTGGCATAATGACTAACTATTGAAAGACTATATCTTGTACAGAGGGCAGAGTGGAAAGCAGTTTTATATATATACGAATATGTTACTAGTGAGTAAGAGCGTTTCTGCAGCCTCGAGGAAAATCACAATTAGATCGTTACTCATTCGAGGTTGCTATTTACACCATTTTAACGCAACATATGTAACTTTATATCATGAAATGCAGGCATTTCGATCTGCGTCTGCAGTTTACTAAAATGGATAACATAGATGATCCTTCCTTTTAGCTCTACCATCAATAAGATTTTGAGTACAACGTTTTGAGTACAGAGAACTAAATGGGAGAGTAAGTTCTGTGTTAGCTCTTTCAACTAAGAAACCTATAGAGTCTCTATCTGTTCAGTGGCCGCGAAGACTGTCATGACTAAATATCTTTCTACACTATAGAGCGGTGCCCCATTACCCTGAGCTGCATGCCAGGTGAGGAGAAGCATGTTCCTCTCGCAACTGAGGTGAGCCTGAGGTTGAATTTTGTTTTGAAATCAGGTTCAGTTGAACCTATATGTTTAAATAACAATAATCTAATCCAGTTCGTGGTAACCCATACTAATGATGGTTTGTTATCCTGCTTTGTTCTTGTGCTTGTCTATGTGTTTTGTGTCTTGGTGACTTCGACATCTGGACTTCTTCTATCTAAACAGGAGGACTACCAGGAGTGAACAGGTGATATTTATCATCATTTTTGTGTTCACTGTATGTTTTATCATTTTGAGCAGTAGCAAATATTTAATGGGTCCTGAAGAAGCGGTAGACACCACTTTGGGTCTTTAAATCTCCGCAGAAACATGTCGACCAATAAACCCAGTCAGAAGTTATTTGTTTGAACCATCTGACTTATTTGCACTCATATGTTTTTATATCTTTGGAAGTGGACGGCTCCAGAATAAAGATAATATTGCGTGCACTCTCCAATTTTAACACGAGCACTTTTCTTTTTCACAATTCACAATGCACTGCTTTCAGTTACAAACACATAACAGCCACTGATCACTCTGGGCATCAACATTGCTGCAGTTAACCATCTCATTATAATACCTCTAGAGATGGTTATAACACGGATTGTCTACTCTGTGAAGTAGTCCAGATGATGAATTGGGTGGCATAAGAAAAGTAACTGATGGATATCTTTCACACAGTGTAAATATCCGGCTGTTTGCCCTTGGTTAGAGGCACACACATAGTCATCAACACACACATAGACATTCTTCTTTTTTCAAGACACACAGTTACTCTTTATGTATTCTATATCTTGATAGGGGGAATGTAACTGTGCAGAGGTGGTTAAATATTCCCTTGGACCCTCAACCCATCCTTTTGTTTTTTGAAGCAATTATAAAGCGCCCTACGGCATGGAATATGTTTTACCCGAACATTTTCATGTTTTAATACGCTTTGCTCAAGAGTGTTCCGGCAGACAGTTGTTGAAATTAAGTCTGTGTATTACTATAGTGTGTCTACTAGGTTTGATGTGGCTCTTTATTTGATTTTGTAAGGTTAAGGAAGGATGGGGTAGAGGGTGGTGCAGTGACAGTGTGCCTATTTATGAATCGCTTTATGGCATGGTATATGTTTTTCTGGCAAATTCTCATGTTTTAATACCTTTTGGTGATGTTTGTTCCAGTAGACAGCTACACAAATTACACAACATTTCTGTGGATAACAAATCTTCATGCTGATAGACACTCTTGCACTGTAGTAGACGGCTGCCAGTGTTGATGGCAAATTATGAAACTTGGTGCCATTGTATATTTCAATGGAAGCTCACACTGTTTCTTTGTTACTATGGTGTAGTCAGGATTCTAAGTGGAAGAAAAAAGTGGGGGGTGCTCTAAAAGGTGGGGCAAAGCTCTTAAAGGGGTGTGGACTATGCAAGTTGGGTTGTGGTCTAAATAAAGATAAGTATCATTGTGTGCTTTAGAAAATCCTCTTCAATTATCCTATGTTCGGAAAAAACATTCTATGGAGGATTTCCCTTCCTTCTACAACATGGGTAACTTAGCATCATGTCTCCAGTTCTCAGTAGTGAGCAAAATAAGCATGCTTACATCAAAGTGCATGCTCTCACTGCAGTGCAATAAAAAAAATGTGACTATCTTTGAGAGGGCCGAAAATCGAGCCAGATAGAGTCCTGTTTGGAGGCTCCCTGAAAATAAGTGCCGATCCTCAGACCCGGCCCAATTAAAGTCCAGCATCAATCCATCCTAAGCACTGCGCCATTCAACCATCTTTTAATTGATGCATGCATTCTTACTTATATACATACATACATCTGTTTCTGCACTTATCTTAAGGATCTATGAGCCCACTTGCCTACAGTAAGCACTGTGTCATTCATGCTGCCATACGCCTATATATGCATAGATACATCTGTCCCAGAACCAATCCTAAGCATGTATCAGGCCACCCGTCTGTTGTACGTACTGGTCCCTGCATTGATTCATCCTTCCATCCATCCATACATTGACACATACATCCATGTATCTATCCATTGATACATCTGGCAATGCATCCACTCTCCCTTTTGAACTATATGTTCTTATTTCTGTGCATTCTCCACCCCCGGTCCTAAATACGACGTATTATACTCATCCACCCAGTCTCTTAACACCTTGGGTGCTAAGCTGATTCCCCTCCTGTACTGAAAGTTCTTGAATCCCCTTTTTCATGATGAGCTCAGCTCGTCATGAGCACACGAGAGGTGTACTTCATGACGAGCTGAGCTCGTCATGAACATCGAAGGGGTTAAGGGGTTGAAAAGGCTGGCAAAAAGCATTGACAGGCAGATGTTTCTTATAAAGAACAACAAAGCTTTGAGTTGCTCTTTGTGGAGCATTCTCTGGTTGTGTTTTAAATAAAGGTACATCTAGCGAAAGAAATCTAAAGGAGATTTTTAGTGTAAGACGTTAATTTAGAAACATAACGTTTGCCGAGTTGTATATAAGTACACTGCTTTAAAGTGGCTGTGACTGACAAATACTGAATACCTGTACTTCTTATATTTGAGAAAGTATACCAGAGAGCTAATTTGGGGTGGTGAGAACCTGCTGTTCTATATTTCCATGTGAAGCACAGTTTAGGAATATAAAAGTAATTGCACATTTTTGTTCATATTAAAGAGGGGGCTGTGAGAACTAAGTGAGTTAGGCAAAGTTTATATTTTCGTAGCACTAAAACAAGACAGTGTGTAAGGTGAGAGAAGGTTTGTGCTGGAGTTGGCTGCTTGTGGTCGTTTCCAGAGGCGCAACCAGAGCGAAGTTTCGGGGGAGCCTGATTCTTTCAGTAATAGGCAGAGTGGGGATGTAGGGGCTGTAAAAAGGGATGAAAAAAAACAGAGTCTCATTTACAAAAAAATTATCTTTTGAAGATCTGTGAAGTACTCGGGTGCAGCTTTGTGTGTGCACCTGGGAAGCTGTCTCTGAGAGTTCGGGGCAATGGGCGTTGCGCGCCTGGTGGTCTGTCTGCTAATCACCCCACGATGATGTTGCTGCTGCGTTGCAAAAAGAGAAGGGAAATCCTGAGAGAAAATGGCTCTCTTTAAAGGATTTCCGTTCTCCTACAATGCGAGTCACTGGCATGTCTACACTTCTAAGTAGTGAGCAATGTGCATACTCTCACAGTCTCACTGCAGTGCAATAAAGAAAAAAACGGATTACTTTAGTGAGGCCCGAAAATAGAGCCCTGCAAAGACCTGTTTTGAGGTCCCCAAAAATAAAGTCCTGGTGGTCAGACCACTCAGACAACCCCCCAACTTAAAGCCCTGGGTGCAGTGTTATGTTTGTGACGTTGAAGATCAAATTGTTAGGCTAATAATAATTTTGTGTGTGCTGTTTGGTTGATAATATCATCCTTAGTACATAGATTAACATTTTAAAAAAAAACTATCTATAAACTTGTCTGCAGTGGGTTCCAGAGAAAGTGCTGTGGAGTGGTGGGGTGTGGCAGAGAGGTGTAAAGTATGAGGTAGTGCTGTTGAATATACATTGTAAAGCTGTATGTAACTAATTAAATAAATACTTGCTGTATGTTCTATGGCACTACTTGTCATCCTAGTGCTCCTTCGTCATGCTCCATCACATTGCTGAACTGGGTCTGGAAGTTGTTAATGGAAGTTTGGTAATTGTATCTTATTATTTTAACATAGTGAAAAAATGTGAAAAATAATTGAATCTATTTTTTGTTTTCAGAAAATTATTTTGTTTGGAATAAAATTTGGAAATGCCTAGAAGAAGTGAAAGAAAAAGAAAAGAGAAGAGAAGAAAAATATGTATTTGAGTCAAAGAAAAAATCTTGAATTAGAAAAAAATGCGAGTAGTACAGAAACTGTTTGTTCTACTAAAAGTAGAAGACAATTTTGGAAAACAATATTACAAACATTTAATAAAAAAAAATCACACAAAGCAAAAAGAAGAATTTTTCAAGTAAGGTGAAGCAGAGTCCAATTTCAAATACCAGGAAAAAGAAACATGATAAAGAAATAGTATCTGCTACTCGGAGACAAAAGCAATTGTCAGAGACTTTTTCGATCTAGAGTGATTCAGAATTTAATGAAAACATGCTGCAAATATAAAAGAAAAGTGTTGCAATACAAAGAGAAGCAGCGTATTGAAAGAATAGTGGATACTGCTTTCAATTTAAAACAGAAGTTATTCAATCTGATTTTAAAGAGAATAAAACAATTGGATAAAATAGTCAAAGTGTTAAAAGACAAAAGTAGAAAAAAGAGACTTGAGAACAGAACCAACTTTTGTAAAATCTTTAGTGGACATTGGAGACATACTTCTACTAGTGAGCCTTTTTTTAATGAGGAAAGTTACTACCAGGAAAATATTTTATCATTTGCAATTTATATTGGAGGTCATTGCTACGAAGTTCAGGATGGTTGTCCTCTTCCAAAGGAGGAAATGGTTGGTAAAAGTGCAGAAGAGTTAATAGCTGAAGAAGTGCAAAGGAAATTTCCACAAGCTCCAGTGTATAAGTGGAGTTGTAGTAGTATTTATAGTCTTCAACAGGAAACCTTTGATATATTGCGAAATTTGCTATGAGAATATACTCAGAAAAGTATTAAACAGAAGATTAAGTTGTTAAAAGGACTAGATCTGTGTAATGTAAGAAAATATACTGAGAATTATGGGAATTCTCCGTCTTGTCCTTCAAGAAAAGTTTGTAAAACTGTTTTTCATCATTTGAGGATGTTAGCAGTCCACCATTCAGAAATGTGGAATTTTGTAAGGAAACTGTACTATGTAAAAAGTCCTACATCATGTTTAAGTGAACTGAATACAAGTCTTTTATATGGTTCTTTATCAGATGTTAAAAAAAAGTGTGATGATATTGAAATTAGATATTTTGGTTCAGAAGATCAGTTCATAGGGAAAGTTTGACAATTACAGATGTTGGAGGAGATGAGAAAGTGATTAGCACTGATCAGCTTGAAGAAGAAATTGGAAAGTTTAATGTAGTGTGCTCTGAAATACCAAACTATGTTTGTGTTTGTTGTCGACATACTCATTATAAAAGTCAAAGTAGGAATGTTGATTTGTATTTGAAAAGTGAAAAGGAGAACAATGGTAAGTGGGAAGAATTTGTAACTTACTTGTTTGTTGAAGGTCGATTTGAGATAGGTAGTGATCAATGTATATGTAAATAGTGTTACAACAAATTAGAAGAGAACAAAACGCCTGCTAGAGCAGTACATAACTTACAGTTAGTAGCTATTCCAGAGAACCTAGCCAAACTGAATACATATGAGTCGGTTCTAATTCAATCTGTTCATCCTTTTCAAACTATAATTCGGATGGAGCCTAAAACAGGTAAACTGCCACCAACAGACTTGCACAGAGGACTGAAAGGAAGAGTGGTGTACTTACCTTTTGATTTTAAGAAAAACATTTAAACTATTGCTGGAGAGAAAGAGGAAAATGAGGCAGTAGTTATTTTAGTAAATGGTGTACCAACAAAGAGTTGGAAAATATGGCAAGAATTTGTGGATGTTAATAAAGTTGAAAAAGCTACCTTATATCTGATAGAGAACTATATTTATTACAAAAATGTAAATGTGGATGAACAGGTAATAAGTTTTTGAAGATGAATCTGACATTTCAAGTGCTCAAATAGAGAAAGTGGACAAGTCAAGGACTGAAGAGATTTATGAACATTACACAATATGTCCTTTGCATTCAAAAGAAGTGATAGGAAGTAGAATTGAGTTATTTCAAATGAAAAGCACAGGGAACTGCAATGAGTGTATGGGAGAAAAACCTGGAAGCTCGTTGTTTTCCACAGCTGTTTCCTACTGGAGAAGGTGGACGATATGATGACCGACCTGTACAGATTCCAGCTTCAGAATATCAGTCAACAAGATTATATTCTGAAGATCCTAGATTTTTACAGTGCATTCCATACATATTTCACCTTTTGTTTGAAAGTGATCTGTCTTCTCTCTCGTATGCAGTGAACCACATACTTAAAACTGGAGTTAATCAATCACTTCCTTCTGCGAAAGAATTTGTGGAGAAAGTTCTAGAAACAGATGAAAATTTAGAAGCACAGTTCATCAATTTGATGGCATGTCAATGTGGAACAAATGAGTATTGGTATCGTCATCACATGGAGAACTCAAGTGTATGTTACGGAACTTAGGTACACCAACATGGTTTGTCACAGTTAGCTGTGCAGAGTATGCAGTGAAGATTTGCTTGAGTTGCTAAGAGAAGCAAATTTCAATATAAAAAAAGTTGAAATAAAGACTCCTGGTGAACTGTGTTCATTGGATCCTGTAAATGTGTGCAGATATTTTAATCATAGGTTTCAAGCTATGATGTATTTTATCTGTAATAAAAAGAATCCACCTCTTGGAGAAGTTACCAATTACTTTTGGAGAAATGAGTATCAAGCAAGAGGTGTACCTCAAATACATATGCTACTATGGATCAGGGATGCACCTAAATTTGGAAATGATTCTGATGAAATAGTATTGTCTTTCATCGAACAGTATGTGACATGTGAGTTTCCAAGAGAAGGAGGAGATAGAAGCTGGAGACAGCAAGTTTTACATTTCCAAGGTCATCGTTGTGAAAAGTATTGCAGAAGAAAATAAAAGTCTAAAAGAAAATTTTACACCAAATGTCGGTTTGGTTTTCCCCATCCAGTCATTTCTAAAGGAAGAGTAAATTCTTTTTTTCTTCTGTAAGGCACACAATAACTCGAAAATCTCCAAAGAATACCTACAACTTAAAAAGAACAGAAGTGTCAAAGTATATCAATGACTACAATCCAGTCATTTTAAAAATGTGAAATGCGAACAAGGACAACCAGTACGTTGCAGATAACTCAATTGCTGTTGCACGTTATGTTATATCGTACATAACAAAATCAGAAAAAACAGAGATGAAACAAATGTGGGAAGAAATTGCACAAGAGAATGGACTTAGCAAAAGAATGTGCACCTTTACTTTGAAAATTCTTTCCCACCGAGAAATTGGATCGTATGAATGTTCAGACCACTTGTGCTCTTCAAGTTTATATTCAAAGTCACGAGGAATCATTTGGGTAAGTTAAAATCTTGCCTGCAAATGAAATAGAGTGTTGAAATCATTGGAAGAAATTGAACAATTAGCAGCAAATGAGCCAGGCGAGTAAGAGCCGGCGGCTCTTACTCACCCGATTAAACCCAGTCAAGAGCTCTGTGACGGCCTCTCTGATTTCTTTCATAATAAAATTGCAGATATCTTTTCCTCTTTTAATCCCTCGGAGAGGCCCAGTGAAGTGACCTCAGCCCAGCACAACTCTCTCTCTAGTGAAAATATGCTCTGCAGCTTTAAGGCTATTTTACTGGACACTGCATTCCAAAAAATGCAGCAGTGTAAATCAAGGTCACCCCTTGACCCGGTCCCCGCCCAGGTGTTCATCTCCCTGGCGCCAGTCATCATTCAACCTCCAATCACAATTTGGAATGTCTCCCTCCTCTCTGGCCACTTTCCTTTAGCATGGAAATAGGCTACATTGATCCCCATTACAAAAAGCCTGAGGCGGATCCCTCAGAGTATAGTAATTATCGTCCTATATCCCTACTCCCCAAACCAGCTAACATTCTGGAAAAAATCGTACAAGAACAGCTGGCCGACCATCTGGAGACACTATGGGGCCGATTATGATTGCGGTTTTTCCGCATCCTCGGGGCCGGCGGAAGCCACCGCCGGCCCAGAGGATGCGGAAAAACCGCAGCGGACTGACCAAGTACCCACCGCCACATTAGGATGGCTGGTGGGTCCTGGTTTCCGTCTGCAGCTTTTCCGCCGCGGTCGGCTTACAACCGCGGCAGAAAAGCTCTGATATGGTGACGGTGTCTCTCAGACACCGTCCGCCATATCAGGATGGGCTTTAAAAAGTGCTTTTCCGCTGCGGGTTTTCCGCCGTGGAAAAGCATACGGATCTTCACTGCGGGGGCCCGTTGCGGGCCCCCTAGGTGAAGGGGGTCTGGGGGGTGCACATGGGGGTACCTATGGTACCCCCCTGCATTTGCATGCAGAAAGCGGCAGGCACCGCGCTGTGCCTGCCTCTTTCTGCAGGCAAATGCAATGCATGCATTTTTAACATTGCCGCGGGTGCAGCTTGAAGCTGCACCCGCTCCAATGTTAAGAATAGAGGATGTGACCGCCAGGGTGGCGGTCACATCCTAATTGCACAGGAGGGAACTCCGCATGCCATGCGGAGGTTCCCTCCTGCTCTGGGGTCGCGGACGGACGCAAGTCCGTCCGCGATCCTAATCGACCCATTAATCTCCTCCATGACTCACAGTCTGGTTTTAGGTCCGGTTATAGCACGGAGACGGCACTACTGGAGGTTACAGAGACAATCAGGGAAAGCGTGGACAGACGTGAGGTAGCCATGCTGGTGCCCCTCGATCTGTCCGCTGCTTTCGTCACCGTCTCCCATTCCATACTGCTGGACAGACTCCACAATGTAGGGATACGTGACATACCTTTAGCCTGGATAAAATCATTTCTAACGGATAGAACGCAACAGGTATGGTGTCGACCCTACTTCTCTAAAGATAAAAAGCCCCTTGATTGTGGAGTCCCTCAGGGATCGGCTCTCAGCCCCCTCATTTTTAATGTCTATCTCTCACCTTTGGCTGATGTAATAGAGGCTCACCAACGGTTTCAGCTTTCTTCGCGGCCGGGCTCTGCTCCGCCGCAGCACAGTAGCACCAGCAGCTAAGGGCCAGGCCTTGCTCCACCTGTTCCCCGGCCAGGCTTGGCTCCACCGGGTCCCTCCCACCACCAGTGATGCCCTCAGCAGTACCAGTGACGCCCTCAGCAGTGCCAGGAGGCGCATAAAGGCAGCGCCAGGGCCGAGTCCTGTGGAGTTCACTCACCAACGGTTCCAGCTTTCTTCGCGGCCGGGCTCTGCTCCGCCGCAGCGCCGTAGCACCAGCAGCTAAGGGCCGGGCCTTGCTCCGCCTGTGCCCCGGCCGGGCTTGGCTCCGCCGGGTCCCTCCCACCACCAGTGACGCCCTCAGCAGCGCCAGGAGGCGCATAAAGGCAGCGCCAGGGCCGAGTCCTGTGGGGTTCACTCACCAACGGTTCCAGCTTTCTTCGCGGCCATGCTCTGCTCCGCCGCAGTGCCGTAGCACCAGCAGCTAAGGGCCGGGCCTTGCTCCGCCTGTTTCCCGGCCGGGCTTGGCTCCGCCGGGTCCCTCCCACCACCAGTGACGACCTCAGCAGCGCCAGGGGGCGCATAAAGCAGCGTCAGTCCCTCGTGACGTACGCGGGCACGCGCCGGGAGAAGCCCGGGACAAGGGCGGGGCCATCTGTGGCCATCAGGGGCCAGCGGAGGCCGGGTCGGGCCACCCCCTTGAGCTGTAGGATGGGGAAGCACAAATTGTACACCAAAGAAGGGGAAGGTAAGAAGGCCAAGGTGCCACGAAAATCAGAAACCATCATTTCTTACTTGACTTCTGCTGTGGGGGCATTAAACGATCAAATTGCTACTGTAGAGAAGGAATTGGGACCTGACTCACGCACTGATTCTATGCCCATCCAAAACGTTGAGATATCCCCTAGTAGGGCACCCGCCATTCCTTTAGAACCAGACATTATTGTGGTTAACCCGCCTCAAGGTACCCAGGACCAACCAACCTCTGTAAACACCTCCCAGAGAGCCAGCCCAAGGGGGCCTAGAACTTACAATGATAACATAAAAATGACCAATAAGGGTACTAAAAGGAAGAAAAAAAACAAATCAGGCCAAAGGGAGTGTGGCCAACGCATCGAACCAGGGGCTTCCAACTAATGTTTTGGAATTGATGGAGGAACTTATTGAATCCCATTTGGAGCCTATTCTTGTGAACATTCTTGTGAAGGTTGGCAAGGACATTGTGGACTCCCTTTATCTTTGTGTCACAAATATAGTCAAGAAATGTGAAAATATTGACAAATTCTTCAAAGGATGTAAGGTCCCACCTTACAGTTCCCACTGATGTTAATGCCATATGTGTTAACCAAACCAGGGTGACTAGTCAGGTTATGGAGACAGAGCCCCCTTTGGATGAGGACAGGCAGACTACCCCGGGAGTACATAAAAATCAAGATAAGAGGCCAGATTTCAAATCGAGGGTACAACGACAACTGTTACCTGATGAGGGTATACATTCAAGCTCCCCACACAAAGACCGACATACTCCTATTTACCGTACTCAAAAATTACCCACACTACATCTTCCCCCACAAGCTGCTCCGTTAGTGGTGACATTGTCAGGAATTCCATCCCTTAAAAATGGTGTTGTAGAAACCGAGAAAGAACTCCTGGACAGAACTAAAAGGTGGTGCTCACAGTTTAGTAGTCGGAGTATTGATATCGCCTCGAGCATCATTACGGCTAGAAGGGTTGAGTGGGTGGGGAAACGGAAAAAGACCATTCCAGGAGACTGTGTAGTTGTCAATTTTAACAGAGCAAATATTGTGGACACTCTGCTATGGGACGGTTCAGACTTAGATGGACAGGGCATTAGGCCACTTCCTCTGGGTTATTTCTATCCCCCTCCCAATTTTCTTCAATCTGTAGCACCTCGGCCTTTAGTCCCTATGACTTACTGTCCTAATTTGAATGCTAACAACACCACACGTTACTCCTATCAATCTCAACAGGCATCATTGAGGGCAGTAAAAACAGTTACGATTGACAAGATCAGCACAGGCTCTAATCCTGAATTAATATTAACAAATATATTTTCTGCATTATCGAGTCTGGACATAAATGATTGACAACCATCCATAGAAACTGACAACACGCCCAACATTGTCCCGGATAATCAACGCTTTCCCCATTCCTCGCTCAAAATAATTAGTTTGAACGTGGCGGGGTTCGGTAAAAAAGTAAAAGATGATAGATGGTTACACTTCGTGGCACAACACGAGCTCATCGCTCTTCAAGAGACTTGGGATACAAGTGATCTTTTTTATTTGGATGGTTACTGTAGTTTTCAAGTGAAGGCCACGCCTAGCCAGGGAGGAAGACCTAAAGATGGATTATGTATCTTAACCTTACTTAGACTTTCAGGCTCATTTAATAATTTGGGTTTCCTTTCAGCAAACCTACAAGGATTAGAATGGAGTCGTCCCAAATTCCCCAAGATTTTAATTCTTAACTTCTATAACGCGCCAGAGAAAGATAAACAAAATTTACACCTAAATACCCTGGCTTCTTATTTAGAATATTACAAGTCAACACAAAATGCTGTATTCGATATAATTTTAATGGGAGATTTTAATATCCACCCCTGTGTTTGGAATTGTCTGGCCAAACACAACATAGGCCCACCAGGCTCAATCTCCACACACTTCGACCACTCGCCTCAAGGCGAGTTGCTAGAAGAACTTCTTGCAAATAGTAATCTTTATGAAGTCGATGGAAGTGGAGGGGAGGAAAGGGCCCCGACCTTTGTAGGTAGAGAGGCTGAGACTGTAATTGATTATATTTTTGTCTCCCCTGGTGTAGCGCAGGTGTGCTCCTCCATTGAGGTCACAATCTCGGTCTTTAGTGACCACAATCCTTTGATTCTGACCATACACAGGGGGGAGGAAACAGACAATCAAAAGATAAACGAGGAGTGTAATTTTGATAAACTTATCCCCAAAGATCAGGGGAGGAGGCTTAAATGGGCTAAGGTGGTACCAGACACTTTTATTAAGGACTAGAGCATAAAGTTAAAGAGGATATGGCAGTATGCCTAGATAATCTGGCAGATGGGAAAGAGGTCATAAATTCTTTCACTACTATTTGCACTCAAGTGAGACTTGACCTGAAATGTAATAAGAAGAGGGATGGTCCAGACCAACCAAGATGGTTTGATGAGCTTTGCTCAAAAGCCCATAAAGAACTAATGTACGCTTTAAAACAAAAACCAAGAAACAGGGAAATGGTGGCCGTACTTATTTATAAACTTACTATGGCTAACCGTAAAAAATGTATAAAAGAGGAGGCGTGGGAAAACCTCATGTCAACTGACGTACTGAAAGATAGTTCTAAATTCTGGACTGTAATCAACCACCCTTACTTTTCTGGTACGAATAATTCGGTGATGGACTCTGTGATCCCCGACGAAACATGGGTCGCCCACTTCAGTAAAATATATAATAGTGCAGAAGAGTATACATCAATGGTGGACCCTATAGAAAATGGCGCAGAACCCCTTTTGCGATTCAAGGAAGTGGAGGTACAAAAGGCCATCGTAGAAATGACAAAAAATAAGGCCCCGGGCCCAGACGGTGTGCCCGCAGATCTTTATAGGGCACCTCTGGAGTTTTGGACTAAGATACTTACGAACGTTTTCAACTCCACAATAACCTCGGGGTTCCCCTCATCTTGGGCAACATCATCTATAATACCTGTCTTTAAAAAAGGTCTAAGATCTGACCCTGCCTGTTACAGGCCGATCTCGCTGATTGACTCTGCCGTCAAAATCTTGGGCAGAGTCATTCTGCAGAGATTAGGCGAACATTTGGAAGAGAGGAGGGTCCTCTCTGAATTACAATATGGGTTTGGGCTAAAAGGGGCACTCTCGATCAATGCCTTAACCTCCACATGCTAATTAGGAAATACACCTTGGCTAAGGAGGGTCTATTATACATGGCCTTTATAGGGTGTGTTACTCTTACAACGCAACTATTACAACGTAATGCTGTTACAACGCAGCTATTACATCGCAAATACCATTACAATGCATGCCATTACAATGCATGGCATTACATAGCAGATGCTATTACAACGCATACCATTACATCGTAAGTATTGGTAAGTATTTAATTTTTTTTTATTTTATTTAATATTATTTAATTGATTTAATTATTATTAATTATAAAAAAAATATTTATTTATGTTTTTAAATATTATAAATTAAATATATTAATTTAAGTCTATTTAGGGGGGGATACCAACCTATTATGGGCGCACTACCTTAACTTTAGGGTACTTAGGTATAACTAGTGACAGTAATCATAAGGTGCTTCTAGAGGAATGATGCGTATCCTACATCAAACAGCTTCATGCGAAGCAACAATAAGAACAATATCCTCTGAGCACACCCACAGTTCACACATATAGTTCCAACATATATATGGCAAGCAACTCCAATCCTCAGGAGTCGGATCAATCAATATAGTCTCCAAGGTCAATGCACAAAAGAGTCCACTTTCTGTATTTGGAGTCCTTTTAATGAATTTCAAATGTTGATTACACCAGCCAACACGTGTTTCGTCGTGCATAAATTATACCTCGACTTCTTCAGGGATGTAATCAAACAGAACATTTCCTACAATCAGTAAAAATATTTTCCTCGTATCTTAAAAAAGATGTGGGATAGTACCAACCACCATCTAGTCAGATAAAGGTCTGCCAAGTGAAGAGTTAGAAGTAGGAAAATAAATCATCAAGAAACCAATCCAGTACTAATAAACACCCTGTGTATAATAGAAAGAGACCCCAACCACCAAGATAAATAAGCACGGTGGGGGTAACTTATCACCTCTGTATCTTTCCGTAATCTCTCATCTTTATATGATCCTCATAGTGTAAACAAATCTATCAGTCTGAAAAAACAGAGGCATTTCAAAATTATATATACCCTAAGTACTATCACTATTATCAAAAGTGCAACTGAATATTACACTGGTGAGTCCAAACAAAATTAATTTGCCAAATTAAAATCCAACGTTCACCCCCTATGTTGTTATTAAATTAGGTTTACCTTTAGAATCTCCTCCCAATTCATCCAGCAATTTGTCAACCACCTCTATTTCTTTGTTCATCTATAACGTCAATCGAAGTCAAACATAAATATATTACACTCCAAGTTATTTTTGCTGGGTAGAATTGATACAAAAGTATATCCTACAACACTCACCCAGTAATTATCGTCTGGTGTGTTCTATACGTGATCGTAAAGGCTTCACTTGTCCACTGTATTCTAAACAATAGAGTAGGCACATATCACTCCCTGATTTCAGGTCCATGTACCATGCATATATTATTAAACCATCTTGTGAGTAAAACCTATAACTCAATGCATACTCCTAAACTAATTACAAAATTAAATAGACTTATTAACATAATTATTCTGTACACGTGATTTCCTTATCTTCTACATTACTAGTATAGAATTCACCTCCATCATAAGCGAGAGCAGTCTATTACCGGTAACTCAATAGAATAGAGAGCGCTAACCTAAAACCTGCTCCCGCATTAAGTATCATGAAATTACTTGTACTCACCGACGGTAAGTATAAAATATAGTGTGCACAGGGTCGTCGTCTTCTTTCGGTCAGTATACGGCTATCTGTGTCAAGGTAGCGACATTAGTAAGATAGCCCGTATAAGAACTACATTTACTTCAGGTAAATAAAGTTTTGCCCACACTCACCAATCGTCGGTTTCTTATAATATCTCGACTCCCTGAAATATATATACAATGAGACGGCATTAAATATCTCGTACCGTCCCAGAACTAATATCTAAGTATAGCCCTAGCTAACTTTGCTAGAAAAATTACCTGTGTTCAGCTTATTAGCTTGTCAAATCATCCGGCCTCATCCAAGCATTGGCGTCAAGCATGGGCGCCATCTTGAAGTATCCTTAAATATACCGGTAAACGCGCGCCATCTTGTAATGTGTACGTATTGATTTCAAGAATCTAAGCACGCTGTTGCCCATGTAAACGGGCAAACTAAATACTCGGATTTTTATATCAGACTCCTTCGTATTAGAAGAATATAATATTTAAACCGATGAATAAGCTCATATTCAAAATATCGGCGTCTAGCATAGGCGCCATCTTGGAATGGCCTAAAGTGCGCTAATATGTAGGCGCCATCTTGTAATATGTTAGTATCTGTTTCTAAGAGTAGAAGCACGTTACTCTAAATGTATATATGGGCCAAACTCTTATCCATAATACAATAGCAAGCAACCTCAATATGTTCAATTAACCGATTTTGATCCAATAGTAAAAATAATTCTTATTTCCATATTTGACTCTGCGCTCGACCTCAAATCCTGGGATAATGTACTACTCTGTTAGTACATATCGAAACTTAAGGGATCACATATTAAAACCAAGATATATATCCATATTGTACCATAGGGATAGGTGAGTAGAGTTCATGAAGGGTGAGTGTTAGCCAGTTAGCCAAACGTGAGGCAACCGAGGGTGCACATTTATCTTAGCTATACAACTTCATTTCATCATCAAACAAATAATATTTAGAAGGGAAGCAAATCCTAGGGACAAAGTGTCCCTGTACAGTCTAGTGCCAGAAATCTGCTAGTTGTCAACAACAGACATATAATATATAATATATTCACAGTCAAAATGCAAAAGTGAACTTCATACAGGTTAAAGATCAGCCCAATTCTTACTCATTGCCCAAGAAGTACTGGTACTCATTATCAATGTTAAGCCCCTGTTGGACCGATTTAAGTTTCATTATCCACAGTACTTCCCTACGTCTGAGTTTCAGCGTTCTATTACCTCCCCTGGGATCCTGAGGTACGTGCTCTATTGCATGATAACAAAATTGGTGATCACCCTGGTTATTAATTTTCTGAACAAAATGAGCAGCTATTGGGTATCTGGTGTCCCCACTCTTCCAAGCCCTAATATGCTCCATCATCTTGTCTCTTAGTCTTCTTATCGTGCTGCCCAAGTAAATCTGTCCACATGTGCAGGCTATAATATACACCACAAAGGAGGTCTCACAGTTCATGAAAGAATCTATTTCATACATTATTGAATTGTTGTAGCTGAAACTCACAATCTTTTTACAAGCCCATCTACAGCAGTTACAACGCCCACATTTGTAGAACCCCTTAGTCAAGCTCCTGGGCCAGATTTCTCTGTTTCTGATTGGATAGCTTGGGCTCAAGTCACTCGCCAAGGTTCTCCCTTTCCTGAAGGTCACAGCCGGTCTCTGTCCAATATGTTCTGATAAATCCTTATCAGCTGACAACAAGTGCCAGTGACGATTTAAAATAGAGTACAATTTATTGGATTCTGTATTGTAATTAGTCACTAGACGGACCTCTCGTTCTTTTTTCTCTGTGGTCTCTTTATCTTTTAGTGTAAAAGATCGGTCTAGTTTATGTACACGTCTTTTCGCCTTCTCAATAACTGTCCGTTGGTAACCCCTAGCTTGAAATCTGGAAGACATATCCTGTACTGTATCCTTGAATTCATCGTCCTCCGAACAATTTCTCCTAGCTCGGACCATCTCTCCATATGGGATGGATTTTATCTGAGAATTGGGGTGGCAACTCTTTGCATGTAATAGTGAGTTACAACTAGTCTCCTTCCTGTACATCTTGGAACACAACTTATTCCCCTTTATATATAGCTCAACATCAAGAAAATAAATCTTCTCCTTGTCATACTGTGTTGTGAACTTCAAATTAACATCATTACTGTTTAGATATTCGAAAAAACACAGAAGGTCCTCCAGGCTGCCGGTCCAGATCATGAGACAGTCGTCTATGAAACGACCCCAATATTGAATATATTCAATCCACCTGACCCCACGACGACCCCAGATCCACTCCGCCTCGAACCATCCCATGAAAAGGTTTGCGAAAGACGGAGCAAACCTGGAGCCCATCGCGGTCCCAAGGCGCTGTCTATACCAATTACGATTAAACACAAATACATTGTTACTGAGTACTATCTGTGTCATGTCTAGTATCATCTTTGTGTGCTCAAAGTACTCAGCAGGTCTCCTGTTGAAAAAGGTCTCTACTGCATGAATTCCCAATGTGTGATCTATATTTGAATATAATGAGACCACATCTAGTGTTACAAGAAACATATCACTTTGCCAGGTCACATCTGACATCATGTTCAAGACATGCTTAGTGTCCCGAATGTAGGAGGGTAAGTTCTCGACAAACGGTCTCATAAAAATATCAATATACTCCGATATCTTTTCAGTCGGACCCCCAATACCAGAGATAATTGGCCGTCCGGGTGGGTTCTCTCTATTCTTATGTACCTTAGGTAAGGTGTATAAACAGGGGGCTTTAGGTGTTGAGATTGTCAAATAGTTATACTCATCCAAATCCAACAGTGACAGATCATACCAATTTTTAAGTCTCTCATTGATTACTGTAGTTAGGGACGGCAGTGGATTGTTGGGTAAGGGCTCATAGTATTTGCGATCCTCTAGCTGTGACATAATTTCTGTATTATATTTAACGGTATCCATTACAACCACATTTCCACCCTTATCAGCCATTCGAATTGTGATGTCATTATTGGATTTGAGGAGTCTAAGTGCCTTCCTTTCTCCCTGTGTGAGATTATCTGATTTTTTGTAGAAACCACCCTTTGACCGTTTATCAATGAGTTTATCAATTTCAAATTCCACAGACTTGTGGAAAGCATCTATGGTATTGCCTGTTCCCAATTGAGGTGTCCACCTAGATTTTAATCTTAGACCGCTGCTTTGACTGAGATATCTGTTAATCTCTAAGTCCTCCAGGACTCTAGACATTGTGATAGGATCTTCTTCATTCTCTGTCAAGGACAGTAACAATTTTGTAGCATTAGCCCCTTCTATAGTCAAGTCACTAAGTTGGCTATGTAAAGTAGCGCTTTTGTCTTTCAGTGGTGCATGAACAAAAAAATTTTTAATTTTCAAAAGTCTCACAAATTTATAAACATCAATCTTGGTCATGTACCAGTCTGAGATAACATTAGGACAAAATCCTAGACCCTTTTTCAACAGTTTAATCATATCATCTGTCAGTTCAAATTCAGAAATATTTATGATCTCAATTTCATTCACGGTATCAACCTGCGTATTATTCAATCCTTCCAAGACCTCAGCCTCATTCCCCTTCTTGCTCCCTGTTGACCTCCTGCCCCTGGATCCTCTCCTTGTCTTGTATTTCCGCCACCTCTGCCCCTGATCGTGGAGTCCCGATTCCCAATTCTGTGACGCTTCACCTCTTCTAAAAAAGCATTCTCTCGTGTGCCTGGCTCGGCCACCGCCCCTCCACTCACTTCTTCACTCTCACTACTAACAATAGATGAGGCATCAGTTTCACTAGCTGCAACGCTAGGTGTGGCAGTTGTCTTCTGTTTGAAACCACGGGGTTGTCTAACCAAATAATCAAAGCGCTTAGCAAAGGTGAAAACGCGACCCGCTTTATAGTCATTTTCATCTCTTTGCAGCTTCCTTGCCTTCCTACGCTTTATATCCGCCTGGAGGTCTGCTAGAAAGTTATCCAAAATAGTGTAATTTTTCATGATCACTTCTGGTTGATTAAGTTCTTTAATCTCCTCTTCTAATTTATGGATCTCTTCAAGCAATTAATTTTTTAATCTTCCTCTCAGCATTCTCAATAAGAATGTTAATAAGATTTCTAGAGGAATTCGTAAGCTCTTGCTCCCAGTTTGCTAACAGGTCTGGTTCCAGATCTTCGTATGTGGGCATGATTTGGGATCTCAAGCCCCTAGGTATTCTATTGAGCAAGAGGTACTGCTTCAGTGTAGCTGCGTCCCACCACTTGTTAAGCTCTTGTCTTTTCAAATTCTCCAATCTTTTAAATTTTTCCTTCAAACCCTCTGTCTTAGCAGGTATAGGTGCATTGACTGTCTTGCCTTGCTTGTTCCCTGTCTTGAGATTGTTAAATAACTCCTGTGCTTCCTGGTCTCTATTCATTATAAAGGCAGGACTAGCGTACCCTCCAGGCGGCAGCTCCAAGTTGCAAAAAACTCTATTTAGGGGGGATACCAACCTATTATGGGCGCACTACCTTAACTTTAGGGTACTTAGGTATAACTAGTGACAGTAATCATAAGGTGCTTCTAGAGGAATGATACGTATCCTACATCAAACAGCTTCATGCGAAGCAACAATAAGAACAATATCCTCTGAGCACACCCACAGTTCACACATATAGTTCCAACATATATATGGCAAGCAACTCCAATCCTCAGGAGTCGGATCAATCAATATAGTCTCCAAGGTCAATGCACAAAAGAGTCCACTTTCTGTATTTGGAGTCCTTTTAATGAATTTCAAATGTTGATTACACCAGCCAACACGTGTTTCGTCGTGCATAAATTATACCTCGACTTCTTCAGGGCTGTAATCAAACAGAACATTTCCTACAATCAGTAAAAATATTTTCCTCGTATCTTAAAAAGATGTGGGATAGTACCAACCACCATCTAGTCAGATAAAGGTCTGCCAAGTGAAGAGTTAGAAGTAGGAAAATAAATCATCAAGAAACCAATCCAGTACTAATAAACACCCTGTGTATAATAGAAAGAGACCCCAACCACCAAGATAAATAAGCACGGTGGGGGTAACTTATCACCTCTGTATCTTTCCGTAATCTCTCATCTTTATATGATCCTCATAGTGTAAACAAATCTATCAGTCTGAAAAAACAGAGGCATTTCAAAATGATATATACCCTAAGTACTATCACTATTATCAAAAGTGCAACTGAATATTACACTGGTGAGTCCAAACAAAATTAATTTGCCAAATTAAAATCCAACGTTCACCCCCTATGTTGTTATTAAATTAGGTTTACCTTTAGAATCTCCTCCCAATTCATCCAGCAATTTGTCAACCACCTCTATTTCTTTGTTCATCTATAACGTCAATCGAAGTCAAACATAAATATATTACACTCCAAGTTATTTTTGCTGGGTAGAATTGATACAAAAGTATATCCTACAACACTCACCCAGTAATTATCGTCTGGTGTGTTCTATACGTGATCGTAAAGGCTTCACTTGTCCACTGTATTCTAAACAATAGAGTAGGCACATATCACTCCCTGATTTCAGGTCCATGTACCATGCATATATTATTAAACCATCTTGTGAGTAAAACCTATAACTCAATGCATACTCCTAAACTAATTACAAAATTAAATAGACTTATTAACATAATCATTCTGTACACGTGATTTCCTTATCTTCTACATTACTAGTATAGAATTCACCTCCATCATAAGCGAGAGCAGTCTATTACCGGTAACTCAATAGAATAGAGAGCGCTAATCTAAAACCTGCTCCCGCATTAAGTATCATGAAATTACTTGTACTCACCGACGGTAAGTATAAAATATAGTGTGCACAGGGTCGTCGTCTTCTTTCGGTCAGTATACGGCTATCTGTATCAAGGTAGCGACATTAGTAAGATAGCCCGTATAAGAACTACATTTACTTCAGGTAAATAAAGTTTTGCCCACACTCACCAATCGTCGGTTTCTTATAATATCTCGACTCCCTGAAATATATATACAATGAGACGGCATTAAATATCTCGTACCGTCCCAGAACTAATATCTAAGTATAGCCCTAGCTAACTTTGCTAGAAAAATTACCTGTGTTCAGCTTATTAGCTTGTCAAATCATCCGGACTCACCAGTGTAATATTCAGTTGCACTTTTGATAATAGTGATAGTACTTAGGGTATATATCATTTTGAAATGCCTCTGTTTTTTCAGACTGATAGATTTGTTTACACTATGAGGATCATATAAAGATGAGAGATTACGGAAAGATACAGAGGTGATAAGTTACCCCCACCGTGCTTATTTATCTTGGTGGTTGGGGTCTCTTTCTATTATACACAGGGTGTTTATTAGTACTGGATTGGTTTCTTGATGATTTATTTTCCTACTTCTAACTCTTCACTTGGCAGACCTTTATCTGACTAGATGGTGGTTGGTACTATCCCACATCTTTTTTAAGATACGAGGAAAATATTTTTACTGATTGTAGGAAATGTTCTGTTTGATTACAGCCCTGAAGAAGTCGAGGTATAATTTATGCACGACGAAACACGTGTTGGCTGGTGTAATCAACATTTGAAATTCATTAAAAGGACTCCAAATACAGAAAGTGGACTCTTTTGTGCATTGACCTTGGAGACTATATTGATTGATCCGACTCCTGAGGATTGGAGTTGCTTGCCATATATTAATTTAAGTGATTTTTTAAATAAGTATGAGTATAGGAGTATATGTTTTGGGGTACTGAGGTATATGTTTTGGGGTGTTTGGGTATTTATAGGTTTTAGGGCAGGGTTTGGGTTTTGGGGTACAGGGGTGTTTTTAGGTTTTAGGGCAGGGTTTGGGTTTTGGGGTACAGTGGTGTTTTTAGGTTTTAGGGTAGGGTTTGGGTTTTGGGGTACAGGGGTGTTTTTAGGTTTTAGGGCAGGGTTTGGGTTTTGGGGTACAGGGGTGTTTTTAGGTTTTAGGGCAGGGTTTGGGTTTTGGGGTACAGGGGTGTTTTTAGGTTTTAGGGCAGGGTTTGGGTTTTGGGGTACAGGGGTGTTTTTAGGTTTTAGGGCAGGGTTTGGGTTTTGGGGTACAGGGGTGTTTTTAGGTTTTAGGGTAGGGTTTGGGTTTTGGGGTACAGGGGTGTTTTTAGGTTTTAGGGTAGGGTTTGGGTTTTGGGGTACAGGGGTGTTTTTAGGTTTTAGGGTAGGGTTTGGGTTTTGGGGTACAGGGGTGTTTTTAGGTTTTAGGGTAGGGTTTGAGTTTTGGGGTACAGGGGTGTTTTTAGGTTTTAGGGTAGGGTTTGGGTTTTGGGGTACAGGGGTGTTTTTAGGTTTTAGGGTAGGGTTTGGGTTTTGGGGTACAGGGGTGTTTTTAGGTTTTAGGGCAGGTTTTGGGTTTTGGGGTACAGGGGTGTTTTTAGGTTTTAGGGCAGGGTTTGTGTTTAGGGATAATTAAATTATATTTACCATTTTAAAATTAATTAAAATATATTTAATAAATTAAATTAATTATTTTACATTAATTACATTCTTTAATTAAATTAATTAAATTAATTAAATTATTATTATTAATTTAATTTAATTTCATTATAAAAAATATGTACATTAAACTAATTACTTTTTTTTATTACATTAAATTAATTACAATTTTAAATAAAATTACATTTATTAAATAGATATTATTTTATTAAATTAAATTAATGACAATTTTAAAATGTCTTCTAATTAAATTATTTTAAAAAAATTAATTACAATAAACTAAATAACATTTTTAAAAAAAGGTATACTTACCTATACTTACGATGTAATGCCATGCGTTGTAATAGCATCTGCGATGTAATGCCATGCATTGTAATGACATCCGTTGTAATGGATCCCGCGTTGTAAAATCTGCGTTGTAACAGAATGCGTTGTAACACAACACGTTGTACTGACACCAATCCCCTTTATAGACCTATCATCGGCCTTTGATCTAGTCAACCGCGCCAAACTCTGGACAATTCTAATCAATATAGGGATTGACCCCCCTTTGGTAAACTACCTAGCGGCTCTGCATCAAGACCTGAGGGCCACTATTAGAACAAACAGTGAGGGTAGAACCACTAGTTTTTTTAGATCAAAATGAGGAGTAAGGCAGGAGTGCATTTTGGCACCACTCCTATTCACCCTATATATAAACTCCCTCGAATCATACTTGAAAGGGTCCACTTCTGACGTCCCACGTGTGGGGGAGTACATGGTGCCGGTACTCCTCTATGCGGACGACGCTGTACTGCTCGCCCGCACTGGGGTAGGGCTGCAGAGACTCTTGAACGATTTTGGGGTATTTATGTCCTCCCTGGATCTACAGATAAATAACAAAAAATCGCACGTCATGGTTGCAGGGAAACGTTCCAAAACTGTTAAGCTTGTAAAGTTTCTATGCAACGGTGAAGAAATTTCCAGGGTCCCGGTTTTCACCTACCTGGGCGTCCTATTCGACGAAAGGGGCACTTAGAGGCCACAGTTAAATGCTAAAGGCCTAGCTGTCACCAGAACAACTTCTGCTCTACTGAGCTTTGCTAAATGTTTGGGATCACGCCCAGTAGAAGCATTGCTGGCAGTTTATAAATCAAAAAGCCTCTCAATAGCAAGGTATGGTGCCTCCACATGGCGCTATCTGCCACAAGATAAACTCCAGGTGGCGGAAAATAAGTTTCTTAGATCCCTTTTAGTAGTCCCTCAATCAACCCCAGTACTATCAGTCCATACCGAGGTGGGTCTTGGCTACATCAGTGATCAAATACAGCTGGCACCTCTGACCTGCTGGGCCAAGACCTGGCTAAATCCCGACATTAGTCTAAATCATTCCATCCTCAAAGACTGTATGGCACTGGATAAAGTCAACAAAATCCCATGGTTGACCTATATCAAAAACATCTTTTTTAAATTGGGGAGGCCAGAACTATACCTTGCCCCGAGCACCATCAAGAAGGGTGATGTACTTTGGATCAAGAACAATTTTCTGGAACGTGTGGGGATGGAACGGGAGGAAATAGAGGTCCAAAAACCAGGTGTTAGTGCGAATTATATACTTCAGACCATCCCTAAATTGGAACCCTATTTGACTATTGTGACTAGGCCATACCATTGCAACCTCCTTGTGAGATTCAGACTTAACATCATCCAGTATTCCTTGGGGAATTACCCAGTATGGGGAAAATCTGATACATCTACCCCCTGTAGCTGTGATATTTTCTCCGAACAAACACTGATGCACTTTATTATGTTTTGCAGCCATTACAATGAATGTAGGAAACTGTTTTTAATACCTATTTTGAGAGAAGCAGGGTTTACACAAGTTCATCCCGCTCTCCGTTACCTACAACTGCTGAGTAGCATAAGAGTAATATTTGGGGTCGCAAGCTTTTTGGTTGCTGCTATGTGTATTAAGTCCAGAAAACTGAAGTTGAACAGTCCCTGACATGTCATAATAACTACCATTTGTTAGTATAAATATGAAATGCCCTAACCAATGTAAATATATGAATTGTTTTTATGAAATGTTTTTAATATATGAATTGTAGATTTTATATGTAATGGAACTGCTTTTATGATTTTAATTAATCGAATAAAGCTTGCATTGACTTGACTTGACTTGACTTGAGAGGCTCACTGAGTCAGAGTGGTCTTATATGTTAATGATACACAGCTTATTTTTTCTTTTAGAGACCACTCTGACAATGGACTCCAGAATTTTAAAGCTTGCTTATCCAACATTGTATCATGGATGACTCAAAACACCTTAAAGCTAAACACCAACAAGACTGAGGTGTTGTTCTTCAATCAAATATCGCCCCTGCCACCATCTATGTGGTGGCCGTCCGAGTTGAACCCCTCATCCCCGGTGAAAGTAGCTTGAAACCTGGGCTTTCAAATTGACAACGAGCTATCGCATAAAACCCAGATTCATAAAGTAATTTCTGCTTGCTTTGGCAAGCTGCATATGATAAAAAAATATTTCCCCCTACCTGCCCATTGACGCACTGAAGACAGTAGTGCACGCCCTCATTACTTCCCATTTAGACTATTCTAATAGCCTATATGCGGGTGCCCCAGCATATCTCCTACAACGGTTGCAGATTGTTCAGAATGCTGCGGCCTGGCTGATTTACAAGGTCCCCTACCGTCATTCTATCTCCCCCATCTAAAAAACTTGCACTGGCTCCCTATATCCTCCCGCATCCAGTTCATGGCCCTGGTTCTTACTTTCAGGGCAATGAGTGGCAAAGATCCTGGGTATCTCAGACGTAGGCTGAAGCTAGTCCATTCTTCTCGTGATCTCAGATACAACCATCTCCGTCTTCTGCTCGCCCCCGCTTTCGTCGTGCCAGAAAAGGAGGTAGAGCTTTTGCAGTGGTCACTTCAAAACTATGGAACTCCCTTCCACTAAGCCTTCGTCTGACCGAATCAGAATCCCTGTTCAGAGGCAAATTGAAGACATGGCTATTCTCCAGTTACTAACTCCGAGGTTCTATGCTGCTGCGGTCCACAGCGCCGGGACACCCCCACTTAATAAATGTTATAAATAAATAAATAAATAAATAATAACTAATAAGTTGGACACATACTATCCGAAAAGGAGTCAACATCTGGAACAGCTACGTCTGTATGAAGTACTTCAACATTACAGCTTCAAAAGAAATGTTAAACAGAATTTAAAAGGAGGAAAGTGTGCAGTAGTTGGATGTCATGGTTGTTTAGTAAATCATGTATGTATGTATGTATGTGTGTTCTTATATAGCGCTCGATGACCCGAAGGGTATCTCGGCGCTTGCCTTGGGAACCCGTCCTGGCTTTTCCCTCTGAGATAGCCCCTACAGGGCATTCCCAAGGTGAAAGCCAGGCATCCCACCGCGGGGGCCGTTGTGGAGATTAAGCAAGCTTAATGCCCAGAGTTGCAGAGTGAGAACCCATGATTAGAGCAGGCACCGAAGCGAGAATTATCAAGTCCGTGGACATTTGAGCTCAAGACCCTGCCGCGTCGGGAATTGAACCCTGGTCCCGGGTCTGATCTCTGCTTCAGGGTCTGCCTGCTCTACACCGTGAGCCACACTTCTCCACAATCATGCAAAGGGTAATCTTATAAACCACAAGAAACGACGTTGTGAAACTTCAGAGAAGCGAGAATTTTACTATTTAGCACTTCTGCAACTGTTTAAACCAAAGATAGCATTGAATGTCCAATTTTCCCTACATTTTTAAAAATGTTAAAGGATGAAGTTGAACGGGAAAAGACTATTATAGCTGAAATATCTCATGAAAGTTCTCAAGATAGTCAAAGTAGTGGTCCATGTAGTCAAGATCCTCTTGGACAACCAATGCTAGAAAATGAAGCAGCGATTGCTATGCATTAAGTCGAAAATGCAAAACAACAAGCACACAAGGAGAATATAACATTAGAAAAGTTAGAAGAACAAGTAAATGTTGAACAGAAAGAAATATATGTGCAAGTGAGAGAACGGATAGAACGTGTTTTTTTGCATGAAAAAAAAAAAGAATGGGTGTGTTCATCTTTTAAACCTCTTCTGATGTGCATCAGTGGTCAAGCTGAGACAGGTAAAAATCTTTTAATTAAAGATTTGAGCGGTTATCTTAAAAAAACTACTGGCGGGCCTGAACAGCGAAGCTGGCACCCGAGGGCTACATCAGTGAAACCTGCGGTGATACGGCTGGTCTGGCAGCGAGGTACGGCGGTCTTTCAAACAAAAGCCTGTGTTTACCCTGCATACTCCCCAAGGCTGTATTAAGCTGTGATCAAGTTTCACTTCACCGTGCATACTTTAAAAAAAAAATCATGACGATATGGGGTTTGGCATGCTGATCGCGTGAAGTGTGGCGGTAAGAGAGGCACTGCTGAAACTGCCCAGGAGCGCCACTACTGCTGCAGGAGCCTGTTTTGAAGCCAGCTGGAACAAGTAAATGTACGAGGCATTGTCTGGCAGCTGTGAGACACATCATTGATTGTTGCCACGGGGACTGGCATCTGGCTGACGTGCTAATGTCAGCACTCCGGAGTCTCGGTTGTTGTGATGTGCAGACCCCTTGGTGTAACTGTTGTGGGCCCGCTGCTTCGCAGTCCTGCCAGACCGGTATTGATGGAAAATAAAAAAAAAGACATAGTGAGGATCAGGTGCACTTTGGGGCATTGGTGTCAGTCAGTCAGTCAGTCAAAACTCTTTATTTCGATTAATTAAAATCATAAAAGAATGTAAAAGACATACTACATACTACATAGAAGTTTAAAATAGTTGCAATAAATATGTGTATAAAAATTACCACCAATATACAGACTATTTACAATACATAAATTCATCATTATTTTAGTCAAAATCAAATAAAATCAATAAAACAATTAATCCGGGTATGGGGCAAACAGAATGTTTAAACACGAACAGTCTTTTTGTTATTAATCCGGGCTGCAGCCACCAGGAAGCTTGCAACGCTATAAATATCACGTCTACTACTAAGCATTTGCAAATAAAGTAGGGCGGGCCTTACTTGTACAAAACCGGCCTCTCGCAGTAATGGGGTTAAAAAAAAATCCTAATCTCGGAGTAAAAATCACAAAACATAATAAAGTGCAAAGTGTCTTGTGTAGAGAAATTGTCACATGTACAAGGAGCTGAATTTTCTGGTTTTCCCCAATTTGGAAAGGCACCTAGGGTGAGGTGAATTAAATTGAACCGAAATCTGACCAGCAAGTAACGATGTAAAGGCTTGGTTACGATTTTTAGGTAGGGTTCCATGGAAGGGGAAGTTAATAAAAGATAGATAGTTTCATTAACTCCCGTTCCTCCCGCTCTATTTCTAACCTATTCAGAAAGTTGTACCTAATCCAACCTATATCCTCCTTTTTTATAGATTCTGGTGATGTGTGCAAATCAGGTCGTCCAAGCTTGATGAACGCCGCTCTAACGTACATCAGCCAAGGGACCCTATGTGCCTTGTCTAGCACTACACAATCACTAAGGATCTGGTGGTTCAGAGTAATTTCCTCATTCAGCCACGTTTTCACCTAACAGATCAGTGGTGCCATTTTTGAATGATCTGTGATATAGCCCAGTCCTAATTCAGTGTGTAAAGAATAGGTTGGTGTTGACTGGGGCACGGTCAGAAGTGATCTTAAAAACCGGTTTTCTGCTACTTGTATCCTACTTTGAGATGTATAACCCCATATAGATGCACCATAAGAGGCAATCGCCAAACATTTTGATTTGTAAATCTTAAGTATTGCCTCAATAGGACTAGCTCCCAACCTCTTAGCGAAGCCCAGGAGAGCTGTTGTTGATCTTGCTACTGCATTGCTCTTAAGCTTTTGTTGTGGTCCCTAGTTTCCTTTTTCGTCAAAAAGGACCCAGAGGTAGGTAAAAACCGGGACCTTTGATAGTACCATACCATTGCAAGAGAAAGATTTTATCTTAGCATTCCTGCTTCTTGTCCCTGCGACCTTAACATGCGATTTTTTACTGTTAACTTTTAAATCCAGGGAGTCCATAAACCTGCCGAAATGGTCTAGCAGCCTCTGGAGGCCTAGTCCTGTGCGTTCCAGTAACACTGCGTCATCCGCGTATAGGAGAACCGGAACAACCGATTCTCCTATACACGGGACATCCAGGGTAGCCGTTACCTGGGTCTTCTCCAGGGCATTAATATAGATTGTAAAAAGGAGGGGTGCCAGAATTCACCCCTGCCTGACACCCCTCTTTGAACTAACTTGGCTGGTGCACCGTCCTTCCCGGGTAACCCTCACTGCTGCAGATAGGTCCTGGTGCAAGTCGCTTAAGAAATTGACTAGTGATGGTTCTAGGCCTATTTCCCGAAGAATTAGCCATAATTTGGAACTATTGACGAGATCGAAAGCTGAGGAGAGATCCATGAAACCCATGTATAAATACCCTTCCTTAGCCACTGTGTATTTACTTATAAGGAGATGAAGGTTTAAACATTGGTCCATGGTACTCCTATGCTCTCTAAATCCATATTGGAGGTTAGAGAGGACCCCCTGCCCTCTAACCAATCCCTAAGTTTATGTAAAATAACTCTGCCCAAGATTTTCACTGCAGAGTCTAACAAAGAGATTGGCCTATAAAAGGCGGGGTCCCCTCTAGCCCCCTTTTTAAAAATCGGGACTATAATTGATTTTGCCCATGAAGGTGGGAAGCCCATTAAGGACGAGGCATTAAAGACATTAGCCAAAATCTTGGCCCAAAAATTTGGATAAAGACTATATAAATCTGCAGGCACCCCATCGGGGCCTGGAGCTTTGTTTTTAGACATGTCTCTTATCGCTTTTTCGACCTCACTCACTTCAAAATTTACTGGGGTGCACCTCGAGAGGTAGTTAGGACCATCCTGCTGCTCTAGGCGATCGTTATCATAAATTTCCTTAAAGTGTCGGAGCCAGCATTCATCCATGATGACGCAATCCGTGTCTAGGTTCTCCTGTTCAGAGAAAAACAGGTGATTTATGGTTGACCAAAACTTCCTGCTATCCTGCAAGACTTCAATAGAGAGGAGATTCTCCCAAGCAACCTCTTTGATTTGTTGTTTACATTTTGCGATAGCTATTTTATATGTCTTCCGAAGGTTAGCAACTAAGGCCCTGTCCGTAGGCCTAATTTTCAAAGCCTGAAGAGCTCCATGCGCCTTCGAGCAACCACCATCAAACCATCTTTGTGCCTTCCTAGAATTATTTTTATTCACTACCTCTAAATTCTTTGCTATCTGATCGCAGACTGCCACATAGGCGCCTAAGATCTCCTCACTTGGGGCCGAGCTATAAAGGCAGATCGCAAGATTTGCCTCCGCCTTAACGGCAAGGTCCTCAAAAAAGGATTCCGGCACCAGCCTGTCCCATTTAATCCTTCTAACTTGATCTTTAGTTAATAGGCTTCTTGGTACCCCCCATCCATTGTCAGTAGGCCCACTCAGTTCCCCTAGATCAACCTCTAAGAGCACTGGATTGTGATCACTAAATGTTGAGATCACCACTCTATAGCCTAAGGTCTTAACCAATACCGCCGCGGACAGAAAAATATAGTCAATAACTGTGTTGGTCCCTCTTCCAATAAAAGTAGGTGCCCTCTCACCCCCTTCAACAAGACCTGGTTCAAATAAGTTTGTGATGGCCAAAAATTCTTCGAGCGCCTCTCCCTGGCTACTATGCTCAAAGTGAGGCACTGCTGCGGTAGGCGGCCCACACGGGTCACCTGAGTAACAGTCCCATTTACATGGGTAAGTATTAAAATCTCCCAAAAGGATCCCCTCGAAAACAGAGTTCTGGGTAAGTTTATAGACTGACAGTAATTGGTACAGAGCCCTTAGATGCTCATTGTACTGTGAACCATCTTTAGAATGATAAAAATTAATTAAAAGAAGATTCTGCGAAAAAATCCCACTCCACTCTAGTATCATAATATTACTGGAATCTAAGTCAAGTTTATTGACAACACCTGTCAGGTTAAGAGAAAAGAGAAAAATTAGACCACCCTTTGGCCTCCAACAGTTCCCCGGACCGCTGGGATGGCATAACTTAGGTAACCATCCATACTAAAACTACTAGCAACATCCCACATTTCCTGCAGGGCAATAATGTTGTACTGTTTCACAAAATCCAACCACAGATCATCAGTCCTCTTGGGCCTAATAACCGCCATGTTCCAACTCATAATTCTACATGGTGCTATCTGATTGCCCCCCCCATCTAAATCACCCTGATCTTGGATATTAGCGGATTGTCAATCATTTGAATCCAATTGTGACAATGGCGAAAAACGATTTGAAAGGTCTATCTCCATGTTTGAGTGGTGCAGGGGTGAGTTAGTTGGTGGAATAGCATGGGGAACAAGGTGTGCCAAAACTCACCTTAGTACCCAACATCCTCTACCAGACTAGCATCAATGTCTCATTGGCTCTTCCATAACACCAATGATTAGACAACCCGGAACATAGAATTTAGAGTACCTCAGGCAATGTGGAACACATGAACACTCTTTCGTTATACTATCATAGCAGTCTAAACAGGGAGTAAATGAAGACACATGCAAGTTTGAAATGTTTATTTCTAATGCCGTGTTCTCATGCGCAGTATCTTAGCTAATACAAGCAGACATATTATCAGCAACAAGATTATCAGCATAGTTAATATTCCATAAAATACAAAGGGAGAAAGCATGTTATAATGCTAAATGGAAACAGGTTTAAAATATATCTATATTTTACCCTCCCTTGCTAGTAGGTTATTTTATATCTACAGAAGGTCTCTTGGGAATACAAAGGTGGCCCCATACCTCTGGTACTAGCAGAAATGGATCACATCAGATTCTGCACCAGCTCTCAGCATGCAAATGTTCTCCAAGTGTTTGTGATCATGCCTACGCAGTGCATTATTAAACGCGCCAAAATCAGAGGTGGACACAGCTGCATATATGTATGTCTAGGACGTGCGCTGATCAGTCCGAACAACAACCACTGTGTTGAAATAACCTTGAAGGCCTCGGCACTCACTGTTCAGACAAAGCTTACAAAGTAAGGCTGCTAATATAGAAAAACATATTATTCTCGTGTGAAGCAAAGCACTCTGCTAGACTCTAAACATTTATTATAATGTGTGCCGTGTGCAAAAGGGAGCAGAAAGGAAAAATGGTGTTTAAACTTCTAATAATCTCAAGTCAACTTAACACAGTGTGAATGCAAGGCTCAGCCCTACGACACCCTCCCTTGAACTGAGCATAGATAAGGAAGGGACAAATTTGGAAAGCAGAGCTCAAGAACAATAGTCAGAACCAAGTTCAAATTGCCACATGTGAAAAAACTGGAGCAAACTCCAAAAATAGAAAGTACTTCAAATCAAGCAATTGTATCCACGGGCATAGGGAAGTCAATAGGCCTGGGTGCAAAAAAAATGAGAATGAGAGAAAAACAAATCCTATGCCCAACATGTGACCTCGGCCATGAAAGAGAGAGAAGCGATAACACATCTCACTATAACAATGTATATGCAAAGTATGTCTCAACAGCCTCCAATAGGAAGTCATTGTTCTCATTGGAAAACATTTCAGCTTTCCAATTTAGCAATGGGAAGGAACGTACATGTTCCCCAATAACTGGAGCCTCTAGCACCATCAGAGGACAACTCAGGGCTTCTTCAATGTAACTGCATGCCAAGAAAACATGCGCCGCTGCGAACACATTCCAACGTCCCAGGACTCCATAAATCGCTGCAATGGCCATAAGCCCTCCGCCAGAACAAAGCAATTCATGAGCAACTAAGGGGCTCATCAGTTGATCATAATCCACGTTGCGAGACACCGTATTGCAGAGACACAAATCCAGGGCCCTGTCGAAATCGCAACTCCGACAGTTTCCTGATGCTAAAACGGCTATATTTTTATTGCCGTTCTTGATATGCCCCTACGTTTTTACAGCAGACTACAAGTTCACTGACTGTAACCACATAAGGAGTGCCGGCTACCATCCCACAACAATCTGCATTATTTAAAAGTAAATAACTACCGTTTGCTAGTAATGTGAATGTGGGTATGATAGCAGGTGCCGGTGTACCTTCTAAAATACAGGCTAAATTTTGCTCATTCTGGGGCGGAGCTTGCCGGCAACCATGTTGGCGGCTTAAGCCCGGAGCCCCGGCCGGTGATCGACAAAAATCCTTAATTATCCTGCACCTGGGACGCCGCTGATAAGGTAGACAGCTGTCCCAAGCTGCCCCGAGCATAGCGCTGCCGTAACGGTAGCACAGACGCGCTATACACCACTCCCCCCGCATGACATCCTGAGGAGTTACGGGAGAGCTGCGGTAGGCCAGAAAGCAGTGGACTTGGGTACTGGTCGACCTGGGCTGCGTCGCTCTGTGTGCGGCTGTGGAGTGGCGACGGGCACCGGAGTGGGATCAGTCCGTCGAGAGACCGCAGAATTGCGAGGCCTGGGAGCGGCGTCATGATTCAGGCGAGTGACCCGGGGCCCCTCTGCCCCTGCCGAATGAGGTTGGACATAGCACACTAAGGCGGAGAGTGGAGGCGCGAACAATGTTTAGGCCGGAACCGCGGCACCCCGCTGGGATCGAGAGCGCATGACCGCAGGCGTGAAGTGGAGACTCTGCGCCAGAGCGAAGGTCTCAGCTGAGGCACCCTGCAGCAGACGGAGGATCGGCAGAGCACTGGAGCCAAGGGGAGGCGCCCACCGGCCTGCTAATTGATACTAGGCCCCAGGTGGACCGGCATTGCGGGCAGAGCCACAGCAGCCCAGGTAAGACTGGGGTAGGTGCCTCATGCCTGCCCTGGCCAATATTTGAAACTACTTCGCACCCCGGGTGGGGCCTATACCAGAGACAGAGAGCACGAAAGCGGTGTACCCCCTACCGGCCCAGGCCCTAGTGCGGAGCACATTGGTGAGTCGATACTTGACGGCGAGAGTGACAACTGCCGTAGTAGGAAAGAAGGCCAGCGAGTGCCCAATAGGACGACCTGGGTCCTCCCTCTCCCCCACCGCTGCCAGAAAAAGCTCCAGAAACCGGGGGGTGGGGGGCGATCGATAACGTGCAAGGTGCTGGGGGTCAGCTCCCCCTCCCATGGGCAACGAGCGAGTGGGCCCACATGGGCGGGGGTAGTGCAGGGCACCACGGACACAGCACCAGCATGGGCCAGGGTGACAAGACCCAGTCTAAGCTGTCCTTCCAGCAGCAACGCTCGCAATCGTAGGATGGTGCAAATAGAGCGTAGAGGGCCCACAACGAGGAGGAGAACCCTGCAGAGGAACAGGACTTGAAGGCCATGCTTCTAGCCATGGAAAAAGGTATTCAAGGCAGCAAATCTACGCTAGGCTCCAAGATTGACTCACTCACATATCAGATGGACAGGATGGTGGAAAGGATAGACAAGCACGCGGAGAGGCTAGATATGGACGAAAGACGTATCTCAGAAGTGGAGAAAGCGCAGATGGAGCTAGATGCGGGCCATAAGAAGATCGAATAAGCAATAAGAGTGGAATGGCGGCACGCCCTCTGTAGAAGTTCAACAAGGATCAGCTTAAATGTGGCATTAATCGTGTCACATTTAAGCTGATCCTTGTTGAACTTCTACAGAGGGCGTGCCGCCATTCCACTCTTATTGCTTATGCATATACTTTCTCTGGCCACATTTGTGTGAGCACCCATTCAAGATGTCCTACGAAGAAATTGCTAGCACTACAGCGAATCGTGCTAAAAACATTCGGATTCACCCCTGAAGAAACCAGTCGCATATACTCCCTGATTCAGGAAGTGGATCCATCCTCCACGAGTACATTTTCTAACCCCAGCATGCTAAGACAACTACTCTACACGTTTACATGCCGGAACTCCCATTAGATACCATAAAGATCAACGCATCCCGAGAGGTCTGCGCATCGCCCTGAAACCTACTCTCTGCAGGAACAATCCGAAATTCACGGAACGATGGTACGCCATCCTCAACCGTTGTTCACTTGACTTAATCCTACTAATATTAGAGGAGCTTTCGAACGTCATCGAAGATTTGGAGAAATAAATTGCCCAAATCCAACAGAACTTGGATAAGAACATGCCCAAAGAAAAATTGGAAAAAGCTTTGGAAGATATCAACATCCAATTAGATTAGTATACAAAGGAAATTAATGACGGAAAGATCAGAAATATAAACGGGATACTATGGACTACAAACTGGGGGAGGTCTATAGCTGGGCTGAAGTCTTCGCCCAGCGCAAACAAAAAAGACCCTACAACAATCCCTCATCAAATGAGGGCAGCTGTACCGATGGATCAACATCACAAAGAGGCGGCACATCCTTTGGAAGACCACCCAGAAATGCTCCACCCCCAAATCATCAAAAAGATTCCTCAAACCATTGCTTCAACATCTTGTGTTTCTTTTTTAGAGAAAGGCCCCGCAATCCCCGTCGAACCCGGAGGAGCAGGAGGCGCAAAAGAAACAACTACATCAATAGCTCAGGCAACCAGGAGCAAAAAACCCTAGTTATCAACATTTCTAAAACAAGGTTAACCAATTCTCAATTGACCACACTCGAACGAGGTACATCATTTGTTCCCACGTACAATACCACTGAATTGGAAACAGAAGTGAGTCTATACAAATTCATGCGCAGTTTGAGACTACGTCATTTCTTCACCAACGTCAGTCCGCCAACTGGTCCCCCCGTGGCACATACATGCAAGGAATTGAAAAGCAAAAGCACATTTTTGGCTCCGGTCAGCCATAAGATCTTTGATTCATATGAAACCATCACTATGAATTCAATTAAGGACTGCTTCAGAAAACCAGCTCCTAAACGCAACAACTTCAACTGCAGGGAATCCAGAGCACTGAACCAAAGTGCATGTAATCCGAATATTGTCTGCTGCAAAGCTGATTAAGGGGGAGCATTGGTTATTATGGACAGTGACTATTACCACAAGAGTGTGACAGAACACGTACATGACGCTAATTTATACATGAAGTTAATGCATGACCCAACTGAAACCTTTTCTACGATCTTGAAAACCATTCTGGATAAAGCTGTTTCTATGGGAACTATCACCGTGAAAGATCCGAAATACTTAACACAATCACACCCGAAATGTCCCAGCATACATATGCTACCCAAGACCCATAAAAATCTACACCAACCTCCTTTCCGCCCATCGTATCCACAAAGAACTCCATACACAAACCTACCGGGAAATTCATTGACCTATACCTTCAAAACATTGTTAAGAGCATGTCCACATACCTACGAGACACCACAGACTTTTTAAAACGACTTCAACAAGTGACCTTGGAGCCCAACATCACGTACAGCTTGGTTACCATTGAAGTATGTGCCTTATACACATCCATACCGCACAACAGGGGCATCGAAGCAATTGAATCCTTCTTGTTAACCCATCCCATCGACGATGACTTGAAAGTTCTAATACTTGAACTATTACAATTCACACTATACCATATTTACTTTTCTTGGAACAATGAATACTACTTGCAGCTTGTTGGTACCTCAACGGGTAATTGCGCAGCGCCCAGCTACGCCAATCTCTTCATGCACCGCATGGAACTGGACTACATTTTGAACAGCAACAAATGGACAAACAACATCCGCACCCTGTGGCGATATATTGCCGATTTTTTTTTTATTTGGATCGGTTCACCAGATGAAATTTCAGAGTTTCTGACTTACATCAACAACCTTGATGATCACATACAGTTTACTCACACAATAAGTACCACCAGCCTACCTTTCCTGGATGTTCGGGTTACACTGCAGGATAACAAACTAGTTACTGACCTGTTTGTGAAAGCTACTGACAGAAACAATGCCCTATTTTTCACCAGTTGCCATCCCACTTCTTTGAAAAGACACCTACCTTACTCTCAGTTATTAAGGGCCAAAAGAATTTGTTCAGAACCCGAGTCGTATGATCTTTCTGAACAGAAGATTCTTCAGAAATATAGAGATCGGAAGTATCCGGAATCCACCCTACAAACAGCCAAAGCATGTATTTCTTCCAAGAATTGCCAGGATCTTTTGACGCAACACACTGTACCAACCAATAACCAGAGACCGGTCTTTGTTTCTAAATATTCCACCAGAAGCATCGCCATCAAAAACATCATTTTGAAAAATTGGGATATTATCCAATATGAACCACACTTCCAGGGTATCTTTAACCACAGACCACTATTTACATATCAGAGGTCCAAAAACATCAAGAACATCCTGGAGTCCCGATCTACTGATTCTTCTGCTTGCTACACAGGCATCAAACCGTGTTTAAATTGTAGCCATTGTCACAATATCATCAAAGGTAATACCATCAACCATCCATCATCTGGAAAAATCATTAAACTTATGACCAATGCCACATGTGACTCCAAAAATGTTGTGTATCTACTCAAATGTCCTTGGGGATTACCTTATGTAGGTAAAACTGAGAGAAAAATTAAAGTTCGCTTGACCGAATACAAGAGCACCATAAGGAACAAGACCACCAAAGCACCCTTTGCGGCCCACTACACTGCATACCATCATAACGTCAGCCAACTACGGTTCCTTGTCTTGGAGATTGTACCGTTGAGACCAGGCACGGACAACAAAAAAAGACTCTAACAAAGAGAAACGGTCTGGATAAAAAGATTGGATGCCTGCCAGCCTAAAGGCCTCAACGACAGGATTGAATACAGTTGTTTTCTCTGACCTTCCTGTTGACTTACATGCTGTCATTTACCCGCGTTTTTTTAATGTACATTTGTTCTTCTGTTTTTTCCTATTTTACTTTGTTCCTTGACTTTATCTGTTTATTTTCCCTTTACTATAACCTTATTCCCACACTACTCTTTCTAGTCGTTCCTCATTTTACTCATTCTTTGCCCATGATGACTGCCTCTGTGTGTCCGTTTTTCTCTTACTATTTTTTGTAACGACACGATTTTCTCTTACAAGACATAATTTCCATCGTTTCCACATCTCATGCATGTCTCTACTTATTATATTCACACTGTTTGTTCCCTTGATCTCATTTATCCATCGTTTTCTTCTTTATAATCTGATTCCACATTCCTCACTCAAGATGGCCGCCCCCGTGCATCTGTCTTCTATTTCTTCCACCTATGGTCTTTTTAGTTGATATGATATTTGTCTATATTTTTAATTTTTTTACCGATACCAAGTGTATGTTTCCAGGTTGTAACCATGAGTTTACTGTATCTCTGTTCTCTATATTCATTGTCTTTCACTCCTTTTGAGTCCTTTGTTTGTTGTTACCCTACACGTCACACTGCCCGTCGCCATTATTTACTTCCGCATTCACCCCTGTAATTCTTACCCGCTTGACAGACACGAGATGCGTCTTTACATTGAACTATCCGGTAAGCACACAAACTTGGGCTACTTGGGTGACTAACGTTTGCACTTCCGATATTCATTTTCCGTTAGCATTCACTTCACCGTTAACCTTCACACGTTAACGTTTTTCGACCGGAATTCACCCTGTTTAGATTACCGCTGTACCTACAGGGACTCTTTACTTCTTTTAAGTTTTTTGTCACTTTATTCTCATTTCCTTCGTTTTATCTTTAGTCACCCCGCGTTTAGCATATTTTTTTTGCATGCTGTTTTTGACACTCCCATGCGTTATAAACTCGATTCACTGCCCATGAACTTCTCTAAACCTCCGTACATCTAGGCACACTTTAAGTTCAGCCCCATGTTTGTTCGTATTTGTTCACTGCCCATGAACCCCTCCTAATACCCCCGCACATCTAGGCACACTTTAAGTTCAGCCCCATGTTTGTTCGTACTTGTACTATGGAGAGGTTTTCTCTCCCTGAATCTTCACATTCTTCTTTTCAGATTGCGAAATGTCCCCTGATGAAGGGCCTCAGTCCCGAAATGCATAGGGACACAATCTATGCAATTGGACACTTTTGAATTTCAAATTGACTACACGTTTCTTTAATGAAGTTGTTATCATGAAGTTGCTATGATTTAAATACATAACTTTCTAATTAAATACATCAGTAATGAAGTACTGTCAATTAGTGTTACTTAATTTATGAATTTGTTTACATTCACAAAACTTTCATTGAGGGAGAATCCTTCTCCACTCAGAGTGCCATTGAAAGTAGTGCAGGTGGTCCCTGCACTCCCCCAGTTTTTCCATAAGAAGATCGAACAGCAGATGCAGGCCCTCCAAGATAAGGCTGAGGACGTAGAAGCGCGGTCCCGGCGCTGTAACCTCCGGATCAGGGGTTTGCCAGAGACGACCCAGACTGGCAACATGGAACGCTTCATTGAGTCCTTCCTTACCACGCTGTTGGGAGCGGAAATCTTCTACCAGATGTTCGTAGTTGAGAGGGTGCACAGATCGCTGGGGCCACGTCCACGCCCTGGAACCCCACCACGCCCGATCATTGCTACATTACTCAACTACAGGGACGGGGATGCTGCCTTGAGACAGGCCAGAGTAAAAAAAACACTCCAATATGAGGGGTCGGAGATTTCTTTGTTCCGGGACTTCACTGCCAGGGTGCAAGAAGCTTTGCTCCGCACAAAAATCAGCTCATAGACATGGGTTTGGACTACGCTATGCTGTACCTGGCCAAACTCAGGGTGAATTGGGAGGGGCAGTCTCACATATTCACAGACCCTCGGGCCCTGCAACAAACCCTCAAGACGTGGGCAAAGGAACGGCGCGGGAACAACTCGGAGAGGGACAACACAGATGAAGATAGGAGCCCCTTAGATGAGCAGGAATGACACCTCCGGCGGCGCTGGAGTTGCAAAACTTTTGGCTATGAGACCATGCGGCTGACAACGAACAGGATGGTCCGGCCTGGTTGAACTGGGTCCTATAAAAAATTATGGCTGTCAGGGAGCACTTTTAGCTCTACAAATGACTGATCATGGCAGTCTTGACCACAATTGAGGGAGCGGCTTTGCTGCCCCACTGAGGGCGCATGGACATGAGCCAAGGAGGCCGGCTAGAGAGACAGGGACACCGAGGATCGGTGGACATGAGACATGGAGCTGGTGGCCAGGTATCCGGTGTGCTTGGATGC
This sequence comes from Lissotriton vulgaris, assembly GCF_964263255.1. Lineage (NCBI taxonomy): Eukaryota > Metazoa > Chordata > Amphibia > Caudata > Salamandridae > Lissotriton > Lissotriton vulgaris. The sequence goes on along the minus strand of NC_141696.1, from coordinate 783,064,837 downwards.
TGTCCGAGCCACTGTAGCTTTAATTTTGATTGACTGTTGACACTGTATGTTTACTGTCCCAGATGCGTGCAATTGATCACCGAGGGCGAGGAGTGCTGTGCCTGCTGCGGAGCATAATGCAGGCTCAGGTAACCGGCGATATGGCAACCTCGGCCCCGGCGCGCAATGCACCTGTCTGACTTGCACAAGTCTTTACTGTTTGGGGGGAATCAGGGTGGGTGGTGGGGAGGAGCCGGGTACTGTACGGCCAGGTTGGGGGAGGTCTTCTGTGGGTGGGGGGAGGGGCTGTACAACAATCTATGCGGGGTTGTTCGGGGGCCCGGGATCGTTCTTAACTTTTTTTGGGGGGGTTACTGTTTCATTGCAATTCACAGCAGGGGAAGGTGTGGGAGGGATGAGGCTGTTGCTACATCACAGGTTGAGCGCACTGGTCAGATACACTGCAGGAAACCTTGCTATTTCCATAATATGCATACCCTATCAAGATGACTAGCCCACCTGGAGTGCAGGAGCACGCACAGACGGCCACTATACGCACCCTCACATGGAACGTTAGGGGGTTAAATGATTTCAGGAAGTTGAGGAAAGTGTTGAGCTACTTAAAAAGACAAAGAGTAGAGACCCATCTGCCACTCACAAGCAGGATGCTACGCAGTAGAGGTCTGGAGGGAAACATAGCAGCAGCAGGGTTCACGACCCATGCCAGAGGGGTCATCACATGGGTCAACCTGAGGTTGAAAATTACACTGCAGGCACTAAGAACCGACCCAGAGGGCAGATAAGTCTTAGCTCAATGTAAGGGTATGGGGCTGGATTTACTAGTGGTGAACGTCTATTACCCCAACTATGATGCCCCGGACTTCTATGAGTCGCTGGCTGCGGGTATAGGCACCTATGCAACATCACAAATAATCTGGGGAGGGGACTTTAACCTGACGCTTAACCCAGATATTGACAGATCTGCGGGTCCCCCTCAGAGGCCCTCGGCTGCGGCACAGATGCTAACTGCTAGACTTTTTGCTCTAGATCTGGAGGACGTATGGAGAAGCAGGAATGCGCATCCGGGTGGGTATACCCACTACTCAGCTTACTATGGAGTGCATACTAGAATAGACTATTGGTTACTACCCCGGGGGTGCTTCGTAGGGTCAGAGAATGCAAGGTTCTACCGCGCACACTGTCGGACCACTCCCCACTACTGTTGGACATAGCAGCCCCAGCTAGGAAAATTCCCCCTTTACGTGGCGCTTTCCTCCGTACTCGCTCCTAGACCCTGTTTTTAGAGGAGAACTGCCAGAGACATTCGACTTATATTTTGAAAAGAATGTGGGGTCTGTGGAGGACTTCCAAATGGTATGGGAAGCATTTAAGGTCTACATAAGGGGCATCGTTATGTCGAAACACTCTAGCATTCTGAAGGCCATAAGGCACCGGCTATCTGTCTTAGAAAGCCAGCTGCAGACCCTTGAGAAACGGCAACTAAGCCGATCAGATGACACTACGGAGGCGGAAATAAAATCCCTCATAGAAGAGTACCATGATTAAGCAGACAGGGAGGTAAAACACTTGGGCAAATATGCCACTGCCCGCGCTTACGGTGAGGGTGAAAGGACTGGCTCTGTTCTGGTTAATATCCTGAAGGGCAGAAAAGGGAAGCCGCTGGTCACGGAACTGAAGGCTGCAGATGGCCAACGCGCAACTGACGAGGATGATATAGCTCACGTATTCAGTGGATACTACTCGGAATTGTACTCCTCGAAGTGTGGTAATTTGTCAGCTGAAATTCTAGATGATCTGGAGCATATAAAGCTACCGTTCCTCACTAATGCACACAGGGAATATCTCATGTTTCCGATACAACGAGAAGAGATTAGGGAGGCACTGGCCCAGGTATAGACGGTCTGACGATAGACTTTTATAAAATGTTTTAAGACCAATTGCTGCTGCATCTCTCCACTTTGATGAGTGACATCTGCATTCAGGCCAGCATGCCGAGCTCCATGCGGAAGGCAATGATCGTCACTACCCTTAAACCAGATAAGACGCAAGACGAGTGCGGATCATATTGGCCGTTGTCACTACTCAACGTAGACACTAAGCTATACGCCAAAGTTCTAGCGACAAGACTTGCACTACTGGCCCCCGACTTAGTGGCCCCTGAGCAGGCAGGATTTATACCTAGCAGGAATTTGACGTATAATATTAGAACGGTACTAGGAACCATCCAACATGTCAAGCAGAATATAGAAGCCATGGCAGTATTTCTGGACATGGAAAAGGCATTTGACTCGGTGGAATGGCCGTTTCTACTCCAAGTATTACAGAGAATGGTGCTGGGGGAGCCTTTCCTGCAAATGGTTGGCGCTCTATACAAAGGGCCCTCGGCTAGAGTGCGGGTTGGCAATGCGGTCTCACAGCCCTTTTTCATCAGCAGTCGCCAAGGGTGCCCCCTCTCCCCGTTGTTGTATGCCCTAGCGGCAGAACCACTGGCCTTCGCGCTGAGAGAGTATCATAGTCATGAGGGCATCAGATTTCCAACCTACAAAATAGTGGTGTCAATGTATGCTGACGACACGCTGCTCTACGTTCATGACCCTGCGTCAAACCTATCCCCGCTGCTGAGAGAGGTGGTTCACTTTGGATCGCTCTCGGGCCTTAAAGTCAACTGGGCGAAATCTATTGTTTTTCCTCTTACACCTGCGACCAGGCAGTTGGATATGGAGTACCCGCTCCAGTGGTCGGAAGTCCCGATCAGGTACCTCGAATACGACTCCATACGGACCCGGAGCTGCTCCTCAGCCAAAACTACAGGAGAGCAGTCAGCAAGCTTGAGGATGATGTAGGGCTCTGGAGTAGACTGCCACTTACTTTGATGGGCTGCATAGCCATTATGAAAATGGTGGTCCTACAGCGGTTCCTTTTCCTATTTAATGCCATTCCAATAGTATTATCAAAGGCTTTTTTCCAGCGGCTGACAAGTCTCATGATCAGCCTAGCATGGGCGGGTAAGCAACCCAGGGTTAGATGGTCTCTCCTCACCCTCCCCTACAGCATGGGAGGCCTAGGCGCCCCAGACCTTGAACTCTACTACAGAGTAGCACAAGCATCGCACCTGCACACTTGGGTACATGGCGACAAGATGATCTCGCATGTTGGCATGGAGCGACTGTTTGCACACCCACAACCGCTCCCTGCCACCATCTGCATGCTTTTGGACCACAGAACCGGACTACTGGATTCCATAGCTGCTACCAATCATGCCTGGCACTCGCTGCTACAGAGGCAGAGAGTCGCACTGCTCTACTCACCAGAAAAGCCCCTGGAGTGGATGCTCTGGCTGCCGCCTATGGCGGGGAAGGGAGTCACTAGGGAGCTGACGAAACTCGGATTACACCGAGCGGGTGACCTCTTCCAGGATGGACTAGTCAAAACCTGGGATCAAGTGGGCGGCAAATACCCATGCTACAACGCTTTCAATCCCACAGGGTGCGTAGTGCCCTTTCGGAGCTACTTGGCGAGGACATGGCAGAACCGCCAGAAGTCCTTGAACTGACCTATGTCATCAAGGCTAAAGAGTCCTGCAAACTCCTTACAAATCTCTACAGAATAGCTAGGTCACAAGGAGAGAATCAGCTCATGAAAGCGAGAGTGGCTTGGCAAAGAGACCTGGAGACCACGATAGACGACGCTGTTTGGCGGTACTGTTGTGAAAGCACAAAGCGGATCTCACTCAACGGACGGCATAGGTTAATCCACTTCAAATTCTTGCAGAGAGTCTACTACACCCCGGAGAGACTCCACCATAGGTACAGTCTGAGGCAAACGGCAGACTGTGAAAGGTGCAACACGGCTAATGCTGATTTTATGCATCTGGCATGGAATTGCCCGGGCATACAGGCTTTCTGGCGCGACATATTTTCAGAAATGAGCAAAATCCTGAAGGTAGACATGACCCGGGAACCTGGTTTGGCACTCATAGGCAACTCCAAACGGCTCCCAGTTGCAATATGTAGACTCGCGGATATAGGGATGCTAATGGCCAAGAGAGTAGTAGCTCTAAAACAGACTTGGGCGTCCCCTCAACAAAGAAACCTCGCATGCTAGTTCTTGGGTAAAAGACTCAACCTGTGAGGTTTCTTTGTTGAGGGGACGCCCAAGTCTGTTTTAGAGTTACTATCCCCCCAGTCCCCAATTAATTCGTGCGGGGTCCTCCTTTCATTTCTCAACTATATACTCGGCTTGTAAGCTGAGGAGGTCGTTTGTTAAAGTGCATATTAGCACATTGGTATAATCAAAAAATACCGGCATACTTAACTTAACAAGTATCCCTAAAAAATCCTTAAGATGGAAGGTATAAAAACATACAGCTTTTCAGAGGATCAATTTGATAGATTGATAAACAAAAGATCACGTAATACCACCACAATACGATTGGACAAAAATGATGAGGAACAATGGGAAAAGTTATGGAACCTAAAAAAGAAAGTAGTTAGAGCAGAACTACACGCGGAATTCTTGGTGGAATACTGTAAGAATGGAATTATCCCAAAAGGTTTACAAGTAACCAATGAACCAGGGATCTTCATTACAGACAAAAAATTCATAGACAAATGGACACTTGTGGCCAACAGGTGTAGTAGAGATTGGATTTTGCTCATTGTAGAAACAGCGGAAGAATTTATAATCATTGAGAAGAAGGAAATAGAAGATATGGAAATACAATTGAGGGAAAGTACAGCACTAGACGACGCTAAAGCTAAATTAAAAGAAATTCAAAATGATGTAGATAGTTACAGCGAGTATTTGATCAAAAAGAAGAGTAACAAATTAAAAAAGGATATAGAAAATTACAACCCGGAAATTGTATATCCATATCTCCAAAAAGACTTTTATGACCGTCCCAAGGAGAATTTCCAACCCCGTAGACAGTGGCAAAACCAACCTAGAAACCAAACTAAAAAACGTGTGAGATTTTTTGACTCCTCATTCAGCAGTACAGACTCAGAGGGGGAAGTAGGAAATGAAAAACATCAACAAGAAGGAGAGACAAATAGACAACAGCAAACCACTACAAAGGAAGGTCTAGCTTTTTTAGACAGGCGCAAGCAAATGTTTGGACAACAGAGAGGGAGAGGGAGGGGCAAAAACAATTACAATCAGGCACAATATACCCAAGCCCAGAACCCTCAACGTCCTCGAATGAGGAGCCAGAAACAGTGGGATTAGCACAAAATAATAAAAAGCCTGCAGTGAATAATCTGTCAGATCACGAACTAACCACAATAGAAACCAAACGGTTAGAGAAGGGACTTGGATATGCAATTTGTTCACCTGTCGATAGATATGCCCTAGAACGAGATCTGCAGCAATTTTTTAGAAAAGTAAGACTCCAAATCTTTTTCGAAGGGAAAGAAGGACCTGAGAGACATAACAAATCTGGATTAAAAAACAAGTCCACATGGGTCCCCCCTCTTAATGCCGTACACAAAGATGTAGAGGCCTTCGAAAGGTCTGTGGATAAGAGCATTGATAATCTTTTAAAACAGAAAAACTGGACATCATACAACCTGACTAGGGAAGAGAAGGAGGCCCTAAAATCTTTAGAACAGGACAGTACCCTAACAGTGAAGCCAGCTGACAAGGGTGGGAGTATTGTAATCATGAACAGTCAAGATTATGATAACAGAATGTTCAAACTATTGAATAACAAAAACCATTACAAAAAATCAAATAGAGAGGAATGGCAAACCTTAAAGGGGGAAATCGAAAGGATGTTGAGACTAGCTAGAGAGGATGAAATCATATGTGAGGAAGAATTCGCGTTTATGCTGAATAAAGATCCATTAATCCCGGCACTTTACGGCCTTCCGAAGGTACATAAAGATATCTGTGACCCTCCTATGAGACCCATAGTATCATGCATAGGATCACTAACAGAGCCCCTTAGTAAGTACGTGGAAGTTTTTTTGCAACCTCTCGTACAGCAACAAAGATCATATGTGAAGGACACCACTTCTATGATCAAAAGGGTTGAGAACCTAAGCTTCGATCCAGAGTCACAGGTATTGGTGACTCTGGATATTGAAGCGTTATACACAAACATCCCCCAGAACAATACTATTGAAATCATGGAGGAGATCCTGAGTGATAACCAACAGGACTTAACGAACCATCAGACTTTCATAATTGACTGTATAACCCTAATCCTCAAAAATAACATTTTCCTATACACAGACAACCTTTTTAGACAGATTAAGGGGACCAGCATGGGGGCCACATGTGTCCCCAGCCTGGCATGTCTATATGTGTCAAAATTCGAGGACAAACATGTCTACAATATAGCTGCCCCTTTTTATGAAAACGTCTCAGAATGGGGGCGCTATATTGATGACATTTTCTTTATATGGACAGGAGGAATGGAAGACCTCAACGAGTTCCTAGCATGGTTGAACCTGGGAGATGTAAATCTGAGATTCACATCTCATATTAGCAGAAGTCAGGTAGAATTTTTAGATATAATTATTAAACATAAAGAAGGCCAGCTAGCAGTAGAATTATACACTAAACAAACTGACAGAAATAGTATGCTACACTACGGAAGTAACCACCCAGGATCACAAAAAAACAATATCCCCTTCGGTCAGTTTCTTCGCCTTAGACGCAACTGTACCACCATGGCAGACTATGAAAACCATGCCACTAATCTAAAAGAAAAATTCCTCGAAAGAGGATATCCTAGGCGAATGATTAGACATGCTTACAAACGAGCTAAATATTTTAGCAGAGAAAACCTTTTTAGCCCAAAAATAAAGAGCCAGGATAGAGCACAGCCAATTATATTTGTGACCAACTTTTCGCAAGTTAGTTTCAAAGTTAAAAACATAATAAATAGAAACTGGCATCTCATTGCAGACAAGGCTCAGGACCCGATTCCTAAGCCCATGTTCTCGTACCGGAGAAACAGAACAATCAGGAACTCCCTGGTACACACCTACAAGGAGAACCCTAGAATTCAACAAACCACCATTGATAACAACCCCTTACCCACGGGAACCCATCCATGTATGGGTTGCGTAAACTGTACCAGGATCCTCAAAGGCAGCCAGATCACTGTAAATGGTAAAACAATACACATAAAAAACTTCATTAATTGTAGAACCAAGAACGCTGTCTATCTAATCCTATGCCCTTGTAACAAGCCATACATAGGTGAAACTTCTAGAGAACTCAGATTGCGACTGAATGAGCATTGTTCAGCGCTTAGAACAAATAAAACAGGAGCGCCCCTGACTGAACATTGGAGGGAAGCTAACCACAAAATTGAAGATCTTAAATGGTGTGGCTTAGAAAAAATATCTGACAACATTAGAGGTGGAAACCTAAATAGTAAAAGGAAAAGGAGGGAGGAATTCTACATGTCAACCCTCAATAGTGTGAGGTGCGGCCTAAACTCAAGAGAAGATTGGGAGAAAATAATTCAGTAAAGACTGCCCTTTAGTAGACGATAGTCCAACCATAGAAACATTGTAAAGTAAACATACCCAAGATCTGAGCAAAACTTGGGTTTCTGGTGTATATCATCCCTTACCAGAGAGTTACTAAATAATAAATCAGATTTCTCACCAGAGAGCTAACAAATAATAAATCTGATTTCTGACATTGAAACTTTCTTAGACTTAATACTATCCACAACATACTTAAATCGAGGGTTATTGTTATATGGCCCTGTAAGACTTAAATAAAACCTTAGTAAATATCTTAATAAGAGTATGAACCACATTAATGCAATACTGAATATGCACAAGAGTAGACAATTCAGCCACTTAGGTTAAACCAAGGAGGCACATTACAGTAAACTCGGTCCATGAAAGACTAATTTGAGGCGTCATTCTTTCATGCATAAGCGTTTAAGGAAGAAAGGAACACAGTCCTCGGATACAGGTATATGCAGTATGCTAGTAAGCGGCCTATACCGCAATCCGAAGTAAAACACGAGCAGGAATGTGCCATAAGCATAGATGGCTCAGGGACGGTGGAAGAAGCTTTTCGGTTACTAAGGGAACCGCGCACTGATTGGTCCATTATAGACCAATCAGTAGGGAGAGAAATATCCCAGACGCGCTAAAAACATTCACGCGTTTGCTAAACATTTATAAACGTCCGCGAAGTGTATAAACGCACGTTGAGCAAGATGTAACCTATTTTTTTATATAAGAAAAATATGAGGGCTTAATTGAGTAAAATATCAGCTTGAATGCGCCAGAAGCGTAGTTGGTTCAATGACGGGGATAGAAGCTTTACGGTTACCAAGGGAACCGCGCAATGATTGGTTCAATATAGACCAATCAGCTTGGGAGAGAAATATACCAGACGCGCTATAAACATACACGCGTTGCTAAATATATAGTTAGTTTCACGTAGTGTAATATTTGCACGTTAAGTAAGGTGCACCCAAATTTTTTTTTATAAAGATGAGGTTTCAATTAAGCCGACATTTAACGCGAGGCAGAATCGAACGAAAACGCGTTCGGCTGCCATGACAACCGCACGTTGTTGGTCCCGATATAAACAAATCAAAGGACTGGAAAATGGAACACAAGCGCCAATGAGACAGCGAGCTTAGCGGTAGGAAGAAAAGCGTTCGGTTCCTATGGTAACGACACGGCTATTTGCCGACAGTGAACCTATTAGGACACAGAGAATAGCAGCCAATTACGAGGCTGGCACATAAAAGCGCCGAGGAATTGGGAAACCCTCAGCGTTCGTGACGGCTCGTATCAGACCTGTGGAAGGACGTGTGGACTGACTGCCAGGGACCAGGGGCAGGGAGGCCGAACTTGTTATTTAAGGTAATGGCAACTGAAAATTAGGACATAAGGAAGCACAGGTTGAGATTTAAACAGCCCTCCACCAAATTGACTGTAAATATCCATTTAATTACCCATTACTTAAAAAAGTACTTACAATCGAAATACAATGTAGAGAGACTATAGAAGCACTCCTTTCCCTCGTTTAATACATGGCAACAGAGGGTATATAAATATGATCAATGGGCAATAGGATTAAAAGATTAAAAAATTAAACTAAGATGAGAGCACGCATGACGCTACATTTTGTATATTTTTTATTGTTTAATATTAGAAAGAACTTCGAACCGAAAAAGAAGGAACTTGGTAGCAACTTATCCTGAATATTGAGCCATTCACCCAATGTTGAATGGTGAGTGATCCGGTAAATCTTTTAAGAAACATTAGGATCCAGTTAGATCAAAATAGAATGAGACTAATGTATGCTAAAAAAAATCCCCCAGGGTCATTGATGAAACCCACAATTAGGAAGACGGTGGCTCCTCCTGGCAGTCCAAGACCAAGCCAATTTACCTCAAATACCAGGTACTGAATAAACACACTTTTTGCTGATCCTCAAGCTAAAACAAGGTTGTAATAAAAGTGGTGTGATGTATTGAAAACATCATTATTATCTATTTATCTCAACCAGTGACATCAAACACTGAGAACTAATATTCCGGAGATATAAATAATCCGAAGGCTACAAGGTGCAGAATTGAAGTAAACTGTGTCCAGTGGGCGTCTTGCCCTATCTAATTTAAAGGTATGCGTAAGAATAATAAACCTATATAAATAATATGTTTTGAGACTGAGGTCCTAAAATTGGCCTCGTGAGCATTGGACTTTTGAGTCCAAGGGAAAGGTAAACAGCATTAGTTTTGTCCAAGCATAGGAATGTATACCAATAGAGCAAGATGTGTTTTAGGATTGAGGGGAGTAGTTGAAGCCAAAAGGGAAAACGACTTTAATAGATGTAAAATATAAAAATATGCATGAGAAAAGAGCATACTACAGTGACCATGAATTGTGACCACATAGAGAATTGATTGATTAGACATCCACACCAATGTAAGAAATGTAACCCTGTTTTTTAATTTTTTTTTAAATCTGTCTAGAATCAGTCCTGAAGAAGGTACAAATACAGAATACCGAAACGCCGCGTCGACTTGTGATTCTTGTTTTTAAAAAACTTTTTATGAAATGTATAATGATGTTTTTTTAAAAATTTGTATACTGTATGAAGATTAATTTTGAATATGTAATAAATGTATAACAGAGGTTAACGAAATTCATGGTGTGGAAAATATCTTTTTAAATCACTACGAATTGTTTTGTCTGTGTTATTCATTCTCGTAGAAATTAATGCTTAGGTTTGAATTTTAAAATGCTTATGTTTAAAAATGTTTTTAAGAAATACTCTCCTATATACGCAATTCACTGAAGACTTGGTCACTGCCGAAATATAAGATTGTTGATCTATAGACTTTGCCTCCCCAGTTGAAGTTTGCTCTTAGAGATTATTATCCAGAATCTTGTAACTTTACCTTTCCCGCCGAAATAACGGCATGCTAGTTCTTGGGTAAAAGACTCAACCTGTGAGGTTTCTTTGTTGAGGGGACGCCCAAGTCTGTTTTAGAGTTACTATCCCCCCAGTCCCCAATTAATTTGTGCGGGGTCCTCCTTTCATTTCTCAACAAGAGAGTAGTAGCACACTGTTGGATGAGAGGTCCACTCCCTACCAAAACTAGATGGGCGCGAGACATGTTATACTGTAGTACCCAGGCGGAGCATTATAGTGAATTACTGCCCCCCAAGAGCCGCCCTAAAAACTTTTGGGCTTTGTACCAAACGTACCTCAGCGGAATGGAGCAGGAAGGGAACTCAAACCCGGAGGCAGGGACCCCTGGTCCGCAGACCGACTGTGGCATTGATCCGGTACCTCAAACAGTGGGATTGGAGGGATGCACGCATGACCCAGAGATTGACCCACAGGGCTAAGCGGAGGGGGAGTAGGGGATGGGTTATGGAGGGGGGACGGGGCGGCGGCATGGAAACACTGCTCACTTCATAGCTTGCTGGGGCACTGACATTGAGGCAGACACCCTAGCTTGGACAGCCCCGTGATGGCGCTGGCATTGCTCTTGCGTGAACTTACTGTATGCGTGGATGTGCAACTGGATATGGACTCTTTGCGACATGTACACCTGTACTACCCACTGTGAACGCAATGATGGCGGGGAGGGGGGGAGGGTTGATTTTTGGGTTGGAGTTGCTGTTGTTAAGTTAAGACACAAACTTACCTGATCTTACATTAAGCTTCAGTGTTGAGGGGAGGGAAGAGGGAGACATGCTGCTGAGGCAAAATAAATGTAACTAAGCAAGTTAACTGTAATATACTCCCTCGGAAATGTTACCTGGACGATCTATCTACCCCCTCGAGGGTTACGCCGCCGAACCCCCGGGTTGTCGGCTGAAGGGCTGTGTCTACATAGGACAAATGTTTAGTTTCATGTGAATATCGTGGCCGGCCCTTGAGGTTGTAGGCTTTGTGCTGTGTTACTGAAGTTTGTGCCAATAAAGGATTTCAAAAACAAAAAAACAAAAACAAAAAATTTGCTCATTCTGATTACAGGAGCCATGCAATTGGATATTCCTACATATTAATGAGTGATCTGGTGTTGTGGTGCAATCCTCTCCATTCAAATAAATAACTTTTCCCTCCCTAAGGCACCTATAGGTAAATGGTAGTGACCAAGCTTCATGAAGATAAGCGATGCCCAAAGGTTCATATCTGCCAATTGCGTAGTACTTCAAGCAGGCCTCAAACTTGAACAGAAGAAAAGGTAAAGTTATCAGCCCATGGATAAACCACACAGCAGAATTTGTTTCGGCCACAGAAAACGGAATAGGCTCCAACTTCTCAATATGCAACATGAAAAAAGTTGCATCTTTCATAAACATAAAACGTTGCTTTTCAGTCAAATTAAAAGGGGCAAACAGAGATGATGTATTCATGTAGTGCCAGGGCACTTTTTCTGACTTCAATGTCTGCAAAGTCCAGGCAAATTGCATAATAGAACGCAATTGATTTTGACCATGGTACAAAACAGACACATCCGCTTGCACAAGATCAACAACAGACGAAACAATATTATCTAATGTTTTAAATACCGGAAGAAAGCATGTTAATGCTGTTATCTACAACTGCTAGCACTTTTTCTAAATTTGCTTGATCTATTGGTCTAATGCAAGAAGCAGCCTCAATCTGGGACAGTTTCCAAACCTCGTTGTAAATAGCATATATCCACCTTTTGGATCTGCCAGAAGCCGGGGCCCTTGACAAAATCATTCAGATCAACATCGTCAGTCAATTTAGATAAATGCAGCTTCACTGATGCTGAAATGTGGAATGCTTGAGCCAACACTGACATCATTTGCCTACTGAATAGGTAGTCACTGAATGGCCACTTTCAAAACGGGGATCCACCCTAATCTGTGTTTAGCCTTGAGCTAAACCCAGAAAGCGATGTTGGCAAGAATCTGCACTTTTGTGCCACAGAAACCAACCCTTAGGATCCAAACTGGATATGTTAAAACTAGAATTCAATAACAGCGTCTGTAAATCTCTAATTGAAAAGTTGGTATTATTATCCCAACCAGAGTATTCCTCTAATTCAGGAAAAGAAGGAGCATTACATTTTTTAGTAGTAGCCAATCCAAAGAAAGTCGTTTAATTGTAGAATTCAAAAACAACATATGGTTCGGGATGAGACATGCACAATGCAAAGCCTCAGTGCCTTGCACTTGCTAACTTTTAGAACCCCAAACAGTTTTAAGATCAATAGTATCCTTCCACAGATCATAGGCCCCAACATCCAATTGGTCTAGAAAGGACTTCAAATATAACAATTTTGTGTGTGTAAGTCTAACCTTGGAAGTGGACTTTTCGGTCATTTTAAAATAAAATGCATTGGGATTTTACTGATTAAAATCAGTAAAGTAGGTGAACCTCTTTAAAAGAGAACTGGAACTGCCTTCAACTGGAGCGGGACAATGTTCCCATTGTGCATAATTAACCATATTCCTCCTGGTGTTAGCCTTATGCAGGTAGTGATTCCCAAAGTGTTGATAACAAAACAAATCACCATAATTTGCGGAATCTAAATACAAATCTTCAGCATCAAAGGCAGCATAATTTTTCAAATCAGAAAACAAAGCTTCTATGGCCTGAACATCCCAATCAACAGAAGGTATATTTTGTTTAATTACATCACCCATAGAAACCCTTAGAACATTTGGGACATTTGTAACCTCTGTGGGTCCGTGGATTTGCAATCTAATAGCATCCCACACAATCCCATCTAAGACGGGCCAAGCAGTAATGTTAACAAAAGACAGGTCCCTCTTCAATCTGTGTGATGAGGAATGGGGTGCCAATGTTCCATTAATATGTTGAATAGATGTTGTCTCTTCAACATACTGTCAGTTGACAAGGCGGAGATAATACACCACAAATCCAATTGACATGAACATGTAAATTGAAAAAAGCACCAACCAAATGTAGGTCCAAGGGGGTATCAAAAAATGTTTTTTAAACCATGTTGCATAAACAGAAAGTTTTGAAGGGGTCTTCGATGTGTGAGAGTCAGTGTCAAATGAAAATCTGGACTCTGTAGCCAAACAAGTTTGCAAATCAGGCATCATTAAGTCTGTGGGGTAAGTATATTCAGTCTCATCAAGATGAGCATCAGTTGGAGAACTCAATAAAGGACTGGAAACTGCAGGCATCTCGAGGGCAACATCAGGCCTGGTATTAGGAGCCGGGCCAAAACTGAATGTCTCAAAAAGGATGGACAGGAGCCTGCTCGTGTCATACTAAGAAGAATCGGCCACTCTGTGTAGTTTGACATTGTGAATGGAGATGTACCTTTTTTCCTTACAACCTGGAAGTGGTGGTAAAATGACTGTTCTGCTGGCCTGCACACCAAGTACAGGAACTGGAGCTTGATATGAAGGACCAAATTCTTTCTTGTTTTTGATTTTCTCTCGAACCAGTTCTCCAACTCGGGGTAGCCAAACAACTACCAGAATCTGCAATGCAGCATCAGATGTGGAGGGCAAGTGTTCCTTTGCAAGACTGTCTCTCGTCTCTTGTAGATTCTGTAAAACATGACAATGTTCATCTACGTAAAAGGGGGCAGCGACCGCCGCCTGGTCTTGACCTTCGAAGCCCGGGACGAACATTTTGATACCAAAGAGCATTTCGTATGGGGTCCGCCCACCCAGAGGCCTTCTAGGGAGATTATTAAGTGCACGTTTTACGCTATTGAGATGGGCCAGTCAGTTCTTGCCAGTACCTATAACCCTAGCTGCCAAAGACTGCTTTAAATCTCCGTTCATTCGTTCCACAACACTATTACCCTCAGGTCTGTACGGAGATGAAAACTTGACTTGGACCCCCAATGACGTCATGGCATCCTTGTACGCCTTAGAGGCGAACGCTGGACCCAGACTTGAATGGAAGGTGCCACAGGCAAAAATTCCTACAAAGATACGCAAGTCTCTTATGACAGTTCGCGAATCAGCGCTGCGGTGTGGACATACCCAAACAAAGCGTTTGCAAGAATCAACTGCAACTAAGATGTACGTATACGCAGTATCAGAGGAAAAAGGACCGCAGTGATCTAAATAAACACAACCAAGTGGTCTATTAGAAATGTACAACTGTGTCTGGGGTGGACGCGTAACAGTCGAAGGCTTTATTTGCTGACAAATGTCAAATTGAAGGACATAATCATGCATCTGTTTGTACAGTCCCCGCCACCAGAAACGCTGTTGTAACTGAGATACAGTAGCCGAAACGCCTGCATGTGCAGATGCAACACCCTCGTGGGCGGCTGTAATCAGTGTGGACCTGCGGTCCGCGTTGGGAATCAATCGTTCACCAACGTCCGGTATTTTCACATAAGGAACTTTATCAGGACTTAAATGATAAGAATACTTCCAAGGAAACCCCTTAGGATATTTACTTCCCTTCTCAGTAGCAGCAACAGCCGCCAAGATGTCATCATCAATATTACTTTTGGAACGTGTAACTGCTGCAACCAAATATGTCGATACTGCTGTTTTTGCGGCTTTATTGGCCAAACTATTGCCAACAGCGTGAACTCCCACAAGTTGATGACCAAGAGTATGAATTACATACACGAGTGGCAGCTGCTCTTTAAGTTCAGCCATGTGAACCCAGATAATTTTATGTTTTATTGTGCTACCTTTATAATCACAAAAATCATTCTGAATCCAAAAGAATAGGTTTTCATTGTGAGACTGGACACAGTAGTAAGAATCACTCACAATAAGTGTAGTCACACTAGGATCAGCGTACTCCAATGCAAGCATTAGAGCACGGAGCTCTGCCAATTGTGCGGTACAGTCCCCTAATGTCTGCGTATGTATGACATCGGACTTGAACTCATCATTCACCATGGTACCTACCACAATGGCGCAAGCTGAAATGTATGCGTGCTTAGACCCATGCGCAACTTGCGCTGAACCATCAGTGTGAATGATACAATGGGAATCCTCCAAAGGCCGCATAGTCAATGGTGCAGGATGAACAAACTCATACTGCAAAAACTCTTGTGACTTCAAGGAGGCATAAAAAAAACCCGTGACATCCGAACACATCAATGATGCAGCCCATTGTATCCACCATGGGTGCAAAGCTTTAGAATTTGGTACACTGGCTTTCGTCACTGCCTCTAGTGCAGGATACGGGGTAACAACCAACATGCATTTTCCCTGCAACAGTGCACGTTCCTTAGGAATCACCATTTGCACTGCTGTCAAAACTTTTTCCACAGTAGAAACCCGCATTTCAGCCGAAGTGCACAAGTGTGACTTGCAAGCGATAGGTATTGCGTCACCTTCGTTAAAAGTAAGGTATGTGAAACCCACCGCCCCAGGGATGATTCTTATCACCAGATTGGTGTGGTTATCAAGAGTCAGTAAGAATTTAGATTCTA
The DNA here is from genome assembly GCF_964263255.1 of Lissotriton vulgaris. NCBI lineage: Eukaryota > Metazoa > Chordata > Amphibia > Caudata > Salamandridae > Lissotriton > Lissotriton vulgaris. The sequence goes on along the minus strand of NC_141696.1, from coordinate 783,048,963 downwards.
GAAGATCAGCCTGCAAAGATTGCAAAATGGCTGAATGTTCAGGCCGCCAGCACGATTTGGTAAAAGTAGGTTGTATCAAAGCATACAAAAGCTTGCTACGCTGGGCATATTCAGGAATATAGATGTTCCCGAAATTCAAAAATCCCAGCAAGGACTGTTTTTTTTCAGTGTTGTAGGATCGCGCAGCTGTGCTCATTTCTCCAAGAAGTGAGGAGCTAAACCACGACCTTCATTGTTGAGCTCATAGCCCAGGAACAACACTTTGTACTCTGCAATGTGAGACTTTGCAAAGTTGAATTTGTAAACGAAGTCCGCAAAGTTACAAATAATGCGGTCTACGCGACACAGATGCGTCCAAATTTCGTTGTTTGTGAGATAGATGTCATCCACATACGAACACGCATCTGGATCTTCTCTCTCCAAAAGAGAGACCATGCGGGCAGCAAACACACCTGGAGTATTCTTATAGCCCATGGCCAGGCGTTTAAATTGGCGTTGTGTGCCGCCACTGGTAAAACTCGTCCATTGGGTACTCAGACCAGACAAATTGTGGGCAAAAAAACTGTTGGATATGTCAAGTCTGGTTTTAAACCTTTTGCGCACAAGACCATCCACTAAAGCAGAGCTGTGGGTATTCTGTACTGCACAGGTACAGCAATGCGAGTTTAAATGCCGGTAATCCAATACTAAACGGTGCGAACCACCAGGCTTGGTCACAGTAAAAAGTGGGTTATTCATCAGTGACACACAAGTTTCAATCACTCCCTGATACTCCAATTGTTCAAGGATTTCCGCAACGGAAGCCCTTGCTTCATGCTGAATAGGATATTGAGGTTGAGGCTGTGGCATAGTCCGTAAGGGAATCTCGTGGTGTGAGGAAAATGTATCTCAACCACAGTGAGTACGGTACAAAGCCGGAGCAAGGGCCTTAGCCGACTTCTGAAAAATTCAGCGCATGCTCCTTAGACACTGTGTGCGTGAAACTAGGGATGATTACCTCCTCCCCTATCGGAGCCGCGAGAACAAAAGGTGGGGGCCAGTCATCCTTCGCTAACAAAATGTCATAGGTAGTTGTAAGATTTTCCCAAAATACCCCTTTTATTGTACGTTGTCACCTTCAATTAAAAGGACAATTTCAAAAAGCCTATCAGGGGGAGCTACTCTAGTATCAGCTGTCTCTACAACAACATATTGGTCAGTTGCTGTCACCTTCAGTAGTGGAGGCAGGGCTTCCCGTACTATGGTAATCTCTGCCGCGCTGTCCAACAACGTCAGCGCCCATGTCTTATTCCGAAGCTGCGTTCTCACTATCTGTGGCATATCTCGCTGTTAAAGCAGCAACTCTTTTTCTGAAACTGGGGTCTTTCCTGTGAAGAATCGTCCTGCTTGCCTTTTCTGTCTTTCCGGTGGGGCTGGTCGCGACTCTGCTGGCCACCCCGACCTCTGCCGCCACCTCCACCACCAGATGAAGAGGCCGATGTGTCCTGTAAAGAACGAGGAGAGTGTTGATCAGGAGTAAAACACAAACAATTGAAGTAGGGTCTGAGGGAAATTTAAAGACCTGCCCAGTTCGTATCCCCCTAACTGTAATCCTAACAACAAAAGAACCGGGGGTCTATAACTGAGCTTCAAGTACTCCGGGCTGCTGCAAAACTCCTACATAAGTGAGTTAGGCGCTAATAGAGCTATATAAGTCTCTATATCAGAATGTGTGCCAGGACAAACCTGTCGAAGGACCTACTGAGATTGTTGGTAAGACCCGTACAGAGATGTGTTGGATTCCCATCAAATAGGTATGTAGATCAAGTGTTCTCATTTGGTCATCCAAAAATGGGGTGGTATGTCTCTTGATCAATGAGACCCATCCATCGCCCTTACTCAATTGGGTCGCACCATCAATCGCTAAGGTACCCATGAACAAATGATAAAGATGGGATCGAGTGCAGTGCAAAAATCAAAAGATGTGTGAGTTAAAACCAAGGGGTAAAAGGATCAATAGGCGAAAAACTCTAATGTAATTTGTCCTTTCCCTCAAACAAACAAGAACAATGCAGAGGAAGCAGTCTAAACATATAACTGCATGTACAAGGCCAACATGTGTCAGCCGGTAGGGACAAGATCCCATGGCTTTCTTCAGGGCCAGAGTTCTAAGCATTAGCTACTGCATGCATAAAGTGAACGTAACGACAATCTGTAAAGGATATGCATAAATAGTCCAAAATCGTGTTCCTCTGTACCAAACGGTGTCTCTTACATCTGTTAGCAAGAAAGAACATTTTGATACCAAAGAGCATTTCGTATGGGGTCCGCCCACCGAGAGACCTTCTAGGGAGATTATTAAGTGCACGTTGTACGCTATTGAGATGGGCCAGTCAGTTCTTGCCAGTACCTATAACCCTAGCTGCCAAAGACTGCTTTAAATCTCTGTTCATTCGTTCCACAACACTATTACCCTCAGGTCTGTATGGAGATGAAAACTTGACTTGGACCCCCAATGACGTCATGTCATCCTTGTACGCCTTAGTGGCGAACGCTGGACCCAGATCCGAATGGAAGGTGCCACAGACAAAAATTCCTACAAACATACGCAAGTCTCTTATGACAGTTCGCGAATCAGCGCTGCGGTGTGGACATACCCAAACAAAGCGTTTGCAAGAAACAACTGCAACTAAGATGTACGTATACACAGTATCAGAGGAAAAAGGACCGCAGTGATCTAAATAAACACAACCAAGTGGTCTATTAGAAATGTACAACTGTGTCTGGGGTGGACGCGTAGCAGTCGAAGGCTTTATTTGCTGACAAATGTCAAATTGAAGGACATAATCATGCATCTGTTTGTACAGTCCCCGCCACCAGAAACGCTGTTGTAACTGAGATACAGTAGCCGAAACGCCTGCATGTGCAGATGCAACACCCTCGTGGGCGGCTGTAATCAGTGTGGACCTGCGGTCCGCGTTGGGAATCAATCGTTCACCAACGTCCGGTATTTCCACATAAGGAACTTTATCAGGACTTAAATGATAAGAATACTTCGAAGGAAACCCCTTAGGATATTTACTTCCCTTCTCAGTAGCAGCAACAGCCGCCAAGATGTCATCATCAATCTTACTTTTGGAACGAGTAACTGCTGCAACCAAATATGTCGATACTGCTGTTTTTGCGGCCTTATCGGCCAAACTATTGCCAACAGCGTGAACTCCCACACGTTGATGATCAAGAGTATGAATTACATACACGAGTGGCAGCTGCTCTTTAAGTTCAGCCACGTGAACCCAGATAATTTTATGGTTTATTGTGCTACCTTTATAATCACAAAAATCATTCTGAATCCAAAAGAATAGGTTTTCATTGTGAGACTGGACACAGTAGTAAGAATCACTCACAATAAGTGTAGTCACACTAGGATCAGCGTACTCCAATGCAAGCATTAGAGCACGGAGCTCTGCCAATTGTGCGGTACAGTCCCCTAATGTCTGCGTATGTATGACATCGAACTTGAACTCATCTTTCACCATGGTACCTACCGCAATGGCGCAAGCTGAGATGTATGCGTGCTTAGACCCATGCGCAACTTGCGCTGAACCATCAGTGTAAATGATACAATGGGAATCCTCAAAAGGCCGCATAGTCAATGGTGCAGGATGAACAAACTCATACTGCAAAAACTCTTGTGACTTCAAGGAGGCATCAAAAACAAATGTGACATCCGGACACGTCAATGATGCAGCCCATTGTATCCACCGTGGGTGCAAAGCTTTAGAATTTAGTACACTGGCTTTTGTCACTGCCTCTAGTGCAGGATACGGGGTAACAACCAACATGCATTTTCCCTGCAACAGTGCACGTTCCTTAAGAATCACCATTTCCACTGCTGTCAAAACTTTTTCCACAGTAGAAACCCGCATTTCAGCCGAAGTGCACAAGTGTGACTTGCAAGCGATAGGTATTGTGTCACCTTCGTTAACAGTAATGTATGTGAAACCCACCGCCCCAGGGATGATTCTTATCACCAGATTGGTGTGGTTATCAAGAGTCAGTAAGAATTTAGATTCTAGAAGATCAGCCTGCAAAGATTGCAAAATGGCTGAATGTTCAGGCAGCCAGCACTATTTGGTAAAAGTAGGTTGTATCAAAGCATACAAAAGCTTGATAGGCTGGGCATATTCAGGAATATAGATGTTCCCGAAATTCAAAAATCCCAGCAAGGACTGTTTTTTTTCAGTGTTGTAGAAGCGCGCAGCTGTGCTAATTTCTCCAAGAAGTGAGGAGCTAAACCACGACCTTCATTGTTGAGCTCATAGCCCAGGAACAACACTTTGTACTCTGCAATGTGAGACTTTGCAAAGTTGAATTTGTAAACGAATTCCGCAAAGTTACAAATAATGCGGTCAACGCGACACAGATGCGCCCAAATTTCATTGTTTGTGAGATAGATGTCATCCACATACGAACACGCATCTGGATCTTTTCTCTCCAAAAGAGAGACAATGCGGGCAGCAAACACACCTGGAGTATTCTTATAGCCCATGGCCAGGCGTTTAAATTGGCGTTGTGTGCCGCCACTGGTAAAACTCGTCCATTGGGTACTCAGACCAGACAAATTGTGGGCAAAAAAACTGTTGGATATGTCAAGTCTGGTTTTAAACCTTTTGCGCACAAGACCATCCACTAAAGCAGAGCCGTGGGTATTCTGTACTGCAAAGGTACAGCAATGCGAGTTTAAATGCCGGTGATCCAATACTAAACGGTACGAACCATCAGGCTTGGTCACAGTAAAAAGTGGGTTATTCATCAGTGACACACAAGTTTCAATCACTCCCTGATACTCCAATTGTTCAAGGATTTCCGCAATGGAAGCCTTTGCTTCATGCTGAATAGGATATTGAGGTTGAGGCTGTGGCATAGTCCGTAAGGGAATCTCGTGGTGTGAGGAAAATGTATCTCAACCACAGTGAGTATGGTACAAAGCCGTCGCAAGGGCCTTAGCCCACTTCTGAAAAATTCAGCGCAGGCTCCTTAGACACTGTGTGCGTGAAACTAGGGATGATTACCCCCTCCCCTCTCGGAGCCGCGAGAACAAAAGGTGGGGGCCAGTCATACTTCGCTAACAAAATGTCATAGGTAGTTGTAAGATTTTCCCAAAATACCCCTTTTATTGTACGTTGTCACCTTCAATTAAAAGGACAATTTCAAAAAGCCTATCAGGGGGAGCTACTCTAGTATCAGCTGTCTCTACAACAACATATTGGTCAGTTGCTGTCACCTTCAGTAGTGGAGGCAGGGCTTCTCGTACTATGTCCAACAACGTCAGCGCCCATGTCTTATTTCGAAGCTGCGTTCTCACTATCTGTGGCATATCTCGCTGTTAAAGCAGCAACTCTTTTTCTGAAACTGGGGTCTTTCCTGTGAAGAATTGTCCTGCTTGCCTTTTCTGTCTTTCGGGTGGGGCTGGTCGCAACTCTGCTGGCCACCCCGACCTCTGCCGCCACTTCCACCACCAGATGAAGAGGCCGATGTGTCCTGTAAAGAACGAGGAGAGTGTTGATCAGGAGTAAAACACAAACAATTGAAGAAGGGTCTGAGGGAAATTTAGGATGTAAGAGACACCGTTTGGTACAGAGGAACACGATTTTGGACTATTTATGTATATCCTTTACAGATGGTCGTTACGTTCACTTTATGTATGCAGTAGCTAATGCTTAGAACTCTGGCCCTGAAGAAAGCCATGGGATCTTGTCCCTACCGGCTGAAACATGTTGGCCTTGTACATGCAGTTATATGTTTAGACTGCTTCCTCTGCATTGTTCTTGTTTGTTTGAGGGAAAGGCCAAATTACATTAGAGTTTTTCGCTTATTGATCCTTTTACCCCATGTTTTTAACTCACACATATTTTGATTTTTGCACTGCACTCGATCCCATCTTTATCATTTGTTCATAGGTACCTTAGCGATTGATGGTGAGACCCAATTGAGTAAGGGCGATGGATGGGTCTCATTGATCAAGAGACATACCACCCCATTTTTGGATGACCAAATGAGAACACTTGATCTACATACCTATTTGATGGGAATCCAACACATCTCTGTACGTGTTATGAAATCCTGATTATACACAATTCAATATAAACAATGTAAATATCACACTGTATAATGTAAAGGAGTCTTGACTTTAGAAATGCTTGTATATTATAAAGGAGCCTTGATTTTGGAAATGCTTGTTTATTATGTTGGAACGTGCCTGTTGTAACTAAACTGAAGGTCGTCATGAACGTTCTATAGGAACACGTTGAGCAGGTGCGCTCAACGGACGCTACCTACACGCGCAAACAAGCCTATAAAAGGCTTGCAGACTGGGGATGCGACGCTTCGCTTCTCAGACAAGCGCCGCTTCAAGGGCTCCAGTTCCCGACGCTTCATCGGCTCCTTTCCCCGCCCTCAGACTGCTGCCTCAGAGCAATTCGTCTCTACGCACCTGAGTTTTCCCTTCGGAGGTCTTCGACCAGAGTTTTCCCTGCCGCCCGGAGTCATCCCTTTATCCTTGAGCGCAGCCACGGTCGGGTCCCGGACTTCCGGTTTCGCTGTGGAGGCGCATTTGCTGTCGGACCAACCTGTTCTTCATCCAAAGCGGTCCCCCGGATTCAAGTTCCGGTTACCATCCAAGTAAGACTAGATTAGCTCACAAGAGACTTGGAACAAGCCTTGGCTAAGACATTGAAAAAAGAGTAACTTTGCCTAGAGGAACGCGTTGTTTTTCAAGGGGGTTCTTAAGGTTACACACCTTGGCAAAAACAATTACTTGAGTTATTGTGAATCGAGGCTAAGCCTTTTTATTGTTTACGTAGGAAGAGTGAAGCAGTGTCATTTAAACTGCTAACTACTCAAACTAGTGTGTTTCTTGTATACATTGGTTTCCTGGGTCTGTGTTCTCTTTCTTTTATTATTTCCACAGGACCCAGTTAAAGATCGACGCTTAAGGTGCAAGGTAAGCAAGCACCTTGCATGCCAAGAGGTTCAGTTTGGTTTTACTAACCAGTTGTTTGGTTTAAAAACGTGATAAAAGTGATAATAGTTTAGATTGGTCTGCTAATAAAGCTTAATCTGTTTAGGTTTCAAGGTGAAGTAAGAAACCAAAATCTTTACTGAGGTTCATTGCACTTGCACAAGAAGTGTGGGAATGAGCTTTACTTGTGATCGGTATGTCAATAGTGTTTCTCTTTAGAAGAACTAATAGTAGCATTGAAGAAGACACAGTGATTCAGAGGTTAACCTTACTTGCTTAATGTTGTTTTCACAATTGTCTAGCTTGTTAAAGATTTCGTAACTGGTCAAAGAAAGCTCAGAATACTTCAAGAGAGAACAGACAATCTTCTCTGAAGAGATCCAGTGCTTGTTGTTTCTCTCTCGCCTTTCCTTCCCCCATCCACTACCCTTTCCCACCCCCACTTCCCTTTCCCTTTGGGGATTAACCAGTTGTGCCAAGTGTTACATTCCTTGCCACACTTGTTAGTCTTTAGAGGTATTGGGACTAGTCATCTTGGAGACGGAACACCTGGACTCTTGCAGTGGCGATCCTGACAGAAAGCGAAGCCAATTAAATAATTGTCCAAGTTCCCTCTCAAAGTTGACTATTCCCGTGAACACAGAGTCAGGATGGATATTACTCAGTTGACCGAGTTGGTGCGTAAAATGAACAACGAAATTCAAGATTTACGTCTTGAGAATCAATCCCTCAGACAAGAGTTGGATCATTCTAGAGAAGAGCTCGATAACACAAGAGATGGATTCACATCTTGGAGAGATAAAGGGGAATTCAAACGACCTGTTCTGTCACCACCTAAATTTGGGGTTCCATTTCAGGGCCAAACTCAAACATCAGGTTTAGGCCAAAGTCCTCCAGCACAGATTACTGTTGTTTCCCCACAACCTGTCCCTTTAGCTAACCCGGAACGTTTTACCGGGGATAGTTCACATTTAACTACTTTTATGAGTCAATATCAGCTACATTTCTTGTGTAAACCTCATATTTTTACTACAGACACTACCAAGGTAGCTTTTATCATCTCATACTTGGGAGGTGTGGCGGCACGTTGGGCTCTCCCCTTGGTCGACAGAAATGACCCGTTATTACATAATCTTACACATTTTAAAAACGCCATGTCCAGTTTATTTGCCAAGCATGTTTTCCTCCAAGCATCTGACAATGAGCTGTTAAGTTTGCGTCAAGGCCCTCGAGATTTAATTTCTTATGTAACAAATTTTAATCGTTTGTTAGCTGAAACACAGTGGCCAGAAGGAAAGAGGATATCATTGTTTTATCGAGGGCTTAGAGATGAGTTAAAAGACTCCCTAGCACATGTTGTGAATCTACCTGAGGATTTTGCTGAGTTTCAGGATCTAGTTGTCAAATTGGATCACCGGTTGGGCGAAAGGAGGACAGAAAGACCAAAATCAGATATTAGAAACTTACATTTTAGGATAGAGAAGAAAAATAGTGAAGATAAGAATTCACAGATAGAACCAATGCAAATAGGGGGTGTTAAAGGACCCTTATCACAGGATGAAAAGGATAGAAGAAGAAAAGATAACCTATGCTTATATTGCGGAAAAGCTGGTCATTTTGCTAAAGAGTGTCCTAATAGACCTGTAAAGAAGAAACTGATGGCCACAATTCAAGACCCTCTTCAGGAGTCGGAAAACTAGAGTTCTCGAGGGTTGCAGAGATCCTCCCCTCGGGAGGAAAAACCACAGAGATCTCACAATATATAACCAGTATTACTAATCAGGTACCTCGACATTTTACAATTAGAGTAGTGTTGATCCTAACTAATCAACAAAAGCACAGCATTCCGGTTCTGATTGATTCTGGCGCTACAGGCAATTTCTTTGATTTAGAATTTGCGAAGAAATTGAATCTTACCAAAGTCCCAAAGAAAGAACCAGAACAAGTGCGAGCGGTTGATGGTTCAGCACTTTCGTCTGGATTAATACGGTTCCATACTCAACCATTACTTCTCGTATCTGATAATGGTCACACTGAACAGACTGTTTTTGATCTAATTGACACACCAGCCTTTGGGGTAATTTTAGGTATTCCGTGGTTAGAACTCCACAATCCAAAGATTGACTGGGTAAAACGCACTGTAACTCTAGATTCAACATATTGCAAAACACATTGCTATCAGGAGCACCGAGGCCCTAAGCAACCACTTCTTTGTGCTCTCACCCAGCCAAACTCTTTAGAACTGCCATCTGAATATCAGGATTTCTCGGATGTGTTTGACCCTGTTAAGGCCACCACTCTGCCTCCTCACAGGGTTTACGATTGCAGGATAGATTTAATTCCTGGAGCAGTTCTACCCTGCAGTCGCATTTACGCTCTAACAGAACCTGAGAATCGGTACTTAAGAACTTATCTAGATGAGCTTTTGGAATTGGGCTTTATTCGCCATTCCACCTCCCCAGTCTCGTCTCCGTTATTTTTTGTAGCTAAAAAGACAGGAGACTTGAGAGCCTGCATCGACTATTGAGCAGTGAATAAGGCCACTATTAAAAATCGATACCCATTACCATTAATACCAGTACTACTAAATCAAGTCAAAGGGTCAACCATTTATACCAAACTAGATCTTCGCGGGGCATACCATTTAATCCGTGTGAAAGAAGGAGACGAATGGAAGACTGCTTTTCGTACGAAATTCGGTCTTTTCGAATATACAGTAATGCCTTTCGGTCTTTGCAATGCCCCGGCAGCATTTCAATATTTTATCAATGAGGTGCTGCATGACCTTTTAGATATTTGTGTCATTGTGTATATCGATGACATTCTGATTTTTTCCAAAACTCCTGAAGAACATGTGCTACATGTGAGATCAATCTTACAGAAATTAAGAGATAACTCTCTGTTTGTCAAACTGGAGAAATGTGTGTTTAACACATCCAAAGTAGAATTTTTAGGTTACTGGTTATCTCCAGAAGGCATAGTTATGGACCCAAAAAAGGTAAAGGCAATCTTAGATTGGCCGACCCCTATTTCTGTCAAAGAAGTGCAAAGAATTTTAGGATTTGCAAACTTTTATAGGAGATTTATCTCAAAATTCTCTGAAATAGTAGTGCCATTTACAAGTTTGTTACAGAAGGGAAAGAAGTTTCAGTGGAACAGTGAAGCTGAACAAGCTTTTGACGTTCTAAAAAAGGCCTTTACATCTGCTCCTATTTTAAAACATCCAGACCCTGACAGACCATTTTTTGACGAGGCAGATGCATCACAATCAGCAATTGGTGGAGTTCTTTTGCAAAAAGATCTTGACTCTGGACATTACCACCCAGTAGCTTTTTACTCTAGAAAGTTGTTGTCTGCTGAACAGAATTACACAATTGCTGAGCGTGAACTTTTAGCAATCAAGGCAGTCTTTCAGGAATGGAGGCACCACCTCTTGGGAGCAAAACATACAATAACAATTTTTTCCGATCATAAGAATCTTCAGTTTTACTCCACTTTGAAGGCATTCACACCCCGACAGATGCGGTGGTTACAATTTTTCAGTGAATTCGATTTTATTATCACTTATCAGCCAGGAACCAAGCAATTACTATCTGACACTCTTTCTCGACTAGTTTGCAATGAGGACAGAAAGTTGGGGAAAGTGCAACAGAGCATTATCCCCGAAGAGAAGATCTGCGCAGAAATTGTTCAGGAAGATTTTTTTGTCCATGCTTAGGGATCAGACTAGGGAGTTGAGTCAAGATGAGTGGCTAACACAAAGACAAACTTCTGTATCCGAAGGGTTGTTTTATCTAAAAGATAAAATATTCATTCCAAAGGAAGATTTGAGGGAACAAGTGATAAAGTGGAATCATGATCTAGCTATGGTAGCCCACCCAGGAATTAGCAAGACTGTAGAATTGTGTCAAAGGTATTTTTGGTGGAAAGGCATGAAAGCAGATGTGCAACGATACATTCAGGCTTGTCCGGTGTGTGCCCGGCAAAAGAATCCCCATTCTTTTCCAATGGGCTTATTGCAACCTTTGGAAGTGCCCCCAACGCCTTGGCATACTATCAGTTTGGATTTTATAACAGATTTGCCAAAATCATCAGGGATGACTACTATTTTGGTGGTCGTAGATCTGTTGTCGAAAATGGGGCATTTCATTCCATTATCCAAACTTCCTTCGGCAGTTGAATTCAGTAACGTGTTTTTAACAAATATCGTGAAATTACATGGTTTGCCACAAAAAAATAATTTCCGACAGAGGCCCACAATTCCTGTCTAAGTTCTGGAAACAACTGAGTGGTCAGTTAGGAATCGATTTGGCATTGTCTTCAGCCTTTCATCCTCAAACTGACGGGCAAACTGAAAAGGTCAATCAATATTTAGAACAAAGCTTGCGTTGTTTGACCACAACCTTATCCTCCGAATGGAACGAAGCTCTGCCCTTAGCTGAATTCACTTATAACAACACAGTACATTCAGCCCTTGGTTGTTCGCCATTTTATTTTCTCACGGGTCAACATCCCAGAACACTGCCAGTCATCTTTCCTGAAAAGAAAAGCTATTTGCCAGCTGTTACTGAAAGACTAGACAGTTTGCGTAAATTTCAAGAACAAGTAAAATTGACACTAACAAAACAGAAAAATAAAATGAAAATGTATGCAGATAAACATAGGAAACCGGCACCTATCTATAAACCCGGGGATCAGGTTTGGTTATCAACTAAAAATATACAAATAGAGGGACCTAGGAAACTAAAACCACGATTCATTGGACCCTTTCCCATTGAAAGAATCATAAATCCAGTATCCATGCAATTGAAACTTCCCGAAGAATACAAGATTCATCCAGTATTTCATGTATCCCTGATCAAGCCAGTACAACCAGGCACTCGACACGATACACCACCACCCCCAATCATAATAGGAGATCATGTAGAGTATGAAGTCAGGAAAATTCCAGATTCTAAGAGGATCAGGGGGCGTTTGTATTATTTGATTGATTGGGTTTTGACAGTTCTGAAAGATCTTGGGAACCTGAAAACAATGTGCATGCTCCCCGTTTGGTTCGATCTTTTCATGCATTATATCCAGACAAACCACGCCCTCTGAGGAGGCCTTTGGGGGGGGAAACTGTCATGAAATCCTGATTATACACAATTCAATATAAACAATGTAAATATCACACTGTATAATGTAAAGGAGTCTTGACTTTAGAAATGCTTGTATATTATAAAGGAGCCTTGATTTTGGAAATGCTTGTTTATTATGTTGGAACGTGCCTGTTGTAACTAAACTGAAGGTCGTCATGAACGTTCTATAGGAACACGTTGAGCAGGTGCGCTCAACGGACGCTACCTACACGTGCAAACAAGCCTATAAAAGGCTTGCAGACTGGGGATGCGACGCTTCGCTTCTCAGACAAGCGCCGCTTCAAGGGCTCCAGTTCCCGACGCTTCATCGGCTCCTTTCCCCGCCCTCAGACTGCTGCCTCAGAGCAATTCGTCTCTACGCACCTGAGTTTTCCCTTCGGAGGTCTTCGACCAGAGTTTTCCCTGCCGCCCGGAGTCATCCCTCTATCCTCGAGCGCAGCCACGGTCGGGTCCCGGACTTCTGGTTTCGCAGTGGAGGCGCATTTGCTGTCGGACCAACCTGTTCTTCATCCAAAGCGGTCCCCCGGATTCAAGTTCCGGTTACCATCCAAGTAAGACTAGATTTGCTCACAAGAGACTTGGAACACGCCTTGGCTAAGAGATTGAAAAAAGAGTAACTTTGCCTAGAGGAACGCGTTGTTTTTCAAGGGGGTTCTTAAGGTTACAAACCTTGGCAAAAACAATTACTTGAGTTATTGTGAATCGAGGCTAAGCCTTTTTATTGTTTACGTAGGAAGAGTGAAGCAGTGTCATTTAAACTGCTAACTACTTAAACAAGTGTGTTTCTTGTATACATTGGTTTCCTGGGTCTGTGTTCTCTTTCTTTTATTATTTCCACAGGACCCAGTTAATGATCGACGCTTAAGGTGCAAGGTAAGCAAGCACCTTGCATGCCAAGAGGTTCAGTTTGGTTTTACTAACCAGTTGTTTGGTTTAAAAACGTGATAAAAGTGATAATAGTTTAGATTGGTCTGCTAATAAAGCTTAATCTGTTTAGGTTTCAAGGTGAAGTAAGAAACCAAAATCTTTACTGAGGTTCATTGCACTTGCACAAGAAGTATGGGAATGAGCTTTACTTGTGATCGGTATGTCAATAGTGTTTCTCTTTAGAAGAACTAATAGTAGCATTGAAGAAGACACAGTGATTCAGAGGTTAACCTTACTTGCTTAATGTTGTTTTCACAATTGTCTAGCTTGTTAAAGATTTCGTAACTGGTCAAAGAAAGCTCAGAATACTTCAAGAGAGAACAGACAATCTTCTTTGAAGAGATCCAGTGTTTGTTGTTTCTCTCTCGCCTTTCCTTCCCCCATCCACTACCCTTTCCCACCCCCACTTCCCTTTCCCTTTGGGGATTAACCAGTTGTGCCAAGTGTTACATTCCTTGCCACACTTGTTAGTCTTTAGAGGTATTGGGACTAGTCATCTTGGAGACGGAACACCTGGACTCTTGCAGTGGCGATCCTGACAGTACGGGTCTTACCAACAATCTCAGTAGGTCCTTCGACAGGTTTGTCCTGGCACACATTCTGATATAGAGACTTATATAGCTCTATTAGCGCCTAACTCACTTATGTAGGAGTTTTGCAGCAGCTCGGAGTACTTGAAGCTCCGTTATAGACCCCCGGTTCTTTTGTTGTTAGGATTACAGTTAGGGAGATACGAACTGGGCAGGTCTTTAAATTTCCCTCAGACCCTTCTTCAATTGTTTGTGTTTTACTGTTTAGAGCAGCTGCCAGCTGTGGGTCTTTCTCTTAGACTACATTTTATGGAGGTAGTTCTTTCGCTAGGGACACTGTGTGCTCTAGTCTGCACCACTGAATCTTCTGGGGAGGTATTAGGTTCAGTTTCCTTTGAGTCTAGGGTCACCCACCTTCACTTTGGCCCTTTAGGGCTCTCTACAGATGTACCCTTGGCACACTGTTTGCCTATATGTGAGTTTGAACTAACAAGCAACATCATTATTCTGATATGGCAGGCACAGCACGATATTGTACTGTTTTGACAGCCCTCTACCACTTGAGTTTTTGAAGTGAGGGGCGGATGATTCAGCCCCCCTCCTCCTTCTCCCCCCTTCCCACCATTGGCTACCTTTCTTTGGGTTCATTTGGGAATCATTATCAGAGACCACTTTGATGGATCTTTATAAATAGACATCAGCTCGATCGACTATTTCGCGCTTGCAAACACTTGCGCTATGGTTAAATAAAGCACCTTTATTTTTGAACTAGTTCAAACTACAAAGATGGCCGTAATGATGTCATCCTGTAGTTCTTGGGTGAACTACAACACAGTGGATTGTGACATCACTCTGTAGTTCAATCGAATACCGCGAGAGTACGTGATACTCCGCCCCTATCTCCTTTATAAGCTTCCTGTAGGCAGCCATTTTTGCCTCCAACGAAACTCGGGTCCTGCAATGAGACAAAGCCGGACAGGTTAGTGGCTCATTAGGATTTATTTTTGGCCTTTTTTTTCCTTTGGGGTGGCGTAGACTGGTTCACCTATGTTTCTGAGATATGAGACCAGGCTTGGTCTATCAAACTTTTGCTATCCCAGATCTAAACCTGCTACAGTTTAGCTCCATCCTATTGAGGACACTCATATTTAGAGGAAAGCTTTTTACATTAAGTGATGGATCTTGGGAACCTGGGACTTTTATGGGCTCTGTGACTTATTCCACCCTTAGGATTTTTTGTGGCTCTGTGAAGCTTGACTGTTATAGGGGCTATATTATGTATTGGAGGGAGAGATAGAGTAGTACTGTCAACCCTTCCGTTCATTACCCCTTCCTTGCCTTCACAGAGCGGGGCCTCCTTTTTCCTGAGCTGGGTTCCAGGAGAGGTGAGGTACACTCCCTGTACTATTCAGGTGAGTAACATTAGTAAAATAAATTGGCTTAATTAGTAGAAGCCAGTGCAAGGTCTTTCCTGTTTTGATAGGACTTACTACAATTTATTTCTTGTTTCTTGTTAACAGATGTAAGAGACACCGTTTGGTACAGAGGAACACGATTTTGGACTATTTATGTATATCCTTTACAGATTGTCGTTACGTTCACTTTATGTATGCAGTAGCTAATGCTTAGAACTCTGGCCCTGAAGAAAGTCATGGGATCTTGTCCCTACCGGCTGAAACATGTTGGCCTTGTACATGCAGTTATATGTTTAGACTGCTTCCTCTGCATTGTTCTTGTTTGTTTGAGGGAAAGGACAAATTACATTAGAGTTTTTCGCCTATTGATCCTTTTACCCCTTGTTTTTAACTCACACATCTTTTGATTTTTGCACTGCACTCGATCCCATCTTTATCATTTGTTCATGGGTACCTTAGCATTGATGGTGCGACCCAATTGAGTAAGGGCAATGGATGGGTCTCATTGATCAAGAGACATACCACCCCATTTTTGGATGACCAAATGAGAACACTTGATCTACATACCTATTTGATGGGAATCCAACACATCTCTGTATGGGTCTTACCAACAATCTCAGTAGGTCCTTCGACAGGTTTGTCCTGGCACACATTCTGATATAGAGACTTATATAGCTCTATTAGCGCCTAAATCACTTATGTAGGAGTTTTGCAGCAGCTCGGAGTACTTGAAGCTCCGTTATAGACCCCCGATTCTTTTGTTGTTAGGAGTGTTGATCAGGAACCTGAAATTTATCAAGCGACTTAATCTTAGTGCAGTCGCACAAATCATAAACGCGCTCAGTAGACGCAGGCAATGGTGATGGGGGACGGGACTCCTGTTTCTGTTGCTGTTTTCCCTGTTTTTTATTTCTGTTCCAATTTTTCTTTGGAGCTGTGGGTTGAATGTCCGTTTCAGACTTCGCACCCTGAGTTTGTTTTTTATCTTTAGCAGAAAAGGGCTTGACACCTAAACTATTGCGGCCAATGATTTTATAAGCTGCTGTAATAATTCTCCGTAACTGTCGGGGTTTGTCGGCATCGGGGACCTCGCGTAAGGCGTTAGCCACTTGAAAGTTCACAGCATCTCCCTTTATATTAGAAAGGACCTGATCGGAAACTACATCAAATGAGCCCACGAGTCTCATTCTTAACTCAACCGCAGCCTTCGGTCCGTGTTCGTCCTGAACACGCTTAACCCCTTCCGTGCGGCCGCGATTTTTCCCGTGTGCGGCCGCCGGACGAACACGGGCGGGCCATGACGAACCCCAGCCGTCATCAGCACACGAGCACCGTAGTGCATGATGGCTGGGGTTCGTCACCAGCATGGAAGGGGTTAATGACCGTCGGAAGGACAGCCATTGATGGAGTGCTGAAGCACCTCGTGTACACTGGCGCAAAAATCCTACCCCATGACTCACAGTCACCGGCTTCTGGTACCAAGTCCTTGGGTAAACAAATTGTAAGAATCCTGTGTTTTTCTACGGGAGTCGAATTAGGAAATACTGCTTCCAGCTGGTCAAACTTCTGGGCAAGCCTAAAAGGCATATCATCCTTATCCTGGGGATGCTTGCCCATAACTGCATTGACCATTATGGGAGTAAGCTTCATTCCGCTCGGTCCAGCTGGAAGGGCCGCAACACCAGGGTCCACGCCGTGGAAATTGTGGGTAATATATTGAACTATGGCCCGAATAACACTGATAGCAGAGTTATACAAGGTCCGTAATTCAGCAACGGGGACTAACCCAGCATGAGGATGTGGGGTGAATCAAGTCAAAACCGGCCAAGAAGCACCTGGAATGGACAAAGGACCCAATCTAATCACCGTACACTGTGGGGAAGGGCGCCAATAAACCAAACACGGTGCTGCCATGCAGAAATCGGAATCTCCTGCATCCTATAAGGGACATATTCCACGGGCACGGCAGTGTGAGTGTAAGTGTTAAACACCTGAGTAGCTGCATCTGCTGCAGGAAACGTCACCCATGAGTAGAAAATCTCCAAAGGGTAAGCAACCTCAGCACTCACCACCAAAATAATTGCCATGCCCTCCAAACCAATGTTATAAGCCTGCAAATGGTTGCGGACCGCAATGCGACTATGCTGCGGTTTGTCAACGTTAGCCATAGTGACACAGAGAATAAGAGGTACAATGTAAAACAATGTAGCACAACTGGGTAGTAATTCAAAAGGAAACCATTTTAAAAGATTCAAGCTTGAAAAGACCTATGTAACTATAGGTAGGTTTGTCCGACACCACTGTTATTCGGAAACAATAGTGAACGTCGCTAAGGACTGATTGATGTACTACTCAAGCATCATGTAATAAGACCACCAACGTTGGGCACCATGTAGCAGGGATTCTGCTCCTACACAGAACTGTGCATAGAGACTTGGAACCTCAGTGAATTATGGTGTGCCAAAACTCACCTTAGTACCCAACATCCCCTACCAGACTAGCATCAGTGTCTCATTGGCTCTTCCATAACACCAATGATTAGACAACCCAGAACATGGAACTTAGATTACCTCAGGCAATGTGGAACACATGAACACTTTTTTGTTATACTATCATACCAGTCCAAAACAGGAAGTAAATGAAGACACGTGCAAGTTTGAAATGTTTATTTCTAATGCTCTGTTTTCATGTGCAGGATCTTAGCTAATACAAGCAGGCATATTATCAGGAACAAGATTATCAGCATAGTTACTATTTCATAAAATACAAAGGGAGAAAGCATTTTATAATACTAAATGGAAACAGGTTTAAAATATATCTATATTTCACCCTCCCTTGATAGTAGGTTATTTTATATCTACAGAAGGCCTCTTGGGATAACAAAGGCGGCCCCATACCTCTGGTACTAGCAGAAATGGATCACATCAGATTCTGCACCAGCTCTCAGCATGCAAATGTTCTCCAAGTGTTTGTGATCATTCCTACGCAGTACATTAATAAACGCGCCAAAATCAGAGGTGGCCACAGCTGAATATATGTTATGTCTAGGACGTGTGCTGATCAGTCCGAACAACAACCACCGGGTTGAAATAACCTTGAAGGCCTCAGCACTCACTGTTCAGACAAAGTTTACCAAGTACGGCTGCTAATATAGAAAAACATATTATTCTCGCTAGAAGCAAAACACTCTGCTAGACTCTAAACATTTATTATAATGTGTGCTGTGTGCAAAAGGCAGCAGAAAGGAAAAATGGTGTTTAAACTTCTAATAAGCTCATGTCAACTTAACACATTTTGTGAAAAATCAAAATAGAAATGGAATTGAATTTTTGAAAGTTAAATCTGATTAGATCGCAGTGATAAGACAGATTGCACGTTCTGCCGCACATTTTTTGCTTGTAAAATACTTGTATGTACATAGAAAACAGTTTCCCTTATGTTTAGCATATGCAATTACTATTCACAAATCACAAGGTTTACGTATATATAAGGCTTTGGTAAATGTTGGAAGAACTGTGTTTATAGAGGGAATTGTATATGTTGCATTATCTTGAGTTAAAACGTTGTCTGGTTTGTATTTAATTGACTTTTATAAGGTTAGTGCTGATGTTAATTGTGTAAGAGAATATAATCATTTGAGAAGGCTTTATGCTCCCTATTTAGCTGAATATCCTATTTATGAGAAACGTGTTGTGTGTTCAAAATGCAAACATGTTGAAGAATTAACTATGGTTGAAAAGCAGAAAGAAAATCAACAGAAAAGAAAAGATGTAAAGAAGCAGAAAATACAAACAAGTGATGATGTTGCTGGATACCAATTAGAAAATTCTTCTGGTGTCAACTGCTATGGTAACGTTATTCTAAATGTTATATTTTATCTTGAAGATGTTTGTGGTGAAATTATGGAAAGTGAGGAAAAAACTGTTCAGCACTGTACACTTTATTTCAAGAATTGAGAACTGATAGAAGTAAGATTTATTCTGCTTCTGGTATTCGCCAACTGTTGGATACATGTACTGGATCTTTAACGTTCAGTGCTAATATACAGCAAGATGCACAAGAATTTATGATGATTATGCATGGATTACTAGAAGATGAAGGAATTCATATTCAAATTTTATTTGGAATGTTACAAATGGGAACATAAATGTGAAGAGTGTTCAGTATCTTCAAGGACTATATTTGACAGAGAACGATTTTCATATTTAACAATACCTGACTGCAAATCCGTACCACTTTCCAAATTAGTAAAAAAAAGCTGATCATGAGATGATGTGACTCGTTGTAAATCAAGAATGCTATCTACATTATGCCTACAAAGATATGAAAAATATTTGATTATAATGCTGCAACTCTGTCGACCAAATGGAAGATAAGTGGAAACCATAATTAAAAATGTTGTTGCTAATCAAGTATCTATTTCTGGAAGAACTTTTGCAACAGTTGCTATTGTTTTCCATGCTGAAAGTACTACTACAAGTGGACATTATACAGTTTATTTAAAGTGTAATAATGGTTGATGTCACTGTAACGATACACATTTGGAAATGAAACCAAGATTGCCTTATGAATTACGTAACTCATACTTGATTTTTCTGAAACAAAGATTTTAGATACACCATTGGGCTTCATGGGAAGTTGTGAGGATCTTTAAGGAATTCTTACTGGATGTATTCAAAGCGAAATTTGTGATACATTATCTGGTGTATTGGGAAAATGTGCAGAGAAAGTAGGAAGTAAAGGTAAGATTTGAAAATTTGAAGTAGTATGGATGTGTTATTTGTGTTGATTTTGTATTAAATTTGCGAGAATTAGGGTTTTTGTTTTTTTAACAATCTAGTTTATTTTTTTTCCCTGCTGTTTATGATGAAACTACACTGACATCACTGTGAATAACGAAGTTCAGTAGTAGCTGATGACAGCAAAAAAGGGATAAAAATTGTTATATGAATGTTAAATTGCTTTGTATTATTTAAAAATTCATTGTAATTTGTGAAATGTATTACATTACATAGCATTTTTGCAGTTTATTTTATGTAGTTGAAAAGTCAGTACTTATGACAAATACACAATAGTAGTTCGATTTTTAAAAAACCTTTGAAATTCAGTGAAAAAACCATAGGTTTTACAGACGTTATAGTTAGGAATTAGTATTAAAAAAACCTTAGAAATTCACTGGAAAAACCATAGGGGTTAAACACAGTTTAGTCACTAACCCATGCATTCAGTAAGACACGTTCAATTTCTCACTTATACAGTCAGTCACGCACCTACTAAATAATCCATTCAGGCAGTTGTAAATCCACTCATTCTTCAATACACCTTGGCATAGATATATATGAAAAATATTTAAACTTTACAGAAAGACACATTCACTGGATGATGTCATCAGTGATATCATTTGCGATGTCATGAGTGATGTCATGAGTGATGTCACAGACCATGTCATGAGTGATGTATTATGTCATCAGCAGTGCATTGCGGGCACATGAGTTATAGTTAGCGCAACTAACTATAACAGGCGATTTTCTCTGGTTTTATATGAGTCAAGTGTCCAACTAACGATAACGTCCCTGAAACCTATGTTTTTTCCTGTGAATATATATATGTATATGAACAAGTCCTCCTCCAAAGAAAAGGCAGTGACCCGTGGGGAAAATAAAGAAGCCCTCCTGTAGTAGTCCTTGCGTGTAGGGACCACATATCCCATAATGCCACAGTCAACGGCATCACAGGAATGGAGATGCCGCGTTGGGAAATTTGTAGAGTGTAAGAGGACAGGCGCAGGCTTGGAGCACGAAGGAAGGTGAGGCATGCCGACAGTCCAGAGCCCCTTCAGCTCCCCACATGAACCTCCGCAACCCTTCAGCCCAGCATCTTCAAACGGGGGTCAGCGCAGAAATCCCGGTTGCCCAAGAAGGAGGTAAGCATACCTCCTAACCGCTATATTTTGCCAGGCGTCGAGGTGGGTAATGGACGATGTTGCTTGCACAACGAACACAGAATGCTCCACGGAGCTATGCCAGAACGTCCAGACCTCTTGTTCAGGGGCGGGTACACCACAATTGCGTTCTGGCTTGACGCAAAATCACACGAACAAGTCCTCCTCCAAAGAAAAGGCAGTGACCCATGGGGAAAATAAAGAAGCCCTTTAATGTTGACATAACACAGGCGAATGCATTTCGGAGTTTCCTCCTTCAACAGCGCCCCTCTTCAGCTGCTCCTTATGCTGCGGTAATGGTAGTTCTGCCTCTAAGTAGATGGTAACAGTTAGCTCCGCCCCCTGATAGTGTTCAGCCCTCCTGTAGTAGTCTTTGCGTGTAGGGACCACATATCCCATAATGCCACAGTCAATGGCATCACAGGAATGGAGATGCCGCGTTGGGAAATTTGCGGAGTGTAAGAGGACAGGCGCAGGCTTGGAGCACGAAGGAAGGTGAGGCATGCCGACAGTCCAGAGCCCCTTCAGCTCCCCACAGAACCTCCGCAACCCTTCAGCCCAGCATCTTCAAACGGGGGTCAGCGCCGGAATCCCGGTTGCCCAAGAAGGAGGTAAGCATACCTCCTAACCGCTATATTTTGCCAGGCGTCGAGGTGGGTAATGGACGATGTTGCTTGCACAACGAACACAGAATGCTCCACGGAGCTATGCCAGAACGTCCAGACCTCTTGTGCGGGGGCGGGTACACCACAATTGCGATCTGGCTTGACGCAAAATCACACGAACAAGTCCTCCTCCAAAGAAAAGGCAGTGACCCGTGGGGAAAATAAAGAAGCCCTTTAATGTTGACATGACACAGGCGATGTATATATGAAGTAAGTCGTCACCTTCAATTGTTCCTTGACCCAAAACAATGATGAAGAGCAGACCCGAAATTTAGTGCAAATTTAGAGTGCTTTTATTTCACCCAGTCTGTCCACCATAACGCATTTTGCTTCCCCTGAAGCTTGATCGCATATATGTATATATATATAAACAATACCATTTCAGGCTTAGAGTGCAGCATAAATTATACAAGAAAGAAGAAAGGAACACTGGGTGATTCCTAAGTTAAGGTGGAGGGCAACTCCAATATAGAGCATCCTACAACACTAGCAACACTCTGAATTTGCTCAGCACGAATATCTGTTTTTCTAGCAAAGATTTTAGGCATAATATTAGCACAGTGCCATCCACACTGAAGTAGGAAGTAACAAAGTCTCTCCAAATTTTTATAGCACAGTCTAGAAGTATAGGGTTAGCTAGTACCATCCACACCGAGCTGAAAAATGAAAAAAAGCCTTTAACTCTCCAGGCAGTGTATTATAGCTTTGGATTGGTAAAATGGCATCCAGGCCAACCTGGAATAAGGAAAAGCAAACCCTGAAATGTGTTTCTCTTATATTATGAATTCTTCAGAAAAGTATATCTTTGTTCAGACACAAGGGAGCAACCAGTAACAGCCAAAACAATACCCTTTTAGGCTTAGAGTCCTGAATATATTACACAAAAAATTAGCAAGGAGCTCTAGCTAGTTCCCAAGTTTAGGTGGCGAGCAGCTCCAATAAACACCGGCCTACAACACAAGCAAAACTCTGAATCTGCTCACCTCTAATGTCTGTTCTTCTAGCAAAGTTTTTAGGCATAGGCGTAGCGCAGTGCCATCCATGCCGACCAAGAAAGTTGCAAACTGTCTTCACATATTTACAGCAAAGTGTTTAAGCATATGATTAGGGTGTGCCATCCACCCTGAGTGGAAACATGACAAACACCTTTTACCACTCCAGGCACAATATTACAGCTTTGGATTGATAAAAAAAACGTTTGCACATGTATGACAACCGAGTATTGCAGGGTATAGCTAGGATAACCAAGACAGTATGGTTTGGGGTCTGGGTGAATTTTTATCAGTAGTGTTATAAAAATGCGGAGAACTGTATATTTGCTGCACATTTGCATGAACACTTAAATCATTTTCTTGAGGTGTTTTTTAATACTCTTGACAATACTTTAATAAGTGTGAGTATCTAATGTATGATTGTCTTACACTTGCAATATGTTTGCACTAATAACGTTTTGTGTTGCAGATACAAGACCTTTAGCAAATCTAAGGAGATTCTACACGGGATATCCGTGAGTTTGAGATAGAAAGATATTGTTGTCTATACTCCACAGTATGGGTATGCCTTAGGGTGCATACTCCCGAGTGGGGTAGATTTTAGTCCTGATGAATGCTGAGTGTATAGTACTCATGATAGCAGAAACATGTCGACCACATTTGTTTGTTTAGGACACTATGGTTCAAATTGACTTTTCCATATGGTGTCCGTCTTTTCACTGAAGTTTTAATTAAGGATGGCTATCCCTGTATTAAAATTGGTTTAGGGAACCGCTGTGCCTTCTTTTAAATCACATTACCATTTTTTGGGCACTATTTTATAGGCCTTTTGAGAAAAAGAGCCCAATGATGATATTGATCGCCTACTTGTTTGGTGTATGAGGGTTCATTTTCCAACTCACAGCTCTTCGCACTACTGTCTTCTTTTTCCCTCTCCTTGTTTCCCCATTTTGAAAGCTGGATGTGGGTTATAAGGTTTTGGGACTTTTGGTATTTTCTGTACTCTTGTCACTCTTTTGTTGTTTGATACATTGATAAAAAAAGCCAACCTGGAATTAATATAACCAACCCCTGCACGTTTTGCTCTTGTTATGGGCTCCCCCGAGAGGTATAACTTTGTCCAGACACAAGGGATTCCCCCAGTAAAAGTCAAAATAATACCCTTTCACAAATATAAATATAAATTTACATACCTTTCATGATTGAGTCACTTTTATCTTGGATATTTTATTTCTTTGTGACTCACTGTATCCTTTGGGACCCAGATTTTTGTTTTCTTGTGATCCTTCATCATCAAATATATCTGTGTGTGTGTGTATTTAGTGTATATGTGTGGACTTATGTATGTGTGTGTGTGTGCGTTGGTGGGTGTGTG
This sequence comes from Lissotriton vulgaris, assembly GCF_964263255.1. Taxonomy (NCBI): domain Eukaryota; kingdom Metazoa; phylum Chordata; class Amphibia; order Caudata; family Salamandridae; genus Lissotriton; species Lissotriton vulgaris. The sequence goes on along the minus strand of NC_141696.1, from coordinate 783,024,974 downwards.
TGTAGCCTTTTCAAAATGAGAGTTGGAGGGCACTGCCTCAAATCCCAGCACTCAGTTTGCACCAGTGCATCATGGTAAATACACTGCATGATAATGCTTACTTCAGTGAGAGTTTTTAGTTTTTCACCCTTGTTTTGCAGTCAGTGCTGTGTATCTCTATACATGTGCTTCAGGATAGTTTTCCTTCTTCAGTAGAGAGCAACACGTCATTCTGGGGCTGCAGGAAATGCTACCAAAAAACATATCATGTATCTGTAACACTCATTGGGTACATGATCATCAGCCAGAGCGTGCCAGCTCTTTAGCTCAAGGGAGCCTTTCAAACAAAAGAGAGTGGGAGCACACGGTCTCAAATCTCAGCACTCAGTTTGCCCCAATACATCATGATAAATGTAGTGCAAGACAATGTTTGCTCCAGTGACAGTCTTTGGTTGTTCACCCTTGTTGGTACAGCCAGTGATTTGTAACTCTAGAGAGATGTTTCAGGATAGTTTTCCTTCTTCAGTAGCGGGCAAACACATTGTTTTGGGGGTACTGGAAATGCTGTGTAAAGTCATCTCAGGTCTCTATACCACTCGCTAGAGGCAGGTGCATCAGCAGAGCTCATCAGCTCATTACCTCAAGGGAACCTTTTCAAACAAAATGAGCGTGGGAGTGCACTGCATCAAATCCCAGCACTCATTTTGCCCCGATGCATCATGGTCAATGTAGTGCATGAGAAAACTTACTTCAATGACAGTCTTTACTTTTTCACCCTTGGTGCAGCCAGTGCTGTGTATCGCTAGACACTTTTTTTCAGGATACTTGTCCTTCTTTGCTACAGAGCAACACCTAATTTTGCGGGTGCTGGAAATGTCATCCAAAGTCTTCCAGGTATCTGTACTGCTTACTGGACGCACGTGCATCTGCCAGAGCTGGTCAACTCGTCAGCTCTTTAGCTCAAGGGAGCCTTTTCAAAGAAAAAGATGGTGGGATCACACTGCCTCAAATCCCAGCACTCATTTTGCCCTGATGGATTATGGTAAATGCAGTTCATGTAAATGCTTACTTCATTAACATTCTTTAGTTATTCACCGTTATTGGTGCAGCCAGTGCTGTGTATCTGTAGACATGTGTTTCATGATAGTCGTCCTTCTTCAGTAGAAAGCAACACATAATTTTGGTGGTGCTGGAAATGCTGTGCAAAGTCTTCTCAGGTCTCTGTACCACTCAATGGGTGCAGGTGCATCAGCTAGAGCTCTTCAGCTCATTAGCTCTAGGGAGCCATTTCAAACAAAAAGAGGGTGTTTTGGCCTGTGACCTAGTCACAGCAAACACATGTGCAGAGATACCAAACACTTCTGCATGGGTCCTGAGCTCCACTTCAGCCCAAGCTGAAGTCTCTAAACCATTTTCAAGCAAGCATGCAACAGGGAGGTCTGCACTTACCACAACCTTCTTGAGGCCAGTTACCCCTCTCCAGGAGAAAGTAACAACTGCAAGGGCATGGTTGGTTCTGACCCTGCTAGCATTAGTCACTTGGTAAGCTTCGCCAAGTATGAGTTGCTCAGGAGCCACAAGGTCCTGTATTACCATTGTGACACTTGCCCCTGTGTCCCTGCAGGCCATTGCCTCTTTTCCATTTATCAAAGGCTGCTGTCTGTAAGTGCTCATGTTACTGCGACTCAAAAGGTAGGACATATCCATGCCTCCATCACAGATCAGAATAGCCTGAGTTGGAACTCTGACTAGGCCAGAGTCCATCTCCGAACCCAGGGTTAACCCTACTACACCCTTATTCTGAGTATCACCACTTGGAGCTGAACTAGGGGGAACAGTTGCCTTAGGGGCAATGGTGGCTGGAGTTGAGTCTTTAGGTCTAGTGCAATCACTAGTCCAATAGATATTCTGTTTACAGATTGTACACCATGGTTTCTTTTGGCCTTTCTTCTTGGATGATTGGGATTCCCCCCCCAGCTGAAGATTTTTGGGGACCTTGAGAAGACTTCTGGTCTTTACCCTTTTCCCCACCCTTATTAGGATCTTGCTTCTTCTGGTCACCACCGTGGTTCTGAACCTTCTGCTTCACCCTGGTTCTGACCCATTTGTCTGCCTTCTTTCCCAATTCTTGGGGAGAGGTCGGATCAGAGTCTACCAGGTGCTGATGCAAAAGCTGATTTTGACAATTATTAAGGATCTGCTCCCTCATAATTAAGTTGTACAATCCTGTATAATCACACACCTTACTGCCAAGTAACCGGTCGCCCAGAGCCTTAGTAGCGCAATCAACAAAGTCAACCCAGTCCTGAGTTTGAGCCTTTTGGGTATCTCTGAACTTTATCCTGTATTGTTCAGTGGTTAGGCCAAAAGCTTCAATCAAGGTGCTCTTCAGGACTATGTAATCATCAGCATCCTCTTCTCTAACAGTGAGGAGCTTATCTCTACCTTTCTCTACAAAGGAGAGCAACAAAATGGCTGCCCACTTCTCCTGGGGTTACCTTTTGAACTTTGCAGGCCCTTTCCAGTGCAGTGATCTACTTGTGGATGTCATCTCCACTCTGGTAAGAAGGGACAAGTTTATTTAAATTCCTATGGTCATTAGTTTTTTCTCTACCACTTGGGAAGTTGCTGACACCATGGGACTCTAATCCCATCTTTTCTCTAGCTCTTTCAAGCTCTAGGGAATCCATTTCCAAGGCTACCTGCTGTATTTTAATCTTTAGCTGGTGTTCCTCAATTCTCATCTGCCTTTCGATTCTTTTCCTGGGAGGCATCCCTCCTATGAGAAGAGACAGAGGTCCCTACAGTTACACCAGAACGGTCAGACTGCTGAGAAGGAGATCTGGGTCTTCTAGGCATACCTCCAGTTCTTCCGAGGATAACAAAGAGAGGGCCTCACTGGCCTTCATCCTCATTGCCAAGAGGAGATGCATTGTCCAGGTCAAGGTCATTGTCACTTTCCAGGCCAGCATCAGAGTCCTGGTCCTGGTCTACTTCGACCCTGGGCCTTTCCTCATCTGCTGCCCCATCCCCACTGCCTAATCCCTCAGGCTCTGCAGCCTTTCTAAGATCATCAAGCAGTATTACCTCCTTGAGCCATTGGGTTTGGCACTTTTGCCTCTCTTCAATTTCCTCATAGTACACAAAGCCCTTAATTCTAAGAATGGAAATGTGTCATACTTGGATGCCTGTACCATACTGACATCTGGCAGGGACCTACTGGTTCCTGGCCTTGAAGACATTACTAGTGAGGTGTGGTATATGCACCTACCTACTCTAGTTGTTACCTCCTAAACTCTCTTGAGTTGTAGAAAGGGAGTGCTAAGCCCTTAAAACACAACTCTAAGTTCAGTAGAACTTTCTGTTTTTAAGCTTGTATTATATGTACCTCTGGTACCTTTAGTGGTTTTCAGTTAGTCAATCACTTGAGATTATCTGGTAAAACAATGGCAAGCTGGATTTCCACCGCTGTCAATAATGTGAGAAGTTGGTCTGACATATGATGTCCACTATTCTAGTGGGCACCTTGCACCAGTCCAAACGACCCTTATTGATGGTAGGTTAAAGACAACCTTTATAGAAAGCTATCCTAGTGGTAGCTGTGCAGAGCAGCCTTCAGGCTAAGTCTTGGAGGAATGTAAAGCAGCTTGTTTTTCAGTGGAGTGGTGTGGCCCACTGGTTAGAGGTGGCAGACCCGGAAGCAGAGGTCGGCTCGGGACCGGGGTTCGATTACCAACATGGCAGGGTCTTGGGCCATGGTCAGTAGACTCAATAATTCTCACCTCGGTGCCTACTCCAACCATGGGTCCCACTCAGCAACTCTGGGCAATAGCTTGCTTAATCTCTACTAACGGCCCCATCAGCGCCGGGGATGCTTGTCTTCACCTTGGAGATGCCCAGGAGGGTAAAAAACACAAGAAGAGAAGACCAGGTCTAAGGTGGTGTGGTGTCTAGAATGGTGAAAGTGGTTCATACGGGAGAGTGTGTGAAAAAGGATTGAGTATTGACTTGGCCAGAAGAACCATCAGACCACCCATGTGGCGGTATATCATCATATGGGATTTTTTAGTGGTCGCTCCATACACCGCCTATATCGTCAATTGACGGTACAGGAAAAATGTAGCACCACGAAGCTGTCGTGTTTAAATTTTGTATTTCCAAAGGCTCTGCAACAGGAAAGCACATGACAGCAGGTAGGTGATCAACCATCAGCTGCTTATAATTGATGCAGTGTTACTCGCTTTGTAGCGTCATACCTCTCAGTGAGTTCTGGAACTTGCAGTACACCTTGTAGTTTTACCCGCACTGCATCAATTAAAAGCAGCTGATACGCGGGACTACGTGACCTTTAATTTCCGCATGCAATTCTCCGCCCAAGAAGAAGATGCGGATAGCATTTAAACGCGTTGGCGATCAAGAGAAAAATGACGGATGAGGAATTTCTGCATTGAAAATAAATGGTTGATCACCTACCTGCTGTCTTGTGCTTTCCTGTTGCAGAGCCTTTGTAAATACAAAATTTACACACGACAGCTTCGTCGTGAGGAGATGCACCACCTAGAATTGAAGGAGGGAGCCGCTGGTGGAAGGGGCCGCCGTGGCGAGTACCTATACGCGTCAGAAGACGGCACAGCAGGATGCTTCACTAAAGGGGATGAAACTACAATCCGGGGCACACTGAAGTGCCTAACGTCGCAGTGACTCTGTCACTATCACTGCGAACTGATGACATTAATGAGAACTATTGAGGAACCCACTGCGGGTAAAACTACAAGGTGTACTGCAAGTCCCAGAACTCACTGAGAGGTATGACGCTACAAAGCGAGTAACACTGCATCAATTAAAAGCAGCTGATATGCGGGACTACGTGACCTTTAATTTCCGCATGCAATTCTCCGCCCAAGAAGAAGATGCGGACAGCATTGAAACGCGTTGGCGATCAGGAGAAAAATGACGGATGAGGAATCGCCCCTGCATTGAAAATAAATGGTTGATCACCTACCTGCTGTCTTGTGCTTTCCTGTTGCAGAGCCTTTGGAAATACAAAATTTAAACACGACAGCTTCGTCGTGAGGAGATGCACCACCTAGAATTGAAGGAGGGAGCCGCTGGTGGAAGGGGCCGTCGTGGCGAGTACCTATACGCGTCAGAAGACGGCACAGCAGGATGCTTCACTAAAGGGGATGAAACTACAATCCGGGGCACACTGAAGTGCCTAACGTCGCAGTGACTCTGTCACTATCACTGCAAACTGATGACATTAATGAGAACTATTGCGGAACCCACTGCGGGTAAAACTACAAGGTGTACTGCAAGTCCCAGAACTCACTGAGAGGTATGACGCTACAAAGCGAGTAACACTGCATCAATTAAAAGCAGCTGATACGCGGGACTACATGACCTTTAATTTCCGCATGCAATTCTCCGCCCAAGAAGAAGATGCGGACAGCATTGAAACGCGTTGGCGATCAGGAGAAAAATGACGGATGAGGAATTGCCCCTGCATTGAAAATAAATGGTTGATCACCTACCTGCTGTCGTGTGCTTTCCTGTTGCAGAGCCTTTGGAAATACAAAATTTAAACACGACAGCTTCGTCGTGAGGAGATGCACCACCTAGAATTGAAGGAGGGAGCCGCTGGTGGAAGGGGCCGTCGTGGCGAGTACCTATACGCGTCAGAAGACGGCACAGCAGGATGCTTCACTAAAGGGGATGAAACTACAATCTGGGGCACACTGAAGTGCCTAACGTCGCAGTGACTCTGTCACTATCACTGCGAACTGATGACATTAATGAGAACTATTGCGGAACCCACTGCGGGTAAAACTACAAGGTGTACTGCAAGTCCCAGAACTCACTGAGAGGTATGACGCTTCAAAGCGAGTAACACTGCATCAATTAAAAGCAGCTGATACGCGGGACTACGTGACCTTTAATTTCCGCATGCAATTCTCCGCCCAAGAAGAAGATGCGGACATCATTGAAACGCGTTGGCGATCAGGAGAAAAATGACGGATGAGGAATCGCCCCTGCATTGAAAATAAATGGTTGATCACCTACCTGCTGTCGTGTGCTTTCCTGTTGCAGAGCCTTTGGAAATACAATATATATATAGGCATGTGAACAAGGGCTCGTGGAGCCCGAAACGCGTATCGCCCTCCTGTTTTGCCAGCTGACAGTGCAATAAAGGATCTGTGAATTTCAGTGGTCCGTCTCCTACCTTGCTTCGCCGGTCCTGGGTGGATTTGGAAGTGGCGTTTGTTTGTAGTATATACATACTTATATATATATATATATATATTTCTTTTTCTTTTTTTCTTTTCACCGCCAAAAGAATTATACTCACACTCCACCAGGGTATCGCTTTTAGCAGGTTATATTATATCATTGTGCCATTACAGCACACAGCATCTTAACCTACGCGTTTCGATCTCACGATCTTGTTCATGGTTACAAACATTTGTCCTTCTTTGGTTTCAGTCTTTTATACCAGTTAGTTATAGCAGCACTATTATGATGCATTATGGTTCTGGTAGTTACTGTTCACCTTTCAATTCATACATAGTTCCTTCTGTTTCGTTTTAGTGGTATATTTTTGTGCATTACTCACATTATAGTCTCTGGCATGATGTACACAGACGTATATTTGTCTTAGCTTGATTAATTTTACTGTTTTTGTTCTAAAAACAGCGGCGCCTTCGTAATTAATCTCTCAGTGAGTCAAGTGGATGTTCATTTATATTACATGCATCAATTGTGTCGTTGCATGTGTGCACCCACTTGTTTAAATATTACGTTATCTACTAAAACGCATTTTTGCACGCATGTAAGGTTGTATGGGGACTTAGTGTCCAATTTCTAAGACAAATATACACTGTACAATATTATTTTTCTTTGTTTTTCAATATTAGCCAGATTTTTCCTAAGGAGGGTGAATGTGCTCAAAGGTTCACATAAAGTTCTTCGTCCCTGTTTAATCCATAAGGGCTTTTTGTTTCAAATCGAATGACTAGTCTAGATTCAAGTCGGCGTAAAGTCATCAGTCTATTTCCACCTCTCTCTTTTATCGGCACTGTAGCCAATCCACTGTAGGTGATGTTCTTCCATGTCTTTTTTTCATTTTCATGGGTCAACATGTGTTTGGCCATTGCGTAGCTTGGATCACGATTTTCTATTGCTCGAATATGTTCCAATATTCGTTTGTGTAGAGAGCAGATGGTGCTTCCGATGTATCTTTTACCACAAAAACATTGTAATAGATACACCACATGTGTTGTTTTGCAGGTAATTGTACTTTCCACAGTAAAGATTTTTCCTTTAGGATCCTTTAGTTTAGATAGATTTCGTCCCACTTGGCAGGCCTTACATTGGCTACATTTGGTGAAGCCATTCTTTCTTCCATCTAGCCAGTTATTTGATTTTTTCTTTTTTTCAAAGTGGCTTTTGACCAATTTGTCCGACAAAGATGGTGCTTTTCTAAATGTCATTTGTGGATATTGGCCAAGTTCTTTACCTATATCTGGATCTTTTTGAAAACATGCCAAAACTTTTGTAGTGTCTTCCATATCTTGTGGCTCTCTTTGGTATATGTAAGTATCCTTCTGATTGGTTCCCTTGTGGTTGATTCTTTTTGTGATTCTCTTTTTGGGATCAATGTTTCATTTAGACTTTTTTCTCTTGCTCTCTTTTCACCTCGTTGAATGTCACGTTGTTTGTACCCTCTTTTGCTGAATCTGGCTGCAGTTTCTTTAAATTTGATATCCATTTCTCCTTGATTCAAACAATTCCTTTTCATCCTGATGAATTCACCATAAGGTATATTCTTTTTCAGTGCTTCAGGGTGAAAACTCTGTCCATGCAGGATGCTGTTCGTGGCAGTTGCTTTTTTGTGGACTGTTGTTTCCAGCTGGCCATTGTTCACATAGACTTTTGTGTCCAGGAATACTATTTCACTGGTACTTATACAGTGTGTACATTTCAATCCCACCTCGTTATTATTGAGGATTTCCATATACTCCAGGAATTCATTGTTTGATCCATTCCATATTATGAATAGGTCGTCTATAAATCGCAGCCAGAGACCCACTCTGGCTACGTACCGGTCATTCCTTCTCTCCAAGCTACCATTTTTTCCCACCAACCCATCACTAGGTTGGCGTAGCTTGGAGAGAAGGAAACTCCCATTGCTGTACCACAGGTTTGAGAATAATGTACCTTATTAAAAAGAAAAACATTATTTTTAAGGCACATCTCTATCATTTCGACAAGCATCCTGCAGTGCTTCAAATGTTCAATCGGTTTTTGTTTGAGAAAATATTGTATTGCTGTCAGGCCCAGCTCATGATTTATCGAGGTGTAGAGAGATATGACGCTGATGGTTACCAGCCGGTAACCATCCATCCATCCAATGTCCATCAAATGTCTGAGGAAATCCCCCGTGTCCTTTATATACGAGGGTAAGGTGGGCATAATTGGGGCTAAGAAGTGGTCCACATAATTCGCGACATTCTCATACAGGGACCCACAACTGGAGATGATCGGTCTCCCAGGAGGTTTGTTTAGTGTCTTATGGACTTTCGGAAGAAAGTATAGTGTTGGAGTGATAGGGTTTTGATTGTTGAGGAATTGTACTTCATTTTCACTTAATAAATTTGAATCTTGCCACTTTTTTAGACGATTTTCTAAGTCCAATATCATTTCATTAATTGGACTTTTGCTCAACTTTTTATAATTGTTGGTGTCACTTAGTTGGCGCATCGCTTCCTTGATATATTGCTCTTTATTCTGATTTACTATATTCCCGCCTTTATCGGCGGGTTTGATTTCCAGATTTTCATTCGCCATTAATGTTTCCAATGCTTTACGTTCCTCTATCGTCAAATTTTCTTTTTATCTTGTTTTGGTGTTACTCAGTCTGTCTAATTCGTCATTTACCAGATCATAAAAGATGTCGATTTTGTTGCCTGGATGTAGTATGGGACAGAACTTTGACTGTTTTTTAAAGTTTGTACTTGGATGACCACTTGTTGCCTGTCCCATTTCAGTTAGAGTTTGAGTATCTGGGATACTTTCTTCATTTATTTCATGCACCAATCCTGGAGCAGTTCTTAATGCTGGTATGTCTTGAATACTCAATCCTTGGTTATCATTCATATTCATATTAGTACTGATAGTATTTGATTCCATAATTTGTCTACCCTGTTTTTTGAAAAATTTCGCCAATTTCATCTTTCTTACGTACTTGTACAGATCTATTTTAGTTTCCACCAGATCCCAGTGTGGACAGAATGTCAATCCTTTATTTAAAAGAGTCTCTTCCGCTCTAGTTAGTACATGTTTTGACAGGTTAATGATCAAATATGGTTCCTTTTCTTCAGGACTACTTAAGCATTTGTTACTCTGTTTCTCAGGTTGGATCCCTTGTTTTTTCCTTTGGCTTCGTCTGGTTTTGCGCTTGGTTCTCCTGATGTTTGTGATCCACTCCCTCTTCCGCGTCCTCTTGAGAACCCCCTTCCTCTGCCTTTGCCTCTGCCTTTTGGTAATTGCTGGTCGAAATATACAAATTGCATTTCCTCTAAAAAAGAAGGTTTTTGTCCTTGTGGTCCCGATTCTTCATTTTCACTGAAGTCAGTATCTGATTCACTTGGGGTCATGTTCATTAATGCAATTAGAGGCTTCTTGTTTGCCTTCAGTTGTTGTTTTAATGTTATGAAGCGTTTAGCAAAGGTAAGGATTGTACCTGAGGCATAATCGTGTTGATCTCTTCTATATTTTCTTTCTTTTCTTTCTTCCACCTCTTTCTCATGTTTGTCCAAGTTGGTTTCCATTATTTTACGTAGTTTTTTCACTTCATCATCCTTATTAATTTCCTGTATTTTCGCTTCTATCTCTTACACCTTTTTCCTTATTTCATCAATGTCTATTTTTGAGTACTTGACGATGATCATCATTATATTGTATGAGCGCTGCATATTGTTGTTTCCCCAATCGATTAGCATTTCCGATCTGGTGTCAGGATGGTTTGGGAGAGTGAATATTCTCAGTCCCCTTGGTAACATTTTTTGTTCTATATACTTCTCCAATGTTAGAATCTCCCAGCTTTTTGGTATTTCTTTTTTTAATAATCTTTCAAAGTGAAAAAATAGTTGTTTTAATGTGATTTCTCCTGTAGTATTTGATGCTTCAGTATTACTTTTCTCAGTTTCATTTGAAGTCGTTTTTTGAAACATTGCTTCCGCTCTCTGGGCACGTTTTAAAGCTCTTTCCTCCATAATTCAATCGTAATTGCACTTCTTTAATACCACGTTACTGTGTGTTTTCAATTCGCAGATGAGTAACTTTGTGAAATAAGCGCTGTTAACTCTGTGGTCAGAATTCCACAGATTATCCTGCTTTCCCTGGAGAGTTCAATATACAAATGGGCAAGGTCGCGCAGATTAACCTTTCTACTGTCGCTTTAACTGCCCAACACTCGCTGCGACTTTTGTGAAAGATTCTTCGATAAATCATCGCGCTCTCACCTCTGTGCGCCGCTGTTTTTAGAACAAAAACAGTCAAATTAATCAAGCTAAGACAAATATACGTCTGTGCACATCATGCCAGAGACTATACTGTGAGTAATGCACACAAATATACCACTAAAACGAAACAGAAGGAACTATGTATGAATTGAAAGGTGAACAGTAACTACCAGAACCATAATGCATCATAATAGTGCTGCTATGACTAACTGGTATAAAAGACTGAAACTAAAGAAGGACAAATGTTTGTAACCGTGAACAAGATCGTCAGATCGAAACGCGTAGGTTAAGATGCTGGGTGCTGTAATGCCACAATGATATAATAAAACCTGCTAAAATCGATACCCTGGTGGAGTGCGAGTATAATTCTTTTGGTGGTGAATTAAAAGACAGGGAAAGCCCGTCCCTGCAACTCGCACCAGCTGTGTAAAGTGTGCCCTCGGTAACGGGGATTTTTTGGTGATTAATATATATATATATATATATATATATATATATATATATATATATATATATATATTACCTACTGGCGGCCGCCAGTAGGTATATATAGTTAGGATTTTTTCCCTATGGGATTTCTGAAAATTCTATGTCCAATAACTTTGGCGTTTGTGGATGGAATTGGCTGAAATTTTCTGGAAAATGGCACATTTTGTTTCTGAGCAGCTCCTGGAAATTTGGGGGGTGTTCGGCAAGGGGGGGCTGAGATAAAAGGGGGGTCCCAAAACGCGTTTTTCCCATGTTAATTTCTATAGGGCGGTTGGCCTCACTTTTAGCCCGAACGGCTGAATGGATTTCCACCAAACTTGGCAAAATTGTAGGGACTGTTAGCCCGATGTGCCTTTGCTAGGTCTTAATATATGTGCTTCAGTGGATTTTGAGAAATTAACGTTTAAAACAAGATATATATCTGTAACAGCGCTCCGGGCAGCGATCCGGTTAGCGAACTTTTCGCGCATCGGAACTTTGCGAAGCGAAGCTGATTGGCTCTCCGGTGTCTGTCAACATTCTAAACAGTCCGGAGCGGCCGCCATCTTGTCTCTCGGTAGGAACGAGAGACAAGAGGAGGCCAAAACAAAGGGGGAAATTACCATAAGGGGGCATAGTAGATCCTCGTTGACCCCCTAGGTTTTATGTGGAGGTTTTAAAAGGGCCCAGGAGGGTCAAAAAAATAAATTTTTTTTTTTTTGCGTGGTAAGCGCCAAGTTCGCGAACCGGAAAGCGTTCTGGGCAGCGTACTATAAGGATAAAAGAATGATAGACTTTTCTAATACTGTATGTTAATTATTTGTTGTTTTTGTTGTTTTTTTTTGTTTTCTTTATTTTTAAATTATTTTTTTTATTTTGATTCTGTTTCATAATTCATTAAACTTTCTAACATTTCAGTGTCAGAAATTTCAAAATTGAATATAGGGTGTAACATGTCCTCATTTTGAAGCAGGTTATCCACTGCTTCAACACATTGTAGTAGTTCCTGGTCTCTACTTTGATCCATAAAATCATCAATTTTTTCTTGGCTGCTCTCCTCCAGTACAATTGTAAATTTAACTTGTTGCTCGCCTTCCATTTTGCCTGAAATTTTGATTAAAAAAATATATATTAGTAGAGATAGGGCACTGTTGGGATTAATTTTAGATAGGCAGTTTTTATCAGTGAATTTATCTTTTGGCAGTGTATAGTATAAGAGTGGAAATAGGACTATAAAAAAGTGTATGTGATTTAACCAAGACAAGCCTAACTCCATTCATAACTATAACAGAGAAGTCTATCTAAATCTATAACTACTATAGAGGGATAGTATATATCTATCAGAAAAAGTCTACCATATTAAGTTATAGTGCACAATATACTTCAGTTTTAAAAATAACAACTTACCTTCACAAACAAGTTGAAGTGTTTGATAGCTATTCAAATGTGATGTACAAGTACAACAAGAAGTAGCAGTCAAAATGGCTGTGTTTTCTTCTCCTCCTTTATATATATACAGGTATATAACCAATCAAATGTCAGGTAATAAAAGTAGAAAATGAAAGTAACATTTTCATTGGTTGTCAATTCCAACACTTCAGATGTGTTTTGTGAAGTAATTTACCTCACGGTACTTAGAGAGGTCTACAGGCTTAATGGCTAAATGAAATTTCAATCAAATTTGTGAGAATGAAAGGGATTGTTATGTAGTATGAGCTAATCTATATATGGTGAGAGTGTCTCTAGTCGTTTTTCTGTAAATTACTTTCCCACCTTTTTTAGGACCGCTTTCCGGAAAGCGGCCCGGTTAGCGAACCTTAAGCGTCACGGGAGTCCACCATTTTGTGTTTCGGTCGCATTAAGATACAAGATGGAGGGCAAATAATGTTTAGAATGGGTAGAAGGGGTCATGGTAGACTTATCTTGACCCCCTAGGTTTTCTGAGGGTGGCTGAGGAGGCTTATATGTGCGGAAAAAAAACATTTTTAAAAAGAAATCCGCGAGGTTAGCTTTCGGTTAGCGAACCGGGTAGCGCTCCGGGGAGCGTATTTTGTGGAAAATTAGTGAAAAAAGTTAGAGAAAAATAATAATTGTGAGTGATCAGATGTAGGGTAGCTCTGAGAAGAGCTTTTGGGTTTATGGTACATTTAGGTACTTATAAGTAGGTACCAATGCACAGTCTTAAATTCAGAATGAAAATTCTGTTGCCCTCATCTGAGAAGTGAACTTCATCTCCTCTGTAGATATCTTGCATGTAGTAACGCAAGTTATTGTTGTACAGGGAGCCCATTCCATGGTCTCTCATGAAAGCTGAAACAGATTTGTTTACATGCTTCCTCGCTTTCTCAATTTGTGGAGAAAATTGGTTGGACCACCTCCATTTCTGTCTTTGGGATATATTGGAATATACCAAGGCAGCTTGAGGAAAAAGTGCCATTAATTGCTCAAAGGTGTCCTTTAAAAGCATTTCCAGACCTACCCCTGTCAAAGTGCCCAAATCATTACCTCCACAGTGCACAATTAACAGGTCAGGTTTTGGCAAATGCATAAAGGTTTTCACCAATGGTATCAATTGGTGACATTTTAATCCTCTTTGGCCCAACCACTTAATTTCCACATCTTGTAAATTGAGGTTAGGTAAATTTCTGTTCTCAGCATACCTTTGAGCCCAGTGGATGTAACTATGTCCAACAATCCAGACCTTAAACATGGTTGGAGAAGGTTGTGCTGCAGTCAGATGAAGTGTGGTAATGAAAGGGCAGTTGAAACAGTAGGAGTTTGTAAAGAAAAAAAACTGAGGATTTCCAATGCTAATGATTCATTAGCAGTGATTGGTGCATTTCCATTTCTTAAAACAGAAAGTTAGGGTGCATGGATGTGTTCTTTGAAAGATGTAATTTGAATGGTCAAGGAAGAAACATTTAATGAAAGATTGCACTGGATACGCAGGTGCACTGAGAGTTCAGAGTTCAATTGAAACATTGTTGTGTGAATTTGCAAACATGAGAGGTCTTCCAGGAGGTGGTTGCTATGGAAAAAAGGCAGAGAGGGCAGAGGGGGTAAGGGTTTTGATTTGAAAAAAGTGAGGGAAGAGTTATGATTGGCTAATATGAGAGATATGTGAATGAATATCTGTATTTCTGTGCTTTCAATAGCTGCAGCCTCTGGAGTGCATCCTTTTTCTTCTGCTGAAGACAATTTGGTGTATTTCTGAGACTGTTTTCAAAACTCAAAAAGTATTTGCTAAGGTGAGAAAAGATTTATTTAATTTAGATAGAGAATAGTATGATTTAAGGAGAAAATGATGAAGAAAGCTGTGTTTTTAAAATGTGGCTTTGTCTCTAGTGATATACAAATAGATTTTGTTTCTTTGAGAAATTGTAATTGCATATTCGGTGTAGCTTTCTGGCATGCAGTAACACAAGTTATTGTTGTACATGGAGCCCATTCCATGGTCTCTTATGTAAGCTGAAACAGATATGTTGTTTTTAAAAACGATTTTTGAAATCACTTACATTTCTGGATATGTACTGCTAGAGCTTCATAGGTTGTTTTGGGTCATATTTATAAGGCATTTGAGTGTCTTTGATGTTATTTTTTCCTTTTCAAATGGAAAGCATTCCTCATGGGGCAAGTGTCTTGTAAATACGCTCCCACCTGCGCTTGGCAAATTTAGATTTTGATTATGGGAGTTACATAGCCATGTTAATAATGTCCAAAAAATGGTGCTAGGGCATTCCAGAAAACGCTTTCATGTGTCTCAAGGACATTTTCAGTCATTTCCTCTTGAATGCATGTATACAATTGATTTATATGCTGTGTTTAAAAACGTTTTTTTGAAATCAATTACATTTCTGGATATGTACTGCTAGAGCTTCATAGGTTGTTTTGGGTCATATTTATAAGGCATTTGAGTGTCTTTGATGTTATTTTTTCCTTTTTAAATGGAAAGCATTCCTCATGGGGCAAGTGTCTTGTAAATACGCTCCCATCTGTGCTTGGCAAATTTAGATTTTGATTATGGGAGTTACATAGCCATGTTAATAATGTCCAAAAAATGGTGCTAGGGCATTCCAGAAAACGCTTTCATGTGTCTCAAGGACATTTTCAGTCATTTCCTCTTGAATGCACGTATACAATTGATTTATATGCTGTGTTTAAAAACGTTTTTTTTAAATCAATTACATTTCTGGATATGTACTGCTAGAGCTTCATAGGTTGTTTTGGGTCATATTTATAAGGCATTTGAGTGTCTTTGATGTTATTTTTTCCTTTTTAAATGGAAAGCAATCTTCATGGTGCAAGTTTTTTGTAAATACGCTCCCTCTTGCGGTTGGCAAATTTAGATTTTGATTATGGGAGTTACATAGCCATGTTAATAATGTCAAAAAAATGGTGTTAGGGCATTCTAAAAAAACGCTTTCATGTGTCTCAAGGACATTTTCAGTCATTTCCTCTTGAATGCAGGTATACAATTGATTTATATGCTGTGTTTAAAAACGATTTTTTTGAAATCAATTACATTTCTGGATATGTCCTGCGAGAGCTTCATAGGTTGTTTTGGGTCATATTTATAAGGCATTTGAGTGTCTATTATGTTATTTTACCCTTTTCAAATGGAAAGCGTACCTCATGGGGCAAGTGTCTTGTAAATACGCTCCCACCTGTGCTTGGCAAATTTAGATTTTGATTATGGGAGTTACATAGCCATGTTAATAATGTCCAATAAATGGTGCTAGGGCATTCCAGAAAACGCTTTCATGTGTCTCAAGGACATTTTCAGTCATTTCCTCTTGATTGCAGGTATACAATTGATTTATATGCTGTGTTTTAAAACGATTTTTTGAAATCAATTACATTTCTGGATATGTACTGCTAGAGCTTCATAGGTTGTTTTGGGTCATATTTATAAGGCATATGAGTGTCTATGATGTTATTTTTCCTTTTTAAATGGAAAGCGTACCTCATGGGGCAAGTTTCTTGTAAATACGCTCCCACCTGCGGTTGGCAAATTTAGATTTTGATTATGGGAGTTACATAGGCATTTTAATAATGTCCCAAAAATGGTGTAAGGGCATAATCAAAATCTAAATTTGCCAACCGCAGGTTTACAGAGAGGATTAAAGGGAAGAGTTGTTTATTTGCCTCTAGATTTGAACAAAAGCATTAACACAATTGGAGTAGAAAAAGTGGAAGAGGAACCTTTGGTTATCTTGGTTAATGGGGTTCCGACAAAGAATAAGAAAATATGGCAAGATTTAGTAGATGTTAGGAAAGTCAAAAAGGCAACATTGTATTTGAAGAAAAATAATAAGTACTATAAGAATGTATATGTTGCAGAAGAGGAAGTAAGTGATGAAGAGGATAGCGATTTGTGTGCTGGCCAAATTGAGAAAGTAGAAGCCTCTAAAAGTGAAGAAATATATGAACATTATAGTGTTCATCCTTTGCATTCCAAGGAAGTCATGGGGAATGCTATTGAGTTGTTTCAAATGAAACAAGCCAAAGGGAGTCCCATTAGTGTTTGGGAGGAAAGTTTGGAAGCTCGGTGTTCCCCACAGCTATTTCCCACAGGTCGAGGAGGAAGATATGATGAGCGACCTCATCAAATTCCTGCATCTGAATACCGGACTTTACGATTGTATGCAGAAGATCCTAGGTTTCGTCAATGCATTCCCTATTTGTTTCATCTTCTGTTTGAAAGCGATCTGTCTGGACTGTCATATGCAGTGAACCACATCTTAAAAAGTGGTATACAGATGCGAAATATCTCGGCAAGGGACTTTATGCATAAAGTCAATGTCCAAGACAGTATTTTGGATTCTCACTTAATTAATCTCATGGCGTGTCAGCGTGGTACTAATGAGAACTGGTACCGTCGTCATGGTGATTTAAAATGTATGCTGAGGAACTTAGGAACTCCGACATGGTTCCTCACTCTGAGCTGTGCCGAGTATGGCTGGGAAGACTTACTTGAATTTCTACAAGAGGCAAATGGAAATATTGAAAACATTGAATTCAAGACACCTGGAGAACTGTGTTCTTTGGATCCAGTGAATGTATGCAGGTACTTCAATCATAGATTTGAAGCTATGATGTCTTTCATCACAAATAAGAAGAATCTACCTCTTGGAGAGGTGTTGGATTTCTTCTGGAGAAAGGAGTACCAAGCAAGAGGTGCTCCTCATATACATATGTTGTTGTGGATCAAGGATACACCTAAATTTGGAACAGATCCGGATGACTTAGTGATGAATTTCATAAAACAGTATTCTACGTGTGCTGTTCCAAACGCAACGGAGAAGAAAAGCCTAAGAGAACAAGTTCTACATTTCCAAAGCCATCGTTGTGGAAAGTACTGTCGTCGTAAATTCAGAAACAAGGACAAGTTCTACACCAAATGTCGTTTCAACTTTCCACGACCGGTGATTTCTAAAGGAAGAGTGAACAGTTTGATGTCTTCACTGCGACATAATGTGACGAGGAAATCACCCAAAAATACATACAATTTGAAAAGGAACGAAGAGTCCAAGTACATCAACGACTACAACCCAGTGATTTTGTCCATGTGGAATGCTAACATGGATATACAGTTTGTGGCTGACAACTGTATGGCTGTGGCTCGGTATGTGACATCTTACATCACCAAAAAAGAAAAGACAGAACTGAAGGATATGTGGGAGGACATTTCCCATGAAAAGAGCCTCAGCAAGAAGTTGTACAGTTTCAGTCTGAAGTTGTTGTCGCATCGAGAAATCGGAGCTTACGAATGTTCTGATCGATTGTCTTCAGCAAGTCTCTATGCCAAATCCAGGAGTATCGTTTGGGCGAGTCTTGGTCTTGCTGCAACGCGAAATCGAGTTCTAAAACCTGTCCAGGAAATTGAGTATTTGGCAGAAAAGGAACCAAACAGTACCGACATTTTGAAGACCAACATGTTGGATACATATTATCCAAATCGAAGCAGTCACCTTGAGAATGTTTGTCTATATGAGGTTCTACAAAATTATATATTCAAGAGGAACATCAAAGAAGATATTGAGAAAGGAGTGTATGCTGTAATTGGAAGTGAGGGATGCCTGGTCAAGCAAAGAAAATGCCAATTAGTAAACCATCGAAAATTGAGTGGCGAATCTCCAGAAAAAAAGGAGTTCTTCTATTTAGCACTTTTGCAACTTTTCAAGCCTTGGCGTGCAGAAGAGGAACTGCTTGGAGATTTCCTCTGTTACGAAGACTCTTTCACTGCTGCTAAGGAGACCATAGAATGTCCTGCTTTTCACAAATATCAAGAAATGCTAACTTTGGAAATTGAGCAGGAAGCAACGATTGCACCGAGATTGCCAGAGACAGTTCTCAGGACAGTCAGAGTTCTGTTTCATTGAGTCAAGATCCACTTGGAGGACCTATTATTGAAAATGAAGCTGCCACTGCTATGAATGAAGTGGAAAGAGCCATGGCACATGCTCAGGAGGATTCAATTAACTTAGAAGACTTGGAAAAACAACTCAACGTTGAGCAGAGTAAAATATATGATGAAGTTACCAAGGAAATTGAGCATGGATTAAGTCATGAGAAGAAAGAGTGCTCATGTACATCGTTGAAGCCTGTCCGACTGTACGTGAGTGGAGAAGCGGGAACTGGAAAAAGTTTCCTCATTAAAGCAATTTCTTGTTATTTGCAGGAAAGGACTGAGTCATCGCTGTCTTGTGTTGTCACCGCTCCTACTGGACTGGCAGCACATAACATTAAAGGTATTACTTTGCATCGTCTACTGATGCTGCCAGTGGAGCATGACAACAAATTACAATACCACAAGTTATCTGGGGATGCTTGCTGTGAAGTTTCAAGAGTCTTGAGGAAAATGAAACTACTTATCATTGACGAAGTAAGCATGGTTTCCAATGTCATGCTTGGCTTTGTGCATTTGAGAATGCAAGAAGTACTTAAAACTGAATATGATGTGTTATTTGGTGGCAAACACATCATTGTTTTCGGAGATCTTCTGCAGCTGACACCAGTAAAAGGTCGACCTGTGTTCAAAATACTCACGCATGAAGATACCAGGAAGTGCCTAGGGAGCATTGGCAACGTCAATATATGGTTAAACTTCAATTATGCTGAACTGCATGAAAATATGCGTCAGGCGAAGGATGAAGATTACAAGAAAATTCTACAAGATATTAGAATTGGAAAAGTGACCGAGCATGGAAAAGAAGCTTTAAATGCACGATTACTTTCAAATTTATATCCCGAACAAGAGATTGTGCCTGAGAATATTTTTCAGAAAATTACTGAGAAGAAATCCGGAATATGTTTGATGCCAACTCTTGCAGAATGTGCCTTCTTCAACAACAAAATGTTGAATTTAGAAAAGCAAGAGATTGTGAAACTTGAAGCTATTGACAAAATAGAGCATATGGGATCAACAATTATTTTGTCAGAGAATTTGAAAACAAAATTGGATTCATTAGAGAAGACTATATCTAAAACAGCGGGTTTTGAAAAGACTTTGAATGTGTGTTTAAATTGCCGAATCATTTTGAGAAGGATTTTACATGTTGAAAGAGGTCTGGTAAATGGATCAATGGGTAATGTTGTTGATTTTGAGAAATACAGAAATAGAGATGGAATAGAATTTTTAAAAATTAAATTTGATGGCATTGAGGAAGTACAGCTAATTGGTCGTTGTTCTGCTAGGTTTTTGCTTGTTAAAGACTTATATGTTCGCCGTAAACAGTTTCCTGTTTGCTTGGCATATGCGGTGACAATCCATAAATCGCAAGGTTTAAGTGTAGACAGTGCATTGGTGAATATTGGCAGTTCTGTGTTCAAGGAGGGTATGGCATATGTGGCATTGTCACGAGTTAGAACTTTATCGGGATTGTACTTGATTGACTGTGATGTTACAAACATTTGTGCGGATCTAGATTGTGTTAAGGAATACAATAGGTTAAGAAGAGAGTATGCGCCACATTTGCCTCAATATCCTTTGTTTGAGAAACGTGTGGTAGGCCGGAAACGTAGAAATATCAGTAATAGTAGGGAGGTTGTAGCAAAAAGACCAAAAGTCAATGAACCGAAAATTGTTAGCAGAAAGAAAGTGGATTCTGTTGAAGATGTTGTCGGTTTTCAATTTGAAAACAGTTCTGGTGTCAACTGCTATGCAAATGTAGTGGTTAATGTTCTCTTTTCACTAGAGAGTTTAAAAGAACAGATTCTGTTGAATTCGGAACAAAGTTTATGCTGTTTGTTGAATTCTGTTTTCGAGAAATGTAGCACTGATCGAACAAAAGTAGAAAGTGTGTCTGAAGTTCGTTATCTGTTAGATGAATGTTCAGGTCAAACAGACTTCTCTGAAAATAATCAGCAAGATTGTCAGGAGTTTTTAATGTATATGCTTGATGTATTGCAAGATGAGGGTGTAGATGTAGATCACCTGTTTGGGCTTTCTTATCAATGGCAGCATGACTGCGAGAACTGTATGCTATCAAGTAGTACTAGTGTAGACTCAGAAAGATTTATATATTTAACTTTGCCAGACAGTAAATCAGTCTCCTTTAATAAGCTAGTAAATGCAGCGGATCACAACATGGAGTGTAGCCAATGTAAATCTGAAATGATGTCAACATTATTTATACGTAGATATGGCCAGTATGTCATTTTAATGATCCAACGATGTAGGCCTGATGGATCAAAATTGTCAACTTTAATAAAAAAATTTGTGGCTTCTCAGCTGTCAATATCAGGAAGGACTTTTGAAACTGTAGCAATTATCTATCACGATGGTCCTTCAACAACATCAGGACATTATACAGCTTATTTAAAGTCTCAAAACGGCTGGTCATTCTGCAATGATTCCGTTGTAACTTTCAAAAAAAAATTGCCGTTTGATCTTAAAAATTCTTACCTGGTGTTTTTAAAACCAAAATTTTAAAGAAAGAATCATGGGATTTCCTGTGAGGAATTGCAAAAGGTTCATCAAGTAGAGGGAATGTAAGTCTGCAATGCTGTCTAGATTATTGGTCCAAAACTTTTAATTATAATGTCAATTTAAAAATCCAACTATATAAACCTGATGCAAGTAAGTCTGCTTCATAGTAAGCAGTATCCGTGTCATAGGAAAAGGAGAATATGAGTGGTGACAAAGAAGGGTAAGATATTAGTAGTCCAGGATTGTGAAAATAATCTTAAATGTTTTCTTTTTGAAAGTTGCGAAAATAGAAAATGACGGGATTTGATTGGAAGAATTACAAGACTTGTGAATCGCTGCAACATGATTTGGCCTAGTGGAAACATGTGGTAGAATGTAAGAAGTCTTTTGTTGTATGTAACATATTTTTCAAAACGATGGAGGTTTTCTTTCAGAAAGTGGCGGGCTGAAAATATTTATAGCACAACAGAGTGGACACTGTTCATAGGACATCCTTCGACGTCATTGAAAGTAAGTTAATTTTAAGGAGTTTTGAATTCAGATTTCTTAGGTTGTATGGGTTTTTTAAACACAATCATTTTGATTGTGTTTTTTTTCCCCGCTGTTACATGATGAATACCTTCAAGTCACTGATTTAAGTGAAATTTGATACATTCTGAGAACAGCAAAAATAAACCATTTAACATGTATAATTAATGTTCTGCTTTTTGTACTTATGATATACATTTAGAAATGTGAGGTAGATATGGAGAAACTGAGTCTTCTGTAAGTGTCAATTTTTAATGCTTACAGTGCTGTACTTCTGGGTACTGTTTTTTTTTAAAAAAAGAAATAGGCCTCACCTCAAAGAAAGCTCTTGAAAGCACACATCTTATTTGCATCCTGAAACAATCATTTAAAATGTTAGACACAATTTTATGATGGCTTTACATCTTTTTTGCGCTGCTATTGCATCACTATTGTGAGACATCAGCAGTGCAAAAGAAGCACCATGTTCCAAAATAGGCCTCAGTTCATCAGCATGAAGATACTGTTTGTTTAAAATATATATCTTTAGGATTGTGTAGGGGATGTAGAGAAGCAGAGGCTTCTGTAAATGTCAAAGTTGTTCAAAAACTGTTTCTTCTTGAACGTTTTCCCTTTTCTTTTCTAATTTTTAAATACATGTTTTAATATTTTTGGAAATGTTTGTTCTCTCTTTTACAGATTGAAAGTATGAAAAAATATTTTAAAAAGGTAACAAGAATTATAAGGTAAATGTTTTTTACTCTTTTTACCCGCAATGCACTGCTGATGATGTCACTGACCATGTCATGAATGATGTAATAAGAGAACATGACTTACTTCATTGGTAGGCCTTCACATGCTTTATCTGCTCTGTATTCTTCAACAAGTGTAAAATTGATCTGTAACCCTGAGTAGGTCTCACCTTAAACAAACCTCAGGAGAGATCACACCTTATCGTCATCCTGAATTAATAAATAGATCTATTAAACAGTATCTCTGGTTTACTCCCTATAGCTGTCTTTGTTTTAACATTACTCTCTGTTTACTTCCCTTATACTAACTCTTCTTTTTTTTTTAAAAATATTTTTTTGATTCGCTTCAAGTTCGCGAACCGGGCAGCGAACTGGAAAGCGAACCAAAAGAAATAGAGCTTGCCAGAGTGCTAAACATTCTAGCAATTTTATTTGAAAGGGGAGGTAGTTCTGAAAAGAACTTTTTTTTATGTTTTTGTTGTTTTTGCTTTTGTTTTGTCTGCTTTTCTCCCAAGCCTACAAGGTCTGATCCCCCTCCGCTCCTGCCATCCCCCTCGCAATCCTAAAGCGCCAAGAAACCGCATGGTAGTAGAGCGCTATATAAATGTTTTTAAATTCAAATTCAAATTGTTTTTTTTGATTTTTTTTTTCTGAACATTTTTTGTTTTTTTTGTATTTTTAGAACAGTTTTATGTTTTTTTGTGTTTTTCATGGAGGGGAAACAACAAAAAAACAGGCATTGAAAAGGGCTCAACAGGAGCAAAAAAAAAATTACTGCTTGGGTGGGTTAGGGCACTTATGGTTTTCAAACACCAAGTTGATTAAGTTCACGCTCATGTTCCCACATGAGAGCAGAGCACCACAATATATGCACATTAACTTCATGTGCTTGAAGTTTGGCTGTATGTTTGGCACAGTTTCATGTGCCTCTCTTCCAGTCAAAGATATACTTGATGTTGATCTGGCCACAGGAGTTGTCGGGGGATTATCTTGAAGGTCCCTTAACTCTGCCCGGCTGTAATTTAATGGATGCCACCTGGCCATATGGCGATGCATAGTATAGTTGCCCATACTATACTTTTTGTCAGTGCCTCGAGATAATCTGCATTTGCAGATTAGGCAGGTGGCATACTTGGCATTAACCTTCTTCTCCCCTCGAGGGATTGAGAAAAACTGCCATATAAAACTTGTTTTCCTTCGGGAAACACGGGGCAACTCCTGAATAAATTGAGGTTCATCTGTGTCCTCTTCTTCTAGGTCCTCCTCTTCCTCCTCTCTGTTGGAAATGAATTGTGATGGTGGTCCTCTCTTGTCATGAGGAGGTTGAGGTGGTGGTGGGGGGTCCACCAGCTGAAGCAAGGATAGAAGCCATTGCTGTAATATTGGAAAATGGTCTTTCTCTCACCAAGATGAAAGTCAGAGTGAGGAAAGAAGGAGGGGTTTACATGATTTGGGAAAAGCAAAAGTTCTGAACAAATGAAAAGTGTTATTTTTAGGTCACATGACCTAGTCATACATCATTTGGAAACCAAAAGTGAAATGAACCAATGAAAAGGTTGATAAACAAGTCACATGACCTGTTCCGCTTACGCTACGCGGTGCGCGCCGCGTCCCGGATCGTTTCCGGTTCGCGGTCCGGAGCACTTCCGGGAGCGCTAACGCGGCGTGTCATAAGACGCATTACGCGACAACGTGATACGTCGCGCTTCCGCGACGCGTCACAGTTCCGCTAACGAAACGTTTACCGGTTCGCGTACTAGATCGCGGCATCAAGATGAGCTAACGGAAAGCTTCCCGGTTCGCTTACCGGAAGCGAAGAAAAAAAATATTTTAAAAAAAATTATCAATAAACATCTAAAATATATTTTGGGATTTAAAGAAGAATACATTTTACAGCTACAGATGTTAGCTTTTAAAAAACCAATGAAATTCACAGAAAAAACCATAGGTTATAGACCATATATAGTTAGGAATTTGCATTTACAAAACCTTGAAAATTCACTGAAAAAACCATAGGTTATAGACCATATATAGTTAGGGATTAGCATTTAAAAAACCTTATTTTATTTGCACAAAACCATTGAAATTCCATATATAGTTAGTTGCACTAACTATATATCGCGGACCCGCAATCCACTGCTAATACATCATTCATGACATGGTCAGTGACATCACTGATGACATCACTGATGACATCTCAAATGACATCACTGATGACATCACTGATGACATCACTGATGACAACACCCAGTGACTGTATGTTTCTGTAAAGTTAAAATATGTCTTACATATTGAAGAATGAGTGGATGTATACGTGTCTGGATGAAGGATTTAGTAGGTGCATGACTGACTGTATGAGAGAATGATTAAATGTGTCTCACTGAGTGTATGGGTTAGTGATTAAAGTGTCTTAATTTGGCAATCATTATTTATGTTGTTCTGTAAACTGCTGCATGTTTAAATCAGTAGCTATATCAGTAACTATATGGGTTATTGAATGGTTGCCCAAGTATTTGTATGGGAGACTGAGTATGTGTGTGGGTGGCTGGGAGGTGTATAACTCTGTGCATAGATGTGTGAGCAGTTGATTCCCTAGGTGTATGGGTTCAAAAGTGCATGTAGAAACAGCTGTATGGACAGTTGACTGTGTGCATGAGTATATTGGTGAGTGAATGGATATCTCAGTGCTACATGTCAAAGTAAGTACATATGTAAAACACACTCCATGTGAGAGTTGACATATATAAATAACTGAACATAAGAGCCAGTGAATGTGTGAGTGGCTGTATGAATCATTGTGAACTTGTATCAAGGATTGTATAAGAGAGTAAATATGTGTTACTATATGTTTGAATAAGTAAGGTGTGTATAACTGTATAGTTGAGGAAATGGAGATGTGATTGATTCTTTGCATGACTGACTAGGTGTGTGAGTAACTCCATGGATGTGTGACAGTCTGTGAGTGCCTGTTTACACTGAGTGTATCTAAGGTTATATTAGAGTCTGAAGATGTATTATCACATAAATGATATCATCAGTGATGTAATCAGTAATGTCAAATGAGATGTCAGTGATGTCATCAGTGATGTCATTTGAGATGTCATCAGTGATGTCATCAGTGATGTCATTTGTGATGTCATCAGTGATGTCATCAGTGATGTCACTGACCATGTCATGAATGATGTAATATGTGACATCATTAGCAGTGGATTGCGGGTCCGCGATATATAGTTAGTGCAACTAACTATATATGGAATTTCAATGGTTTTGTGCAAATAAAATAAGGTTTTTTAAATGCTAATCCCTAACTATATATGGTCTATAACCTATGGTTTTTTCAGTGAATTTTCAAGGTTTTGTAAATGCAAATTCCTAACTATATATGGTCTATAACCTATGGTTTTTTCTGTGAATTTCATTGGTTTTTTAAAAGCTAATATCTATAGCTGTAAAATGTATTCTTTATTAAGTGACGTATCACGTAGCCCGTGAGACGCCTCATGATGCATCGCATAACCGTGACGTATCGTCTCTGCAGCGCAAACCAAACCCAAAACGTAAGCGCGCCAGAACACGCTTAAAGATATATTTATATTTTTTTAACCTTAATTTGACAAAATCCACACGTGCACATATCACAAACAATCAAAAAACACAATATGTCGGACTCCCGTTACGCTGCTGGTTAGCTGCCCGGTTAACGTACCAGGAAGCACCTTTACCGCGAAAAATTGCAATTTTTTTTCTTTTGCCCCGCAGGGAACTTTAATAGCCCCCTCATCAATCCTAGGGGTTCAGGAGGGGTCTGCCTTACCCCTTTCATTCATTTACACCTTTTTTTTTCCACCTCTTGTCTCTCGATCCTACCGAGAGACAAGATGGCGGCCGTTCCGGACTGTTTACAATGTTGACAGCCAATCAGCTACTCCTCAGACTCCCGTTACACTGCCGGTTAGCTTCCCGGTTAGCTGTCCGGTTAGCTGCCCGGTTCGCGTACCAAGACGCGTCTCTACGGCGAAAAAATCGGATTTTTTTTTTTTTTTTTTTGGCCCCGCGTGACTTTATAATATCCCCCTCATCAATCCTATGGGGTCAGAAGGGGTCTACCTTGCCCTCTTTCCTTCATTTCCCCCTTTGTTTTGGTCTCCTCTTGTCTCTCGATCCTACCGAGAGACAAGATGGCGGCCGCTCCGGACTGTTTACAATGTTGACAGCCAATCAGCTACTCCTCAGACTCCCGTTACACTGCCGGTTAGCTTCCCGGTTAGCTGCCCGGTTAGCTGCCCGGTTCGCTTACCAAGACGCGTCTCTACGGCGAAAAAAATCGTATTTTTTTTTTTTTTTGGGGCCCCGCGTGGCTCTATAATATCTCCCTCATCAATCCTAGGGGGTCAGAAGGGGTCTACCTTGCCCCCTTTCCTTCATTTACCCCTTTGTTTTGGCCTCCTCTTGTCTCTCGATCCTACCGAGAGACAAGATGGCGGCCGCTCCGGACTGTTTAGAATGTTGACAGACACCGGAGAGCCAATCAGCTTCGCTTCGCAAAGTTCCGATACGCGAAAAGTTCGCTAACCGGAGTGCTACCCGGAGCGCTGTTACAGATATATATCTTGTTTTAAACGTTAATTTCTCAAAATCCACTGAAGCACATATATTGAGACCTAGCAAAGGCACATCGGGCTAACAGTCCCTACAATTTTGCCAAGTTTCGTGGAAATCCATTCAGCCGTTCGGGCTAAAAGTGAGGCCAACCGCCCTATGGAAATTAACATGGGAAAAACGCGTTTTGGGACCCCCCTTTTTTCTCGGCCCCCCCTTGACGAACCCCCCCAAATTTCCAGGAGCTGCTCAGAAACAAAATGTGCTATTTTCCAGAAAATTTCAGCCAATTCCGTCCACAAACGCCAAAGTTATTAGGCATAGAATTTTCAAAAGTTCCATAGAGAAAAAATCCTAACTATATATACCTACTGGCTATCGCCAGTAGGTAATATATATATATATATATATATATATATATATATATATATATATATATATATATATATATATATATATATATATATATATATATATATATATATATATACATATATATATATATATATATATATGTACAACAAAGATGCCCCAGCATTGAAAGAGCACTCAACGGCCTCCTTGTACCATCAGGTAAGTGTTAGCCTCGTTGCAGTTCGCTCATCAACTGCCTGTTACTTTCGTCATACCGCCGACGCGTTGAGGCTTGAACGCCTCTTCCTCATGGGCTCTGGAAAGAAACCGGCATTGAAAAGTCATTCCCAATTAAGAAGGTTTTAATTTACAAACACTCCCCCAGTGGGCTGAGCTTGATACGATTATAGTAATCACAGCATTGTGGGACTCGTATTTCCATGGGAGTGCAATAAAGTTCACGGCCGTGGAGAGGAGCACCGCCATCAAAGAAGTGAGGCTGTGGTTTTTGAACTGTTTGTAACCATTTACAGTACAGGGCTCGAAATGCAAAATGAGCCCATCTGCAATATTTCAAAATCCTACTAAGGACATTAAAATGCTTTAATTGTAAAATGCACATCGAACTTACTAAAGGAAATAATGCTCACAAAGAAACTACATGTCCCAGGATACAGCTAATAGATTGGGCTTAGCACCTCCTACCAAGGACCTGAATAGAAATAAATAACGCCGCAAAACACATGGTGAGCTTGCGATGTGGTGTTTTAATTCGCAGCCTAAGAAGAAGAGGCCCAGAGCCTTGAAACGCGTCGGCATATAAAATGCTAAATTGGAACATGAAGGTGAGCTGCAATAGAAAGCCGGAAGGTGCGAGCGCTGTGTGTGCCCTCTCAATGCTTTGGGGCACTTTGTTGGTATATCTATTCACACGGCAGCCCAGCCGTGGAGAGGAGCACCGTCATCAAAGAAGTGAGGCTGTGGTTTTTTAACTGTTCGTAACCATTTACAATACAGTGCTCGTAATGCAAAATGAGCGCGTCTGCAATGTTTCAAAATCCTACTAAGGACATTAAAATGCTTTAATTGTAAAATGCACATCAAACTTACTAAAGGAAATAATAAAGCTCACAAAGAGACTACATGTCCCAGGATACAGCTAATAGATTGGACTTAGCACCTCCTACTAAGGACCTGAATAGAAATAAATAACGCAGCAAAACACATGGTGAGCTTGCGTTGTGGTGTTTTAATTAGCAGCCCAAGAAGAAGAGGCCCAGAGCCTTGAAACGCGTCGGCATATAAAATGCTACATTGGAACATGAAGGTGAGCTGCAATAGAAAGCCGGAAGGTGCGAGCGCTGTGTGTGCCCTCTCAATGCTTTGGGGTACTTTGTTGGTATATATATATATTCACAGAAAAAACCATAGGTTATAGTGGATATATAGTTAGGAATTTGCATTTACAAAACCTTGAAAATTCAATGAAAAAACCATTGGTTTTAGGCCATATATAGTTAGGGATTTGCATTTACAAAACCTTATTTTACTCGCATAAAACCATTGAAATTCCATATATAGTTATAAGCGCTAACTATATATCGCGCACCCGCAATCCACTGCTGATGATGTCACATATTACATCATTCATGACATGGTTAGTGACATCACTGATGACATCACTGATGACATCTCAAATGACATCACTGATGACATCACTGATGACATCTCAAATGACATCACTGATGACATCACTGATGACAACATCCAGTGACTGTTTGTTTCTGTAAAGTAAACAAATGTCTTACATATTGAAGAATGAGTGGATGTATAAGTGTCTGGATGAAGGATTTA
This sequence comes from Lissotriton vulgaris, assembly GCF_964263255.1. Classification (NCBI taxonomy): domain Eukaryota; kingdom Metazoa; phylum Chordata; class Amphibia; order Caudata; family Salamandridae; genus Lissotriton; species Lissotriton vulgaris. The sequence goes on along the minus strand of NC_141696.1, from coordinate 782,996,010 downwards.
GTAGGTGCATGACTGACTGTATGAGTGAGTGATTAAATGTGTCTCACTGAGTGCATGGGTTAGTGACTAAACTGTCTTAATTTGTGCATCATTATGTCTGTTGTTCTGTAAACTGCTGCATGTGTTGATCAGGAGCTATATGAGTAACTATATGGGTTATTGATTGGTTGCCCAAGTATTTGTATGGGAGACTGAGTGTGTGTGTGGGTGGCTGGGAGGTGTATGACTCTGTGCATAGATGTGTGAGCAGTTGATTCACTAGATGTATGGGTTCAAAAGTGCATGTGGAAACAGCTGTATGGGCGGTTGACTGTGTGCATGAGTGTATTGGTGAGTGAATGGATATCTCAGTGCTACATGTCAAAGTAAGTACATATGTAAAACACAGTACATGTGAGAGTTGACATATATAAATAACTGTGCATAAGAGCCAGTGAATGTGTGAGTGGCTGTATGGATCATTGTAAACTTGTATCAGGGATTGTATAAGAGAGTAAATATGTGTTAGTATATGTTTGAATAAGTAAAGTTTGTATAACTGTATATTTGAGGAAATGGAGGTGTGATTGATTCTTTGCATGACTGACTAGGTGTGTGAGTAACTCCATGGATGAGTAACAGTCTATGAGTGTCTGTTTACACTGATTGTATCTAAGGTTATATTAGAGTCTGAAGAGGTTCATCGTATTATTACATGAATGATATCATCAGTGATGTTATCAGTCATGTCAAATGAGATGTTTTCAGTGATGTCATCAGTGATGTCATTTGAGATGTCATCAGTGATGTCATCAGTGATGTCACTAACCATGTCATGAATGATGTAATATGTGACATCATCAGCAGTGGATTGCGGGTGCGCGATATATAGTTAGCGCTTATAACTATATATGGAATTTCAATGGTTTTATGCGAGTAAAATAAGGTTTTGTAAATGCAAATCCCTAACTATATATGGCCTAAAACCAATGGTTTTTTCATTGAATTTTCAAGGTTTTGTAAATGCAAATTCCTAACTATATATCCACTATAACCTATGGTTTTTTCTGTGAATTTCATTGGTTTTTTAATAGCAAATATGAAAAGCTTAAAAATGTCAAGTACGTGATAAATAAAAACATTTTCGTATTTATGCACGCTGATGTGCTTTGATTGCTGCACCCCCCCCCCCCTCCCCTCTTTTGTCATAGTAGTACTCTCTCTTTACAGATACTGAAGGGTAGTTAACGCAGGCCTTTACCCCCGTTGTAATCCGTCGTGGCTGCTTGTCTCTCCATTTGATTGATTGTTGTCCAAGCATTTACTGTTTTAGAATTGGTTCTCTTTGGATCATTCTCTATTTACAAACAAGCACAAAGTCGCAATACTCTGTTTAGTCTTTGCAGATAGTGAAAAATCGTGTAAAAAAAATAAAAGTAATCGAGCAAAATCAGTAGGCCACTAATTGGATCTCTTTTTCACCTCGCTAAAATAGAAATATTAGGAACAACCCTTCATGAGAAATACGAAAATAGTGAGATGAACTGAGCTCCACACCATGAGGGCTGCAAGACAGCTCGGCTCCATCACCCATCCCGCACAAAATAACGACAAACCGTATGCAAATATGAAAAATATAGACAACACACCAGCAAAGAAACAGGGTAAAACATTTTATTAAAAAACTATTTACATAACGTTGGTTTATAAGATGATGTCAGTAGTGGACCGATGTGTGAATAGATCGAAAGCAGCACAAGGCTCCAAGATCCGGATGGCAAGCTCCTGGATGTTGGGTGCCATAGTTTAGAGTTCTGAATTTGAGCCTTTTTGAATGTCTGTGCTTAGTTGAATCAATTTTGCGGCTTGACACAAAGCTGACTCAAGCGTTGCTACTGATGCTATGCAGACCAAAACTGGTTTTCAGTTTGTACATTTTTCTAGATTTTTAATCCAAGTTTGGTTGACTTTGTAGAACGATGGCTTCAAATTTTCAACATACTGTGTGGTGGCGCTGACTGGGAGGGGGCGCTTTGCTCCTGCCCCCTCCCCAAGTAAGATTTTCATACGTGAAAGTACGTTAATGGTTTTGGTCCCTGAGATGCTTCGATGTCACTGCCATTCTCAAATACAATAAGTTCTGGATGTTGGGTGCCATAGTTAAGAGTTCTGAGCAGCGCTTGTAACACTGTCTGAAGCTTATTTCCACCTACTGCAGCTTCACTATTCTCAAAGTAAGTGAGTGTCGTTTGTGGACCTGACTGCATTAGAAAACAATGTGATATGTTACCTTCCTAAACAGCTTGACGGAGGCCCCTGAGGGGCGGTGTGATGGCCATGGACTCGGAGAAGACGCTTGGCTCCGACACCCTCCCCAAGTCTTATAGCACTGGTGTAGCCTGAGATCGCCCCCGACATAGGCGGCCGGCTCCCGGGATCCGGCGGAACTTTTTGCCTTTTGATGACTCTTCAATTCTGAACCTTGTCCCATCCAGCTGAGTTGCGCCCACTCTTGCGGCTACAGCGTCTTGCCCACCATCCAGCTGAATTGCGCCCACTCTTGCGGTGCAGCGATAGGCGACTGCCACAGGACTCTCAAAATGGCGGCCGGCTCTTCGGTTTTGGGCCTGGTCCACTAAAATGGCCCTGGGACACCTTTGAACTCGGACGCTTCCCTGATAGGGCTTGGGTCCCATTCTCGAAATGCGTCCCCTCAGCCGTGAAGATTCTACAAAAGTCTTGGGGGCCTCCGACTCCCGCATGCTTCTGGTGGGGAGCGGCTGCCATGTCTGCTCGTGGAATGGCCACGACGGAGCTACGAGATGGTAGTGGTCTCATGCTGACGCCAGCTTTAGTCTGAAACATCCAGAAACACTGTAGACTACCAATTCGATCAGTTCCGGTAGCGCCCTAACATGACCCGGAAGAGAAGAACTTGCCCTCCCCTCTTTGACTGATGGTTCTTGTTGCCTGTCCCCTCTGTTGTCATTTAACAGAACTTTTTGGACTGCTGAAAGGAGTTGTGTTCCGAACGCTGGTTGGTGGAGACATTTTGATTATATTCTTGACCTACGTTGTCGCGTAATGCGTTATATGACACGCCGCGTTACCGCACCCGGAAGTGATCCGCGGTGCGGCGCGCAGCGCGCAACGTAAGCATAACAGGACATGTGACTTGTTAATAAAACTTTTCATTGGTTCATTTTACTTTTGTTAATTTAATGATGAAAAGCTTGGTCATATGACCTAAAAATTACGCTTTTTATTGTTTTCGAACAATATTTTTTTTTCAAACATATGTTATAATATTCCAGGCTAATGTACTTTCCCGGAAAATCTACAACTGTCTTGCAAGTAAAATATATTCCTTTTTCGAGAAAAAGGGCGTTTCTTCCTTCCATGACGGAGCCGTTGAGTAAAAGAGATTCGGCCTGCTATCTTAGTCGCCGTTACCCCTGATTATCAGATTCTTATCGATCACTTTATATTGCAGACATGAAAAACACAACTGCTATTAAGCATTTATCTTTACTGCGTTCCTACATATTATACCTTTTATCCGTCATGTAATTAGACTGCTTTATTTCACTTGCCTTTTACAGATTCGAAAACAGTCACTAAAAGTAAAAACTTTACAAATGTAAATACTACTACCGTGTTTTGTTTTAAAAACCTTTATTGTGAAAATGTCAGTATACAAATACGGGCCTATAACCACGTGGGCCGGCCACGGAGCAAACTGAAATCGTATATGTGAGGAGACATTTACACTGTAGAAGAACGTAACGAGCGGGCCATTAGGTTGCAAGAACAAAGGTGTCTAACAGTTGCGGAATCGGTGGACGTACATTTTGTAATTAAAATACGACACGGCCACTTACAATAACATTTTCTAGATATACATTTGCGGGCAAGGAGTTACGAGTCCCATTTATACCGGCGCCATTTTGGGCGAGGCCGGGCAGGTCCAAGATATAGTCAAAATGTCTCCACCAACCATCGGCCAGACCAGAACCCCTTTCGTCCCTTTATGCTACAAGATGATGTCTTCCATTCAGAAAATATTGTTGGCAGCATTTTGAAAGGAAACAGAAACAGCCATTGTCCTAGTGAGTTTCACATTGTTACATTTAGGAAGAATGTTGAAGAGTAGTATGTGGAAAATCTGAAGCCATTTTTCTACAAACTCTCAATCAGACTTGGATGGAAAAAAAAAACCTGAAGAATGTACAAACTGAAAACCAATTTTTGTCTGTATAGCATCAACAGTAACGCTTGAGTCAGCTTTGTGTCAAGCCGCCATTTTCATTCAATCAATAGCGTCCCCCTGCACACATTCAGGGACCTGGTCGTGTCTTCAGATGAAACGGATTGTAGGAAAAGAAGCAGAAAGGAAAAGGCAAAAAGTTCCGCCGGACCTCGGGAGCCGGCCGCCTATGTCATGTGCCACCTTTGGCCACACCAGGGCAATAGTGAAGCTGCAGCAGGTGCAAATAAGCTTCAGACAGTCCTACAAGCACTGCTCAGAAATCTCAACTGAGGCACTCAACATCCAGGACTTGCCATTCGGATCTTGGCGCCTTGTGCTGGTTCCGACCTATTCACACATCACTCCACTACTGACATCACCTCATAAGCCAACGGGGCACCCCACGCCGACTTTCGGCGCAGCATTGTAGGATGGCCAAACCAGTGCAGCCACTTGCTGGACACCACCTCGGTGCCATCCGGATCTCGGCGCGTTCGAGTCACTGTGCCGGAAGAGTGACCGGAACTCAGCTGGACACGCCGTCTTTCGGCGCAGCATTGTAGGATGGCCACACCAGTGCGGCAATTTGCTGGACACCACCTCGGTGCCATCCGGATCTCGGCGCGTTCGAGTCACTGTACCGCAACAGTGACCGCAATTCAGCTGGACACGCCGTCTTTCGGCGCAGCATTGTAGGATGGCCACACCAGTGCGGCAATTTGCTGGACACCACTGTTGTACAACCACCTCGGTGCCATCCGGATCTCGGCGCGTTCGAGTCACTGTACCGCAACAGTGACCGCAATTCAGCTGGACACGCCGTCTTTCGGCGCAGCATTGTAGGATGGCCACACCAGTGCGGCAATTTGCTGGACACCACCTCGGTGCCATCCGGATCTCGGCGCGTTGTGCTGCCTTCGGCCTATTCGCACATCGGTCCGCTACTGATGCCGCCTCACGTGCCAACGGATTTTCTACGCTTTTTGTAGCCCTATGCCGCATAACAGGTCATGTGACTTGTTTATAAAACTTTTCATTGGTTCATTTTACTTTTGGTTTCCTAAAGATGGAAGGCTTGGTCATATGACCTAAAAATAACACTTTTCATTGGTTTAGAACATTTTTTTTTCCCAAACGATGAAAGCCCCACCTTGTTTCTGGATCATTCAGACTGAAGCTGGCGTCAGCATGAGAGCACCACCATCTCGTGGCTCCGTCGTGGTCATTCCGCGAGCAATCATGGCAGCCGCTCCCCACCAGAAGCCTGCGGGAGTCGGGGGCCCCCAAGACTTTTGTAGAATCTTCACGGCTGAGGGGACGCTTTTCGAGAATGGAGCCCAAGCCCTAGCAGGCAAGCGTCCGAGTTCCAAGGTGTCCCAGGGCCATTTCAGTGGACCAGGCCCAAAACCGAGGAGCCGTCCGCCATTTTAAGAGCCATGTGGCAGCCGCCTATCGCTGCACTGCAAGAGTGGGAGCAACTCAACAACATGGTGAGCGAGACGCTGTAGCCGCAAGAGCGGGCGCAACTCAGCTAGATGGCCGCCACCTGGGAAGGCCCGTTCACGCCGCCTCCCCCACCCCCGGGCCGCCGCACGCCAATTTTCGGAGCAGCATTGTAGGATACCAAAACCAGTGCGGCAGTTTACTGGACATCACCTGGGTGCCTGTCGTACATGTTGTGTCAGCCATGTGACACTTGACACAGTCCCATCAACATCTCAACGCGTTCTGCTGCCTTGGGACTATTCGCACAACAGACCGCTACTGACGAGGCCTCCCCCCGCGCCACCCGGGACGCCCCACGCTGTTTTTCTGTGCTGCATTGTAGGATCCCAAAACCAGTGCGGCACCCAGGCGACATCACCTGGGTGCCGTCCAGAACTCTGCACGTTGTGCTGCCTTGGGACTATTCGCACAAAAGACAGCTTCTAACCATTGTTGCTTTTTGTGTTGAAAAATGTTTAAATGTTTTTAGTTTTTGTTCCGTTCGTTATAGTTAATAGTTAATAAAGTTTTATAATCTTACTTTGTTGGAGTGTTTTTTTTTTTTTTATAAACGGGTGAATGGGGCCTTGAATCGGGTTATTGTCATGTGTGGGCTTTGGAAGTGTGCTGCTGCAGGATCGGACATTTCAAACTCAAATGCACGTTCTTTTTCTTACCTTTCCGAAGCATGGAGCGCAATAGCAGACAGAGAAAGGGTGATGCACGTGTTGAACACTACCTGACCTGGCAAGTTGCTGGCAGTGCCCCCCCGCCCGCTCCTAAAAGAGGGCACACACACACCGCCGCCCCGAGTACTTCACAAATCTTTAAAAGACCATGCGCTTGTTCATGAGGCTTAAATGGTTTATCACCTCTTCTAGAACCCCTGCATCGACCCTCTGACGTTTCCTGGAAAAATTACCATATAACACAATACCAAGCCCTGTCAGCTGAAACCCCCAAGGAATCATGGGGCATATTATCAAGGGGGTTTATCTCCGCTTTTTTGGCTTTAAAAGCCATGAAAGCGGAGATAAAATTATCTCCCTATTACCAAGCTGTCGCTAACACCAGTTAGTGACAGCTAAAAGGAGATAGCGACCATCTTGAGCCCCGCTTTGCATGTCAGTGATACTTATCACTAATGACATGCAAAGTGGGCGTGCCAAGATGTTAGCGACTGGAAACAGTCGCTAACATCGCTATCTCCTATTACCAACTTTTGGAGATATTCGCGCTAAGCGCGAATATCTCCAAAATCTAACACCTGCCCTGAGCAGTTCTTAGCCATGTTATCCAATGGGAGGTGGATAACATGGCTAAGAGCATTTGCTCGATAATACATGAATATCGCTGACTTTTCTGCGATAATAGCAAGGTTTATCTGCGATAAAAATCGCCGATGTGCGGCGATAATTTTTGTCTCTAAACAAGTTAGAAACAAAAATTATCGCTAGTTGTTCGTAATATGCCCCCGGGTTTTTGCTTGCAGAAATCGGGAGGCGGGAGACTAGCACTGAAATCAGTAGTCACACGCCTGAATCAGAAGAGTTGGCATGTCTGAATTCTCTACAGCTGGGGCCATAAACTACATCCGCAGGGGTAGGTGATAGCCTGGGACCAGCCTGGCATCTAAAATGGCTGCAGTGCACGACAAAATTGTGGCATTGGAAAAAAGGCAAGATGGCGCAGCCGCTGGAAGAGATGAATCAACATATATCAGCCTCCTCAGCCACCCTCAGGAAACATAGGGAATTAGGATACGTCTCCCGCACCCCCTTATACCTAGTAATTTAATTAACGAAGCACAAAATGGCGAATTCCCGTTTCGCTACCAGTTTGCGGCCCAGTTCGCGGCCCGTGAAGCGCTTCTACCGTGAAAAATCATTTTTTTTTTAATTTTCCCCACGGGACCCTTTAATAACCCCAACAACATCCCTAGGGGGTCAAGAGGGGTATACCTTGCCCCCTTTCATTAAATTCCCCCTTCGTTTTTCACCTCTTCTTCTCTCTCGATCCTACCGAGAGACAAGATGGCGGCCGCTCCGGACTGTCACGCAGCAAAAAAAAAAAAAAGCTCACGCACAGCCGCTGGAAGAAATGTATCAACATATATCAGCCTCCTCAGCCACCCTCAGGAAACATAGGGGATTAGGATACGTCTCCCGCACCCACTTATAACTAGTAATTTAATTAACGAAGCACAAAATGGCGAATTCCCGTTTCGCTACCAGTTCGCGGCCGCGCTTCTACCGTGAAAAATCATTTTTTTTTTATTTTCCCCACGGGACCCTTTAATAACCCCAACAACATTCCTAGGGGGTCAAGAGGGGGATACCTTGCCCCCTTTCATTAAATTCCCCTTTCGTTTTCCACCTCTTCTCTCTCGATCCTACCGAGAGACAAGATGGCGTCCGCTCCGGACTGTTTAGAATGTTGACAGACACCGGAGAGCCAATCAGCTTTCTGCGCGCAAAGTTCCGATAAGCGAAAAGTAAGCGGACCGGATCGCTGCCCAGAGCGCTGTTACAGATATATATCTTGGTTTGAACGTTAATTTCTCAAAAACTACTGGAGCACATATATTGAGACCTAGCAAAGGCACATCGGGCTAACAGTCCCTACAATTTTGCCAAGTTTCGTGCAAATCCATTCAGCCGTTCGAGCTAAAAGTGAGTCCAACCGCCCTATGGAAAACTCAATGCAAAAAACCCGTTTTGGGACCCCCCTTTTTTCTCAGCCCCCCCTTGACGAAACCCCACCAAATTTTAAGGGGCTGCTCAGAAACAAAATGTGCCATTTTCCTGAAAATTTCAGCCGATTCCGTCCACAAACGCCAAAGTTATTAGACATAGAATTTTCAGAAACCCCATAGGGAAAAAATCCTAACTATATATACCTACTGGCGACCGCCAGTAGGTAATATATATATATATATATATATATATATATATATATATATATATATATATATATATACATATATATATGTATATATATCACACCAAATCTCCGACCACTTCCAACGGCCGCAGGCGAAGAAGGAGACTCGAACCACACAGCTTTTCAGGCGAGTTTTCTTTTATTCAATAAATCACATATATATATATATATATATATATATATATATATATATATATATATATATATATATATATATATATATATATATATATATATATATATATATATATATATATATATATATATATATATAATTTCCAATCCTGTATCCTTGCGTACGAAATCAGGCGCTGACACTGTGGGATCAAGATCAAAGAAAAGTTGTATTTATTTCATACAATCAGCTTGACCATTTACTATGTGTGGTGGTCAGCATTTTTCCGGTTAAGTGTCTTCTTCCCTCCCCATCATAACATTGTGATTTCTGTAATCTGGTTTCAGGTGGACACTACAAAATGTACTGCGTCTTGTACAGCATTTCATGCTCCTGCTATAAATACAAACAATGGTTTCTCTGCAAAAAAAGCTCCACTGCTCCCTGGGGCTTGGTCAACCATTTTAAAATGTAAAAAAGGAACAAGGTTCATTATTATAGTTTACTTGATGAAATGCATTTCTCCCAAACTCCCTTTTGAATAGAATACATAGCACAGGTAATATACTCTTTCCTCTCTCTGAATAAATCCTGCTGCTTTAGCTTCATGATTTAAATACAAATGTATGTATATGCAAATATTAATTGAGCGGCTCCCTGATATGTTTTACCCAAGCATGATTTTCCGCATGTATTAGTAATGCGCCATTTTAAAAGTAATCATAGACTTTAAATCAATCTTGAGACAATTTGCTTTTCCGAAAGGGTATTTTATGTAAACTAACACAGGAGGAAAGCCATCAACAAACAATGATAGGGGTGAGGAATGAGTCAGCCAAGTGAGAAAAAACAGGCAAAACAAGCTTCTGAATGCCAAGAGTTTCTTCTTATCCGTGCAACATGTGTTTAATTTTGTCTGTTGTTTTTATTTTCTCATTTCATGTGACAGCTGATGACTTAGGTGGGAAAAACAGTGTCAGGTAGTCACATTGATATTAGGAAAATGCATTTCAACAAAAGTGCTATCCAGTAATACATACAGGGGCATATTCTCAAGGACTTATCGCTGAGTTATCTGCACTTTATCACAGCCAAAGTGGCGATAAATGTATCGCCCCATTCACATGCTGGTGCTAACAGCCCATATCACCCCCGCCCGGACCCCTCCGCCCCCCCAGGACCACCACAGAGGCAGTGCAGACAAAGACAGCGGACCTTCAGGAAACACACCAGCCTCACAGATTTAACCCCAGAGAATGCCATTGCCCACTACAGGCTTTAAAGGACAACCATCCTCCGTATCCTGACCATCATTGCCCACAGACTGGTGGTACCAACACAGCGGACAACCAACATCCCACCTCCGACAAAGCAGCTGGCTGTGCTGCACCTGATGGCCTCTCGTACCTTCCAACCAACAACTGCCAGAGTCGGAGGAGTCTCACAGCCAGCCCTATCCAAGGTCCTCACACCTGTCCTGGATGCCATCATCAGCTTGGTACCCCAGTAACTATACTTCCCCCAGACTGCGTATGAACAGCTGGAGACCAAGCAAGGCTTCTACACCATATCTGGCTTCCTGCACGTGTTGGGGGTGTTGGACTTGGCCCTTTTTACAGGGTCATCCTCAAACTTTTTGCTTTCCTCCTATATTTTTTCTGACCTGTTGTTGGCTATTTTATGACTCTGTGCACTTTACCACTGCTGATCAGTGCTAAAGTGCATATACTCTCCCTATTGTAAATGAATGTATTAATTGGTGATTCCATGATTGACTATTTGGTTTACTTGTCAGACCCTGGGACAGTACACTGAGTGTGCCCAGGGCGTGACTGTAAATCCAAATGCTGCTAGTGGGCTTGCAGCACTTGTTGTGCCACCCACAGAAGCGGCCTTGTAAAAATTGTCCAAAGTCTGCCATTGCAGAGCCTGCGTGCAGTCCGGTACTGTCATGCTGACTGGGCAAGTGCACCCACTTGCCAGTCCCTAAACCTTCCTTTTCTTTTCTTCATATCAGAAAACCCCTATGGTAGGCCCAAGGGCAGGGTGCATTGTAAGTGTAAGGCACGACAAGCCCTGATGTGTGTGGCATGCCCTAATAGTGAATTACAGCCATTTTCGTTGTTCACTATTGGAAGGCTACCTGTTCTCCATATGCCAGAATTTACTGCTAGATTATTACATGTTTATAATCCTAACAGACTCAGAGAACTTGGAGAAATTCATGTTTAGTATGCCTGGACTCAGAATGATAAAATACATATTTTAGTGAAGTTTATTTTAATATTCTGGGTTTGCAAATACCACTTTTAGAAAGTAGGTATTTGCTTGCCTAACTATTTAAGCCTGCCTCTGCAAGGTTGTGTATTCCTTCGTCTTGTTTTGTGAGTGACAGGGCTGGGTGAGTCCAAGAGACAGGCTGGGGCAGCCCAGTGTTGAATAGGGAGATCTGCATCTAGATGGGAGGGAGGAGTTGCACCTGGGACCTGAAATGGGCTGGGCCTTCCCTCTAGAATACCGGCTCCACCCCCTGTGGTGCGTCTGATGTCTCTGCCCTACACACTAAAAGAAGAGAAGGAAGACTGTCAACAAAGTTCTCCAGGACTGTACTTGCCTTCCACAATGCTGGCTCCACCTCCTGTGGGGCTTCTGATGTTCCTGCCCTGCACTGTGAAAGGAAAGGAGAAGTCTGGTAAACAGGGTGCTTCAGAACTGGTTTGGACTGGGCAAAGGCCCCTCTCCCCTCAGAGAACAAACACATTTGGGGTATAAATATTGGGACCCTGATCCCATGAAATTAGATTACTCCTGGACTTACTAGACAAAACTTCTGCTGAGGAGAGGAACCTGAAGAAACTGAGGAGAGACTATTCCCAAGCTGAAGTGCTGCTTGGGGGATTGGCAGGCAGTGGTTGCCTTACTGCCAAAAAGAGGAGAAAGAACTTTGTGGACTTTACTTTCAACTTGTGCAAAGGTCTCCAAGGGCTTGGAAGAGAGCTTGCCCCCTGACCCAGTCCTAGGACCAGTGGACTTCACCAGCCTTTGTGAAGTTGCTGCTGGAAACACTGTTTCAGCGGCTACAGAGGCAGGAAGCCTTTGACCGACTCTCCCGACTGGCCTGGTGTCCTGTAGGCACTGCATCAAGCAACGTCCGCCTCGAAGAACACAAGCTCTTAGCTCATCGACTCTGTCCTGACCCCATCACCGAGCCGTTGCCTGCACCACGACTGGTGGACACTGCGAGGTGCAACGCCTCGCTACACCGACTCTTACTGGTCTGACCAAAGCGGTCACTGCTGCTGACTCCGAGTCCTATGAACACACCAGAGTTGGCCACTGCCTCGCACACTTTGCTATGCACCACCCGACTCACACCGCTATCCGGACTGATCGATGCCAGCTCCTGAACTCCGGCTCTGTCGCCGCACCGCAAGCTGCAAGCACCTCATCGAAGCACCGTCTAGCCCTGCAACACATACCTTGGATCCACCGACTGTCAACGGGCCACTGCCTGCACCGCATCGAGGGACAACGCATCCTGCAACGCTTCCTTTCTGCACCGCGACGAACACCGGAACCGGCTCGCAAATCCGTGCCGGCAGCCTCAAGTCAAAGGTACTGTGACTGAGTCTGTCGACATTTGAGTGGGCCCGTACCAACGCGGTCCACTAGATTTGCTAGACTCTGTGTTATTTCAACAAGGCTGTAGCCGGATAGGGCTACCGACTCGCACAGAACCTTAAATTAAGCCCTTTAACCAGAACTCTTGAGATCTTGTAGTACTGTGGATTCTTTTTGTCGTTTATTGGCCTTGTGGCAACTCTATATAAAATATACTTATTTTTGATATAAAAGCTTGTGTGGTGTCCATTTGTAGTGTTGTCACTGGGTTACTGTATGTGGTCACAAATGCTTAACTTACAACACCTCTGAGATAAGGCCTTGTTGCTCATGCTATGCTACCAAGGGGGTGAGCAGAGGTTATTTCAGGAGTGTAATCCCCTTATCCTGACTAGAGGAGAGGGTCTCTATTTGTCACAAGTACCTACCTGTGCCAACTAGAGACCCTCAATTCTAACAGGGGGCAATTGACTGCACACATGTCCTACGTGTGCTCCCTGCCAACACTGCACACAATTACCACAACAGAAAGCACATGCATTCCATCAATGTGCAGGCAATAGTGGACCACCGGGGACTTTTCACCAATGTCGTCGCCAACAACCCAGGCAGTGTGCATGATTCATACATCTTCCTACAGTCCATAATCAAACAACGCTTCCAGGATGGCACCTACAGAAATGCACTACTCATTAGTAAGTACCAAATGAACGCACCACACACCTCAACTCCACAATCATGCAACTCACAACTCTGGTAATGCACACTTTACAAACTCTCATACAACATGCCAAACAACATGCCTACCCACCAGACATTGTTAAACAACTAAAGAGTGTCGTAAAGGATATGTGTGTGAGCACTAGACACAGAGAAGGAAAAGGAAAAAATACCCAGAATGAGTTACAGTGGACATCAGCCCTTTCCCCTCTCTCTCATTTTGTTATTATGTACCCACCAGACATGACAGCACAACTTACTGTGAGAACCTAGGCCAGCCATGTACATAAACTATCAACTGCATGGCACCTCAGCCACACAATAGCAGATTGTGGGAAGAGGTGGGAACCAGGCATGTGGGAAGGAGGCAAGTGACCCATGATTGAGAATGTACACACTGCCAAGTGTTGCGTGGATGTGATGGCCAGACTGCAGAATGCAGATCACACAAATATCCATGTCGACATACACCACTGGTGTAAGGAGTGTAGTGGACAGTGGACACAACCATGTCACCCAAGCCAGTGGGGAAGATCACGGAAATGTAGCTTGTTATGTCCCCCCTGTAAGCGTGAGCTGAGTGAGGTTGCTCGGACTACACCAGGCAAGAGTAGGGGTGTGAAAAAAAGCATGTAGCTCTGGGCGTGGTTCTCTTTCGGAACTCCCAACGTGTCTGCCAGAGAGGCACCTCTCACCCTGCCATGAGGCCGACGCCATCGCCGTGAGCAGTGTTGCCTGTGATCCTGTGCACCTGCTGCACCCCGGGCGCTGGTCCACAAACCCGTCTTGCCCGCCCCTGCGCACTCAGGCCTCACTGCTCACCGGCTGACACGGTGTGTGTCAAAGAGGGCCCACATGCTAGTGCAATCTCCAAGCCCGAGGCCCGCGACCTTGGTAGCATCCTCAGACCATCACGGACTCCGCGATCAAGGCCCGCATGTACTTCTTTCTCGTTGACGTACCTCACCGGCATACACAGCGGACAAGTAGGTCACACATTTGGAACTGAGTCTTGATTACACTATGGCAGAGTACATATTTCATGGCAGAGTTTAAATCACTATACTCCCTTTGATGTGCTGCCACCAACTCTGTGCATAGCATTCCAAGCACACATGTCTGTGGCCCGTGCAGACTTCGGCCTTTGGCCTACGCTGCGGTCCAGCAGGCCCCATACCAATCCAATACAGTCCGTACCAGGCAGGACACTGCATTGTGGCAGGCTGCGCACCCGCTCAACTCTGGTGCCTCTACCTCTGTCAACCACAAATCATCTCCACATGCCATTTCAACGTTGTGTGTTAGAAATCCAGGAGGAGCTGGCTAAACAGCGGTTAACCCGCGCTGACCGCTGCCTCCGGCCTACACTGCAGTCAAGTAGGTCACACATTCGGAACTGAGTCTTGATTTCTTCATGGCCGAGTTCATATCACAGTACGCAAGGAGAGGAGGAAGATGCGGTTTAGTCCGGAGGAGAAAAGGATCTCCGTTACAGATGGGATCGAATGCTACCAATAACTGTACTGGTACCACTAACTCTGTGCATCGCAAGCCGACGACATGTGGCTGTGGGCCACTGCTGACCGCTGCTTCCGGCACACACTGCAGTTGAGTAGGTCACACAATTGGAACTAAGTCCTCAGTTCATATGATTGTACAGGCCTCATCGCAGACTGCATCCCCTCCAGCTCTGGTGCCACTGACTCTGAGCAATGGAAGTCATGGACACTCTCTGGTTGAACTTTGGTTGCATCGGAGTCTATGGCCTGGGGGTTGTCTTCATCATCATGTAGCTGATCTGACATGGTGGTAAAAAGGAGTCTATAGCATTCAACTCCTCCATATGCCTGTTTCTGCTTGCTTCTGCCCCCTGCATCATTCCCTGGAAGGACACCTTCCACCATCCCCCGTAGCACTCTCCGATATTCTCCTTTGACATCAACGAGGACCCGTTCAGCTCTTGTGGCCCTACCTCAGTGCATCGCAGGTCACCGTCCTGTGGCGGTGTGCCTGTGGTGGCCGCAGTGCATCCAGGGCCACCAACTCTGTGCAGCTTAAGTCATGTACCCTTGCTGTTTGAACTTTGAACTTCTGATTGTCTGATCACTGGTGTAGTTGTTGCCAGCACCAACCAACCCCTGAGAGGTGGTTTACACTACCCATCACCCATCCAGCACAGGCATCACTGGATATGTGACCCTGGCAATAAAGGTGTTGGGTGCACCTGCCCGTAGCCAGTTCCACAAACTATCTAAGTGTACCCATGTGGCCATTATGTACGCATGAGGGCCCGGGGCCATACCACATTACATTGTGCTGTGTACAGCGGGCGCAACCTTGTCACTACAGGCAGTGAGGTCGACCCAGGACATGTAGCTGTGTCGTACCCCCCTGTAAGCGGAGTGGACTGGCATGCGACTGCACAGCATAGGGGTGTGGTTATTCAACACATGGCTGCGGGTGTGGTTTAGTTTAGACATTGCCAAGGAAGAAACTAATGCGTGTGTCTCTGTTGTAGTGTCTTCGCCACCCGTCCCGCAATGTTGCTATGTAGCATGCCCCCGGAGTGCGGGGTTGGCCGTGGGGTAAATGAGGGTGCGCAAGCCAGCTCGACGTTCAGGATCGCACATGCCTACTTTTGTGTGGGGCGCTACAACTGCAGCATGAGCCAAAGGTCAACCCTCAACAGCATGGCAAGTTTAGCCAGGCATTAACTCTGCATCTGTGTCCACCCTGTCCTTGGCATAGGCCTAGACACACGTGGCTGGCCACCTTCAGCGCACAACGTCACTGTGTCATTGTCAGGCTTGTGGACATGCGCAGACAGGCATGCAATGGTGTGCCGTAGGGGTGCAAGTGATGCAACCGCGCTGCGCACACTAGTGAATAGGCTCGGGCGGGAGGAGCAGCTGTTGTGTTTCATTTTAGATTCTGTATGAATTTCCCGATTCATGTCCTTATATAGGTACAATTCACATAGCCCTTATATAGGCATAAAAATCAAGCCCTTATTTTGGCATCACTCATGCTAAGAAAATACAGGCATGGCTACTTACATCCGTTCATCTACGTCACAAGTTCTTGGAAAACCAGACTCTTAAGCTGTTAGGACTTTCCCTTGCTTGGATATTGATTTCTCCAAGAACTCATTTATTATGCATAAACATCTATTCCTTAGGGTTTCATTCATGACGTTCTTATGCCCGATTTTTATATCAATACTGGCATTCCTTAACACCTTCAAGGTATAAATATGCCTTCACTTGCTATGGCAAGGCACGGTGAGGTTCGACTACCTACTTGCACACGGCTCGGCACAGCAAGTCCCGAAGGAAGCCAAGTCCCCAACTGACGCACTGACCTGATGCTGTCATCTTCCTTGCCGAGAATCCAGCTCCAGTGTTTCTGAATCCCCATGTGGGGTGTTGGAGAAATTGAGTCCCAGGAAAGAGATAACAACCTCTCTCATTCTAAGGTATGGAGCTGATTAGAACCTAGAGAAACGTTTGGCAACTCTTGGCATAACTAAACCAGACTAAGGCAGAAGCTACTTCTTCGCTCGAACCAGAATTAGGTTAGGTACACTGGGGTAGGATTATTTTAGAAGCACCAGATCAGTATTTTAGCCTGTGTTATTTATGTATGTCTTTTAACGAATATATGTCATAGCTACACAACCTGCTATTACAGTATTATTTTATCTTACTGCTAACGCTGTACATATTATATTACTCATTCTGTTTACAATTGTAGCAGTTCATATCTCTTGCATGAGAAATAAGACTGTTGAATAAACCCTTTTTATTGAAAAGCCCGTCTTTCTATTTCTATGCAACTCTGTAGAAACGAAGAATGCACGATTGACTGAGTTAAACGGTTATCTATTGTTTCCATGACTCTGACGATATTGTTCGGTTTCTAAGGGAAACAAAGTTGTCATGTTTATGTGGTTGTCAGAAACGAATTCCTTCTTGTTCATTCGAGAAAGTTTCTTTTTTTTTCTTATCTTTTTTTTATTTATTCACACCAGAGAAGACATCTTAATAGTACAAAACATAAAAGAAAAGCACCATACTTCAAAACGAGATTCCTGGAATCTACAAATTATAATATTACAATGCACATTACCCAGCTTACTAACTAGGAGAGGAGAGGAAAAACAAAATATATATAACATGCGCACCAATAATGTCTATTTTTGTTCTATGTACATGATATGTGGCCTAAAACAGATTTCCAACCTCCTTTTACATACAATAAACCTATGTCAATCCCCGCCCCGCCACACCCCCACTCCAATTTTCAATACAGGCCCAATTTTTTTCCCCCAGCTTTTTGACGTTCCTACCTCTACATGTATAAAGAGCTGCCTCCTGTTTCCAAACTCCTAGCAGCCGTGCTAGCCACATCTGAAATGTGGGTGGTTCGTTATCCTTCCATTGTGCTGCCAGCATGATTCGAAATATTGCTGTGCCTATGAACAAGCAATATTCTTGTTCCTTATTACAACTGAGTGAGCTATCATGACCCAGGATTACCAGTACGGGCGTAAGATCAAAGCGGCTACCAAATATGTTTCTCTAGAATCCCAAGATCCCTGATTTTAAAGGGGTCAGTTGATCACAATCAAAAAACATATACTTTAATGTAGCTGATCCTTCCTCACACATCGGACACCGATCATTGTCCCACTTTCCCCATGCAAACAGTTTTGCTGGTGTAAAATATAGATTAAATACAGTCTTATATAACTGTGCTTTTAGATTAGAAGATAAGAAGGTTTCTGCCGACAGCTCCAAGGTTCTATAGATGTGTAGGTCTGGATTACTCAATTTTCCTGCCCAAGATGTTTCTGTTTTCTCCAGGTCATCTGGCATTTTTGCCAACAAAAGCTTATACACCGCTCATATTCTACATATTCTGTTACTGATTAACTCCATTAGAGGAATTTTCTCATTCATTACCCTTGGCCTGTATGCCATTAATATACTCCTAACCTGTAAGAATTTAAAGACCTGATTATGCTGTATCTAAACCTATGTTGTAAGTCCAGAAATTGCGGCTGTTGGTTCCCCCCCAAACAATCTCCAATGTTGATTATACCCTTAGCCTCCCACTCCCGCCTCACTGAATCAAAGGCGGATTTTTGAGCAATACCACAAGGGTGTATACTGTGTTACATGAGGAATTCCCATAAATTTAGATATTTGCTTCCATATACGCCCTGCACGCCTTATGATCTTAAACCTAACTTTATTGTAATAACCTTACTCAACTTTTTTTAGCAGTATTCCTGCTGCATCCTTTCCTACTGCTAACTCGAATATTGTTGGGATTCTTTCCCCTGTATTAAGACACTCCGTTTCACCCACCCTCAGTAAGTATGATATTTGATGTAAAAAAAGACAGCCCAGAAATATAATACAATATTCGGTATAGCATGAGGCAAGATGGCGGTCGGATGAGGCCGTAGCTTGCACCACATCACCCGAGGCCCACAGGGAAACGAAAAAGAGAGCAAGCGGAGACCGATCTAAGGAACCGCTGCGAACCAGGATTACACACGGGGTACAGAGAACACTCGCGCTAAGGAAAATAAGCTGCTTCAAGGGCCAGTGACATGAGCGGCTTAGCGAATGGGAGCGAGGCATCGGAGCTTACCTGCTGTGCGTCAGCTCCGCCGGCTTCGCTGACTCCACTGACTCCATGGAATCTGCAGGGGTGGAGTCTGCGATTGCCGACCTGCGTTGGGCTGGCGCTGCTTGGCTCGCACAGGCTGCGAGGCTTGGTACTAACGCTGGGTTGGAGGTCGGCGTTTCAGAAACTCCCGCTGCTGCTGGTCACAGGACTCCCGAGATCAAGGCAAAAAGGTACAAACTTGGCCAGTGAGGTATGTGGGACTGTATCTGAATCTGCATCTGAGGGATACACTAATGCTTATTTTGGCTCAGTGGAAGCACAGACTGTGCAGACAGCGCAAGTAGGAGCAGTAGGAGCAGTAGGAGCAGAGCAGTTAAGCCGGAGAAAACTAGAAGGCGATTGTGGTAGCCTTGGATCTAAGGCTGAGTGGCGGCAGTGTACAAAGGATACCAGAGCATCTGGGGATACAGAGCATACAGAGTGGCAAAGCAGGAGAGCGGAGATAGCCCCGAAAGTGGCGGCAGCATCAGTTAAGGCTAAAACTAGGCTGGCCTCAAAGAACTTAACGGCTAAATCACCTGTGGATCAAACGTTGAATACACCACCAACATCATCAAAGCCGCACGGAGGAGAAGACACTGGGACCATGAGCAGGACAGGTTCAGGGGCCAAAACCCTCTCGGAGAAGAAAAAAAAGGAGAATGGGAAGGCAGACCGACCACACAGTAGTAGACCTCCTGAGGTCCAGCGGCTCCAGGGAGACAGCGGGGGCAGTAGTGACAATGACGGCAGCTGCGTGCGAAGCTAAAGACACACCTGCTCCACAGAATGGGAGCACCACATCTCAAGAAGAAGTACAACTAGAACAAACTGAACAAAACAACCAGGCTCTGGTGGATGGGGATGATGGAGGTGGACCTAGTGGCAATCCTAGGGGCAACCCAACGGAGACTGAGGGCAACTGTATGGACGTGAATACCAGTGCGCAAGCTGTTAAAGGGGGAGCGGACAATAATAATATGGATGCACCATCTCGGATATTGCTGCAGGCTGAGACAGAAAAGGATCAGGGGAGCTCCGGCATTGGAAACCTGGAGAAAGACTCAGAAAATGAGCTGGATTTCCACTCTGTCTTGGGTGGAGGAGAATGGACAGACGAGGCCACAGTCAACGGTAACCCGGAAATGAGCGATAGTGAGCAGGAGATTTCAGAGGATGGAGGACTCAGCACTATCCAGAAGAGGAAAGGCCTACAGGAGAAAGAGCTTTCATGGGATTACAGTGCCTCAGTACAGTTGACAGGTACTCCGGAGGTGGGAGCAAGTCGTGCTGATGCCAACACATCACCAAAACTTGATACCATTATGCAGGCAATATGTGCCCATCGCGAGGAAGCTAGACAAGATAACCGTAAGGCCCAAGCCTCGATGAGGAAGCTGCAGGGGGTGGTGCGAAAACTGTCTAAAACTTGCAGTACGTTAGGGGAATGAGTATCAGATTTGGAAACACGATTTAGCGCAACTGAGACTGAGTTGGCTAGCACCCAGGAGTTAGCTAAGTCCCAGGAAGTACAGCTAACTGATATCCAGTAGAAACTGGAAGACCACGAGAATCGCCAACGACAGAAAAATCTTGCGGGTTTTGGTGGTACCTGAGGGGGCAGAGGGAGAGGATATCCGCAGATATGGTATCAGACTGTTTAACGACTCGCTCCCAGAACTTACAGATTGGAACTGGAAATACATCGTACATACAGGGTACCCTTTGTGCAAAAGCTTCCAGTTAGGGCAGGGTCGCTACCCCGAGCTATGCTGGTGTATTTCGGTATCTTCTTGTTACGGCAGGCAGTATTTGAAAAAGCAAGGCCTGAGGCCAAACGCACCAGAGATGCGGTGTCATATTTTGTCAGGCCTGATTTCTGCCACACCACTGTCGAAAGACGGTGGAGGTTGAGGCAGATGATCAGGCCTTTTCAAGACAAGAAGGCTCAGGCTTTCTTAAATAATTCCGCAAAATTGAAGGTGATTTGGAGTGGGCAAACTAGGTTCTTCCAGTCAGAGATGAAAGCCAAGGAGTACCTAATAGCCTAGTGGTATGAGAGAGGGGGGATGAAATGATATAGGCGAGCATGCGGAAAGAATAACCTTGGTGCATGGACTCATGGTGTTTATTGTGGGGTTCTCTTCCATCTAATGGATGGTTTACTACAGTTTGTTTTAGGCATGGGTGGGGGGGAACTTAAATGAGTAAGATTAAAACAAAGAGTTGTAGAAATGGGCTGTACATGGGAACTCGGGTTGGTGCGAAGCATTCATCACACACAGACTAATGTCTAAGTGTCTCTCGGATGGGAGGGGGGAATGGGTGGAGGGGAAAGTGGGAGGGCGGTCTGGGGTGAAGATTCGGAAAAGACGCATACGGAGAAGATGTATATGTAATCGTCAGATAAATACCATACAAAAACAATTGAATAAATCAGTGAATCTAATGGTAAAGAAGTGTGAAAGCAAGATTAATGCACATGTTAGAAAGGGTTGGAAAAAGGTAGAGCCAAACTAGGATGGGGAGAATAAGAATTTGTTCGATTAATGTGGCAGGGTTGAACGATGCAGCTAAAAGGGGAATGTTATAGGAGTTGGTGAAAGTGAACGCATTCGATGGTATTTGTTCTCAAGAGACCCATCTTCCCTGGGGGAAAAGACACTTACTGAATGTGAAGGGGTATAAAGTATTATCATTTACAACGCAAACATCAAATGTTCGTGGAGTAGCCATTTTGGCTAAAATGTCATTTGGACCAGATAAGCGCAAAGCTGCTGATAAGTATGGAAGGTGGGCCATAGCGGTACTGGGAATAGGTGTTACTATATGCTCAATATATGGGTCAAATTATGATGACCCTCAAATATTCGAAGATCTTGAGGTGGAATTGGCAACATGGCCTACACCACTAGTGTTATGTGGAGATCTGAACATTGCTTTGGATACTATATCTGCCACTAACAATCAGGGGAGGTATCCAGGGCTTCGGCTGTACATTCTATTCATGTCCCCATAAGAAATATGTAAGGATAGATTATTTCTTTTGCACACAAGGACTTTTTAATAAGGCTGATATAATAATCCTACCTAAGATCATTTCAGACCACAATTCATTAGTCCTGGGGGTGGAAGTAACAGATGGAAGTCGGGACAGGGAACGTGGACGTTTGATAAAAAGCTACTTGTCAATAAGGTTTATATCGAGCATATACGAAAATGGGCGGTAGACTACTTTGATATTAACAGATACAGTGCCTCAAGAATAATAGTTTGGGACGCATTTAAGGCTGGCATAAGGGGAGAAACCATTGCCTATGTGGTCAGAAAACGAGCAATGTGTAAGGAGAAAAACAAGGAGCTAATGAGAAGATTGAAGGCAGCTGAAGACGAGCATGTGCGTACAAAAAGGCAGGGGGGGTGGCAAGGCAATGCCAGGAGCAGGAGCAGGAGCAGGTCTTGGTTCTCAAGGCAGAGATCAATGGGTGGCTCGCAGAAAGAGCAGCAGAGGAATACCAATCTGGTCGTCATAGGGTATACAATAGCGGAGAATCAGTGGGAAGGATGTTAGCCCTCTGCACAAGACAAAAACAAGTGAAGAATCATATGGCAACTAATAAAGTGGGTGGTGCGGAATTTACCAACTCAGATGACATAGCCAAAGCCTTTGAAGAATACTATCAACTACTATACGCTGAGGAGGGTGGGAGAGGAAATATTACGCCAGAAGATATAAGACGGGTCATATCAAAAGAGGAATTGGGGGAGGTATTACATGAGGTCCATGAAAATGAACTAGAAGCAGATATCATGCAGAGCGAGATTGAAAAGGCATTATTGTGCCTTGCTGCAGGAAAAGCCACAGGCCCTGACCAAATACCCCTTCAGCTGTATAAAGCATTGGGCAACATAATAATACTTCTCTTATTAGATTTGTTTAAGGGGGTTCAGTAAAATGAAACTATCCCAGAATCATGGCGAGAGACCAGAATTGTCATCTTCCCAAAGAAGGGAAAACCACCTTAGAACCCATGGTCATATAGACCAATCTCCTTAATTAATTCAGATATAAAAATATACTCAAAAATCTTGACGACCAGGCTAGGAGTGGTCATTGGCCGTCTGGTCTCCCCGTGGCAACATGGTTTTATACCAGGAAGGCAAACAACTGACCATGTTCGGAGAACAATCTCCTTGTTTGATATCATGTCAGTTACTGGGGGACGGATGGCCATGGTCCTCCTAGACGGCGAAAAGGCATTCGATCGGGTCACATGGGCATATCTGTGGGGGATCCTGGAACTAAAAGGTTTTGGCCAGGGGTTTATGAGATCAATTAGAGCCATGTATAGCGGACCTACAGCCCAGATTCAGGTAATGGGCAGGAAGTCAGGGGAAGTAAGGATAGGTAGGGGTACCCGGCAGGGATGCCCCTGCTCACCCATTTTATTTGCCCTATATATAAATACACTTCTGGAAAAATTGCCTCGAACTGACAAAATTAAACCAGTTTTCACAAGGGGTTTGCACACAAAAGTTCTAGCCTACGTGGATGATGTGGCAATTATAACTACTGACCCAGGGGAAGCAATTGAAAAAATCATACAGATAACAGGGATGTTCGATAAAATATCAGGATATAGTTTGAACGAGGAGAAAACTATTGTGGTCTGTACGCAGAATTTGGATTACGAGGACGAGAGGAAAGCGGATTCTACAGTTTATCTAGAGGCACGGGTTATGACAAATGTGGATAACATGATAAAAACTAATTTTGACCCACTCATCAAATCTGTAGCATTGGAGTTTAAAGAAAGGGATTAATGGCCTTCATTTGTCAATTATAGGAAGAGGACATTTTTTGAAAATGAGCATTCTACCTAAATTTCTTTATCTGTTTAGGTCAATCCCGGTAGTAATTGATGATAGTATGCTCAAAAATATGAACTCGATGTTTTCAAATTTTATTTGACAGTATGGTAAGATGCAGAGGTCATTGAAATTAATGGCATTGACATTCGAGAAAGTTTCTATTGACCTCTGAGTTAGCTGGCACACACAAATAGCTATGTTTAATGTACTCGATAGAGACACACAGACCTCAGTCCTATGTTAAATCTATAGTGTATAATATTCCAATGCACAGAGCCTATCAGGGATATAGGAACATGTCATACAGGAATCACTAAGTCACACATATCACACACCGATGAACCAGTGAGCCTGCCAACACATCATGCAGAACCTACTATTGGCTCATGTCTCTCTTCACTGTCACAGATAATCAAGGATATGCACTCTGCGCTTGGATGATGACACCCCTCGGAGCCCCAAACCCACAGGCCCAGAGGCAGTACAATTTGGCCCACAAATGCACGAGGGGCATTGTGGAACGCACATTGGGCGTGTTGAAGTCATGTTTCAAGTGCCTGGACATTATAGGTGGAAGGTTCCTGTACAGCCCAGACATCGTGTGCAAGATGATCGTTGCATGTTGTATATTGTACAACATATGTGTAAGCAGCAATGCCCCATGGATACAAGTACCAGATGCACCAGATGATGATGAAGTAGATGAGGCAGGTGGACCACACCTCACTGCAGCCGCAGAAGGAAAGGCCCATAGGAACAACACCATTGACAATTTCTTCACACAAGCACATCACATTGTGACAGTCCTTAGCAATCATTGGACAGTACAAAATGACCGCAGGCACAGCATGTGCAAATAAATGCATTCAAAAACACATTGCCTGAGTGCATGTCACTCATCTGTACAAGCACATCACTCAGACAATTGTGAGTGTGACATGTAGTGCTAACAATTTTATAATATGTTAATGGATGGTGGGTGTGTCACCTCTGCATAGAGAGGCTGTTTAGGGTGTCTTGTATTCGACCTGCCAGTTCTGTGTGTCTCAGTTAGTACAGAATCCCACTCTTCGGCGTTTGACATGTGTCCAAAATCATTTCATTTTGGAAGTCATTTTTTACCTACAAGTGACACCAGGGCTCCTTTTGGGGTCAGATATGTACCACCATGATTCAGGGATGCACCCTGTGACTTAAGTCCCATAACATGAGCAACATGTACGTAAGTGGGAGTCACTGCCCCTACATTCGTCCATGCTGAGGACGGCCCGGGACCAGGGTTCGATTCCCGACGCGGCAGGTTTCTGGACCAGGGTCAGCGGACTCGATAATTCTCTCGCCTCGGTGCCCACTCTGATCAGCGATCACACTCGGCAACTCTGGGCATTAGCTTGCCTCATCTTCACTAACGGCCCCACCAGACCGCCGGGGATGCCTGGTCTCACCCTGGAGATACCCATTAAGGGACCATCTCTCAGGGAAGCCAGGAAGGGTTTTGCAGCGGTCGAAGCGCCTTGGGACCCTCCGGGTAAGTAGTTCGCTATATAAATGCCTATACATTTACATACATTTACATACATGGACACAACACGTCTGTGTGCATGAGGTGTTGATTGTCTCTATGCAATGTGATGGGGAGATGAGGTTTCACAGTGTGTTCCATGTATGTTTCCGCATTGGCACAGTTCACATGCAGACTGCATGTCAAAGTACATTGTGACTGTTTGTGAGGAGATGCCTATTTAATGCGGAAAAATTGTCATTTGTTCTACCTCACGTATGTGGGGTTGTACTCGTACATTTTCATCTCACTGCTTTTTTACTCTGCTTTTATGGTGCATTTTCCAACATGACACTTGGAATTGCAGGTCTGTCGCTGGTTATCGCTGATTTTGGTATCGCAATTGCCCTCATCGCTACTATTTTCGCGTTTGTATTTTGCATTTTATCGGTGTCGCATTCGTTTTAACGCAGTAATATGATGTGTTAGCGTGAGCCTATCGCATGATGGCGCTGTGTTGAGAATACTAACGCTAAAACAGCATTATTTCCCCTTGGTAGACTGCAATGTGAAGAGTTGGGTTCAGCTAATTTTGAGGTAATTCTCACACGTTCTTTTGAATATCCCCAAAGCTCCTTCAAAACAAAGCAGATGGAAATAAAATCTTAAGTTGGATGGAAGCATACAAAGTCGATTTTGTCATATTTAGATACAGACATTCAGGGAAACACCAACTTTTCAGGCATAAACCATTTCAAACATTTAGTCACGCTAAGGAAATGCAGCTAATGTGACATCCAGACAGATGACAAGCACAACAACACCCAACTATATGAAAATACAGACAACTATTAGTATTGCAAACTGTGTTCAAGTGCTTGTGTGCTTTTCTGTTTGTGTGTTTGTAGCGGTGTAGATATAAGTGAACATGACGATATGTAAATTAATTTTATTCGAAATAGGTAAGTACTTGGAAAGACAATCAGACAGTATTACACAATGTCAAGCTCATATGTTGTAAACCCCTAGAAAATATATTGTAAGAAATGCTTCCAAACTGGTAGAGGAGAGATGCTGTTGTATCTTCCCCAGCCCTGGAGCATGCAGATAGATTATGACACACAGGAGCTGCAGTTAGGCATATATTTTTTCTCCAACATACACTCACACACTGCACATTACCTCATACTTCCAAGAACCACACCCTAACACCTCACTGCATAGCACGTAGTTCCTGTTTAAAGTCCACCCAGAACCACAAGGGTCTTAGGGTCCTAGCGCGTATAGCATCAATTTGCTACAGAAGCCAAAGACATTTATATGTTCAATGGCTCAGCTCCATGAGAGCCTCAAGAAGGCAAACCGAAATCTCGCAAGGTATGCTCACCTTTAGGTAACATGGGTCAAAGTTTTACTTAATCTTTCAGCTATTTGGGGATGAGAAACAACAAATCAAAAAGCAATATAATTTAAAGATATACAATGTAAAAATAACAATTACAATGGAAGAAAAAAAAACGAAAGTGAAGAAATATCATCTTATAGGGTTGTTAAGCATTTTCTCCATTTAGCTGCAAAAGTTACATTTACATGCAAATTCCAATTTATCTATGAAAATGTTTCCAAGGAATGGAAATCTCATAAAAGTTTTGCTAAAATTCTGAATTGCAAACAATGAAAACATTCACATTAAGGATAATCTATAAAATCATTATCCACTGGTAGGAAAACTAACCCTGCTCCAAATTAAAGACCCCTAGATCCTGATGTAGGAAAAGTATACTTCTATTCCCAAAAAAAGCTACCCCCCCAATCACTCTTTGTATTTTTGCATTTGATCCTGAACAATGTACCCTGGATTTTGGCTAGGTGTGCCCTCTGTAAATAGAACATTCATACATAAACAATCTTGGACTGTATCTTTGCATAAGCCACAACACTATTTACTGAACTATTTACTGTAGAGCTCTTTTAAACACCCTGTGATATAGCAACCCTACAAACAGACACATGACTATGGGAGAAACTGGACCAAAACCTTAAACTTTAGGTAAGAAAGAGTGAGTTTCATTAGCCACTAAGACCCAGGTAGGTCTTTGTTGAGCTACATAAAACCGTACTATTACATACGATCCAAACACTATCATCCACCAAGGATTTCCACTGAGGATTCCAACCCTTATTCCAAATCCGGTCATCCTCTGTCTTGACAACATTTAAAAAAAGTTGAACAACTTTCAAATCCCTGGTAAACTTGGAGCAATCAGCACACCCAGGGGGTGCTTTTATTCTCACGGATGCCCCACCTTGATTACAGCTTGCTTCACCTTTCCCTGTTTGTCATAACCTCCTTTCTTCTTCATTGCAACTCAAGTTATCTCTCTCTCTCTACTCTCCAGCAAAATTGTTTACACATCCTTTGTTCCATGTCCTCTGACCAGGAGAAGCTTTTGAGCAACAAATCCTCCCCCTGTTGTAGAATAAGGAGAAATGCAATACTCTACAATCTTTCAGGACAACTCAGCCTACCAATCCATCCCATTCACTACTGCCACCTGTATATCTTCCTTCAACCCCTTGTTAACTCTCTAAATAGCACCATTATTTACAGATGATACAGAGCTGACATCTTGTGTACTATGTCACACTCCCTAAGATATACTTCCATCTCTTTGGAAGAGAACTGCACCCCATTATCTGTAACAAGATATCTGGGATAACTCTCTCTTTTGAAAACATTATTCACAAATCTAATCACAGCTGCTGAAGAAAAGTCTCTTATACAAGAAACCTCTTTCCACATTCAACACAGTCCCTCACCACACATTCAACATCATGATCAACGGTGGGCCACCAAAAATCCCTATGCAGTCTCTTTTTCGACTTTACAATCCCTCATCAGCCAAATGGAAAAGTATAGCAAGAATACCTTGTGGCTGTACTAACCTTCTCCCTCTCAACAGAAGTCCATTGTCAACTGCTAACTCTTGTGTTAACAATCACCAGGATTTACTACATTTCTTCAGTTTCAATTATGTTCCGAGCAGAAAGCAACTTAATACTTGTTTTAAGACTTCATCCTTACCTAGTTCTTATCTAATGCTGGACCTATCTTGTCAGTTCCTCTATACACCTCGATTTCGCACTGAACATATGTTCCTTTGAATTCTAAATATAATTTTTTTTCTAGTATAACTCTTGGTTTTGACCACATTTACTTCACTCATATGATCAGTTACCACTGTGGACTACACACCTTTCTCTGTACTCAATTCTTCTACACACATCAACATGAGTTCCACATGCTTTGCCTCTGTCATCTAGTGGTGGCTCATCCGCATCCACAGCTTTCATGAATTTTATCATCGATTACATCGTATGATATTTTTTTCTGATTCTCCCCTCTGTAGATCCATCAAATGTGCAGCTTGATGCAAGTTTGCGAAGACCGGTTACAAAATTCTCTACTGACTCATCCTGCACTTTTTGACTGTAATTTGATCGTCATTGAGATTCCTAGAGTCATCCCTAGAAAACTCTGCTAGATTCACCCATACATCTTGTCCCTCCGCACCTAGACAGTGCAAAGGCAGTGTGTGTGTTTTCTCCAGACTTAAGTTGGTGCTACATTGAGAGAGCGAAAAGTAACAAGGACCCCTGTCAAACTGATACAGCAATTCCTAGGGCAGGGC
This sequence comes from Lissotriton vulgaris, assembly GCF_964263255.1. Classification (NCBI taxonomy): domain Eukaryota; kingdom Metazoa; phylum Chordata; class Amphibia; order Caudata; family Salamandridae; genus Lissotriton; species Lissotriton vulgaris. Next base: position 782,967,154 of record NC_141696.1, on the reverse strand, counting down.
ACTATTCAACGGTATAGTATATCCCTAGGCAATTTATTATAGTTGTCATAGATCTATGAAAATATATGCCTTTCCAGTGCAGACAATGAAAAACTGAGTGTAACAATCAATATAAAGAAACAATGAAAAAAATTATGAAAAATTAAAAGTTAAAATGTATTACAATATTAAAAAAAACAATTCATGGCACATGATTAATCTGTTTTTACATATCCTATTCTCATATTTGTACCATATTTCAATACTTTATAAACAATTATACATACATCAATAAAATTGTATCAGCGATCTAAAACCTATTACATGTACAACAACAACATTAACTGTGGCAGAAAAGATTAAGTGTCTTAGACGCGCGTTTCGACCCAAGCTGCGTCTTTGTCAGGAAAAAGCCACACGATGACCTAAAAACGTAATTTCGAAAGATACGCTACAGTTTATGATGTCGCATAGGTTAGATTGACCATCATCTTCATCTTGTGACATAAGAAATGATAGCAGTGGTGACTGATTCAAGAGTAGGAGCGATAGAATAGAAACGTAGTTAGTATTTCAAGAAGGACGTTAATGGAGTGTCTTCAGTGGCCTACCCGGCTGTAACAAAGAGATATTACCTAAGTACAAATACTCCTGCTAACTGAAAAGTTCCAGTGAGATTTTACGATAGAACGTAAAGGTTGAATCAACTCAATTTTCACTGCTTACTCTGTATATCGAGAGAGGATGTATGGATATTACTGTTCTTTCATATGTATTTTAGCATCTCTGATTGATGTCTAGTAACACGAGAAGATTATAGCAAGAATATTTTAAGATAGTTCTACTGTTTTAATAAGTTTCTATTTTTGGATAAACCAGAACCTTATAATTACTCACTATTTGTTCTTATCCGTCTGTGTGATGTTCAAAAAATCCCTTGATCGAAGGACTGCATTACATAAATCCCTGGAGTCATTTAGTAGTTCCATGGGGTTTAAATATAATTGAGAATATATTATTAACTAAGTCAATTATTTAGTGCTAAATTCTTTTATTTTATAATATTACCTGGTACCTAATATAATTCCATCATACCTGAAAGAGTTATTCCTGTTTTTCGGTATTTCAATGTCTCTTGAACTAACTCATTCGGAATAAAATTCCTTTGTGATGAGTTTATAATGATCGAAGCTGCAAAAAGTATGCTACATTTCTAATTACTCGTTATGGATATAACTCTTTATTTATATTCATTTAGATGTACACACGAATATCCCTACTGATCGAGTTGTAAATGTAAATGTCCAGTATTTGTAAAGCGCAAATAATTACCCGAAGGTGTCACAGTTGTGATACTACTTTAAAAGTTCAACAACGAACAACTATTCTTATGATATTTAATTAGGTATCTCGACTACATACTCAAGGAACTATTATTTAGTATGAATAAAACCCCTGACTAACTTCTAGTCTTATAGGTAGCCCAGTTCAGGCGGCTATCTTTGCGCTACTAATAAGATGACAGTACGTATGCCGATTTCACTTACATTAATGTACTAGATACGGGTGTTAATGGAACTATTATTAAGTATAAATAGAAAGGCTGACCAACTTCTAGTCTTAAAGGTAACATGGTTCAAACGGCTAAATCTACGCTATAATGAGGTGACAATACGCGTGCCGATTTAACTTACATCAATGATCTTGATACGGTTGATAACGCTCCGTCGGCGTCTTATCGTCCTGACCTGTCGTCTTGATTTATTTGGAAAGAGCCAGCTGTATTTCATTGGAATTTTAAACCTTAGAAACAGCACAGATCCTCTCTCGCGTAAGATTATTGGATGTCTAATGTCAAGTGCAGAGGATCACATGGAAAGCTGACTGCTAGCAAGCATCAGGAAGTGGTCTGATCATGTGATACGTGTGCTGGTTAGAGTCTCAAACAGCAAATTACGCTAGACCGAGAACTGCGTCAATCTTAGTGCCCCTACTTGCTACATTGAGAGAGGCCTTTTTGTCATCAGTGTGATTGATAGACTTACCTTGTGTTGAGATATCCGAGTCAACTGGATCCTTTCCATAGCCACATACCATCATTGAGGAGTGAGAAAGCAACTAGAATCAGGTACTCTTTATTCAGACAACTCAAAAACCTTCAACCGCCTGAGGTTTTCTCCTCACTACAGCATTCTCAATTTCATTACATCCATAACATTCTAGTGACGTAATCATGGCCACAAGCTCCCATCATACACCACATACATCTGAACATCAGCCTGACAGTTAAGTGTCAAGGACCGTAACCACAAGGCCACATGTGACTCAGCTTTGTGTTGGGTGATGCCATACCTATGATTCATATACTGAATTCAATGGGTTAATAGGTGATTGCAGGGAGATAATTACAACATTTAGAGGATAGAAAAAGGAGCGAGAGAAGCAGAGTGTAACATATGTTTTTTTTTTTACTTTTTAAAGTATGGCATACTTAACACCCAATCACATCATGTCATTGAGTAGACCTCCAAGCGAGAAAAGGACATGTGTGAGATGGGGACTTGAACCCTCAATTATACAGACTGTGGCCTAAACAATTAGACCATAAGTAACTCTCTATTGAGCTGGTAGCAGACATGCCTCTGCCATTTAATGGGAAAATGTAACTGAATTGGGCTCCATGGTGACTATAATAGAACACTTCCGTAGCACATAAAATAAATAATTATATCATGATGCAGTAACAGTTTGGATCTGCTCATAGAACCCAGCTACCTCTCCAACCAATCGGTCTTAAGAATATTACAGAACTCTGGTGCCTTTTGGCTAGGTACACTCTATACAAATTACCACATAAATAAATCGAGATAAAGCTTTAGTGAGCCAAGAGCTGAAAAACTTTGGTTAATAAAGCTGGGAATAATTTAGTTGCATAGAAAAATGCTCACCAATTGATTGGTATGATTTCCTTTGTACCTGTGCTATAAATGAGAGCTTTCATTACTGAAAAACTGAATCAGGCTGCTATGTATCTCATCGTGGTACTGGGCATGTGCAAGTGAGACCTATGAATCTAAGAGTCTGATTACGATGTCGGTTGGAGTTGCCCCTGATTGATACAGTTTTGCGGAAGGAACTGCCCAACATGTGTCACTATCTCTGTTCCTTTCTCAGTCTCACTTTGAAAAAGGCCAACTTTGTTTTCACTTCTCATTTACATTCTGTAAAAAGAAAAGAAAAAGGATTTAACCCAAACACCTTTGGTCCTCTTCCTACATACTACCAACCTCAATCCTGGGATTATCTCAACCCTGAGATTTTAATTGAAATTCTGAGGGTACGAAACCCTTTCTCCTTGTGAATACCCTGGTTTTTCTGGTGGCCTCTGGATGAAAACCATTGATTAGGGTGTGCCTATTATCGCAATTGGGTCCTCTCTAGCTGTACGTGAACCCTGGTGACACCCACCATCCCCTCTCTATAGACTCTATAACTACTATGTTGGTCAGAAAGCCTACAACCAGCGGTCAGAGGCTTATCGACCGATATCGTAATCAGATCCTAAATGTTCACACTTCAACCTTAAGAAGGGGATCTTTCAAAATGTACTCTGTGGCCTACCATTGTTTGTTTTTCTCTGCGCAAGTGATGGTTGGGTGAAAAATAGGCAGGACATGGACCTCACCGGTGAGATACTGAAGGACACCTTGTATGAAGTGGAGGTTGACAGCTTGGAAAGGATCCAATGTACCAGTTCGACCTGTGACTTACAAAAATGGGCTAAAAGCCCGCACCAAATTCTTCTTCTAGGTGACAGATCTTTGCCACTGTTTTTGAATGAAAGCTAAATCAAATTATATAAACCAATATTAAAATGTATCAGTTTTTAAGTTTAGTTATTATTGAGAGTTTTGGGTTGGTTTAGAAAACCTTTATTCTCATAAAGAGACTAATAAAAAAACTTTTTGTCTTAATTCAATTAGTAAGTCAGATAAATCAGTTTGCAGCAATATATTAAGAAAAATATGGTTAGAATTGTTACAGCTACCTTTACCAAATTCTTAGTTTCTTTAAAACATTTCATGAAGACAATAAATTGGAAAGCAATAACAACTTCAATTAACTATTTTGGTTCTGTTCCAGAAACGTCAAACCTCTATAAACCAATCCTGTTACAGCTATTATTTTCCAAATATTTGTCAGCAAATCTCAAAGCAATATTCACTCAACCGCTGACCAATTCCAGTGTTGCACCTTGATGTCATCAAACAATCCAAGCTCATAAGCAAACCAACCAATCAATCCGAGCGTGAACCCTATGGCGTATGGCTTCACTCCTTGTAATTGTTCATACTCCTTTACAATATCTTCGTACTTGTACAAACTTCAACCAACACTTTCAAATGACACAACAAACATATATCAATTCTTGTATCAATTCTTGATTCCTCAACTAAAGTATAATCATTCAAGAAAAGTTGCAAATCACAAGTGAACTCTCAACCAGTGTGAAATGACTCAAATCAATGCCATGTCAACCTTTTGGGCAATTAGGTTCTGCTAAATTAAATCAATCTTAAACAATCACAACAATGTTTTAGTATCTCTATCTTAATGGCATAGGTGATGCTACCTCACACTCTACACCTCAAACCTGCAAACAAGAAATACCATTCGACGAATTCTCTTCCAAGTATTTTCCCTTAATTTATCAAGGGATCTTAGACTATGACGAGTCTGGAACTTTTCAACTTCTTTACATAAAAACAACCAATATCTCTATCCATCTATTCATTTAACTCCAAATCAAAATTCATCACCATACCAACACCCCAAACCACAATTACAATTGATGACAAATCACCATATTAATACTGACACCTCTAAAAAAACAACTGCCTTCATATACCTCCTTGTCAGACCTTCAGGTTCTGGGCTTTCGTTTTCAAGAATCTGGTACTTTATTCTAAGATTGAAAAATATTTTATAGCTCCATTCAAGGTGTGAACCGTACTCTACTACGAGAAAACTGATAGCATGGAAAGGGTCCGAGGTACAAATTCAACTTCTGAGTTACAAACATGGGCTCCAGCTCCACGCCAAAACCTTATTCTAGGGGGCAGATCTTTACACCCATTTTTGAATGAAAGCTAAATAAAATCATATCAATTGATAATAAACTGTATCAGTACTTTAGTTTTCAATAATGAAAGTTTTGGGTTGATTTTTAAAACCTTTTAAAGAGATTAGTAAAATTATGTTTGTCTTTATTCAATTAGTAAGTCAGATAAATCAGTTTACAGAAATTTAACAAGACAAATATGTTTAGAATCACTAAAATAATGCAAAAATACAAGCATGTTCAATAAATGAAGTAATCCCTATACTAAATAAAGGTCCAGAATCAAATGTTATTAGAACCCATAAAGATTTTGAGAAAAGAGTGAAATAAAAGGTGTATAAAGTTCAAAATCAAATGAAGAAGTCAAACTCCCTATAAAGAGCAGTTCATGAAACCCAGCTGGTTCTCAATATCCAAAGGGCATCAGTTTACCGTTGTGGTAGCAACCTGCACAAATAAAGCCTCAACAGGGAAAATATAGGACAACAGAGGCAGCAGTAGCTACAACCATAAGTGACAAGAAGGATGGTTAAAAATCTTCACGAGAGTCTAGGAGCATCTCCGCCAAAAAAAAGAGTGCACCCCATTACCTAGAACACACACTAATAGAAAAGACAAAAACACATCTATCAAACTTGTTGCAGTTTAGATCACTTTGGACAAATGGAAAGACATCTTCCAATGGTGAGCAGGCTTTGTTCTTCCTTTTCCACGGAAAACACATGAAGTCAATAGTCTACTATCAAATACTGTCAAATATGTAACAGACATTACTAAACATTTGTGTTTCTGGAAGCGTTAACCTTGGTTCCAAGGGAAGTTCAATGCAGTGTCTATTCTACCATTTATCCATTGTTTCACTGTGTGACAATGAACTAAACTAAAGAAAGATACCTTTCCTTGCAGATATCTAGTTAGGCAATGCTTTTCATATTTGTTGTAAGTGAGAGTTATTGTAAAATATGCAATATCTATTCAGTATTATATGAACACAAGATAGATAATTCAAGCTTGGTGCAAATTAGGCCATGTAGCTTAAAGTAAATATTACATTTTTATAAAACTGGAACCATCTGCATCTATGATGAAAATTCTAGGCAAGTCACTTTAAGGTCATGTATCAAATACATTTGTGAATATTCATCAATTTTAAAACCTTCTCTTTGTTAACCCCTTCCATGCTCATGACGAGCTCAGCTGATCATGTAGTACAGTGCTCCTGTGCTCATGACGAGCTGAACTCGTCATGACCACACCCGTTTTTATTGCTGTCCAGCACACCAGAGGAATCTCTCAAGCAGCGATGTGGTTAAAGAGAAATATAATTGCGGCCTCTCTCTAAATATGACTGCCTAATGCTGTTTGCACATTTTGACTACCTGTCATTTTACAATGTATTTTCACATTAATATCTAAGGAAAATTATCAGCTTTGTTAATTAGTTTTAATTAAAATGTTCATCTTTCATCTTGCAAATTCCCCTTTCTGATGTTTATCTTAACCATCACACTAATTTGATTTCACATGTTAGTTCGTTCAGAAAGCACCTTTCTCACCTGTTGAGCCATGCTCTTTTCTTTTCTGCCCTCAAAATGTTAATGATTTAATGTAATCATCATTTATCAAATGATTTAGACCTAATTCGTGTTCAAATTTCTTATTTTGTTCACTTTTCCTTCTTTTGTGTAAAAATAATCTACAGCTCATGGATAAAGCATAAAGAATTAGCAGACAACCCCCTACAAATATTACTGGCATATACAGCTTTTAAAATAATTCCTTCTTCAGTTGCAAACCAATTTCCAATTTTATGAACTCCCTTTCCAAAGTTTCCAAAAACACTAGGTGCCCCATTAGGATGGCGGGCGGATCGCCACCACCCGACATCCTTCCCCTCCCACCACCCATTTCCCCCCACCATATTACTATGGCGGGGGGACCGCAGCGGATGTAAAGACCGTCCGCCGCTTTTCTGCCCAGTCAGAGAGTTGAACATTTAAAGCCATCCGTACATAGTTGTATTGGGCATCCCCTCGGTGGGACGGGCGGCTCCCCAGCCAAAACAAACCACAGAGATTTACCCTAATTAATAGAGTACCCAGAGAATCTGCAAAAATGGCAAGGATATCTAGAACCACTATCAAGCACAGTCTTGGAGAAGTCAAGTAAAGTAGGATATCATCAGCGTAGAGTGAGATGCGGTCCCCTCGATCTGGGGACCTGCGTGTGCCCTGGACCATCGGGTCTCCGCGTATCCACGCCGCCAATGGTTCCAAGGATAGAGCAAACAGGAGGGGGGGACAATGGACATTCTTGCCGGGTCCCCCGGCCCAACTTAAAGGCGGCGGATTTCTTGTTGTTGACCACTACTTACCCTTGTGGTTTAGCATATAAGAGCTGTACCCATCGAATGAAGTTCAGGTTAAAGCCGAACTTTTCCAGTACTTCACAAAGATATGGCCATACAATGGTATCAAAAGCCATGGTGGCATCCAGGGAGACTATTTCAGCTGGTTCTAGGATGGAAGCCGCTCTGCCCAGTACCCCATATACCCTACGCAAGATAAGCGACGTATTACAATGCGGAATAAAACCAGATTGATCAAAATGGACTAGAGTCTCGAAAACTGTGACAAGACAGTTGGTCAATAGTTTAGGCAAAATCTTGGGCTCTGCATTCAGGAGGGAAATTGGTCTGTACAACCCACAGTCAGTTCTAGGCTTCCCCTCCTTGTGCACGGTGACGATGGTGGCCGTCCTCTGGTCTACTGGTAGACATCCTTTTTCCCTGAAGTCCTCATACACACCCCTGAGATGAGGGGCCAGCCTATCAGGTTTAAGCTTGTATAATTCAACCTGGAGCTCATTAGAGCTGATGGCCTTACCCGATTGGATGGACCGTATCGCTTTCACTATTTTGTCATTGGACATGTCACTGTCCAAAAAGTTGTGGTTCTCCGCCAGGAGTTTGGGCAATATAATGTCCGCTAACATCCAGCGGGAATCTTCTACTGAATAGGGAGTCACCGATGCATAAACAGTGCAATAATGTGTAGCAAATTTGTCCACTTTGGCTGGTGGGTCTGAGTTTTACAATCTTTTTGCCATTTAATGTGACACCCACAGGCGGAATAATTACGCCAAAAATATATCCCACTAATTCCGTTCCAGTTTTTGTACGTTTATGTCTGTGTTCTGGTGTCATTGTTAGTGCACCTTTACTCTGTACATGGTACATGTTAGGATCAGTTTACCTAAAAATCAAATATGCTCCCAGTCTGCAGGTAGCAAAAATAAGCATTTTGTCCACAAATAAAAGAAACTCCAGGAATTGCAGATACTTCAGAATATAAAATTTGCCATGCTCCTTCTGTTAATTCAAATATATGTTCACAGCTAGTAATCCCTACATGTCTAGTTCGTTTGGGAGTTCTCCTTCTGTAAACGCAAATTTTCCCTACGTGTTGACTATCTAATCTTAGCTTGGGGTAAACTATTTTCTTTCTAAATTCACCTTCTTCTATCTTCCAAAACGTTTTCAAGACATCACTATTGTTTATCTTTAGTACCTGTTATATTTATGTATCTTTCTTCTAAAGCCATCATGTAAATCTTCTCTAAAGGTCTGATTAAGCAGGTTAAATTGTTTTATAAGCCTGAACACTATCTATAGGTCAATGGGAAACAAAGAATAGCAAGCTGTGTACATTTTGGTTGCTTGCAGGTGTAAATTCATGCTTTCCACTAAAGGGACTCTTGAAAGTATTAGATCATAGTTATAATAGAAATATTGAAAATGTTCTCTCCTATAAACCTGTGAAATCAAAATACTACAAGATATAGTGTATGATAGCGGCATGTGATAATAAGTGAATTCTTCGAATGCAGATGTTGGTAAGTGAAGACACACATAGCAGTCTTCTGCTTCTATAGCATGAGTTTATTATTGTACTAGTCTACAATATAGATTAGTGGAGAAACATCTTTCTTGTAACTAACAAAGAAAGCTCTTAGTTGGTCCTCGTCACCAAAGCATGTATTTGGTTTAGTTATGTTCTTAGATCTAGGCTCTACTTCTGGGGTTAAAACAAATCCCACTAGTACTATAGTAATCATCCATACTGTTATTATGAAGATTGAGCGCATAATATATTTACACTTATTTCTAGTGCAACACGGTTCTCTTAAATCAGGCTAAGAGAAATTAGGTTTAACAGTTCAGTGTAGAATTCTTTAACTAGTTCTCTAGAGCAGTTAGTTTTCAGTAGCTCTAATCTCTAATTAGTCAATCCATAACCCTACTCCGTGTTCTTCCCTAATGATCTCCCCACTCTTCTATAGCATGCTTGGGCCTTCTGTAAAATAAGAAACTAAAATGATAAAGGTCTCAAGGGACAATTCTCCATCAGTCATTGTTGTTTTCACTTTTTTGTCTTTTCTTTTGACTTTCAATTGTTCTTAATTATCAGTTTCAACTTTTCCAATTTTCATTTCAATGCAATTTCATGGAGTTTCATACAGTCCAGATCACACATTTCATCTAGTGTAACGTTGAGTACTCTCTCCATGTAATATGACCACTTAGATGCTGAGCACCTTCACCAAGGTACTCTTGCTTTCTTTGATCTTCTTAGAGATTGTTGTTTTTGTTCTATACCACTTCCACCACTTAATTCAGACTCTTCAGGTATAGTTGCTGGTATTCGACCAACTGAAGTACTGCTTCTTAATCTTGCTTGTCTATAGCTCTGTGGCAATTCATCGCTGTTGGTGACTCTCCTTATTCCACTGTTTTTTCCTTCACCCGGGTCTTCTGACTGTACTGAAAAGTTATCAGTCATGTTTTCGTTTTGAGGATCAGTCTCTACTTCTATTTCATTAAGGACTTTTATGCCACTGTATGTAACAGCAGGCACATGTATCTGTTTTTCTATTTGCAAATCTTCACCCGTTCTTCTTCTTGCTGCTGTTGTGGTAAAGTTACCACTGAACTTGGTGGTCTCTCATGTGGTGGCTCAGTCATCAATGCTCTTTGTTCAGGATCCAAGAACACAATTACCTCTTCTGGGTTTTTCACTTTCTTGGTGTGGGAGACATACACCCAATTTGTAACTTCAGCACACTTAACAGCAATATTCATCTGGAAGGGGCCTTTCCATCTCGGTTCCAACCAGGTCTTCAGAATGTGCTTCTTGATCATGACACAATCATCAGGATTTAGGTTGTTGCATTGTTCTTGATGAGGCAGCTGTAATAATTGTTGAACAAAACAATAATGCTGATAATTCTTGTCCTGATGATGATGTCATAATCTAAAAAGGCATCGAAATGTCGTCGACAAAAAACGCCATAGGCAATATGATGAATGCTATATTGTTTGATGCAATGGTATGGTTATGTTTAAGAGATTGAGTCTGTAGCACTGAACAATAGTATACAGACAGATTTTAGCTTTGCCTTTTTGGCCATTTATTTGTTGTTTTGTCTTAAATGTTGTGGGTCACGGCTGTGCCCACTTGTTATCTTGGTCTTAAAGCTCCCTCTATGAACTTGATCATTTAAAATAAAATTCTTGTCCGGCTGGACAAAGAAACATACTACTTATTAGGTGTATGATTATTACTTTTTGCTATCCTGTCCACACATAGGGACCATTGTCTTGTGTAAATTGATACTGCCCAAGGTCCCTATGATATACCTTTTGGGTTCCCTTGTTCTTGTGAAAAATCAATGGTTAAAGCGTCAGACCCTGATGCAGAAGTCTGGCCCGGGACCTGGGTTCAATTCCCGCCTCAGCAGGTCTTGGGCTCAATTTCCTCGGACCTGATAATTCTCGCCTCGGTGCCTATTTTAATCATGGGTCCCACTCTGCAACTCTGGGCAATAGCTTGCTCAATCTCCGCAACGGACCCAACAATGCTAGGATGCCTGCCTTCACCTTTGGGGTGCCCAGGAGTGGACACTTCACAGGCAAAGGCCAGGAAGGGTTCCTCAGCGGTATTCGTACAAGTGCTGAGATGCCTTCGGGTAGTCGTGCGCTATACCAGTACCTCTACATTTACAATGCAATGTGGCTCAGTGGCTCAGCTTGAACCCACTGTAGTCTTACACATGGGGTGAACTTGGAATTGGGCTTAGGTAGCTCCAATAAGGAAGAAAATGGGTCCAGCTCGAGGATGTGCTGAAATTGAATTGCACATCTATGTTAGGAACTAAGCTCAAAAACAAGAAAGTCACAGGTTAAAACAAGTGAACCAGGGTAATGAGGTGGACAACTTACCCACACGGTCACTTTACTTTTCAAATTGGGGTAAATGTAGTCAACTTGGTGCTTTTACGTCCAAATGTCCGATGTAATTGGCTTATTTATTATGAAAAATACAAAAACATCCATGCTAAGAATGACAGACCGCCAGGATAATGGAGGGTAGGAAGGACGGACCAGAAAGGATATGAAAAGTTACCTAGATTCATGAGATGACAACCGGAGCATCTTGCATTTGTGCAAGTGCACCGGTAGCTGTGTCTGAAATTGACACAAGTTAAACATGCATGTGGTCACACTGGAGGCTCAGCCGCTAGATGCTGTCAGCCTCAACATCAGTGCATGTACACCACTTATGATGACTGTAATGGAAAAAAGCATTGAGAGGCCCAAAGACCAATAATTGCTTATTAGGCATTAATGGAAATGATTCAAGGACCCCAATAGAATGGGGTGGAAGCTCGAAGGTATTATATCAAGAGAGATTCCTATATAGGTGACATTGTAACATCCTGAACAAGGATTGGCTCAATATAATTATCTCATTAAAGTCAAACAAAAGTACGAAATAGGATGAAACAAACATTGGGTGGAAAAATACAACACTTATGAAGGTTCAATTGAGAGGGAGAACATGGCGGCCGGCTAAGATGTCGGGTCGTGAGCTCCGTTTAGAGGCATGCAAAAAACAATCATAACGGCCCTTAAACGACATGATCCTTGCCCGAAATTAAGATGGCAAACTTCAGAGCAATGCGCTCACTCTGTACCAGTATTTAGTAATCTGAGCTCATTCGTGACTCCTGGGGGCTTTCCATGAGAGGAATGCCGGAGTTTCAAAAACTGCTTCAACGGCTTCCAGGCCAGCACAACGCCGGAGAGGAGGCGGGGCCCTGCGGGAAGCTGCGTCCCTGCTCGCTGAGCTGGGGAGGCGTTTGGGCAGAAGCAGCGGCCAGGTTCCAGATGCGAAGGAGAGTATCGGTGAGAGTGACTTTCAGAGGTCTGCCGATTAGCTGCTTCACACGGTTCATGGGCTTAGGAGAATGATGTAAAGTGAAGGAAGATGAGAAAGAAGAGCCGGGATACTCAGGGTGTATGAATCCGGTAAGGAGGCACGGAATGGCTAAAAGAGGGGCTGCTTCAAACTTTATAAGTAAGTTATCGCAGGAGGACTTGACACAATTGTTGCAAGCAGCAGCTCCAGCTCCAGACTCCACAAAAGAAGGTGTAACAGAATTAAAAGATTTAGCAAATAAAGAATCCACTATAAGTGGTATTCAAGGCACAAATTATTCCTTGAGGACAGATGCTCTACACTGGCCCCTCTAGAGAAGACGGGTCAAATTCCAATAGGGAAAAAACAAGTAATTAACCCAAGTGGAGACATAATAAAATATACAAATAAGAAGCAAAGGGGTCAGAAAACAAAGGTCAAAACTACAGCTGTAGTATCAACTAGAGCAGCCAAGGCTGCTAAAATTGAACAAGCCAGGAAAGGAGCTAATCTAAAAGTAATGCCCTCTCTTCACTCTCTCTTTAAAGTGCAAGAAAAAATGAAAACTAAAAATACAACACACAAGGAAGGAAGTGTTAACAGAGGGGTTAAAAGAATGCAAAAAGTAAAATTTATTTCCGGTGACAAAAGTGTGGAATCCCCAAACCGCTTTTAAGTCATTATGTCGAAAGGCTGCGTAGAGAAAAACAGATCAGATGTCGAGGAAGGCGTAGAGACGGAAGACAATTTACACCAAAATATGCCTTCTGGTGACAAGGGAAAATGCTAGGAGTCTCCCTTGCAGAGTGGGGTGAGTGACTTGTTGGGGTTACTAATGACAGAGATGAAACTGGGTTTTGCCAAATCTGAAAAAAAATCAGGAAAAAATACAGGCTTCTTGTGAGTCTAAAGTTAACGCATTAATAGACCAGGTATCAGATATGAAAAATAAAGTAGAGCAAACCAGGGAAGAGGTGAAAACTTGTCAGAGTGATATCGACAAACTAAGAATTAGCGAAAAAGAGCTTAGAGATAAGATCGAGACTTTGGAAAATAATTCAAGGGAAAATAATATACGAATATTAAATATTCCGGAAGGTTTAGAAGGACAGAATATAACATTTTTGTAGTAACTCTGATAAAAATAATGTTTTCCGGAACTAGGAGAGAAAACTCTAGAAGAAGATATTCAAAGAGTACATAGAGACCCTTTAGACAGAACAAAATAAGGAAAAACGCCCGGAAAATACTCATAAACTTTAAAACCTACACTTTGAAAGAAAACATTTTAAGTAAGGCCTTAAAAGTAGGTACCATCTCCAAGGGTGACCATAACTTTAAAATCCGATCTGACATATCTAAAGCTACACTAGATAGACAGTGGGCACTTGGGAACTACATGCAAGATTTGAGAACACTAGGAGCCGCAGTCCAGATAAAGTTCCCTGCTCTACTAAGGATCATATGGAATAACAAGACATCAGGGACCGAAAGAAGTAGAGATACTACTTGAACAAATTGAAGCAAAAGAATAGGCCCAGATATGACATAATATACAGCCTCATAATGATGGAGCTCAAAAAGGGCCATCAGGATTGTCCAATGACAGCAGGGAGGGTTCTCCAGGGGTGGGTAATGGGTGCAATGTTATTTTTTCTTTTGAGCACAAGTTTACAGTTTCTTGGGTGGGGCGCACTTGGGGAGAAAAAATACATAAAATGTCCAATATGCAAAATACAAGGAAGCCAAGATCCCAGTAATTGTACAACAAAGCTAATACCTGTAAGGTCGGTGAGGAAGAGAGTAGGAAATAAAGATGACTGATTCTGAGGGTAAAATAAAGATTATGACCTGGAATGTAAATGGGCTGAGAGTAAGGAGAAGACAACATTTTTGTTTTTTAATACCTTAAATTAGTAAAATATGATGTAATAATCTTACAGGAAACCCATCTTTTAAAATCTGAATGGCTCAAAATTATAAAATACGAAAAATGGGTGGATAAACACTTTTGTACAAACCAGATGTGCTGTATTAAGGGTGTGGTACTAATTGTTAAAGAACCTTCAGAAATAGCTATTGTAGAAGAGTACGTTGACTCAAAAGGCAGATGGGCAGCTGCTAAGATTAAATTAGAGGAGAAATATGTTTTTGTAGTTGGGTACTACGGTCCAAATACGAACGACCCAGCTCCGCTACAGTCTCTATGCACTCAGTCAATCAGCATATCCATTCCAATTATTTTGGGTGGAGATTTTAATTTATTTTAGATCCAATAAATGACAGACACCCACCAGGGAGCGCTTTAAACCTTCCTAAAATTAGGGAATGGATGAAAAGAATTAAAGAGGATCTGGGTCTAGTGGACATTTTGGAAGAGCAAAGGCGATCACAAAAATAGGTTCACCTACAAAAATCAAAAATATGGTCATGCATCAAGAATCGATTTTTTCTTGATAGATAAATTGTTAAGCAAAAGTGTAATCAAAGTAGAACATGTACCTGCCCACTTATCCGACCATTCTTCAGTTCAAATAGAAATAAGTTAAGGTCACCTTCAGAGGGAGATTAGGTGGACGATAGATCGCACACTATTGTCGGATGAACAAGCCATAGAGAAGTTGAAGGCTATAACAGAAGAATACTTCCAAATTAATGCTAATGGAGAAGTTTCCATGCAAGTAGTGTGGGACGCCTAAAAAGCAGTTGTCAGGGGAACCCTGATTGGCTTAGCCGCAAAAAGAAACAAGGAGAATAGACATACAAGTCAATTAGAATCAGACATTTTAGATCAGTATAGGATTTTTAGATAGCAACCTCTAAAACAGAATGGGAAAGAGTAAAAGAGGAAATCTCCAAAAAGAAATGTGACTTATCAAACTATCTGGAGGGAAGGAAAATATGGGAACCAGCGGATTGTCAAATTATGAATATGGGGAAAATAGTGGGAAACTTTTAGCATGGAAAATTAAAACTGACTCCAACAGAAATAAAATTATGGCACTACATAATGGTTTTGTGGGCGAAAAAGTGGACAATAAGACGGAAATAGAAGAAGCTTTTGAAGATTTTTTCCAATCGCTATATGAGGAGGATCAAGTACCCATAGATCATGTAGTAGACTCCTATTTGAGGGAATACTCGACTCCAAAGTTAGAGGTTGGGTTTAGTGTAGCATTAAATGCAGGAATTACTACTGAGGACGTACTGAATGCGCTAAATAGATCAAATAAAGGGAAAGCAGCAGGCCCAGATGCCATCCCCAATGAGTTCTATGTAGCTTTAAAAGAAACACTGACTCCTAGATTAATGGACCTTTTTAATACCATTTATTTGGAAGGTCTTGCACTCCCTAAATCTTGGAAAGATGCTACCATTAATCTGATCCTGAAACCAGGAAAAGACCACCTTAAATGTGAGTCATATAGACCAATATCTCTTTTAAATAATGACTATAAGATCTTTACACAAATATTGTCCACACGATTAGGAAATATCACAGGGAAACTCATAAATATGGATCAAAAAGGTTTCATAAGGTGGAGACATCTACATGACCTTACTCATCACCTTATTGGAGCTATCGATATCGCAACTCAAGAAAAGATCCCACTAGCACTTCTCACTTTTGACGCTGCCAAAGCGTTTGATCGAGTGAATTGGTAATTTTTGCAGAAAGCTATATCTCACTATGGCCTAGGAGGGAACTTTTCGAGAACAGTAAGGAACATATATACAGCCCCAGCAGCAAAAATACTTATAAATGGCAGCTTATCAAAAGCAATTCAAATTAAAAGAGGGACGAGACAGGGCTATCCTTTATCACCCTAACTTTTAAATCTATACATAGAACCTTTGGCAAATTTGATAAGGAGATCCCAGGAAATCGTCCCATTTCAATAAAGTGGCCCTATATGCCGACTATTTAATGGTTTACACAAGTGATCTAAACAAATCCTTACCCATTATCACAAAGTTACTAACAGATTTTGGAGAAATTTCAGGTTTCCAAGTTAACATTCAGAAAACAGAAATCATGTACTGGAACAGAATCATCAATAGCTAGAAAAAAAAACAGAATTAAATACTTGGGAATAGAGGTTTTAAAAAACATCGACGAAATTGCTCAGGAAAATTTTAACTTAAAAATTAAGGAAATGAGAAAGTTATTAAAATCATGGAGCTGTTTATCTCTTTCATTTCTGGGATGACGAATGCTATTAAAATACCCATCCTACCAAAATTTACCTTTTTCTTTAACACAATACCAATGGAATTCAAGATTCAATGGTTAAAAAAGATTCAAAGTGAAATGAATGGGTTCATACGGGTCTCCAAAGGCGTGAGAATAGCGTGGAAAAAGCTATGCCAGAAGAAACACTGAGGGGGAATAGCAAGCCCAGACATATCAGCTTATTTTAGGGCTTTCCAATTTAAAAACATAAGAATCCTTTCTAGACCCCATGCCTCCTATGTTTCTTATCAGAAAGCTGCTACAGAGGAAAACTATTGCCTATAGAAATTTGGACATCCAAAATACTTTAAAAAGATTAAATTAAATGTACTGGGCTCAGCATATTAGTTATGGTACAAAATAAGAAGGTGGAAGATTCCCTACTATAGTCGGTTAGCACCTAAATGGAGGTCCCCGGGATCCCCTGAATGCTTAAAAGACTCTCTAGCAGCTGGGTTGAGGGTAGTGGGAATACAAAAATG
Organism: Lissotriton vulgaris; assembly: GCF_964263255.1. NCBI lineage: Eukaryota > Metazoa > Chordata > Amphibia > Caudata > Salamandridae > Lissotriton > Lissotriton vulgaris. The sequence continues at coordinate 782,950,078 of NC_141696.1, read as the reverse complement.
GGGACAGCTGCTGAATTCTGGCACTTTACAAAGCTGGAACTCATTGCTTGAAGGTACACAGGAAAAAATATCCAGATTCAAATATTATCAACTGTTGAGTTGGTCAAAGGATCAAGAGAAAATTTCAGAAACCACTGAACAACTAGAGACGGAAATACAACGTGACCCAGTAAGGAAGGAAATATCTAAGTGGTATTGGCACTTGATACAAATAGGAGAAGACAAATTTACAACTCCAGATTATGTATGGAAAAAGACCTTCCCAGCACAATACTAGCAACACCATTGACAAGTATATTGCACCTTTTTATGGTAAATTATAGTTTCTGCACCTCTTAGGAAAAATCACCTTTTTACTTTGCACAGGTCATATTGGACACCAGAAAAGCGATCCAAAATGAATTATCAAGTGGTGAAAAAGTGCCTAAAATGTGGGGAATCAAAAGCGAACAACATCCACATGTTTTGCAGGTGTTCTCAACTTAAAATTTTCTGGAAAGAAGTGGGTAAGATTATCGATAAAGTATTAGATAAGACCATTGGGGTAAGCCCATTTATCATTATTTTCAGCATTTTGGATAACAATAATTCTTTTTCTGCATTAAGTGAAATACAAAAATTCTTATTATTAATGTTAATTTTATTAGCCATACCAGAGATGTGCATGAATTGGATTCTTGCAACTCTTCCTAAATGGGTAGAATAGCTTTGTTCTGTAAGGAAGGTCAGGATGCTTGATTTTTCTAGAGGGAAGGATAATATAACTAAATACTGGGAACTTTGGGACAAGAGCATGAGGTAGGGTAGGGTAGGGAGGGGTGCCCAATGATTTTACCCTATGTGATCTAACAAATTCGAGAGAATCAGCATGGTGGATCTGTGACTGATTAATTCGAAGAATTTGAGGGTTCTTGGACATGACCCAATCTTGATACGAAGAGGGCAGTTTCCATCTCCTCGAAAGGAAACGTGATAAGGTGATCTTGTCTACCGTAACCTCAATAATCGCATAAATGAGGACAAAAAAAACACATATGAAGAGTCACAGGTTGTTGTAACTTGTAAAACAGTTGCAATAGTCCAAATTATAACATACTCCAAATTACTATATTGATGAGCGTGCAGCTGTAGGAGCCTTAATAAAAATCTGCACAGTGTATTCAACATATATGTTAAGTATATGGAAAACAATTGAAGCCAACATAATTGTGAAGACAAAAAGGTAGCGACTATGGGTGACTTATGAGATTCTATCAAATTGGTTACAGACTATGAATTCTAAACTGCACAACATATCTGTAGGTATTTTGGGATTATAATGTTTATGAGAATGCAGTTCTAGGGGCCTAAACAAAGTCCTCACAAAGTATACAACATATATGCTAAGAGGCACAAATGGAAAACAATAGGCGAAAGGGAGCCATTATAAATATGACGCAATTGTGTTCATATAATTAGAATATTGTAGTGAACTCAAGGAAAACAGGGGTGGGAAGTCACAAAAGGAGAGAGAATTCACCCAGTGTTGAGGAGGGACAGTTGTCTCGTGATTTCCTCATGTTCATTTAATCCCCAGTTAATAGCATCCAAACTGTGTATCCATTTGCACTCAGGCAAGTTGAGGATGTCCACTAGGTCACCACCTATGGGACCCGAATGACCTTCTCAAGGACAAACCATTAGAGAGTATTCACTGGGTGATGGAGTGTAACGAAACGATGTATAGTAAGTCACAAGGGCATTTAATGGCATATATAACGTTGTTAGAAATGGGACCCCTGGCCGGCCTAGGCTCGCGCCAAAGTCAGTTAGGGATCACCATTTCTAAGTCAGGGCAAGGGAGTTACACACCAAGATAACGCCTGCTCACCCTCTAGGTAACGTGGCGCGAGCAGCAAGGCTAATCTCGGAGGCGATGTGTAAAGCGTTTGCACGCGCACCCAGCAACAACACCCAAGGCCCACCACAAAAGGAAACTCCACACAAGGTTATATAAAAAATAGCCTTTGTATTGTAGCAAAAACACATTAGATAACACACACACTTTACAATGTGCCAACAGGCACGGGCAGAATTTAAAGTGGATTATGTACAGGACAGGGCCACATGGACCACTGTCAGGGGTAGGCACTTTTAGAATTAGCACTTGTTGTAATTAGCACTTTGTAGGAGTAATAATATTTGTAGGTATAACACTTAGCACATAGACATATAATGACTGTAGCACCAAAATAGTAAATGTAGCACACAACCAGTAATCACTGGTAAAGGGTAAATACCTCCTACGCAACCCTAACCACCTTAGGAAAATCAAGCAGGGAACTAGGACCTTATTATCAGGACCTATAGAAACATAAAACAATCACCTAAGCAGGTCACATTTAGCAAAGGTAATAAAACATAAAACAATCACCTAAGCAGGTCACATTTAGCAAAGGTAATAAAACATAAAACAATCACCTAAGCAGGTCACATTTATCTAATAAAACATAAAAGAATCACCTAAGCAGGTCACATTTAGCAAAGGTAATAAAACATAAAACAATCACCTAAGCAGGTCGCATTTAGCAAAGTTAATAACATAAATTGCGCAAGGTGCACATGCCACACCACTAGAACTGTACCCCAGGCCAACTGGCCTTGCAAGGGCTGAAATGCCCTTAGTCCAAAATGTCAGGGCAGGCTGCGCAGGCAGCCAAGAACATAAACCTAAACGTGGCAACTGCCCACAAAGTGCTGGGCAGCTGTAAAGCAATGATGAGCCAACGTTGGAGCCTTGTGGGCTCACAAACACAATGGTGGGGCAAAACACAGCGTGGAAGCCTCGGGGCTCTGACCAACTAACTGCCCCCGAGAGCCTTGCTGGGCTCTAACAAAGTAATGGCACCTCGAGCCTCTCTGGGCTCGTAAAACAAATATGGGAACTCAAGAGCCTCTCTCAGGGCTCTACAACAAATGTGGTGCCTGGAGCCTCTTGGGGCTCGCAGAACAAGAAGGCGCTGTGAGCCTCTCGGGGCTCTATAACTAGCTGTGGCGCCGTGAGCCTGAAGCACCTATGGGGCGTCATTGGAGTCCCACTCGGGGGACTCAGAAACAAGTACAAATGCCCCAAGAGCCTCTCAGGCTCTGAAAACAAATATAGCCCCAGATGCGGGAGTCCCACTCGGGGGACCCAGAGGCCGAAATGCACTAATGTGCCAACTCCTAGAAGTGGCACTTCTACACAAGACACAATCATGCCACATACATCATTGCGAAGCATTCACTCTCACGAGTTCGCACATACCAAACTCGAGCCTGCACTCCCCACGCATCAGGAACTACCAGGGACACAGACATTCCCCATGCATTCCTACGGGAGGGCAGGCCAGCCTTACTACACGCACGCACTTTACGCTGGGACACAGGGAAAAAGTGCGCAGAGACCAAAAATCATCAACACAGATCACATACTAAAAGCAAAAAGATTAGGGGTGAACCTGCCAGAAGGGCCAAGTCCAATAAACGTCAACGCTGTTACAGTTAATACGTTTCTTAAGCTCAAAGGTACAATCTTGGTGGCTGTAAGTTGTGGTTTCCACAGTGAGGTCACATGCTTTGCAGTGTCCACTTTTGTGGTGACCGATGATTTCAGGTAGCTTCCACATTGATTGTATAGTGGGTTGAGATGATGTTGCTGGAAGAGAACAGACTACATGGTCTCTGATGTTCTTGTCCTTCCTGAAAGAATGCATGGGCACCTCTTGTGTGTTTAGTTAATCAGAGATCAAATTCCAGTGATGGTTGATGATGCGTCTTATTTCATTGCTGTGTTTGCAGAAGGTTGTGGCACAGATCATCATGTTTTTGATCTTGTCGGCACATAGTTTATGCTCTATGTTGGACTTGGCCCTTAGGGCAGGTTCACCCCTAAACTTTTTGCCTTATGTGTGACCCTGTGTCAGTGATTTTTGGGTCTCTGCGCACTTTCCCCTGAGTCCCAGAGTGAAAGTGCGTGCGTGTAGTATGGCTGGCCTGCCCTCCCATAGGAATGCATGGGGAATGTGTGTGTCCCTGGTAGTTCCTGATGCGTGGGGAGTGCAGGCTCGAGTTTAGTATGTATCAACTCGTGAGAGTGAATGCTGCGAGATGGTGTCTGCGGCATGTGTGTGTCTAGTTGGGAAGTGCTACTTCTGGACATTGAGATATGTGTGCAGTGAGGGTGCTGGAGCGTGATTGGCTGGAGCTGGCTGGCATGCCAGGCTCCAGGAAGTCTGGATGGGTCTGCCCGGTGGTGAGTGGGAGATTAGCATGAGTGATGTGTGGGAGGAGTGTACCTGTGTCCTGGATGGGCTGGGTTTTCCCCACACAATGCTGGCTCCGACCCCTGTGGTGTGTCTAATGACCCTAGCCTCCCCAGTGAAAGAAATGGGTGGTTGGGCCATCAAGAGTGCTCCAGAACCAGCTGCGACTGGTTTTCCCCCCACCCTGCACCCTGAAACAAAGGATTTGTCAGTATAAGAAGGGGCTGTGTCCCCACTGAAAAGGTTCTACTCTTGGATCCTGCCAGAGGGGGCTTTTGCTGCTGCTGGGGCCAGGAGGACCGCCACTTGGGGAGTCTCCCTGCCTGGAGACCCAGTGTGCTGGCTCTGGCCCAGCCTTGCCCCCCCTGCCTGCCTCCAGCCCCTGCTGGAGCCCTGTCCTGTCCTCCAGTGCTGGGGAGCACTGAGGACTTCTGCCTGCAGCCTGAGAGCGCTGCTCTCTACCCTTCAGCGCTGGGAGCGCTAGAATCCCTTGTCTAGCGCTTGAGAGCACTGCATTTGGCCAGGTGGCGCGCCTTTTCTTAGAGGCTAGCGCTGCTAGCGCTTTGAGAGCCAGCCGGTGCCCACCCGGCATCAGCCCGAAATTGCGGTGCCCAGCGAGTGCCTACCTCGCTTTATATTTGCTTTGGCGGCGCGGGTGCCACCCCGCTCCTTGCCGCTTTTGTTTGCCCGGTTTGTTGATCTACGAGGGAGCCCACTCCTCGGATCACCTGGGAAGCCGCCTGCCTGCCTAAAAGCGAGCCGCCGCGCTGCCCGCGGCGACCCGGAAGTGATTGGGAGTCCGTCCAATCACCGCGCGGCCCAGGAAAGGCCGACCGGAAGTCCCGCCTTCTCCGCCGAGCCGGGAAGGGAGAAGCTGCCGGCCGGGTCCCCGAGGCTCCCCGAGTGGAGAGGAGAGCCCCGGGACGCGAGGAAAGGAGTCCCGCCGCGAGAGGAGCCGCCCTGCAGCCCAGACAGCCGGTGAGTGTGGCCGTTCTGGAGGGAGGGGCGCCGGGACACATTGTCGGTGTCCGCCCCCCCCCCCCTGGCCCCTCGGCAGCGCGACCTCGCGCCTGTAGTTGTTACGAGCCAGAGAGGCTCTTAGGGGGTATTTTTGAGCAATTCGAGTCCCCAAGAGGGGGACTCCAACCCGAGCCAGAGAGGCTCTTACTGCCATTTGTCTTCCCGAGTCCCCCAGAGGTGGGGACTCCCACAGAAGCGCCCACGTGTTCGAGGGTCCCCCGTGAGGGGCCCGACGCCCACATCAAAGTGAAGAGCCTGAGAGAGGCTCAGGGCGCCATTTCTTGTTTAAGAGCCTGAGAGAGGCTCAGGGCGCCATTTCTTGTTTAAGAGCCTGAGAGAGGCTCACCAGTGCCACAGTGGTGGTTCTTTGAGCCCAGAGAGGCTCCAACGTTGCCCTACCTTTCCCTGCACCAGTTGCCCAGCACTTTGTGGGCAACTGCCACGTTTAGGCCCTGACATTGGGACACCGGGACAGTCACAGGTGGTGACTTGTGAGTTTGGCGCAATTGTGATTGTTTATACACCTCTGAATGTTAATACATCATGTGTTTTATCCTTGCACCCCTATAGGTATTGTGACATGTAGGTGGTTGTTTCCTCCCTAGTACAGGTGGTGCTAAAGAGGTCCTGTTACCAGTGATTACTGGTTGTATGCTCTACTTTTATATTGTGTGCTACACTGATTTTACCTTCTGAAAGTGTTATTTCTAAAAGCGCTGATACCCTTGACAGTGGTCCAAGTGGCCCTGTCCTGTACAAATATCCCTTGTAAATTCCGCCCGTGCCTGTTGGCACAGTGTAACAAGATGTGTGTTTTATCTGATGTATATTTATTATAATACAAAGGCTATTTTTACTTAACCTTGTGTGGAGTGTTTCTTTGTGGTGGGCCTTGGGTGTTGTTGCTGGGGTGCGTGCGCAAATACTTAACTTACATCGCCTCCAAGTTTAGCCTTGACTGCTCGCGCCACGTTACCTAGAAGGCGAGTAGGGGTTATCTTGGCGTGTAACTCCCTTGCCCTGACTTTGGGAATGGTGATCCCTGACTGACCTCGACGCGAGTCTTGGCCGGCCAGGGTCCCGTTTCCAACACTCTAGTAATGTTTTACGGGGTTGAACCAAGCTCTCTTGCATGCCTTTTTAAGTAGACTCCTGGGGTATCGTTTCTCTGCCGATCTAGTTTGTATATCTTCAGATTCTTTTAGGTAATCAACATTGCATGAGCAGTTTCTAAGTATTCTTCAAAATTCCCCATATGGTAAGTTGCCTCTAATTTTTCAGGGTGGTGAGTGGAATAGCGTAAGAGAGTATTGCATTCACTACTTTTTCTGAATAGGGTGGTATATAGATGCCCATTCTCAACTATGAAGGAAATATCTAAAAAGTCAATACTGATGGACCTGTTTTGAACTGTGAATTGAATGTGCTGTGATCTCCCATTCAATCAGCCATGAAAAGCTTGGAGGACAGTCTCAGTCCCTGTCCAAATCACATGAACATCATCTATGTAGCACTTAGAAAGAACTATGTTATTCTGATATTGATTGTCTTCATTGAAAATGTAGGTAGTCTCATAGTTGTCCATGTACAGTATGGCTAGGTTAGGAGCAAAGATCGCCCCCATCCCCACACCCGTAGTCTGTAAAAATAATTCTCCCTGAAAAAGGAATATGTTTTCCATCATTGCTATTTTTAGTAGGTTCAGGATAAATTCAGTGGGAACTTGGACTGGTTGTGGTCTATTGTTGTGCACAGTCCTAATTACCTCCAGGGCAGGTCTCTGAGGAATGCTAGTATATAAGGACGCAATGTCCATGGTGACCAAAAGTTGTTTTGTGGGGTTAAATGCAATTTGATAAACCAACCTAATGATTTCCATGGTGTCTCTTAGGTAAGTCTTAGTGGATACAGCACAACGTTTCAGAACAAATTCCACATATTTGCATATGGGTTATAAAATGGAACCACAGCCAAATACTATTGAGTGTTCAGGCCGGTGAGACATGTCTTTTTGTACCTTAGGGAGGGTATAAATAGTGGGTAAATGGGATTGTTTCTTACTCAGGGAATCGTGTTCTGACTCTGTAAGGAAGCCCTCATGAAGGGCGATATCTGTGGCGACTTTTATGAGTCTACTGATCTCCTTGGATGGGTCTGATGCAAGTTTTGAATAACTACCACCATCTGTGAGTTGACTTTCAATCTCCGCTTTGCAATCCTTGATGTTTTGTTTGACAATGGCACCGCCCTTGTCAGTGGACTTGATAACAATATCCCTATTCCCCCTCAGTGATTTGAGTGCACCGCTTTCAGCCTTGTTGATGTTGTAGTTAATATACGTCTTGGAGAGACCACTTGCATGTTATCCTAGAGTACTACTTGTTGATATGTGATTATTTTGTGAGGCATGGAATGTGCTGGTGGTGTGAAAGTTAAAGGGCTGTGAAGACCTGTGTGAGAAGGATTGGAATGTGAGGGAAGTTTGTTGAAGTAATAGTGTAGCCTTATTTTACAAAATAATTTTTGAAGTTCCATTTTTAGGTTGAAGGAATTGGGTCAAGAGGTAGGGACAAAGGATAGTCCTTTGGAGAGTACCTGATATTTCTTCTGAGACTGGTCATAATTAGAAACATTTATAATGGGGTTGGTTCTATAGGGGTCTAGCACCTGTGGTGTTGCCTCCACGTCTGTATGTCCAAATTGCTCTCTTGTTGTTGTCAGAACCTACGGACTCAACATTGTGTCATACGCAGATGACACCCAACTCATCCTCTCCCTATCCATCGAACCCAACTCTGCCAGAAACAACTTTTGAGAAGGCATGGAAGCCGTCGCCAAATGGATGAAAAACAGCTGCCTACAACTAAACACCAACAAAACGGAAGTAGTCATCATGGGCCCAAACCCTGACACCTGGAATGACACCTGGTGGCACCCCGCCCTTGTAAGCCCGCTCGCCTACCCCAACGGACCACGCACGCAACCTGGGAATCATCTTCGACTCAGAGCTCAAAATGGGCAGCCAGATCAACTCCTTCTCCTCCCACTCCTTCCACACCCTCTGCCTCCTACATGAGAACTTCAAATGGATCCCCCTAAAACACAGAAAGACCGTTACTCACGCCCTGGTCACCAACAGGCTTCTCTACTATGCCGGAATAAACAAAAACCTCACCACAAGCTACAAAACATCCAAAATGCCACTGCAAGACTGGTCCTCAACCTGCCAAGACACTGCCACATCTCTCAGCACCCGTGCACACTCCACTGGCTCTCCATCGAAGCTAGAGTCACCTTCAAAATGCTATTCCACGCTCACAAAGCCCTCCACGGCACCGGACCAGCATATCTGAACAGCCGAATTAAATTTCACACACCCCAAAGGACCCTACGATCAGCCCAGCTCTCCTACGCCATGGTACCCCACACCAGAAAGACCGGATCAGGAGGCTGCTCCTTCTCCTTCCACACGGCAAGAGCCTGGAACTACCTTCTGCTCCACCTCAGACAGATAACATCGCTCCCCATCTTCGCAAGAAACCTCAAAACCTGGCTTTTCGACAGACCCCCTCCTTGATGGACTCTAACCTGCGACTCTCCTACCCCTCAGCGCCTTGAGACCCTTACGGGTGAGTAGTCGCACTTAACAAACACCTGTTGATTGATTGTTGGTACCTGGCCTGCTTTCGGCCCTTGTTTCTCCCCATTCCCCATCCCCGTCCTCTCTGTTGTCCCTGATTCCATGGAATACCTCCTCCCCTTGGTTGTCTTCACTCTCTGTCTCCTAAAAAAGGGCCCTGAGGTTGGTCCTGGTATCTGTAGCATTGGTTGTATTGGGCAACGCTAGTCCCAGCTTGTTCAGTGTCACTGCCTGTGCTACTCGCTCCAGAAGAATCTGAGAAAGTAGTAAATCTCCTGAAGCCTCCTCTGCACCATGCAAAAACTTTGTGCTGGAAAAAAAAGCAGAAGAGGTATTAGCTTTCTTAATGCAAAGGCACGGAAAAGAAATCTTAACACAAATCAGTGACTGTAAACCATTTTGCAGTACACAGAATCTAAAAGATTATTGTGGCTGGATCTGGTACCACGGGACAACAAGAGACCACAATTTCATTAACCTTTCTAAGATCCTGCACTATTCTGTATTTTCCATTTGGCATCTGTAAACCCATAACCTGAGAGTTACATTGACTTCCAAACAGTTCCCTCAAAATTCTGTTGTGTAACATTTCCTCTATCACAGGCAGTATTCGAGCAATGTTTTCTGGGGTCAAATGGTACAATAGTGTGCTTGGATATATTGCATTTCCTTTTTCAGTAATCCAGATTGGCTCCACACCATTAATTAGTACGATATCTTATCCTGTGAGATCCCAAACATCTGGAATTACAGTGTCTCACAATCAGTAGGACATTCTTCAACTGTCATTAGGGGAAACATTCCTTTAGCTGTCTGTTGTCAGATCATTTTAAATTCCACATCCTAATCCTGGGTCTGAAAAAGTGTGTAGTACATGGTGCAATTAAACTTGCACAACAAATCTCCCCCTAGCAAATTTATGGCAATTGAATCACGCACAACAAACTGGTGCTTTTCCTTAGAATAAGCCTATTTTGACTGGGACTTTGTCTGAACTTGGATTTGTAATCTGTTTATTTGGTACTCCTACAACTTGGATATTTTTCCCGGAGAGAGGTAGCTCTGGGACAGCAAACCGTGTAGCTCCTGTATCAATAAGAAATGATACAGGGTGGCCAATCTTCCTCCCCCCTCAGGCATCTTCATTGAGAAGCATTAGAACCTGAACCATCATTTTCAAAAAAGGGATACTGGTGAATTCGGAAATGGGTCAGTATTCATTTTTGGCATCTGATATGAATTAAATCTAGGGTTTCCTATGTTTTGTGAAATTATTCGAGCTGGCGGGACTGGCATTGTTGAAATCCCATTCAGACATGTTTTGCATCTACACTCCTTTTTGCATTTGTACATTTCCATTAGCATTATCAGGATTATATCTACACTCCCTCTTCCAATGCCTGACTCTGTGACAGATGTGACAAGAAGTAGCTTTTTTCATTGCAGTGACATCTGCTCCTAAACCCATATTGACAGGAACACCTCTACCTCTGCCCTGAGGTACATTAAACTCCTTGGTTACCCTGGAAACCAACTTGTGGAACAGCAACACCTTGCATACCTCCTAGATTCCCTGTAAAAGAAGTATTCTGAAAACCTGGTCTGTGCCTGTAGAAAAGGACCCATTTTAGCATGATTATACTCACTTTTTGCCTGACTCTGAGTGCAACTGTGACTGAATGTGCATTGGGTCCCTGCTAATCAGGTTCGCAGTGTCTGGGTTCTTCCTCAAATCTGTACCTTTGTTTCCACAATTGGCACACCTCTCGTCCACATATAATCCCCTTGTACATGGTACCTATGGTACCAAGGGAATTTTGTGGCCAGAGAGGGTCTCTAGAGGCTGCAGCATGTATTATGCCAGTCTAAGAGACCCCTTACATAACATTTCTTTAAAAGAAATATTATTGATTTTCAACTAATCAAACATAAGTACTGAGTTTGAAACAGGTTGCATATTATTTTACATACAAATACAATACCCTCTTGATGGGGGAGTCAGATTATGATGAGAACAGTAATCATGAAACAGTATAATTAATCTGTGTCAATGTCACTCCTGGGTCCTGTGAGCCTATTAGTTGTACATGCTTATAATAAACATATCCACATTAACAATGACTCATGTCCATTGTCTACCATATATGTTTGGCGGATTCCTTTGTTGTGTGCTAAAATTGGGCACAATCGGGCATGTATGCATGTGTAAAAAGCGAGAGTGAGACAGGAGGTAGCCAGTCACGTCACTATATATGGTTCCTTATGTACCGAGCCTGGGTGCGCAGGTATAGCTGTGTTGTTACCCATTCCACCTGTGCATGGACGTGTCGAGTTGTGATGTGCCTATATGACTGAGGAAGGAGGGGGAGGAGGGAGGGTAGAGGAGAAGGAGACAGCTGTTCATATGACTTTGCGCCTCATGATACCTGTGCATGTTTACAACCCCTTTGAGTACACAGTGTGAGCACAGCAATGTTGCTTCTGGCCTACTGCGAGACTATGTTTGTCCCGTCTAGTTTAGATTCAATGACATTTAAATATCCTTGCCAGTCCACAGAGCACGTCATTGAGGGCAGCTGTGTAACATTAGATAACTGAGTCTCATATTAAGCCACTAGTGCCTGACGAAGCTTTAAAAGCCATGCTTGTATGCTGGGACCTGCAGGAGACTTCCAGGCCATAGTTAGTTTACGTTTAGTTAGGGCCAGTGCTAAATCCAAGGGCCTCATTTATGAAAAGTGACGCATCGCTGCGTGAAAACAGCGATGCATCACTTTTCACTGCGCACTCCTTGCGACACCAATGATGCGTCATATTTAATGTATGACGCATCATGTTGCAAGGACTTACAGATACGTCAGTATTTCTGACGTATCTGTAAACGCAAAAGTGACGCATTGCTGTAGTGTGTCACAAAAGTGACGCAACTCCAGCAATGGGTCCTTTCACATGGGGAAAGCCCCATGTGAAAGGGCTTGCGTCAGTCTTACGCCTGCTGTGAGGCAGGCGCAAGATTTTGACGCAACAGCATCCTAAAAGTGACGCAGTGAAATCTCATAGATTTCACTGCGTCATTATTATGAGGCTTTTTGCGGGGAAACGCCCCCTCTGCATACATACGCAGGTATAAAGTGGCGCAGGGGTTTAAAAAGTGACGCATCTACCTAGATGCGTCACTTTTTAAATATGGCGCAACAAGGCGCATGTTTTACGCCGCCGATGCGCCACAAAAAGTGACGCACCGGCGGCGCAAAACTTACGCAAGGCCTCATAAATGAGGCCCCAAGAATTTATTGAAATTCTTATGACGTGCGTTGCGTTTTGTGATGCCAAGTAGAAAATGTATTCCCTGGGCTATGACTGTGTTTCCCATTGCTTTTGTTAATATTTCAGATACACCATCCCAGTATGACAAAAGTTGAGGGCATGACCAGACCATATGGGGGAATGTGGCGTCTGTGTTTTTACAACTAGAGCCGATATCAGTGGACGTTGGATACATGCGTGCCAATTTATGCAGGGTTAAATATGTGTGATGGAGGTAAATACATTGGGTAAATTTCAGCCTGGCATTCATGGATATTATCTTGGGAAGCCCTATGCATTACGTCCATTGTTTGTCGGTAATTCTAGTTGACAGTGCTGTTTCCCAACATTTGCGCAGTGGCGCTAGTAGGGGCATCGCATCTGGTCCGAGGGAGTTGTAGATGGCTGTGATTGCCTTTCTGCCTGTACCATGTGTCACTAATGTTTTTAGCGTAGCAGATGTGATGGATTCGGTGTGTGTGTTCCCCCAAACTTGAAGCACTTGCTGCGTTAGTGTTGCATAGAACCAGAACACTTCATAATCGTACAGAGCATCAAAGTCGCATAATTTTGAATCCATGACTAAATCACCCTATGTGGTTAGTCTGGCTGTCAGCCATTCTGTCAATTCTGGTGTTTGAGGCAAGTGTAAGGGCCAGGGATCACCTTGAGGGGGAGGTCCGGGGCATATGGTGGTGATTGGTGACTAGACAATACATATTTCGGCCAACTATTATGAGCTGCTCTCATCACAAGGTTGCCCTGTTTCTTCTGCAGTGGTGTTTTGCAGCCAGACAGTTCTTCCAGCATAGCTGCCTTCCGAAGCGTAAAGGCCCAGGGGTCTAATTTGGCAAGATTACTTCTCGCCAACCATTGCATGGGCCATTGGAGTTGCACCGCTGCATAGTAGTGTTCACAGTTAGGTGCCCCTAAGCCACCCTCTGACAGGGAGAGGTATCGTTTCGGAAGTGCCACACTGGCCTTGGAGTCACCCCAGACCAGGGACACAAGTAATGACCTTTAGTCCTGGAATATTTACTGTGGAGTCTGTAGGGGATAACTGCGAAAAAAAGGAGTCTTGGGAGTAAAGGCATCTTGGAAATAGCAATACGACCCATAGAGGATAATGGTAGGCTAGTCCAGAATGTAAGTGTAGATTGGGGGCTAGCGATCACTTTGCCAAAATTGCCATCTATTAGATCTGCTGGGGAGGGGTAGATCTGAACCCCTAAGTATTTGAAGGAGTCCTAAGGCCTGGTGAGTGGAGGATTGGGTAAATACATCCTCTGTTCCATGGGTACAGGTGTCATTGGGAGCAGAACTGATTTGGACGAGTTTATTTTCAAACCGGAAAGCGGACATGAGCGTCCAATAGCTCCATAAGGCCCTGTAAGGCCTCATTTTAGTTTTAAAGATAGATCTATGCATCATCTCCATAAGGGTAAACTATGTGCCATTGTGTGTACACTTGTATACCCCAGTCCAAGAAACGACTGTGAAGCACACATGCCAGGGGCTCCATGGCCAGGGCAAATATGATGGGTGATAATGGGAATCCCTGCCTGGTTCCCCGCTCTATCACAAACGGGGTTGCAATGATATGTCCCATCTTCACCCTAGCTTATGGTTTAGTATATAATATTTTTACTCATCTTAGGAACTTAGGGCCCATGGTGAATCTCTCCAGCACTGCCAACAGGTATTCCAAGCCTGAGGTATTGAATTCTTTTTCGATATATACGGAGCAGCGATCCAGTGTTGCTTCCCTACCGTTTGTGCCCATTGCATCAGTTTAAATAATCAGCGTGACTTTAGACCTATGTTTTTCCCTGGAATGAACCTGTTCCGATCCGTGTGGACCAGTAATTGTACAGCGTCTATTAACCTGTTGGCCAAAATCTTGCCCAAGATTTTATGGTCTGAGTTCAGTAAGGATAATGGGCAACATGAACCCATATGGAGCGGATCCCTGCCAGGCTTTGGTAGCACCACCAGTGTCGCCTCCTGGAGAGAGGGTGGTAATGTGCCACAGTTTAATGACTCCCTGTAAACAGTATGTAAGCAGGGGGCTAACTGCATGTTGTATGTTGTGTAAAACTCTGAGGGCAATCCGTTCATCCAAGACGTTTTACCCCTCGCCAATTGCTTAATAGTCTCAGAAATTTTGGTCTCAAAAATGTGGCCCTCCAGCGTTGCGTATTGAGCTTGTGTTATCTGGGAGGGCTAATTGTTCTAGGAACTGTTGTATTACCTGTGGAACGCAAGCGACAAGGGCTTTGTACAGTGAAGTGTAATATTTATAGAAGGTGTCGTTAACCTGCTCCTGTGTCTTTACCAGTTGGTCATCTAGGGTGTGGATAACCAAAATGGGAGGCCGTTTGGAGTCGTTTTTTTGCAGCCATGCTAGTGTCTTACCCGCTTTGTGGCCCTCAGCATGTCGTCTGGCTAGATATTATTTATAATCTAAAGCACAGAGTCTATCCAGTGTTCCCTTATGTGTCAACCTGGCTTTCTCTAGTGCAGGTATTATGTGTGGGTCAGTGGGGAGATGCGTTTGCAGTGCTGTATTTCTGCTTTAGCTCCTGTAGCTTTTTGGTGAGCGAAATGCAAGACCTGTATACTGCTTTAATAACCTGCCCACGCAGAACAGAACCACTTTGAATGCATCCCACTTTATGCCTGCATGTGTTGCAGTGCATGCATTAGTTTGTATGTATGATGTAATAGATTGTAATATGGAGGCATGAAGTGTTGGGTCCTTGAGTGCCTCCAGGGGGAGACGCCAAGTTGGTATACTGGGTTTATGTGTTCCCCAAGTTAGCTATATTTGTAGGGGGCTATGTTCAGACAGCGTGTGGGCTAAATACTCTGCAAGGGATACTTTAGGGTTGGCAGCTACTGAACAACATATTGCATAAACTCTTGTGTACAAATCGTGGCTATTTGAGTAGTGAGAATATTTATGTTCTGTGGGGTGGTTACCTCGCCAGGCATCACTTAACTGCCTGTGCGTGACCCAGGCCTTCATATGTTGTGCAAGTCCATAGCCTGTGACCCTAGTAGCAGAGGGTGTGAGCGATCCAATTTGAGTGTTTCCGCAGCCTTGCAAAAGCTAGGAGCAGGATATTTGGTGGGCCAGTTGCAGAGCCTACTTAAGATGCGTCCGCCTGTCGCCATCTTTGCCGCGCCCCGAGACCCCTCACCAAAGATATCGACAAGGAGTGTGTGTTTTGGTGCAACTAAAATTGAAGAATCGAACTGGCACCCATCCCTCTGTAAAAAATATATTTGTTTCACTGGTGCACTCCTTATTTTATCTAAGTTCTCAGTATGTGAAATATAGGTCAACTGACTAAAAACAAATAAGCCTGCTACACAGTATTTGTTGGCTGCCGGATACACATTCTTAATTGTCAACGAATTGTTCGGGTAAACATGTGGCTGAATGACTGTGTGCACAGCCATGTACCTTAAATTGTTTTTCCAACCTTTACACAGAAATATCCCAAAAATATAACCACGTAATTGATCAATATTTTCTTAGAATTTTCATTGTTCTAAATACCCATATTCCATCATTACAGGTCATTCATAGTGATTCAATTAAATGTCATTAAATATACAAACAATTACATGGATTACAAAGTGCAAAAATATATTGTGAATGAATACATTCTTCATTGGTGTGACTCAATTTTATTCATACGATGCCCTATGCATTTCGGGACTCTTAGTCCCTTCTTCAGGGGCCTCTAGAAAACATAATTAAATCAATCAATCGGGGGTTTGTAAAGTGTGCTACAAAGTTAGGGCAGGGTCCTGTCCGTTGTGGCATTGTGGGGCAGAAATGAAAATTGCACTCTGGGCAGTGGGTAGGTACAACAAACGGGTCAGGGCTAAGGCAAGACTTCTAGCAACACTTACTTCTTTTGTTTATGTCTAGTAGCTGATTTTTAGAGTAAGAAAGTTTAGAAGTAGATTGGGGACTGAAACTGGCCCAGTGGCTGGCCCTAGGCCTGGGCCAGGCGTGGAGGGGCGCAGAGCAGCTGTGCTTTTACCTCCCTTGGTGCTCAGCATCTAGACCGCCAACCGCTGGTCCTCCTCTTAGGTGTTTCCGGGACTACCGGAAGTGTAGCAATCCCAAAAACTCTTGTTGCCAACCCTGAAGGAAAAGTGCGAGTGCTGCTCAAGGTAAGTTTTTGGTTAGGCTAAAACACATTAAATGAGGCGCAACAAAGTAAAACAAGGTCAAATTCAAATTCATATAATTCACAAAGTGCAAAATACAAATAAAAAACATCAATTTAATTGTGAAGTTAGACCGAGTCGTTTATAAGAAATGGTAGAGGGAATCCCTATTCAAAAATAGGAAGTGCTGTGAGGCGTGATAACCAGACGTTCACGAAATAGGAGCTATCTTTGTTCTCAAACCAGACACATAAGTATTTGTATAAGGCAGCTGGTTCCACTCAGTGCTATTCAAAATGTATCTCCCTCCACATCTTTCTCAGTTAGGAAGCCAGTTCATGAGAGTATTTTATTATGCTGATGATGTCTTGCTATTTGATCACAGCTCTATAGGTCTGCAGTATGTTCTTTAAACACTGCAACTCTACTCATCTGGTAAAGATTTCACAGCCATTCTGACCAAAAGCTAAATCCTAATATGTGTCAAGTCAAACCTTACATTTCAATAGTGTGTAGATAATATATGACTTTAAGAAGTCCTAATTTTTCGATACAGAGGGGTACTCTTTTGTAGTCCACTGAGCGGGAGACCCACCATGGAATAAAAAAAATCATTATGCATAGGGCTGGTAAATTCTGTCATTTGAGAACATCTATTTTCCTTAAGTTACTTCACTATTAATCAATGGGTGCTCAATCTACTTCCAGATATAATTTCCCAGTTGATTCTAGAGTGGTGTCAATCAAGTGAAAGTTCTTGTCACTCAGAAAAAATGCACCCAATCAGAATAGAAATTAACTTGGATTGGATTGAATTGTCTTCACAAGCTCTTGCTTGGAAGGCTCTTATCATTTCATATTGTATGATTATTTATAACTAACCTGGCACTCTTTCATCTTGGCTTCAATGTGAGTTGACCAAACCTAATAGCAGTTAATTGATCATTCTTTAGTTTGCTTATATTGCATTGAGGCTTCACAAATGGCATGAAATAAATATACCTGTCACTGTTATAATCTTTAAAAGAAAGCTGAAATCAGCTACTGGACAATCTTTTTTATGCACTACACTAACTATGCTCTATTTCCTCATATATTAGGTATGCCTCAATGTACAGAAATTCACTGTTTAAAGAGTTTTAGTCAGGAATATACAGGGTGTGCAGAGATGGGGACTTGATTTGGGAACAAGATGCAATGGACGCTGCACGAGAATCCCGGAAGGATGTAGTAGACAGGGCACATAGTGGCTGGGTCACTAGGACAGCTAAATCAACAACAAAAACCCACTGCTTGATCATTTAATGAATCTGCACTATGTCGGAGATGAAGAAACAAGGGAAACTGTCAATCCAGTGCCCTGGGAGTGCGGAATCCGGGGAACCACATGGGGGCAAACAATCAAAAACACATAACGAGAGACCTGGATTATATAACAATAACATTAGTTTAATTCAACATTTTCAGGTAACAAAATTTTCATTGGAATAACATTAGATAAATATCACATTACAAAACCATATCCTATGCATAAAAGATGCTATAGGTGAACACCAAACACACACTAGATCCTCACATACATACCACAAATGCATGCAACCTCATTCACACAACACAAAGTTCAATGACTTCACCTAGAAACTCCTAAGAGATGGATAATATTAAATATGCATCTCAATATGCAAAGCTTAACAATAATTTGCTTGATATACTGCAATCACGGAGTGGATATAGGTGTTAAATGGTGGTAAAAGATGGAGATGTATAAATAAAGACTAATGTTAAGAATGGATAAAATAAATCGACAAAAAACTGAAAAATGATGAAAAGGAATTGAGTACAAAAAGTAGAGAAATGAAGAGTACATATACCAATTTGATGTGTTGGATTCATTAAGCAATGGACAAGACTGTCCATCTCGAGCCACCTTAGAGACCTACACTGGTTGAAAGTTGAAAACCGGGTCCGGTTTAAGGCCTTGACCTACATGTTCAAGATTAGAGCGGGAACCGCACCACGGTATTTGCAGAAACTGGTTAAGCCTCATGTACCTGTACGCAATCTTCGCTCTTTAAATGGAGCAACTTTCACAGTACCCAGATTCAAACTGGCCCGAATGGGAGGTAAATCTTTTTCCCGCCTGGGACCAGTTCTTTGGAATTCCCTTCCTTTAGCCCTGCGGAAAGAGGAGAACTATGCCAGTTTTAAGAAACAAGTTAAAACCTGGCTGTTTAATAAATAACTGTTTAAATAAATAGCGGCCAATGTGTTGTCAACAGTTGCTTTCTGTGCTTTGCCCTTTTTAGCCATGGCGCCGGGAAACCCTTTGTGGGTATCTGTGCGCATTATAAATGCAAAAAATAAAAATAAAATAATAATATAAATAAGACTGTGCTGCTTAAAATGGGATAGAACTTGGTCCCAGTCTGTGTTTGTGTTAATTTGCAAAGTACAATTGGACAGAGCGAGTATCTAGCATTGCACGCCATAACTAGTCTGAAGCTGTTAAGCATTTTTTCAAAACAAGAGTATAATAGAGGGAATACAAAGGTGTGCATCTCACCACCCCATATGTACAATTTAAAACAACTTGCTAAGTCTTAAACTCACCTTTGACTACACACAGGTCACCCTAAGGTAGGCCTTCGATAGCCCTATGGCCAGGGTGTTGTGTAGGTAAAATGTAGTACATGTGCCTTTATGTATTGCATGTCTTGTTAGTAACATACCGCCTATTTCATTTTTCATAGCTGTGAGGCCTACTCCTCTCATAGGCTAGCATTGGGAATACCCTGATATACTTTTAAGTGATACTTCCTGATCAGAAAAGAGTGAAGTTGCCATGTTTGGTATGTTTAGAATAGTGATGATAAATCCTGCTTACTGGTGGAGTTGAATTTTATATTACTATTTTAGAAATGCCACTTTTAGAAAGTGTTTGAGAAGAAAAAGTGCCCCCCACTTGTTTTTCAGAACTGCTCTTAATTATGAGCAACACATCCACTCGGATTAGATATGTTCGGTATGTTTATTTATACCTTGAGTTCAACAGTTAATTTAGAAAATTCTGTACATTTCATGTCAGACAAAGAACACCAAAGAATTGACATAAATTTTAAACATACAAAAAGAAAAAATCACAAATATATCTACTATACACAACAAAGCATGACATCAATTTTAGAAAAAGTCACAAAAATCAAAAAATGAAAACTTCTTTTCACAGTAATAAGCAAAGTCACAAATGAAAGGAGATATCACGACACATCAATTGTTGCACAACACTCGTTTTTTTGGGTCGTGTTAGTTATTTGTTATGGATGCCTGTTATTTCTATCCCCTTTCTTGCCGACGCGTTTCGAACTTCGTACATCAGTTACGAGTTCTCTTCAGGGCCTTGTTATTACTATATGCCTGTGTGTAAAAGGAAACGCTATTTAAAATCCAATCTTGGGTCTCATCTCCTAAGATCACTTAGGGTCTACTGCAATTTTTAAAAAAAAGCAAATTACCTGGGCAGTGGCCGGGTTTATCCTATGTCTTGTTCTGGGTCATTGAGATTTCAGTCTACAGGATGTTAAAAAATCAGTTTAGAGTCAAATACCAGTATTAACCCTGCAATCACCTCGGCAGACATTACAAGACATACCTTTAAAGTAGTTTTTGGTACGGTGGGGCATCTCCCTATGGCTCGGGGAAGCTTCAATCACCTGGGGGAAGGGGCGAGGAGGGAATCAGTACAAGCAGAGTGAATCTATACAGAAGCCAAGACAAGTTGGTTATGGGGCTTCCCTTACCTCGTAAGGTGCCCCGTCGGCTTCGGGAGTGTTTCACTTTGCGCCTCAGTGGATCGGTCGGTTTCTCGTGGCTGATCAACCGTGCCGCGTAATGACTCACAACTATTCTCCGGTCACGTAAGCTGTTGGGAAGAGGAGGAGTTGGTTTTACATATGGCTCGCTCTGCAAAGCAAACACAGGTCACGCATCAAAAAGAAGGTGTTAAGTGCCCCTATGGTCCAACACTTTCTCGACCTAGACCACAGTGAAACGGATTTCAAATGGACCGTACTTTGTACAGTACCGCCATCAGGTAACAAAGGCCCGATTGACATAGAGGAGACCCTGTTAAGAAAAGAGGCTTATCTGATCTTAAAATTTAATAGCGCTCAAAACGGATTGAACACTCTGTCCGAGGTGTCCAGATTATAAAGCACAAGTTGAATGGGACTCCATGAGGCCTCATGGTCCCACTTTGATGAAAGGGTACTAGAGGATGATACACGCGAGTAACTAGAACTACAACTCCCAGAACACCTACGGTCAGGTGGCCGCATTTAGTCTCGGGGCAGTCTCACCGCCGCCCTCGACATTGAGTCATTTGGAAAGCGAACCGCTGAGCGAGAGGTGAGCGAAGACACTATATGCTAAACTGAGACGGGCTGCTTTGCAGAGCGAGCCATATGTAAAACCAACTCCTCCTCTTCCCAACAGCTTACGTGACCAGAGAATAGTTGTGAGTCATTACGCGGCACGGTTGATCAGCCACGAGAAACCGACCGATCCACTGAGGCGCAAAGTGAAACACTCCCGAAGCCGACGGGGCACCTTACGAGGTAAGGGAAGCCCCATAACCAACTTGTCTTGGCTTCTGTATAGATTCACTCTGCTTGTACTGATTCCCTCCTCGCCCCTTCCCCCAGGTGATTGAAGCTTCCCCGAGCCATAGGGAGATGCCCCACCGTACCAAAAACTACTTTAAAGGTATGTCTTGTAATGTCTGCCGAGGTGATTGCAGGGTTAATACTGGTATTTGACTCTAAACTGATTTTTTAACATCCTGTAGACTGAAATCTCAATGACCCAGAACAAGACATAGGATAAACCCGGCCACTGCCCAGGTAATTTGCTTTTTTTTAAAAATTGCAGTAGACCCTTAGTGATCTTAGGAGATGAGACCCAAGATTGGATTTTAAATAGCTTTTCCTTTTACACACAGGTATATAGTAATAACAATGCCCTGAAGAAAACTTGTAACTGATGTACGAAGTTCGAAACGCGTCGGCAAGAAAGGGGATAGAAATAACAGGCATCCATAACAAATAACTAACACGACCCAAAAAAACGAGTGTTGTGCAACAATTGATGTGTCGTGATATCTCCTTTCATTTGTGACTTTGCTTATTACTGTGAAAAGAAGTTTTCATTTTTTGATTTTTGTGACTTTTTCTAAAATTGATGTCATGCTTTGTTGTGTATAGTAGATATATTTGTGATTTTTTCTTTTTGTATGTTTAAAATTTATGTCAATTCTTTGGTGTTCTTTGTCTGACATGAAATGTACAGAATTTTCTAAATTAACTGTTGAACTCAAGGTATGAATAAACATACCGAACATATCTAATCCGAGTGGATGTGTTGCTCATAATTAAGAGCAGTTCTGAAAAACAAGTGGGGGGCACTTTTTCTTCTCAAATACTTTAATTAAGGTCCAGCCTCTCCACTTTCTAAGTACCTAACTCCTTCACTTTAACAACTTTTAGAAAGTGGGCATTTCTCTGTACTTATGACTCTTTAAGCTTTTCAGCCTGCCTCCAATACACGTCCGGTTAGGTGACAGCTATACATGGTATACATTTTCCAGACAGCCACAACACAGGAAGGGCTGGGTGTGACAGGAAATACATCTACATTCATATGCATACTGATAGTTTTCCTGAACTGGGAGAGGAAGAGATGTGTCACAATTACTTTTGAACAGGTGGTGTCCTGACAGGAGCCAGAACTGGATTGAAATGGATTGTTGCACATGCCAAGGGTTCCTCTAAAATCACCCCTCCATCAAAGACACTTTTGAGTATTAGTACTGGGGCTCTGACACCATGATTTTAGATACTGTGTTGGACTTGTAACAAGACACCGCTGGCTCTACAAACTGCACATTACCAGATGACTCTTGTGCTGCCAGGAGAATCCTCCATTTTGCTTACAGCTTTGCTGTGTTGGCCTGCTGCCTGCTAAGTGCTGGGCTGCAGGAGGGACTGCTACTTTGCATCTTGTCTTATGTTCTGGCTTGCTGCCAGTCTCCCTGCTTCTGTGCCCTACCAGTGCATGCCAAGGGCTTGCTTGCTTGGCCTTCTCTGTTAAAGAAGCCACAGGGCTATCAAAAGACTTCCTGTGTTCACTGTTACATTGGGACTCTGCCACTGGTGAGGTCAGTATCATGCAACCTTGACCACGATTGGAGGATGACTGATCAGGGACTGAGCACATTTTTTTCACTCCCAAAAGTGTCATGCCGCTGTGGCCAAGCTCAGACGTTCCTGTGACCTTGTGCTTCATCATGGATCTTCCTTTGCCAGAGTGGTACTGTCACGACGGCTGGTGTTTGAGGGCAGCAGCTTTAAAGGAGCTGCGCAGAGCCTCTCCCCTTGGCTCTTCAAAGACATGTCATCTAGCAAAAAGGGGCAGGCCAGTCACATGAGAATCAATAGCCAGCTTCGCCCTCAGAGCCTCATCATGTGTGAGCAGTTAGTCGAGACTGTGATCCGAAGGGGCGGGCCCCCTCCCCAAGGTCCACCGGTATTCCTACAGGTGTCTTACCCCTACAGCACTGTTTTTGGTCAGAGAGAGCAGGTCCCCAGGGTTGCAAGGGACACTCTAATTACATTAAGGTACTATGTTGTGGGAGGCTGCACCTTGTGGGCACAGGGAGGGTGAGGGACCCAGTGAGGACTCTTGCGGGTGTCCTAAGCTTGTGCCTTCCTACCTTTACACTGTGTGATGCACCTTGGATACATTTGAGCTCCGTAACCATTATGGGGGGAAACCTCAATCGAGGTCCACGAGCGCGGCAGAGTACTGCAGCAAAGAACTTACCTGACTTCAGTAGACTGTGATTCAAAAATTACCGTATCATGTCTAGCAGGTGCACAGGTGCTTCTGTGCCCTACGTATGATCCCTGATTACAAGATAAAGTTTAGTAAGAGTGCACTTGTGCTGCACCCTATGTGCTTATGGTGATATTTTGTGATCCATGTACTTTTCCCCAACCTAACAGGCATTGCATGTGCTGATGGTTTAATGTGCAAATTATAGTATCTTTATTACATAATACTGCATAGAATCTCTTATTGTGGTGTGTTCATTGTGTTGCTGTGTGAGTGTGTTGCACAAACGCTTTACACATTGCCTCTAATGATAAGCCTGCCTGCTCTGTGCCAAGCTAACAGAGGATGAGCACAGCTTATCTTAGGTGTGTAACAGACTTTCCCTGACTAGAATTGATGGAGGGTTCTGTGGTATTGGGTTCTCCAGGCCTACATACTCCGCAGAATACCCACTACACCAAAAGAACTGTTGGCACGGAAACTGGAAAATGCAAAAGACAAGTTTATTAAGACCCCATGGGGTGGTGGTACATTCCTACAGCACCCTTCGGCAATGCAAGAAGTATCACACCGAACATCGGTGCGAGTCCTTCTTTTATACAGTTTTCAAACATAAGAAAGGTAGGCGGTACATGGTTACAGAGTTTTAGGTACATATATGGTCATTTTTGGAACCCAGCCAACTCATGGGAGGGGTTACAACTCCACTGGTCAGTTTGGCGGAACATTCCTAAGGGGTGACTGGTCAGTCGGAACTGCGCATGTACAGGCTTGACCGTTACTAAAAATAGCCTGTTGCTGGGCAACCTCGAGTGGTCAGTGGCACGGACAAAGGACTAAAGGGCACGCTGGGCACGAGGCGGCTCATTCTCTAAAATGGCCGTCGTAACATACAAAATGGCGTTTTCGAGTAAGGCCAAGATAAGGAGAATAACGTGTAGCAAAGCTAAGCGCTAACCCAGCCATCGTCAAATTACGACAGACGACCCTTTTAGCGTTTAGCTGAAGCTACCTCATAGTGAACATAGTCAGGATACTCATCTTCTATATCGATCGACATAATCTGAGCCACTTCTTTATGAAGCATTAATTCATTTTGAGCAAAAGCTCGTCTAGATGGAATACAAGCTGATAAACACATAGAAAATAATGCAGGGCCACATTGTATACATAGGCATAAGAATAATAATATCCTAACTATGACACATAAGATTGTCAGTAGCTTCCAGCCCCATGTACTAAGTATTGACCAGAACCACCCCGAAAAGGTCCATGTACCATTGTCCGGATGTATCTCAGCAGCAATTTTATGTAATTTGGATATGGCATCATATACAGATGGTGATTTGTCAGGCACATAAACGCAGCAGCTACTTCCGATAGTCCACATGCCCCCCCTCGATCGGCTAGAACTACATCTAGAACCATCCGGTTCTGGAGCGTTACAATTCTAGATATCTGAAGTTCTTCAGTTATATTCCCCAATGCGAAAGCAGTATCATTAGCAACAGCTTCAACAACACGAGTTAATCGTCGTATTTTCCGACTATTTAGAGCGGCTCCCACAAATGAAAACAAACCTAGGTTAAAATCTACATATTGTTGCAGTGCAGTATCAGTCTGATCAATATCTTCAAGGACTACAGCCCTTTTGACCCTGTTTAGCACAAAATCATGGTATAAAACATAATCATTATGGTACATTGGTGGGGCGATAAATACAGGGGGCAATACAAAAGAGATATAACATGTGCCTAACCATCCTAACGGGAGACGATGATAACCTTTATTGCCACAGATGAAGTATGTATTTCGGGATGCTACGAATGAGATGCCATTTGGACTGTCAAAGGTAAGTGTGGTGTTACATTCACTTTTGCCAACCGGGATTGTACCTTTATTACGTATGCAAAGATCAGCCTTAGTATCTATGACATTAATAACATGAGAGTTGGACATGTTAATGTTCCGTTGGTTGCTGTAAATTCGGGGTGCAGACACGTTGTCAGGGCGGTACTCTTCCCATTCAAATCGAGTACCCTCAGCTTGTGGATAACCGTCCCATCATGATAACATATCTTGTTTAACCGGAAAAGCACCCCCCCTTTTGTTGGCCATCGCAGAGTGAACAGAAGAGTATACCAGGCATTGCAAGAACCATTGTGAGAAAAAGGGAGCGGGATAAGCGGTGTGCCCCCTTTCTTCTGATGTCCAGGCAACATCCCACATACCCAACAGTTAGAAGTGTTCGTCATATTGTGAGTATGATGCAAAATTTGAATGAAGCTATTATTCAAGTAAGTCTGTCGGTGCCATTCTTCATGATAGGGTAAGGTGAAATGAAAATGTTCAGATGGAGCCGGGGTAGTTGGCAGTAAATGTTCTAGTACAGGTACCACAAGTTCTACTACCCAGGCTATCACTGCTATAACCACAATTGTCAATACAAACAATATAGCACCAAGAATTATTTTGTCTCGTGATGCAGAAGACGCCATAGTTCAAAAGAGTTCACAATATCTCAAATATACAACTAAAAAAATAAAAATGTGAGTGCTGAGCTCCGAGGTAGCCGTTGTTTTCTTCTCCGGGGTCAAGACGGGTGTCGCTACTCTAAGCAGAACTGATCCCCCCCCTTGAGATTCCCGGCTTCCGTTTCACAAACCCCAGAGCGGTAACTCAACCAGTCTTGCACCAAAAAATAAAAATCTTCCTCCTATCGTGGCCGCAGATTGTATCGTTGTTGTCCAGAAACAGTGTGGTCCGGGAAGGCTCCCTCAGATTCGGCCGACATCACAGCTGGGCTCTTTTCCTCGTCCAAGATATCTCTGTAATCAGATAGCACAGTAGGATTCACCAGGTCCGGAGAGACACGGCGGCAGTGAGTTGAATGCACCCACCGCTTCCTGTTGGTCACTCGCACAGCCGTTCGAGTTGCAAGCAGGACTTGCTCGGGGCCACGCCACCTCGGTTCCAAGCTATTCGCTCTCTCAAACGATTTGACCATCACAAAGTCGCCAGGACGAAGATTGTGAGCCTCTCCAATGGAATTGTCAGGGAGCGCTTCTCGAACCTGTTGGTGAATAGAAAGTAAATCATTTGTTAATCGTGCCAAATAATCGTTCATCATTATACAAGGCACATCATGTAACAATCGCGGCTTAGGAACTCCCCATATATTCATTGGTCTTCCAAACACCACTTCATAAGGTGTGAGACCAGTTCGAGAGTGGGGCACTGATCTAATAGAGAGTAACGCTAACGGCAAAGCATCTGGCCACTTCAAAGACGTGGATGCCACAATCTTAGCCAACTTTAGTTTCAAAGTGGCATTGTACCGCTCGACAAGACCTGCTGACTGAGGGTGGAACACAGCGTGAAACTTTTGCTGAATCCCCAATCCCTTCAGCACATATTCCACAATTTTTCCAACAAAATGAGGACCATTATCGCTCCACAAAAATTTGCAAACTCCATATCGAGGGAAGTACTCTTTGAGCAAAACCTTAGCTGTTGTCAAAGCTGTATTATCTTTCGTGGGGAAGGCCTCAACCCATTTGCTAAAAGCACATACCACCACCAAGACATACTTAAGGTTATTGCAACGCTCAAGCTGGATATAATCCATTTGAAGTACCTCGAATGGTGCAGAAGGTGGAACGAACCCTCCTTTCGGAGTATGCGTCCCTTTTGCAGGATTGTGCTGCAAACATATCAAACAGGTCTGCACTACTCTCTTGGCAGTGTTGGGAATCTCAGGATGCTCCCAAACTCGTGTTAACAATCGAGTAATCGCAAGAGCTCCAACATGTGCCAACCCATGTGTCATCTGGACCATCGCTTGCAAGTAAGCTGCAGGCAATTTCCATCGTTCCATATCCTTGCTCCTCCAACAACCCTCATCTTCCAGCACCCCCTCTGCTGCCCATGTTACAAGTTCTGCTTCAGTCGCTGATTTCTGGATGTCTAATATCTCTGCTCTAACATCATGCCATCGCTCCGCCTGCGACTTCACTACATACATGGGGGAGTCGTTTCGTGACATAGCTGTTTGTCTTGCTATACTGTCTGCAAAGGCATTGCCTTGTCCCACTTTGTCGGTGATCTTTTTATGTGCACTACATTGATTATCGCCACTTTCTTCGGACAAAGCAACGCGTTTAGGAGATCACGCACTAGTTCTCCGTGCATAATGTGTACTCCATGCGAAGTCAAAAACCCACGCTCTCTCCAGAGTAGGCCAAAGTCATGCGCTACTCCAAAGGCGTACCGGCTGTCTGTGTAGATGTTCATACATAAGCCAGCACTCAGTTCGCAGGCTCTTGTCAAAGCTATCAGCTACGCTGCTTGGGCCGATTTCTGGGGTATTCGTGCTGTTTCTACCACCGTCTTAAGTGTCGTGATCGCATATGCTGCAGAAGTTGTGCCATCTGGCAGCCTCAAACACGATCCATCAACCCACAGTTCCCCATCCACATCTGGAAGTGGCATATCCTGTAAGTCGACACAACACTTTGTTTGTTCCTCGGTCAGGAAAACACAATCATGGTGCTTTTCCTCCTGGCCCTCATCAACCGGATATGGCAATAAAGTGGCAGGGTTCAGGGTAGCGCATATTTTCAGTGTGATATGTGGCGCCAGGAGTGTGAGCTCATATCCTGTTAAACGTGCGCTCGTAAGATACCGTGTTTTCGTTTGATTTAACAGGGCATCTACTGCATGGGGAACTAGCACCAACAATTTGTGCGACAGAACTATTCCCTCACTCTGCCGTATAGCTACTGCTGTTGCTGCAACCGCTCGAAAACACCCAGGTAACCCTCGCGCTACAGGATCAAGGATGGCTGAGAAATACGCACATGGCCTCTGCTTATCCCCGTGTGTCTGCACTAACACTGATAACGCGCACCCATCTTTCTCGTGCACGTACAACGTGAAAATCTTTGTGTAATCTGGTGTACCTAACACAGGTGCAGAACAAAGGGCTTGTCTCAATTGGTCAAAAGCAGTCTGACATTCATCTGTCCATTCAAGGGGCATTGGTGTAGTTTTGGACAATAACGCTAACAAAGGTTTGATAATATGCGAAAACCCCATGATCCACTGCCTACAAAAGGACGTTAATCCTATAAAAGCGCGCACATCTCTCTGAGTGCGGGGACTGGTGTATCTAAAATCGCTTGAATTCGATCAGATGTTAATGCACGCCCCTCCTTAGACAAAAGATGACCGAGGTAGGTCACCTTGGGTCTACAGTATTGTAGCTTCTTCTAAGAGACTTTATGATTATTCTGGGCCAAAAAGGAAAGCAAGGCAAGTGTACTTTCCTCGCATTGTGCATAAGTGTCTGCAGCCAATAGGAGATCATCAACATATTGTATAAGGGCTACTCCAGATTGCAATTCAAAGGAGTCAAGCTGTCTTTTTAAAGCCTGGCTATAAATGCTAGGACTCTCTGTGTAACCTTGAGGAACACGACAAAATCTATACGATTTATTATTTAACGTGAAGCCAAATAGGTATCTGCTGTCAGGATGAATGGGAATGGAAAAGAACGCATTCTTAAGGTCAATAACAGAAAAGGTCGTTGCAGTTGGTGGAACCAAAGTAAGCAGTGTCGTGATATCAGACACCACCGGGTATTGGGGAATGACAATTTTGTTAATTTCTCTCAAATCAATAATAAATCGATAGACTTTGTCGTCGGTGTCTTTTTTAAGAATCGGAAGAATAGGGCTTTTACAAATATTGTAAGAAACTTCCTCCACTACTCCTGCAATGATCAAATCCTGAACAATGTGCGTCAGGGCAATTTCACCTTCCCTAGAGATCTTGTACTGCGGTACACGTGGCAAAGTGATTCCCTCCTTAACAGTAATTCGAATAGGCGGGATAAGCATCTGACCCACATCCGTATCTGAGGTCGCCCATAACATGTGTGGGAGAGAGGCTAATGCTTCAATTTCCTTCATGGTACAAAATCTGTCTGAGTATGGATAATTGTCATTCAAAATAACCCGCACTCCTTCAGGAGCGCAACGTATCGTTGCTCGAAAATATTTGAGCAAATCAATGCCCATAATATTATCTGGAGTGTGGGGCGACAACAAAAATGGACAAAAACTAAAAAATTTGTCAATACAAAATGCAAGAGGTTGTGATAATGGGCTTGGAGAGGGTGTGCCATCGAACCCTATACATGTTATCATTTCGCCAGACAGGGGAGCCCTTGGAACCATGTTTTTAGACAAAGCACTACGAGTAGCTCCTGTGTCAACTAAAAACTGATCAGTAGAACCCAAAATGCCCGCTGATACATATGGACCTCTTTGATCTACTGGCACTTCAACCGATTCCACACCCCATCCTACGCAATCCTATGCATGCACATAATCCTGATTCTCCCCATTCTCACCCTCCGATATCTGATACTGATTCCGTCGATCAAAGGTGTTTCGTTCATCCTGACCACCACCCCTCGTTTCAAACCTACCACGATCACCTCCACCACCTCTCGCTCCCGAATAACTATTCCGCGACCTTCCACTTCCTCGACCACGCTGACTACGTTGCTCACGAAGCACCGGACAATCGTCAGCCCAATGTCCAAATTCTTTACAATATGCGCATTGGTCCTCAGCAATGTCGGTACGACCGTACGACGCATTACCCCCTCCTCGCCTGCCTTTATCATTCCCTCTAGATTGCGCACCGCAAACCTGCGCCAACATCACCTTCGTCTTCAATTCCTTCGCTTTCTTATCAACACTTTCTTTAGCCTCTATTTCCTGCCGCTCGTAATACTGCGCCATAGTTAACAAAGACGCAGGGGTCGCTGTGGTCCAGGAACTTTCACTTGTTTTCAATCTTTTTGCAATCTCCGGTAGGAGATTAGCCACATACTTATCTACAAACAGATGCCTACCCGTATCATCTGTTAACGATTGCCCACTGTAATCATGAAACGCTTCTTCAAAACGTGTGAAAAAGTCAGAAACCGATTCATCTATTTTCTGTTTGCACGATGCTAACATGGTCCAATCAATCTTTTTAGGGGGAACAAGCGTTTTTAATTTATTTAAAATAGCTGTTGGTAGGTCTAAAATCAACCGACATGGTTTGCATGCAGGCTCCCTGTCTAAATCAGCCTGGCCTATATCCCTCCACGTTGCCCCAAACATTGCTTGATCATCAAACTTACGAATCGCTCTCCACATATCAGGGGGGAGAATTAATCCAAAGAAAAGGTCTATATCAACAAGAGTCATAACACAAGAGGAAATGGCCCCCTCCACCCCTTCATAAAAAGCTGCCGGATTTTTACGGGGATCAGGTAAAGCATTTTTCAATGCCATAACATCCGCTCTGTTCCAAGGCGTATACACCCAATTATATATAAAATACCCTTTCGCATTTGCGGACGTTTTATCATCGTCTGTACCTTGCCCTTTAGGAGGAACATACAAAGGTGCAGCTTCACGCATAGGCATAACATGCACTTTAGAATTCTTATCTGCTCCAAAGATAGAACACTCTTTGGTAAATCCCGTCGGCCCTGGCAAGGACTTCTCCGCGGCCTTTTGTGCTTCCCGCAATCTGGACGCCTCATCCCGTAGCTGGACCAATCGTTGGAAAAAGGTATCCGCATCTGAAATATCAAACAAACCTTTACGCATTTGTTCATGATAGACTGATACTTCCTTAGGTTCTAAGTCCTCTGAATTCTTACGAAACCGCTCAACAACTTCATCCGCAAAAGTACCTAAGAAACACATCTGTTCTCGTTCCGACCACATTTTCCTTTCAGCATTAAGTTCTGACAAAGTAATTCTATTCAAATTCAATTTTCTAGCAAACCCTCGTAAATCCGAAGCTCTCTGCGCAGTTAACCTCGTACTCGTCTTATCCTGACCTTCATCACCGGAATCCTCGGACGGGGCCGTAGGCTGAACATACGGAGGCGGAGATCAATCTAATAACGAAAAATCATCAATTTCATTATTATGGACAGGATAAAGCGGACGTCGAATAGGAAAGTGACCGGTCGTTTGCAAATTACGTTCCCGTGCCTCCCTCTCTTTCTTCTCCTGCGACTCCTTCTCCTCCAGCTGTAAAGCTTTATCTCGAGCAGCCTTGCGCTGCTCTTTGTCCGCCAAGGCAATCTCACGCTTCATACGTTCGCGCACCGCTTTCTCCCACATTCGCACACAATCAAACATGTCCTGTCTAGACCTGCGCTGAAACAAACATTGCTCCACAAACTGAACCTTTCGTAAATCAAACGACCCATGTAGTGGCCATTGCAACTCCGGATCAGATCTGGTATATTTATGCCATAATTTACTGTACAGTATAGGGGGAAGGCCAAATTTGACATACATATCACGATTAGGTGTTCCCTCTGGGGGAGCCGGCTGAGATTTGTTTAACCTATATGTGGTACCATTTCCAAGACAGCACATCCCTCGGAGTGTGCTTAAAACAGGCATGTTCAAAAAGTACCACGAAAACGTGATACCGTAAAAATGGCACTTACGATACTTCACACAAATGTGCCGCTCAAAGTACAAACACAATTAGAGAAACATCTCTACATGCCTGCCTATGTGAAGTGCACTGCACATATGTATTTCAAATTCACAAAGTCAAAATGTTAGCTAACTCAAATCATAGTCACATTCATAGAACTTCAGTAAGCGTCCGCAGACTACCTTACCGATCACAAATCTTACCCAAATCTCAAATATCCAGATTCCAATTGCCAAGGTCTTTGATCGAATCAGCCAAACGGGCACTGTACAGCAACGCAGACGAGCAGGATCTCAGTCGGAGACCGGCGCCACCTGGAAGGTCAGATCAGAAGGAAGGGAAGAAAACACCGTGGGTGCCAAGACTCGGGTCACTCAGTGGCAGCGTACGCGTCCATGGCGAGTTTCCAATCCTTCGTCACGACTTCTCCTTCGGGCATCCGAGTCGCCGATGAGTCCCTTCGTGGTTGCCAATTTGTGGTATTGGGTTCTCCAGGCCTACATACTCCTCAGAATACCCACTACACTGAAAGAACTGTTGGCACGGAAACTGGAAAATGCAAAAGACAAGTTTATTAAGACCCCATGGGGTGGTGGTACATTCCTACAGCACCCTTCGGCAATGCAAGAAGTATCACACCGAACATCGGTGCGAGTCCTTCTTTTATACAGTTTTCAAACATAAGAAAGGTAGGTGGTACATGGTTACAGAGTTTTAGGTACATATATGGTCATTTTTGGAACCCAGCCAACTCATGGGAGGGGTTACAACTCCACTGGTCAGTTTGGCGGAACATTCCTAAGGGGTGACTGGTCAGTCGGAACTGCGCATGTACAGGCTTGACCGTTACTAAAAATAGCCTGTTGCTGGGCAAACTCGAGTGGTCAGTGGCACGGACAAATGACTAAAGGGCACGCTGGGCACGAGGCGGCTCATTCTCTAAAATGGCCGCCGTAACATACAAAATGGCGTTTTCGAGTAAGGCCAAGATAAGGAGAATAACGTGTAGCAAAGCTAAGCGCTAACCCAGACATCGTCAAATTACGACAGATCTGCCTGGCTTAGATGCATTTCCTAGCCAACCAGAACCCTCATTTCTAACAGTCTTAATTTGCCTTTAGATATCAATTTCAACCTGGAGATTTCAATGCCTGGCAGACTCACGAGTCACTGGGTGATATCCAGGGCTAGATTTACCATGCCTTTGCATCACACTTGTGTCATACAAACCAATGAGGTGACTGATTGGTATGTAGTACACAGTAAAAGGTTTAATTTACACTGATTGTTCACTCTTGTGTTGCGCAAAAACTGCATTGGGTCATACAGTTTCAAGCACTATTTTAACGTTTGCAAGTCAGGTGTCTCAAGGAGAAACCATTGCAAAACCCATGTGATGGACTTAGCCCTGTCTGCAGGGTCACTCGCAAACCTTTTGCCCTCACCCTCCAATTTTTTCTGACTTTGTTTTTGTTGGCCTTAGGACTGTGTGCTCTTTACCAGTTCTGCCACTGCTAATTTGCTTGTACTCTCTCCTCTAACAATAGTAAAATAATCACGCCTGATTGGCACATTAAATTTACTAATAGGTCATTGGTAAAGTGGTATGCCACATATCCATTGCTTACAAATTAAATGCTACTTGTGGGCCTGCAGCCCATATAAGTAGCCCCTTAAAACATGTTCCAGGTTATCAGGCAATTATTAGCCTGCAAATTACTATTTAATGTATTTGCAACATATGTTTGCGATACTTTGTCATCAACGGGTGGAAGCGAGACAGGGCAAAAGTTTTTGGGATCAATTCCGATTGTTACAGGTTAGACATGAAAGTGCCTGTTTTAAAGAAAGTGGGGATTTCAGTTTTCACAAGTGAGGAATTTACTAAGTGCCTTGAGGGGTAATCATTCCTTGAAGTAGTGATTTAAGGGAGAATAATTATCTGAAGTAGTGGTTTTAAATTGAAGGGTGGGCATTGATCAAGGGGAAACTGGTTTTGTGGACTGCGCTACCTGCGTCAACTCAGCTTCTGATATCCAGGGCAAATTTCCAAGTGCAGGATTCAACATAAGTCAGTCTTGTTACTATTGTGTGTCTAACCTCAGCAAAATAATTATTAAGGCAATCACATAATTCCTGGGACGGTTTGCCGCAGGCTGCAGCCTCAATGTGTCACTTAGATATTTTAATAACTCACAAATCGATTTATCAACATTTCTAAAAGTTATTTTTTCATAGTAAAAGCTTTACTTAGTCATAATGCGTAGCTGTTTATATGATTTTAATTGTGAGTTATTGAGTTGTTCGTATCCTTAGGTTCATAGGTATGCCATTTACGTTGAGATCTGCACAATTTATCTTTAGCGTCTTTCAGGTTCTGCGAGTAACATTTACAATGTGTGGAGGAAGATGAGCTAATTAACCGTATCTGCTGATTAATGGATTTGTTGAGCCAGGAATTAAAAAGAGCACAATGTTCCCCGATTTGATTAATGGGAACGAAAAAGGATTAATTGAGTTGGTGCAAAACTTCATCAGGTTTTAAGACTCTCCACTGTTCTGTGGCTGAAGTTTTCTTGTTAGGAAATGATAACACACCTAGGTCAGCTGCTCCCCATTTTATACCAAAATGATTAGACGATGGGCAATTGCTCAACTGACATAACATCTAATATTAATGTCAGAGCTCCATAATTGATGCAACGGATGGTCATTTTCATGTATTGGAACCTGAATGTGCTGGGCTAAAGTTAGTGATGAAAGAAGTTCATTAAATGCAAAGGCTGTAGGTTTAGCTGGTAAGTCATTAGACCGGTAACTTAAATAATCAACAATAAATACTCTTTTGGAAATCATGAAAACTGAGCTAATATGTTGAAAAAAATCTATATGGAAACTTCCACAGTAACCTCGGGGGGTCATATATAAATAAAATTAGTAAATTGCAACTATTTCTTTTTATATAAGCAGGAGGTTATCCGTCTCTCATAAATAAGTTTCAGGCTGGGTGGTTCCTGAGAAGTACTCTTTAAAAATCACAGCAATCCCACCTCCAGCTTTGTTCCGTTTAAGATTTTGGAAAACTAGGGTCGCCAGAGTCTGCAAGTGCGCAAGATGGCCGCACTTGCAGTGCAGGAGTCAAAATCCGCCATCATCCTGCCTCATTGCCCCTCATTCACCGTTACAGTCGAGACCACAGACTCCTTGTCCACTTGGGACTGAGTCGGCGTCCTTAAAGGCCTTTGAAGCCTGGATTTGCGGTTCCTGGGGCCTGCACGCTTCTGGACTGTGTGCCAGCTGCTACGGTTGCGTAGGCCCGGGCCCTGGCTCACCATAGCGCACATCTAGACATATCAGGGAAACCCCTGCAGGATAAGGGAGGCTTATTGAACTACCGATTTTGTCTGCTGAGCCAGAGCAGAGCCCGAAGGACATCCCTGAAATGTCTTTGCTGCACGCACAGCACTCAGGCACATCAGGCTTTGTGCTGCAGGGCCGCGTGGCACCCAGCATGTCTGCAGAAGCCTCTGTCCTGGCCTCTCCTAGGGCATCAATTGCCGGGCTGTAGGGGCCCTGCCTTGGATATACAAAGGCACTGGGACTCTGACTGGGCTGTCATGCAGATCTGTGGCTGATGTTGAGGTGAGCGGTTCTCCTAGGGTGCTTGGCATATGCATGTAATTGGCAGTAGGAGTTTTCTGACTGTGTGGGTAGGGCCCGGTATTTGCTGTGGGCCCCACATCCTTAGCCACTCATCGGTTCCTACATAGTTTCCCAGGGGGCTTTCTACCTTTTTTAAGGCCCTATGCGGTCTATGGGGGTCAGCCTCCGGTAAGCCGTAATTCATAGAGTAAGCCAGCTGCCTTTGCTCCTACATACCTAGTGAGAGATACTATAGTAGAGGGTGTACTTTTGGGATGATTTGCCTGTAGGAAGTGGGCATATATGACTACCAATGGGCTACACCAGGCCCTTAAGAGAGAACATACTTTCTGTGCCCAGATATAGTGTTTAGTGTGATGCACACTCTCCCCGGGCTGGCCTGCATGAGTTGGCTGCCTGCCATTAGGACCTGGCTCTGGAGAAAGTTGCTCCTCGGAGTCTGGTGAGGGTCCCTTTCTCTGGGAGGGCCAGGTCTGCATATGCCCCTCTATGATATGTCCAAAGGTGAAGGTGATGCAGGACCTGGTTTGAGATAGCTATATTCCTCCCCTGTGGCTGGCAGGGTACTGCCCCTCCATTTTTAAAGCAACATAACCCTTTGGGGTGCCTGTCAGGGTCTCGTATAATTTGACACCATGGGTAAATCTAATGGGCGACAATCTAAGATCCGTTTTGATACTTGTCATATCTCCGAATTAGCAGACAGACACTGGGTCAGAGTGGGTAAGAGGTCCTGGAATCTGCAGGCCCCACTCAGATGGCTCCCCGTGAGCCAGTGGACATGCAAGCACTTCGAATGGGGATGCAACAGAGTCTAACCTCTCTAGAATCCAAAAAAGACTCCATGAGTACCAGGTTGGATGTTATGACCAACAAACTTGAAAAGCAAGATGGGTGACTACAAGAGGCATAACAAGGCATTTCAGTGGTTGAGGACAC
Organism: Lissotriton vulgaris; assembly: GCF_964263255.1. Taxonomy (NCBI): domain Eukaryota; kingdom Metazoa; phylum Chordata; class Amphibia; order Caudata; family Salamandridae; genus Lissotriton; species Lissotriton vulgaris. Next base: position 782,913,622 of record NC_141696.1, on the reverse strand, counting down.
TCTGTTACCCCGAGGGGATTTGCCACTTAAGATGTAGAAGGCGTTTAAAGTGATAGCAGCGAAAAACGAGGCTTCAAAGGTGAAATCCCCTAAACTTCAAACTTAAAAAAAAAAAGGTGAAATCCCACCGCAATAACATTCGCATGGTTGGCATGCCTGAATCGGCCAACATCAGCAAATTGGAGATGCATACAGAAAAAATGCTAACCACTCTTTTTGGCGCCAACTCCTTTTCACCTGTTCTCATCATAGAGCAGGCTCACTACACTTTATCCGTTCATCCATCCACGGGTGCACCGGCACGACCCATTGTTGCCCGCCTATTTAGCTTTTGGGACTGAAACAATGCCCTCCAGCTGGCATGCGAACAACATACGCTGAACTTTGACAGAAACACAATTTCCATGTTTCCAGACATCACGATTGCAGTGCAAGAGGCCCGCCGTAAGTTTGTTCCTATCAAGCAAAAGCTACGCCAAGCTACTATTCTATATGCCATGCTCTACCCGGCGTGTCTTAAGGTCACAGTCAATGGAAAAGATCACATCTTCACCAATCTACAAGTGTCCGACTTCATGCAAAGGCATATCTCCAAAGACCATGAGGGTACGCAACTACCTGCCTCAACCTGGGCAGCTTAGCAGGCTGATGACCTAGGCTGACTTGGTGAGAGGACAGATGAGATGAGACCTCAGAATAGAGTCACTACTATGTTCCCAAGGAATTAACACTCATTATCTTTTCACTGTTCTTTGGTTTCTCCTGCAGTTGAAAATAGGATCCCTGTACACAGAGGTTTGATGTACCTTACTAGGGCACCCTCGCTCCTTCGAGGATGAACCCTGCCAGATCTCTGGCCGCACCCCATTGGCTACCCCTCATTTCAGTGCTTGTTTTCTGCTTTTTTTCTATTTCCCCTTATGGGGGCTACCTGAAGTGTTCTTTAATTTTCAACAGTTTTACATGTTATATCTGAGGATTGAGGATATGTGTGACAGAATTGGGCTATCAATGTGGAGGGGTATCTGGGGGCTTTGTATTTGTTGCGTCAAATGCTCCACATTTGCCATAATGCAGTATTGCTGTCTTGGCCCTCTTGCCTTCTCATACATCAGGTGCCGAGTCCATTCAGTTACCCTACAGTAGCATGACTAACGAGCCAATGGATCACGTCACGCCCGCCCAAATGCTACAAATGCATCACATGGAATAGAAGACAATGGAAAACCTGTGCAAGTGTGGAAATATGTTGTCCTATCCCAATAGATATGGTATTCACATTGCTCTATTACAAGAGACACACCAAGGCACTGCCACTGGTACTACTTTTGCAGACAGATGGACCCCACACAGATTATTTTCGACCTAATCCACATAAGTTCTTGGGACAGTTACTCTCATACGCAGGGGCGTACCATACATACCACTGGGCTTCTTATGCAACACACAGGGCCGATATACGATAATGTGGGGAAGATTACTGTCTGATGACAGTGCAAATATAAATTGGTATGGGCCGTGCACAGATTATCCCATGTTCTACTATAGCCTATGGGTCCATATTACATGCAAAGGGCCGGCATTGTTATTACAGGTGGACGACTTCAATAGAGTTCTATCTGCACATAGTGATCGCTCTCATACACCGCCCACTTACTGCAGCACTGCCTCTCGCCATCTTCTACAGAAGACCACAATTTACTCGACATTTGGAGGGTACACTAGCTGTTGGCACGGATAGACATTTTCTATTCCGGGGTACATGGTAGCTGCTCCAGTGTGGATAACTGGTTGATTTCCAGAGGAGTCGGTCCCTGGTTTCAAAAGGTGGTACATCATGCACGTAGATACTCGCACCACTCTCCAATCCAACTTTCCCTGTCTATAATGACCCAGCAAAACAAACTTCGCAAACTGGCACCTCTCCTTCCACTTGCTCCTGGATCGTCATACATCCCATCAGCACCGTATGGGAGGTATAAAGGTCCAGGTTAGAGATTTGTGCCTGAGAACTCACCTTACCTGCTTGGAGGCTGAACTCAAACAGTTAAAGAACCAGGTGGGAGGCATTACTGTCACCCTTGTGGCTCAGCACATCAGGAAAGTACTATCGAAATGTAATGAAATGGCCAATAGTGAATGTGTTTTCTGGGACAAGTATACCCCAAATAGAGCATATGGGGAGGGGGAGTGTATGGGGCTCACTCTGGCTACTATGTGTAAGAGACAATGGAGCACCAATAATATTATGGGCCATTGAGACGTGCAGGGTCAGTTACACTTAGACACGCAGGACATCCTCCAAATATTTTTGTCTTTCTATAGCATCCCTTACACCTCTCAGTGGGGACGCCCCGTCAATGCCACCTCCTACCTAGGAGATGCGTCCTTGGGTTTGCTAAGCACTTTCCAAAGGAATTTCCTAGCTCAGGATTGTACTGTAAATGAGATACGTGACAAAATAGAGCAGTTACAGGCTGGTAAGTCACCGAGGCCTGATGGGCTCCCTGCTGACTTCTATAAGACCTATGTGGATCTCTTGGCACAGGTGCTGGTTTGAATTTCATGTGGCAAAGCAGGAGGGGCAGCTTCCCCCGACCATGCTTAAAGCACTGAGCATACCACTGTTTAAATCAGGCAAATCTCCTGAACGGTGTGAGTCCTATGGGCCCCTTTCTCTTATTAATTGCGATGTTAAAATCTTAGCCAAAGCACTTCCCAATCATTTATCTTTCTTCATGACATTCTTGGTTCACATAGATCAGTCAGGCTTTATTCCTGGTCGTTCCACCTTTTTTAATCTGTAAACCCTGTTCGCTGGTACACTGGCTATAGACCCTGACTTGGCTGAGGTGGTAGTCTTTTTAGAAGCCAGCAAAGCCTTTGACTCCATTGAGAGGGACTGCCTAATGTCCGTCCTGCAGCGAATTGACCTACCTTGTCCTTTCTTATCCTGGATTGTGCTCCTTTATTCTAATACCGTATCTAAAGCTTGTGTAAATGGGTCGATATCCACGCCTTTGGGTGTCACATGAGGCACACATCATGGGTGTTCTGTCACCCTTACTTTTTTAGTGGAGCCGCTTGCCGCCGAGTTGAAACAACATCATTGTGAGAGCGTGCTATGATTCCCTAGTTGGTATCTTTTGATCACTTTATAGGCAGATGAAATTACAGTTTCTACGCAATCCCCATCTAAGTCTAAATGCTATACTTCGAGAATTTGTACAGTTCAGCTGGCTTTTGAGCAACTAAATAAACGGGGAAAAATCACAATTTTACCCTTGAATCCACTACTAAACTCTTCATCCCGGACTATCCATTGCAGTGGTGCCAGACAGACCTTAAATATCTGAGGGTTGTGATCTCCCAGGATAGACATGAAGTGATTCACTGCAACTATGGTACAGTGCTTTCTTCCTTCACTGTTCATATAACTGTCTGGATTTCTCTCCCATTATCATTGGTGGGCCGTATTTCCCTGATGAAAATGACGATGCCACTTACATTTTTGTACCTCTTTTTAAATATTGCCTTGCTATTTACTCGCTCCTTTTTCCAAGAATTGAAGACCCAAGTGATTCACTTGGCAAGGGTAGTGAATTAGCCATGCTTGCAGTGGGAAGTCCTTATTTTTCGTGAAAAGGGACTTCAAAGTTCCTGATAAAGAGTTATACTATGTATGTGCTCAGGCCCACCATGCCATCTATTGGTAGTGGTCCACACCCTTCTTCCCCACCTGGTGGTGAGACAGCACTACATGGCCCCAATGCTATCATCCTCTTTTCTGGGCACCTCTTTAGCTGCCCCTTCTATCGCTGACTCCTGGTCTCCCGTTCTTTGAAAACATGGCTTCGCTAAGCTGCAAAGTGGACAAGACACTCCTCTATTTACCTTTATTACTCCTCTCTCATCATCCATTGCCTCAGGTTACTCATGAGTCTTATTACAGAGTTCAGCTCTACCAACATGGCTTCAAACAGTGCGGAGGCCTTTATTGGGATGGAGTATACCTCTCTCAAGCAGCCTTCTTAGGCGAGGATCCTGACTCTCCACTGGAAACCTCCACATACATCTGCTTGAGGCAAATGTTAAAGTGGCCACGCCAGATTTCACGGCTACACATAGGGGCCGATTCACAGAACTAACTTAAGACAAAATCCTAAACTTACTACTTTTGGTATTCACAGAAGTTAGGATTTTGTCTTAAGACCAAATTAAGACAGACTTAAGACAAATTCCTAACTCAAGTCTGTCTTAAGTCTGTCTTAAGACACACTTAAGACAATATCCTAACTTCTGTGAATACCAAAAGTAGTAAGTTTAGGATTTTGTCTTAAGTTAGTTCTGTGAATCAGGCCCATAGTGCTTTCAAGCTGATTCTCCACGGCATCTAGTATCCCTACTATATCGCACTGCACAAAAAAAATATTCTGCTGCACCGGGCCAGGTGCAGGCACAGTGAGAGGCAGATATTCGGGATGCCCTCATGGATGAGCAGCAGAAATATTGCTGTGGGCAGATGGGGTAGGTAGCTCCAAGCAGCAGGCTCTGTATTATCATTAAAATTCCTTCAAAGGATATTTTACGCTCCGTCCCAGCTCCATAGATATGGTCTCCAACCAGACAATGGCTGTGCCAGCTGTGGGATGGCTCTGGCTGATTTCTTCACTTGTCATGGTCCTGCGGGACTGTGCAACACTTCTGGTGCAAGGAGGGCACAGCAATCTCTCTCATGATGGACAAGCCCCTGACACTGACCCCACTGTTGGTACTTCTGGGACATCTTGGTGAACTTGAGGCTGACTTCTGGAAATATGTAGTGCTTGTGCTGTATTGACTAAACTCAAAGTTATCTGTCGCTGTCGATGGGGGAGGGCACCGAAATTTAGGGAGTGGCTTACTGATCTCATCTACTGAAATGAGCAAATGGCTATATATGCTGAACTACTCCACCCTACGTTCCGGCCTTGAGAAATTTGGGAACCGCTTCATTCATAACTCCATGCATCTTTGACAGATTGTACTGGCGATATTACTGGTGCTGAGTGTTAGGAACCCGCTATGATATTCCTCGAAACTCCAGTCTCCAATGTGATATTTCGAGGAAGTTGCCCATTTTTAATAGATAAATACATCCATGTTCAGCATTGTTTGTAAGGTTCTTTGAGCCCTAATTTTCTCGGAGAATATGAAGCACAGGAAATCAATTTGAAAAATTAGGAGGGGACAGCTTATTCGAATGCAGAACCAATGGACTTATCTGGAAACCATGTACTAATAACACACCAAATTGTCTACTAGCAGAGGGTAATGGCAGCTGCCCCTCTTTGTCAAGCACAGAAAGCTCAATGGTCCCACATATGTGCCCCAGGACCAGAGAGAAAGAGTGTTGCCAAAGCCAAACATGTGCACCACTAAAGACTGGAAAGATAAAAAAAAGTACCCCACAATTCCAATGGGGCATTCTAAATTCAAGAAAGCTAACTTTGAGTGATTAGGAAAAATAGAGAGACAAATATAATATTTGCTGAAGCCTGTCCAAGGCAATTTAATAGGTGTAGACAACATACTGCAGTCAGGAGTAATCATCGTCAGGTAGTAGAGGGAGTATCATATCATTGTCAGCAGCAGTACCCTATACTAAAGCGCAATCAGTATTTGGCCATTTTCTTAATCTATTCAACAATTTCATAGCATAAACTGATGTCACCATAGACAATTTTATTATTCATAACTGTGCAACCCATGTCATGTCAGCAATTTTGTGGAAATGGAGAGTTCTGGTGATAGTGCTAAGTAGCTTAAACGTGTCTGAAGAGGGGTCATTCTCAAGAATGTGGGAGTTGTCGAATTCTAAGGCGCTGGCACATAACTGGAGAAGACAGGATGATAGTCTAGCACTGCTTCATAATGCACTGATATACTTATATAGTCATTCAGATTTTCAAGTGAGCCTCTTCCCGTTCAAAGCTTTCAACCTCTTGATTAACCCAGTGTAAATTCAGGCTAATAAGCCTTTCCTCATTCAGTGCGCCAGTGGTTAAATTTAAGTTGAACTCACCAATAATTATGGAGACATTTTCACAGTATTGGCCCACCAGCGAAATAAATGTGACTATGGGCTTATCCACAGTCTTCCTGTAGTGTAGTTCCTTTTTTCCCTATAGGCCCTGTGCATTGGAATAACATAAACAGCAGTTTAGACGTAGGACTGAGGTCTTCTAGGTCTCTACTGACTATGTTAGACTTAATTTAGGTTTGCGCCAGCTAGCTCAGAGGTCACTGGAAACTTTCTTGACTGAATAGGAAGTGATCAGCTTCCCTGGCTCAGACAAGAAGAGATTCAGCTTCCGACAACCGCATAAACATGACATCTTTGCTCCCTTAGAATAAGAGTCAATCTCTAGAGTCGTGTGAAACGATAGACAGCTATTTCACTCAGTCAGTTGTGCATATTTAATTTCACCAGGGTGCAGAGAATAGAGAGACGGGCGTTTTCAATAAAAGGTATTATTTATTGAGCAGTCTTTCTTCTCATGCAAGAGAAATGAATTGCCACAATTGCAATACTTGTTATAAAGTAAAGAACATACAGTAAAAGGAGTATTATGAAATAATACTGTAAAAGCATTGGTATGGTTTCTTAGCCATAAGACACTTTAAAATGGATAAAATATATATACATATATACATAGGCTAACGTGCTCAACTGGTGCTTCTAAAATACGCCTACCCCGGTGCACCTGACCTAAGCCTAATACGTGGGAAGGAGAAAGTAAGTAGCAGTTTAAGTTTACGTAGGTTTGTTGCCAAGGATCTGTTCAAGAATTCTCTCTAAGGGTTTATTCAGCACTGTACCTTGGGAATAGAATGTAGGAGGTCTGGTATCTCCCTCTCAGGACCCGATATCCCAGTCACCCGCAAGGGTAGGCTGGAAACGCCAGAGCTGGATTTTCTCGGCAGGAGAAAAGACAGCGTCTTTCTCAGCGCGTCAAGGAGGAGGGGCAGCGTCCGTGGGCTTCTCGCTTCTGCTGGGCTCTCGGAAAGTAGATTAGCTGCTCCGCTCCAGAATCACCAGCGTGTGTTTGCTTAAGGCAACGTTGGTATATTTATACCTGAAAGGTGCCGAGTTTGACGTAAGGTTTGGACATAAGACGTCAATAAAGATGTCACTAAGAACTGGCCGTTCTTACAGTGCTCGCAGGAGTTCTATTTACAAATCAAAACAAAGCAAGCGGGGCTTTCCCAGGTTGCTGGGGGTTTGGTGTGTCGAAAGAACACGATGTGCTCTCTAGGAATCTAAGGAAGTGGCTTCTGCTGTGTCATGGACTGCAGAGGCGATTTACTGAAATATGACTTTGAGTATTATGCCATTATAGGGATATTTATTGATTATAGCCGTATAGGGGCATAAGATCACAATATTGAATCGGGTTCCTAGATAAAACACATCATTCATCTGTGTTTTCTGGAGCTGGATCGTCATGTTGACATTTATTAGAGCAGCTATCATCGAATATAACCAACAAAATGGAAGGGTGATATGTTGCACTTAGACCCCAAAAGGGACCACCTCATATGGCCATTTTGAGTGCTGGGGAACTAAAGTCACAAATGCCTGGTAAATTGACGCTCTGTAATTATCCTGTTTCCTAGAAACACAAGAGATCCTATTCTAAGATCCAAAATACAGTATCATTATCCTTGAAATGTTTTTCAAGGCCACCACATTCCAAGGACAAATATCAAGCATCCTTCATCAGTGCATCCACTAAGACACACATATTTTGAACCGATCTGGCCAAGGCCATGCTATTGACCAGAACATAGAGATGTTGAAATCGATTGTCAATCTTTCTCTCGCTGTTGTCAAATTAATGCAACTACTTGACATGACCTGACTTCAATCTAGTTCCAAATATTCTTTAATAAGGAAAAATGCTTGCATTGCTAAGGGGAAACTCTGTGGCTCTCAGACTCTGGTCCTAGACCCCCTAATCCACCAGCCAGCACATATATCTCTACTAGCATCTATATATTTAGCTTTGTCTGGAGAGGGTCATGTAACTATCACAAACTGGATGCGCGCCTTATCCAGAGGTTCCCTAAATTTAGCACTAAATATGACATTGGAGTCAATGTTGTTTAGGCCTAGGTGTGTTTGTAAGGCACTGGTTGTTTTTTGTTTCATTATTTAAGACATTAGGGTACTGTTTAGAAACATCCTGCCAGTACCTTGCAATTACCAGTTAATCCTCACAACTGAGGAATAATTATGCATAACCGATTTTTCTGTCTCAAATTATGTTTGAAATTCCCAATTATATGCAGATTAATGCTCCCATTTACCCCTTGCTCTTCGTAGGTAAAGGCAATAAAAACTAGATTGGCGAAGGTGGGCATTCGGGGATGGTTGCGGAAGGTGCCAGTGGGCAGGGATGGCTGTAGGATGGAGGGGGGCATTCTGTGATTCCCCATGTTATAGGAGGGGCTGTTATTTTGTTCTCAGCTTTTGTGAAATCAGCATGTAATTTTAGTGGCTTGTAAAGCCAGGGCACTGTGGGGCATATTAGCAAACCTTGCGATATTAGATTATCGCCGCTTTAGCGGCCGTTTTCGGCCACTAAGCGGTGATAATTATATCGCCCTATTAGCAAGCTTTCGCTAACTAATGTTAGCGACAGCTTTGAGGCGATAGTAAGCGGTTTGGGGCCTGCTTTGCATGTCAGCGATATTTATCGCTAATGACATGCAAAGTGGGCGTACCCAACCTGTTAGCGACTAAAAACAGTCGCTAACATCGCTATCGCCTATTATCAACGCAGGCGTAGCAATGGAAATATTCGCGCTAAGAGCGAATATCTCCAAAAGCTAACGCCTACTCAGACCAGTTTGTAGCCATTATATCCAATGGGAGGTGGATATTATGGCTAAGACCCTATTGGCGTTACTGCGTGAATATCGCTGTATTCTCAGCGATATTCACGCATTTTGCCGCTATCGCTGGATATTTTATCGCATTAGAGATAAACATTGCTAATAGCACGTTATCTCTGCGATAATATCCGGCGATGCTTGGTGATAAAAAAAACTCGCTAAGCCCATTTAGCGATAAATATCGCTAGTTGTTGGTAATATGCCCCTGTGTTTCCACATGTGGTAGATCCACATGAGGTAACACTGGGCCAGTTTTACTCGGACACAAAGAATTCCCACCTTGCATACCGTTCGCCTGACTCGTAATCAGGCGCTACAGGAAACACCATAAACACAACGTAAATACACAAAATCTAAGCAAGATTTTTGAGCTATTTGTTATGAATAGCAGACTCTTTTCATCTTATGGTGTATTTTAAAGTAAAAAAATATTAACATCTAATCCTAAGCTTGCAGGAAACAAATGACTTTGAAAGATCCCTTCAACCCTTTCTCCTTAGCTATTTTATAAATTAATATTAGTACTACTGAGGCATAATATCACAATCGATCAGTGCAGGTTTGTGAAACATTCCATTGGGATACAAATAATGTGATAAACCATTCTCAACAGGATACGATTGTTTCGCGCATTTGCATTAACATATGAGGTAAATCATAACAGGCCGTACATTAATGAAATGCACATATTATCTTGCATATCATGCCCTATTGATGCCTATTGATGTCATAAGCGCATATGCAAGAAGGAGAGGAAGTGAAGGACATATCCAAATGTCAACAAAGCATCTACTTGACATAGTGGAGAAAATATTTTCCTCTCTCGCATTAGCTTGTCATGCCTTACTGCTAGGTGCTGTGACATTTTCTTGAGGTCCACATTGCGGAAATGCGCAATATGATTCAAGCCCGCGAACGTTTGCATGCAAACACTGCTCTGCAATAAGTGGTAAGTGTGGAAGCTGGTTTGTTTCTACTCCTTTGTCATTGTCAGTATTGTGCAAAAGATTTGAAAGCGGATATCAACGTTGGCCTTTTGACCACAGAGCAAACATTTCAAAATACAAGAAAAGCTATTTCTGCATCCAAGTGTCAATATTAATTGGTGAGGTTTCCTTATGCCCTTCAGTCTTTACAAGCAGACTACCATTAACATGCAACCTATCTTTTCAGCTATGAGTTTCAATTCCACCCAATTTGTTCGAGAGGGTAAATGTTTTTTACAGCACCCCTCTTATTGGCAACTGCATCTCAAAAGAAAAAGCAAATGTGGAAGTAAGATTAGAAAAAGTCCTTGCTGTGTTGCACCTCATAACAAAAAATAATACATGAAACTGCTGTATGCAATTGTTATTTTTCTAGTGCACAGTAATTTGGAAACAAAGGGGCATATTATCAAGGGGGGCGATAGGAAATTATCGCTGCTTTAGCGGCCTTTTTCGGACGCTAAGCTAGCATGCTGTTGCTAACAGCAGTTAGCGACAGCTAGTAGGCGATAGCGAGCGGTTTGGGGCCCGCTTTGCATGTCTGTGATATTTATCGCTAATGGCATGCAAAGTGGGCGTACCCAACCTGTTAGCGACTGAAAGCAGTCGCTAACATCGCTATCGCCTATTACCAACACAGGCGTAGCAATGGAAACATTCACGCTAAGCGCGAATATCTCCAAAAACTAACGCCTGCTCAGACCAGTTCTTATTATTATATCAAAAACAATGGTTCCAGTGGTGTAATCAAAATGATATGAATTAAATTTATAGCTCAATGGCGATAAACAATAATACTGAGGATTGACAAGGATGGCAAAAAGAAATGTATGTACACTTTATTTAAAGGTTCTATTCCTGTGAGTGAATCTTTTCCATTTTTTCACCATGCATGGGTGAATACATGATAATATTCAGATGTCCTTCATTGTCCTGTCCTGATGAGACCCACACCATAAAGGGTCGAAACGCCGTTGACGCAACAAGGAATATAACCTTTAAATAAAGTGTCTACGATTGTGTAGAATCATTTTTAATAATAAAATTATTTTTATTTAGTCTTTTTCCTTTTCATATATCCATTTAGAAACCACTGTGCCTTGAGAGAACTTATGTTTTGTGTATTGTTAGTTTGGTTTTATTGATACACTTGGGACACACTGCACTTTTATGTTCTGTTTATGTTTTTGTTTATGTATGTAATGTACTGTATGACATATTTCAACAAAATTCATACTATGAAGTAAAAAAACGAGAGAAATATACACAATTGAACGTACATTTCTTTTTGCCATCCTTGTCAATCCTCAGTATTAATGTTTATCGCCATTGAGCTATATATTTAATTCATATCATTTTGATTACACCACTGGAACCATTGTTTTTGATATAATTGTTGGCCCTGGTTCCTTTGTGAGTAGGGTTTCCCTTGTTTTCGTTGCAGACCAGTTCTTAGCCATTATATCCAAAGGGAGGTGGATATAATGACTAAGACCCTGTTAGCGATAATGCTTGAATATCGCTGTATTCTCAACGATATTCACAGATTTTGCCGCTATCGCTGGGAATTTTATCGCTTTTGAGATAAACGTTGCAAATAGCATGTTATCTCAGTGATAAAATCCGGTGATGCGCGCCGATAAAAAAAATTGCCGCTAAGCCTACTTAGCGATAAATATCGCTATTTGTTGATAATATGCCCCATAATCTTTGAAAGGGCAGCACTACTGAATATAGACCCCCGGAATACCGTGGTGGAAGAATATTGAGGATAGAATATCGAGGGACAAAATATTGAAAGGTGAGTGCATATAGAGTGGTATCTATTTACTATTGCTTACTCTATGTACCTTGAAGATATATGTACCACGTAGGACCTCCATGAACCTATTTCAGAAGAGATGCACATATATTAAACATATATCTGTGATAATCCTTTAGTGAGTATTAAAGTTTAGTGGAGGCTTTGTCCATTATTCTGGAAAAGATCTGGTAATGAGCAGGAGACCTGGGGTTGCTGGATCTGTTCATCAGAGTTTGTGTATCATGTAATTACCAAAGCACAGCTTCAGCTTTAGAGTGTCATCACAGTCATTTCATATTCTGAAAGAGAGCACTTACACCCAAAAAGCACATACAAGCCATCTGGTTGAAGGACATAATAGTTAGGAAATGGAATTAAAAAAACTTAGAAACTCACTGGTAAAACCAAAGGTTTCGGGGACATTGTAGTTAGGCTAAGGTTTCACTAATACAAAACCAGTGAAATTACACACTTATAGTTAGCTGAGCTAACTATATCTTGCACCCCACAATGTACTGCTTATAACCTCACATATTGCATCACTCATGACATGGTCAGTGCCATCACTCATGACATCTAAAAACACATCACTGATGACATCATCCACAGAATCACTGACCCATCCAATCACACCCCCATAAAACCAGTACTTACACACCCACTCGCTGGTTCATAGATCTACACACACTTCCACTCACCCATACAGTCACTCATACACCCACCCAGTCACAAATACAGCCATTGACATATCACTCATACACACACACAGCCAGTCACAAACTGAGTCAGTCATCCATAGAGCTACTCACACACCTAGTCACTCACCCATACAGACAATGACACAGTCACTAACTCACCCATGCATATACACACACACACACTCACTTACTCATACAGATACTAACACCTACCCACTCACCTATAGAGTCACAGACACAAGCACACTCTCACCCATACAGCCACTCTCACACTCACACACTCCCCACACAGTCACTCATATACCCCATCACTCACCTATACTGCCTTTCATATACCCAGTTACTCACCCATATACTACTGACACATCCATGTATTCACCCACACAGCCTTACACACACTCACTCGCCCATACAGCCCTTCACACAGGCACTCACTAATCCATACAGTCACTGATGCACCCACTCACTTATCTATACAGGCAGTCACACACTCTCACCCACCCACACAGACACTCAGACAACCATGCATGTACGCAAGACAACCAATCACTCATGCATACAGCCACTTAGGTACCAACTGACAGACTGATGCAGACATTCACACAGCCAGTCACTCACCCATGTATTCACTGAGACACCTCATCACTCACTTATACAGCCAGTCATGCACCCACTGAATCATCCATGCAGGCATTTATATGCCCACTGATTTACCAGTACACCTTGGTATATATATATTTAACATTTTAAAAACACTCATAGTCACTGGATGATGTCATCGGTGATATCATCAGTCATGTCATTTAGATGTAATCAGTGATGTCACTGACCATGTCATGAGTGATGTTATATGGAGGTCATAAGCAGTGCGTTGCGGGGGGCGCTGAATTTCACTGGTTTTGTATGAACGAAACCTGAGTCTAACGTAAACATCCCTGTGACCTTTGGATTTTTTCAGTGAATTTCTAAGGTTGCTTTTGATTCAATTTCCTACTTATGAGGTCCCTGTACTCTTTGTTTTTTCAGTGAATTTCTAAAGTTTTTGAAATACTAATTCCTAACTGTAACGTCCCTGTACCCTTTGGTTTTTTGAGTGAATTTCAATTGTTTTTCAAATTGTATTTTCTAAATATAACGACCCTATAACTGAATGTTTATTAAATGAAATTTAAATGTTTAATTAATAATTTTTTGTAAATATAATGTGCTTTTAATATTTATGTTTTCTATGTTTTTTTGATAGTGTAATGTAAGTAACATTTTTAATTTTAAGAAACATTTTAACATTAATGATGATGAATTGTTTATCTAAGTGTATTTCTATATATTTTATTCACTTTAATAAACAGAAATTCCGTATAGCCCTTTGATAAGAGAGTGCATATGTTTGTTTAAGGAAGGTGCTTTTCGACGTTGGCTAATAACTTAATTAAGCATGGATTAATGTAAGGTGTAAACAAATAATATGTTCATCAGAGTATTACTTTTTTTTTTAAGTTAGAAATTGCATACCAGTCATGGATAACAGCATTGGGTTTGTGCACCCAGTGTATTTTTTGTAGAATAAAATACATAAATGCAGAATTTTAATGTCCTGTTCAATGGAAGTTGTTTATTAATAAGGTCCTAAAAGTAATTTTAGTATATATGTTAAACATTTTTAGAATGTTTTTACTAGTTTTTCAGAAGTGCAACTCCATCGCGCACCATGCTGTAACTTCTTCAGAAATTTGCGATTGGGACGCGTTCCTGCATAGTTTTAAGATGGATATATAAATGTTTTTAATGTTCAATTTTAGGAAACAGGTTTACTATCAAAGTACTAAAACTTCTATAATTATCAGAATAATTATTTAAAAAGTGTTTTTAACAATTATTACGAAGCTGCAACTACATCACATACCATGCTGGCATGTATTTCTGGGTGAGCAGTAGGTACGTGACTCCTGTGTGATGATTAGAAATATTGTATATATGAATATACCATTTAAATGTGTATTACAGATTTACACATTTGTTATAAAAGTGTAAAAAACTAAATATTAAGTATAAAAATTAAATTTTTAATGTTTATTTATTATATTTTGCAGTTGCGCGAAGTGAACGCGATGGGAATGCGATGCCATTGCAATGTCATGTGACATAAACAGAAAGGATTTGATTGGTTCAGAAACGTTTCTATCCTTAAAGAGAGAGGACCCAATCTCTTTTATCCGGCATTTGGGAGTGTCACTACTGCATCACTCCTCTTGTAGTTGCTATTCTTATTTTGAGTTTTTGTCTGTGTTTCAAATTGCATTTTGGAAGAGAAGACGGCATCTGGAGGAGGAGAGAGTGAAAAGGAGTTTGAAAATGAGAAAGACCAAGAAGAACAATTGAGGAAACAGAAAGAAAGTATTGTCTAGGTTTTCTTCACTATCTTTGAAGGAGAGAAGAAGGTCAACGGCAGTAAAGTTACTTGTTATCTTTGTGTAAAAAAAAATGTATCTAGATGGTCGGAGCATAATTACTCATGCGGAACTTCATCTATGATGAAACACTTTCAAACCATACTTGTCACCCGACTTGCAAGAGAACAGTGTGCAAGAGAGAAGAGAGAGCAAAGTCTACTTGGGGAATTCGGGGACGCTAGTACTTCATCTGATGGAGTAGTTAGTTCACCACAGTCAGTGACATATCCTGAGTTGTCAAAGCCTCTTTTGTGTTGGAGAGCAATCTATCTCAGCTATTATAACACTTATCTAGAATCACAAGTGTTAGTTTTGTTTACTGCTTCAAAATATTTCCCCCTGCAAAAAAGCAAGCTCTGAAAGTATCTGTGTGAATAGGTGTATAAGTGTGTATAAAGATGTGTTTCTGCTTGTGTGGATAGGTGGCTGAAATGTAAGTGTGTGGGTGTGTGAGTCAGTGTGTGACTGGTTGTATGGCTGAGTTAGTGGCCCTGTTGAGAGGCTGTATGGGTGAATGAGTGGGTGTATATGTGAAGAACTGGGTGTACCAGCATTTGTATGGATAAATGTGTGGCTGTTCGAGTGGCTGCACGGGTGAGTGATTAGCTATACCAACAGGTCATGTGCCTGAGTGAGAGGGTATTTGAGTGGCTCTATGTACAACCGAGTGTACCAGTGATTAATGTAGTATATAAGTGTAATGCAGGTATTCCAAAGGGTGTGTAAAAAGCTCTTCGAAGCAGTGAATGAGTATCTGTGTGGAAGTAAGAGTTGCAGAGTAGGTGTATAGATAACCATTTGATGGACTATATGGATCTTAAATATAGTGCATGTGTGACTGGCTGTTTTAGTACATTTTAAGTTGGTAGTTGTGTATGTTGTATTGAAGAATGAATGACGATGTGAATTACTGTATGTACAAGGACTATTATGAATATGCAAATGGGTATGTAACTTGCTGAGTGCATCTGTTAGTGATTGAATGGGTGAATTACTAGTTGTGTTAAGAGATTCTTTCGGTGACTGGTTGGTGTACAAGTGCCTGTATAGGTTAGCAAATAGGTTTCTGGGTAGCCTTATAAATTAGTGTATTGTTGTATGATTGTTTTATAGATCAATGCATAGTTCTGTCAGTAACGTTATGGGAGAAGAAATAAGTAGATGAATTAGTATTTGTGTGGATGACTATATGAATGGGTGTTAGTTGCTGTACTGGGGAGTAAATGAGTGGGTAAGTGGATTTATGGGTGGGTGAAATGGTGTGTGAGTGATTTTATAGTGAGTGAATGTGTGAGTAAATATGTTGTATCGATAACTCAGTAGCTGTTTCAGTGACAGTTTAGTTTAGTTAAGTTGGTTGGTGTGTTAAAGGTTATACTGGATATATGTCAGCATATGCAACTAACAGTGTGCATGTAATTGTTAAAAACATCTAATTACATGTGTTTGTTTATAAGCAGATATATTGTACCCAATGGCCTAGGTACATAGTACCTTGGGGGTGACTTTTAAGTAGTACTACAGCAGGTTGATGTTTCTGAAGAAGTATGAAATGCAAAGTCAACCTAGCTGTAGAACTCCATATACAGACTCAAGTATACTAGGCCTGCAACATATTCAAAGAGCTGCTCGTCTCAGTGGTTCACTTGGTAGTGTAAGACTTGTACTATATATCTGAATAAGTGTTTCAAGTCTTATCTAGTTTTTTTTTCTATATATACTAACGTCTCTTAGTATAGTACTGACTCTCTTTTTGAGTGATTGCTTCTATAAATGCACATATAAAGGGTAGCATGGATTCTCTGTTGGGCATGTTAGTCACTACTGACCTGTTTCAGTGAGAGGGAAACTGCCCCTATTACATCTAGATACATAAGAGTAGTATCTGTGCATAAGAGTCTAGGTGTTGATGGTTGAAACCCTGTCTTAAAGGATGTAGTACTAACTTTGCCCTTTCATAAGTACTTACATGAAATTCAACTAAAAGTATAACACTAGATGTACAAGTCAGCATATGTCCCTTAAACTGTCCATCAACCTGTCAAAAACCTCTATCTCCATTTCTTTGCTTTCATGCACATACAGTTTATCCTATGGCCTACCTACAAGCTAACTTAGCGATAACTTTTAAGTAGTACAACAGTAGAATGAGGCATTTTAAGAAATATTAAATACCAAGTAGGCCTAGCAGTGGAAACGCATGCATAAACTCAAGTGTAGTAGGCCTAAGACATGTTGAAAGAAGTACTTCTGTGGATGGTTCATTTGGTAATGTTAGAGCTTTACTAAATATCTGGATAAGTACCTCAGTTTCTACCTCCGTTATTGGTCAGTCAGTAATGAGTTGTTTAAGTGAGAGTATTACACCTCCATTAGCACCAGATAAGTAAGAGCTGTGTTTGTGTGCGTGTGAGTGAAGGTGTAGATGGTTCAAAAAATGTATGAGAGTCTGTATTAGGTAGTTTCCCCTTTCATAAGCACTTACATGACATTGAACTCAACGTAGAACTATTAATGTAGAAGTCAGCATATATACCTAAACCAGTGCATGTACCTGTCAAAACTTTCTAACAACATGTGTTTGCTTTTATGCACATACATTTTAATCTATGGCCCACAACAGCCTACATTAGAGGTGACTTTCAAGTAGCAGTACAGTAGATTAAGAGTTGTCAAAGGGTTTGAAATACCAAGTCGGCCTATCTGTAGAACTGCATGTACAAACTTGAGTGAAGTAGGCCTCAGAAATGCTGAAAGAGGTACTTCTCAGTATGGTTTACTTGGTAATGTCAGAGTTTTACATAATATCAGTAAAAATACTTCAGTGCCCTTCTGGGTTTTTTTTCTATATCTAATAGAGCGCCTTAGTACACTCCTGCCTCTATTTCTGGCTAGTTGGCTCTATAAATGTATATGTAAAGAGTGGCATTGATTTTTTTGGGGGTGTGTCATTCACTCATGAGTTACTTTAGGGAGAGTGTCTCTGGTTCCATCATCAATACATAAATAGGAGTTGTATCTGTGGATGTGATTTAAGATATTGAAAGCTCAAACACTGCTTGTGTGGATCTATAAGTGGTGCTGCCCTTTCAGTTGCAGTAGTTACATGGCATTAAACTGAATGTAAAACTCTGAATGTATAAGTCAACTTATGCGCCTAAAAGTCTGTATGTATCTGTGAAAAACTTTAAAGTGCATGTCTTTGCTTTCATGTACATGCACTTTGCCCTCTGTTCTAGCTACAGGCTACCCGCATAAGATTTTTAAATAGTACTACACCAGGTTAAGCTTGTCGAGGTGGTTGAAATACCAAGTTGGTGTTTCTGTTAAAGTGCATACATAAGCTCGATTGTACTAGACCTCAGACATGTTGAAATGGGTACTTCTTGGAATATTTCACTTGGTAATGGCAAAGCTTTAGTACATATTAGGATACGTGTTTCAGTTGCTTTATGGGTGTTTTTTTCTATAATTAGTAAAGTTATATTGCTGGCTCTGTGTTGTGCTTGTTTGACTCTGTAAATATATATTTATGAGGAGGCTTTGATTGTTTCTTCAGTGTGTCAGTCACTAATGATATATTTAGGTGAGAGTCTCTGTGTCTGCATTAGCACTAGAAATATAGCAGATTTATCGGAGTATGTGAGCAAAGGTGTACATGCGGTAAACAATCTCTGACAGAATATATTGGTAACTTTTCCCTTTTATAAGTATGTATATAAAATTTATCTCAATGTAGAGTATTTAAGTTATAACTCAGGATATATGACTAGAAGTGTGCATATACCTGTCAAAAATATCTAAACATGTCTTTACCTTTATGCACATACACTTTTTCCTTATGTCCTAGCTACATGCTACCTTAGATATAACTTTTAAGTATTACTAAGGTAAGTGAAAGTTTGCAAATGGGTTTCAAAATCCACAGCAGTCCAGCTGTAGAACTGTGTGCATAGGCTCAAATGTAATAGGCCTGAGATATGGTGAAAGCATTATTTCTGTGGATGAATCACTTGGTAATAGCATGGATTGTGTCTTGGATGTGTCAGTCAGTAATGAGTATAACACTGGATGTATAAGTGAGCATATGCGCCTAAAAGTGTGTATGCACTTCTCAATAACTTCTATGTACCTGTCTTTCCTTTTATTCACATGCACTTTAACCCTATGACCTAGCTACAGGCTCACCTTAGGGGTGACACTTAACTAGTGGCACAGCAGGTTAGGGCTTGTCCAGGGGTTTGCAATGCCATGTCTGGTTAACAGTAGATCTGCATGCCCAGGCTCAAGCACAAAGGTCCTGCACCATTTTGAAAGGGTTACTTGTGTAAACGTATCACTTCCTAGTTTGAGACCTTTACTAGATATCAGGATACGTTTATAAGTTCCTATCTGTTTTTTATTCTATAAATAGATAAGTATCTTAGTACATTGTTGGCTCTGGTTCTAGCAGGTTTTTTTCTGTAAATCTATGCATTAAGGATGGAATGGATTGTCAGTCACTATTCACTTATGTCAGTGAGAATGTCACTCTCTGCATTACCGCTAGATACATAGGAGTTGTGACTATGCATGTGAGTGAAAGTGTAGATGGTTAAAACACTATCTCAGAGGATGTATTAGTAGCTCTGTCTTTTAAAAAGTAGTTACATAACATTAAGCTGAATGTACAACACTGGATGTATAAGTTAGCATATACGCCTAAAAGTGTGCATGTACCTGTCAAAAACTTCTAACTATATCTTTTTGATTATATGCACATACAGATTACCCTATGACCTATCTACAGGCAACCTTAGAGGTGAATTTTAAATATCAGTACAGTAGGTTAAGTCTTGTCAAAGGGTTTTACTACATATCAGGATTACCGTCTCAATTCCCATCAGAGTTTTTTTCTCAACATGTAGTAAAGTCTCATAGTACATTGCTGGCTCTCTTTGTGGTCTTTCTCTCCATAAACTTATATGTACGAGATAGCATTGATTGTGTCTTTGGAGTCACTCAATATTCACGTGTTTAAGTGAAAGTGTCACTGCCTCCATAACCCCAAGAAGTATAACAGTTGTGTCTATAATATATAACTGAGGGGATAGATGCTTCAAACAGTGTATGTCAGAATGTATTAGTGACTTTCCTTTTTTGAAATTATGTACATGATATTAAACTAAAGGTAACACTGTAAGTAAAAGTCAGAATATACATCTTAAAATGTGCTGGAAGAATACTGCAACTTCAAAATATATGTCTTTATTTTTATGTACTTCTTACTTTACCTTATGGCCTAGCTACAGATTATATTAGTGGTGACTTTTAAGTAATAGAAGAACAGATTAAGAATCATGAACCTGTTTTAAATATTCTTACCTTCCAAGTAATTACGATAGATCATCTACTAAGAGGATCCTTGACATAATATTCTCCTAAACACTAGTGTTTTGAAGTAGTTTAGAATGCTCAACTTTTGCTACTTTTAAAAACAAAAATAGACAAAAACATATTAGTATGTTATCTTAAAAATATTACATTATTATTACATGTTATTTTTCATAAATAATAACATTGAATTATAATCGGATACAAATGCCAGTTTTCATTTTTTCACTGTCCTCAGCTTACATACAATTTCACCATATACAGTGATCTGTATGTAACATTATCTTTGAACAGTGGGGACAAAACAATCAAATATATAGTACAAAAAAATCAAAAGTGCAAAGTACAATATTTTTTATATATATATATATATATATATATATATATATATATATATATATATATATATATATATATATATATATATATATATATATATATATATATATATATATGCCACTCCACTCCCACGAGCAGTCGCTTGGGCTTTTCCTTCAGAAAAAAACGTGGAGCACAGACCCAGGAAAGTGCTTAAGATCTTCTTCATTTAGCTGTTTAGCATGCCGGCCATTACGCGTTTCGGTACACAACGTACCTTGATCACATGACCTTTTGAAAAATGACAATTGCTCTAAATATTATGCTTGCCTCTTTAAGGACCCACTAGAGGGTACGAAAAGAGGAAATCATAATGACCAATGCTGAAATAATGTGTGAGAAAGCAGCGATGTCCCACTGGAGGGAATTGTTGTTGATCATATGGTCATATATGCATATGAATTTGTCGTGCTTAAATATATATGTCATATTTAGACTTACGAAAGAAGCAGGAAAAGGCATAACAATGAGCAGTAGAGTTTTATTGTAACCATATATATATAAAACAACATATTTTAAAAAACTACATCTCCCAAAAAGCATTGAGGCGCTTGTGTTCCCAAACAGGAAGTGAGGGTATGTGAAACTGACTACATAAAGTAGGGGGAGCCAAGCGGTCAGTTGATCGTGAGCAAGGTATCTGGATATACCGAAACGCGTAGATCGTTAACATCTGCCCTTTGCCACAATCAAAGAGAATGTAAGAAAAATAAAAGAAAAATTGCAAAAAAGACCTTGGGAGTGCGACCCGTTTCTTTCTCCATCTGGAGGGATTGTGTGGAAATTGGTAGCAGAGTGGTTCAGCTGCAGGGTGCCGCACCCGGATTTAGCGCTGCAGAAACGGCGATTGGAACCAGTTTGGAGCATATATATATATATATATATATATATATATATATATATATATATATATATATATATATATATATATATATATATATATATATATATATATTCACTGAAAAAACCATAGGTTATAGACCATATATAGTTAGGAATTCGCATTCACAAAACCTTATTTTACTCACACAAAACCATTGAAATTCCATATATAGTTAGTTGCACTAACTATATATCGCGCACCCGCAATCCACTGCTGATGATGTCACATATTACATCATTCATGACATGGTCAGTGACATCACTGATGACATCACTGATGACATCTTAAATGACATCACTGATGACATCTCAAATGACATCACTGATGACATCACTGATGACATCTCATTTGACATTACTGATCACATCACTGATGATATCATTCATGTGATAATACGATGAACCTCTTCAGTCTCTAATATAACCTTAGATACAATCAGTGTAAACAGACACTCACAGACTGTCACTCATCCATGGAGTTACTCACACACCTAGTCAGTCATGCAAAGAATCAATCACACCTCCATTTCCTCAACTATACAGTTATACAAACTTTACTTATTCAAACATATACTAACACATATTTACTCTCTTATACAATCCCTGATACAAGTTCACAATGATCCATACAGCCACTTACACATTCACTGGCTCTTATGCACAGTTATTTATATATGTCAACTCTCACATGTACTGTGTTTTACATATGTACTTACTTTGACATGTAGCACTGAGATATCCATTCACTCACCAATACACTCATGCACACAGTCAACCGCCCATACAGCTGTTTCCACATGCACTTTTGAAACCATACATCTAGTGAATCAACTGCTCACACATCTATGCACAGAGTCATACACCTCCCAGCCACCCACACACACACTCAGTCTCCCATACAAATACTTGGGCAACCAATCAATAACCCATATAGTTACTCATATAGCTACTTATCAACACATGCAACAGTTTACAGAACAACAGACATAATGATGCACAAATTAAGACAGTTTAGTCACTAACCCATGCACTCAGTGAGACACATTTAATCACTCACTCATACAGTCAGTCATGCACCTACTAAATCCTTCATCCAGACACTTATACATCCACTCATTCTTCAATATGTAAGACATATTTTAACTTTACAGAAACATACAGTCACTGGATGTTGTCATCAGTGATGTCATCAGTGATGTCATTTGAGATGTCATCAGTGATGTCATCAGTGATGTCACTGACCATGTCATGAATGATGTAATATGTGACATCATCAGCAGTGGATTGCGGGTGCGCGATATATAGTTAGTGCAACTAACTATATATGGAATTTCAATGGTTTTGTGTGAGTAAAATAAGGTTTTGTAAATGCGAATTCCTAACTATATATGGTCTATAACCTATGGTTTTTTCAGTGAATTTTCAAGGTTTTGTAAATGCTAATTCCTAACTATATATGGTCTATAACCTATGGTTTTTTCAGTGAATTTTCAAGGTTTTGTAAATGCTAATTCCTAACTATATATGGTCTATAACCTATGGTTTTTTCAGTGAATATATATATATATACATACATATATAAACATATATCATCTGTATATCTATATAAATACAAACATAAATGCATGCATACATATACTTATATGCATACAGATGCATGTTATTTACATGAAAGTTGAAAAAACACTAATAAAAGCAAAGCTAAAAAGCCACCTCATTACAAACAGAATGGCTTTAACTTAAACGAGGGCGAGATCTATTGCATTTTCAATGCTTGTTTACTTTGGTTCCATCAAGAAGGCATTCAGATGTGTCACACATTTGCCATAAATTCTGAATGTTAGCACTCTAGTTGCACATTAGATCACTGTAGTAAAGCTACTGCTCACCAGGGACGTCTGCTGCTGGTATTCAAAGTGCATGTTTCAGTCTGCATGTCAGAATTGTTTTAATGAAATAGAAGAGGATTTGAGAAGTCACTCAAAATGATCCCTAATTTTTCTTTCTGAAGCACTAATCATACTTTCTATGGCAAAATTAACCCCCTCATGTTGTTCCTTTTTAAATTGAGTGTTTTCAGACTTACCACTTCATTCCAATCAAGATGGCTTCTGGTGTGCCATACTTTTGTCAAAAGTAAGACTGTTAGCGCTCTAGTTGTTCTTTAGAACACTCTGGGACATTCTGTCATTGGGCTATACTTGGGGTACATCTGGGTGATATTTGGGCTACATTTAGGCTCTTTTGTCTCTGGTGGCCATCTTGGGAGACTGTATGTCAGAATTTTTTAATGAAATTGAAGAGGGTTTGAGAAGTCACTCAAAATGTGCCCTAATTTTTCTTTCTGCAGCACTAATCATAATTCATATGGCAAAATATACCCTCTCATTTTGTTCCTTTTTAAATTAAATGTTTTAAGAGTTACCACTTTATTCCAATCAAGATGGCTTCAGGTGTGCCATACCTTTGTAATAAGTAGGACTGTTAGCGCTCTAGTTGTTCTTTAGAACACTCTGGGACATTCTGTCATTGGGCTATACTTGGGCTACATCTGGGTGATATTTGGGCTACATTTGGGCTCTTTTGTCTCTGGTGGCCATTTTGGGAGACTGCATGTCAGAATTTTTTAATGAAATAGAAGAGGATTTGAAAAGTCACTCAAAATGTGCCCTAATTTTTCTTTCTGCAGCACTAATAATACCTTCTATTGCATAATATACCCCCTCATTTTGTTCCTTTTTAAATTAAATGTTTTAAGAGTTACCACTTTATTCCCATCACGATGGCTCCAGGTGTGCTATACCTTTGTAATACGTAGGACTGTTAGCGCTCTAGTTGTTCTTTAGAACACTTTAGGAGGCTGCAGTAGAGCACAAAGGAATCAACTGACAGTCTCTGTCCTTGTTGGATGTACATGTTTTACTGAGAATGTCAGACTTCATTTTCACATGACTGAGAAAGATAATGTGAATGTACAGAAAATATGCTTTCAGTTTAGCTTATAGATCCCCTTCCAAACCACTGTGGGAAAATCATGAGATATTAGTTTTCTTTCAAACAATATTCATGATATCACAGCAGAAGGTTTTTTCACATGGTAAAATCACCTTAGAACCCACCACAATTCCTAAAACGAGTATGGTACCATCAACAAATGATTTATAATGTAACTAAAGTCCTAAAACCCTCTATTAACTACAATGCTTTTTAATGAGGTGCTATCATGTATATTGGTCCCAAGATGGCTGCCAACACTTCTTGGATGAAGTGCTGACAGCCAATCAGATCAGATGTGTGGTTAGGCTCCGCCCAGATATATATCTTTTTTTGAACCTAAATTACTCAAAATCCACTGGAGCACATATATTGAGACCTAGCAAAGGCACATCGGGCTAACAGTCCCTACAATTTTGCCAAGTTTCGTGCAAATCCATTCAGCCGTTCGAGCTAAAAGTGAGGCCAACCGCCCTATGGAAATTAACATGGGAAAAACGCGTTTTGGGACCCCCCTTTTTTCTCGGCCCCCCCTTGATGAAACCCCCCCAAATTGTCAGGGGCTGCTCAGAAACAAAATGTTCCATTTTCCTGAAAATTTCAGCCAATTCCGTCCACAAACTCCAAAGTTATTAGACATAGAATTTTCAAAAATCCCATAGAGAAAAAATCCTAACTATATATACCTACTGGCGACCGCCAGTAGGTAATATATATATATATATATATATATATATATATATATATATATATATATATATATATATATATATATATATATATATATATATATATTACCTACTGGCGGTCGCCAGTAGGTAGTTATAGTTAGGATTTTTTTCAATGTTAAATCTCAAAATTCTATTTGGAATAACTTTGGCACCGGTTGACGAATCTGCCTGAAAATTTCCTGAAAATGGCCTCGTCGAGCTCCGGTCCTTCCTTGAAAGTTTGGGGGGGATACGTCAAGCGGGGGCCAAGATAAAAGGGGGTCCCAAAACGCGTTTTCCCCATGTTAATTTCCATAGGGCGGTCGATTTCACTTTTAACCCGAACGGCTGAATGGATTTCCACCAAATTTGGCAAAATTGTAGGGATTGGTAGCCTGATGTGCCTTTGCTATGTCTCAAGATATGTGCTGCAGTGGATTTTGAGTAATTTAGGTTACAAAAAATATATATATCTATAGCAGCGCAGCGGTGCGCGCACCAGGGAGCGCTCCGGGCGCGTGACGCGAGGTGCACATGGAAAGCTGATTGGCTCTCGGGTGTCTGCAAACATTCGAAACAGTCCAGAGCGGCCGCCATCTTGTGTCTCGGTAAAATCGAGACATAAGAGGTGGCTAAAACAAAGGGGGAACTGACCATAAGGCGTCAGGGATAGACCCCTTTGACCCCCTAGGTTTGATGTGGGGGCTATAATAGGGCCCCGCGGGGCATTTAAAATATTTTTTTTTTTTTCGTTTTGCGCGGGGGAAGCGCTCGGTGCGCGCACCAGGTAGCGCACCGGGGAGCGTAAAATGAGGGAAAAAGATGACAGAGTTTTTAAAAAAATGAAGTTTTTATTTAGAAATTGGAGGTAGTTCTAAAAAGAACTTTTTTTTTTCTTCTTTTTGTTGTTTTATATTTTTTTTGTGTTTTTTGAACTTTTTGAACTTTTTTTGGCTTTTCAAAACAGTTTTATATTTTTTTTGTATTTTTTTAGGAGGAGAAACAAAAAAAGGGAATTGAAACTGGCTCAACTGGAGCAAAAAAACAAAAAACCCCCAAAATTACTTCTTTTTGGGGCACTTGTGATTATCACCTGCAAGGACGATGAGCTTAACGCTTTTTTCGCCATAGGCGATAAGCTTGCCACATGCAGAACAAGTGATTTTAAAATCAGCAAATCTCGGCTGAATGCAAGGCATCACCTCGGATGTTTCTGGTTCTGATGAGGTGGGTTGGTTTCTTTGGGAGGGGGTCCTTGATGACTGGGGGAGGTTACTGGCCAGTTCCCTGAACTCTGCTCGAGAGTAGTTGTTTGGGTGCTTTCTGGTCATGTGCCGAATCATGGTATAGTTACCAAAAGAATATTTTTTGTTTGGGTTACCCCGTGAAAGTTCATCATTGCAGATGAGGCAAGTCACCTTGGGCGCATTCACCTTTTTTTGCCCCTCTGGGATTGAAAAAAACTGCCATACAATGTGTGGTTTGGGTTTGTAAGGTGTATTTTCTTCTGGCAGCCATCTTCTTCTCCCCTCCTCCTCTTCCTCTTCCTCCTCCTCCTGTTCTTGACCACCAATATAATTTGGAGCTGGTCCTCTTGGTGGTTGTGGTGGTGGTGGTGGGGCAGATGCACCAGCTGATGCTACTACTGAAGCCATTATTTGGAGCAAAAAAGTAGAGAGAGCAACAAACAGGTCTTCCTCAGTCAAAGGACAAAGTCAGAATAAGGAAAAAAGGTGGGGTCTTTCATCATTTAGAAAAAAAAACTGTCCTGAACCAATGAGAAGTGTTATTTTCAGGTCACAAGACCAGGGGCTTCATCATTATGAAACTAAAACTGTTATGAACCAATGAAAAGTGTTATTTTCTGCTCACATGACCCGACGCGCTTACGCTACGCGCACGGGGGCGCGCAGCGTAAGCGCGTCGGAAGTTTACGTTGTGCGATCGTATTCGCTCGAGTACTTCCGGGTGCGCTTACGCCGT
Organism: Lissotriton vulgaris; assembly: GCF_964263255.1. Classification (NCBI taxonomy): domain Eukaryota; kingdom Metazoa; phylum Chordata; class Amphibia; order Caudata; family Salamandridae; genus Lissotriton; species Lissotriton vulgaris. Next base: position 782,886,424 of record NC_141696.1, on the reverse strand, counting down.
GCGTATCACGCGGTCGCGGCTACGCGATACGTCACGATCATGTTTTCGTTTGCGATATTAGCGCCCACGAGACGCTCCCCGGAGCGCGCCCGGGGGCGCTTTCCAGAAATACGCTTTTCGGGGCGCACTCCGGGGCGCGCTCTGGGAGCGCTCCCCCCAAAAATTAAAAAAAAAAAATGGGATAATTGTAGGGACAGGTAGCCCTATTCTGAAGTGGTTTGTAAAAAAATTTACTTTATAAAAATATGTATTGTGCTACATTGGGCTTAATATATGTTAGAGCCAAAATGTAGCCCAAATGTAGCCCAAAGTAGCCCAATGTAGCCCAAACATGGCCACCAGAGACCAAAAATTGTAAATGTAGCCCAAATTTCAACTAGATGTAGCCCAACTGTAGCCCAATGACAGAATGTACCAGAGTGCTAACAGTCTTATTTATAAAGTGAAACTTATAGTTAGGAATTAGCATTAACAAAACCTATGAAATTCACTGAAAAAACCATAGGTTTCACACCAGTTATAGTTAGGAATTAGCATTTAAAAAACCTATGAAATTCACTGAAAAAACCATAGGTTTCACACCGGTTATAGTTAGGAATTATCATTTAAAAAACCTATTAAATTCACTGAAAAAACCATAGGTTTCACACCAGTTATAGTTAGCTGGAAATTTTACTGATATAAAACCATTGAAATTCCCACGTTATAGTTAGTCGGACTCACTATAACTTGCGCGTGCAATGCACTGCTGATGACATCACATATTACATCACTCATGACATGGTGAGTGACATCACTCATGACATCACTGCTGACACCATCATATGAATATGTGTCTTTCTGAAAAATAAATATTAGTTAGTTATGTTTAAATATTTAAATACATATATTAGTATTTCACTTTGTGTATAAGTGGCTACATGTGTTGATAAGTAGCTACATGCGTATGTATATGGGTTATTTGATATTTTTATTAGTATCAGTTTGAGTGTCTATATGGTTTGGTGGGGGTATTACTTAGCACATAGATGCATGAGTGACTGACTCTTTGTTTGTATGTGTTTTGAAGACAGCATATGTACAGGACTGTATGGGTGGATGAGTGTCTATATGTGTTTGTTAGTGAGTGAATGACTGTCTCACTAGTGTCTTTATCAGTAACTACATATGTTTTAATCTAGTATATATGAATATTGATGTATATAAGTGAGTATACGTGAGAGTAAGAGATTGTAAGAGTTCCTGTTTAAATAAGTATGTGTTTCTATAAGTGATTGTTTAAGAGAATAAATATGTGTAATTTTCAATAGAAGTAAGGTGGAAGTGTGTGTATAACTCTATATTCAAATAAATGGTTGTTCAATAGTTTATTTGCACGTGTGAATATGTGTGTGAATAACTTTTGGATGAATGTCGGTGTGTAACAGGATGTATAGGTGTATCTCTTCATATGATGAGTGAGTATATGTATGAGTGACTATATAGAACTGTTGGTGAATGAGTGGATGTGTATATAGATAGTGGAAGTACAGAATTGCTTGTTGTAACTGATATAGGTATGTCCATTTTTTAAAAAGTTCAGTTTCTATTTTTGAATATGTGTCTCAAGGGTTACTTTACACTGAGAGGAGGTCTGTCACTGTGTCACAAGGATGGTGTCATCAGTGATGTCATGAGTGATGTCACTCACCATGTCATGAGTGATGTAATATGTGATGTCATCAGCAGTGCATTGCACGCGCAAGTTATAGTGAGTCCGACTAACTATAACGTGGGAATTTCAATGGTTTTATATCAGTAAAATTTCCAGCTAACTATAACTGGTGTGAAACCTATGGTTTTTTCAGTGAATATATATATATATTTGTGTGTTTGTGTGTGTGTGTAACAATGCTTTAAACTCACTACAATTTCTTAATTAGTTCTTTAATCTATACTAACTCTACAGCTTAACACAAATACATTTTAAAACATTTTCTATTACAACCATACCTGGTATAGAACAAACAAATATGTACACTAGCTAATATTTAAAGATGTTTGTACAATATTATCGCAACTAGGCCAAATGATGAGGAACAGAGAAATTATCAATACTGATATAATCAAATTCAGTCCCATTTTTAAGGACATCTCCTCAAATAGGCCGAATTATGTCTTTGAACATTGGCTGCAAAAACATCAGGTAAGAAATTTGTAGTTTAGAAAGCAATCTAGCTTTGAATTTCATGTTGGTATCATTACAATGTGTCCATTCAACTGTTACACTTTAAAAACACAGTATAATGTCCACATGCTCCTTCATGGAAAATAATAGCCAATGTTGTATGCGTTCTTCCTGAAATAGATATCTGGCCTGCTTTAAAGTTTGTAATCTCTGTATGTAATGTTGATCCATCTTGTCTAGATTGTCTGTACCATTAAAATAAGGTATTTTCCAGATCTTTATATTTCCAATGTAGACATCATGTCTGAACTACAATTTGAGCACATCATATTTTGATTTGCTGTTTTAATCAAATTGTCAAAAGATACTGCTCTGGTAGTGTTAAGTATAGGAATTGTTCTGCATGTATTTCATTTCTTCTGCTTCTAAGATTCCAAGCATGACCATTATAAATTCTTGTGCATCTAGCTGTTGTTGAGAATAAATGTTACTGACCCGCTACATATATCCAAAAGATCTTGAATGCCAGAAGCAGTATGTAATTTACTTCTGTCACTAAGCAACTGCTGGAGTAAATGATATAGTGCAGAATAGAATTTTTTTCTTATTTATTTATTTATAAAGTTTTATATAGCGCGGACTAGATCCCGAAGGATATCAGAGCACTTTACAGTTATAAGGAAGGTAACTATAAGATCATGAGTCAAGCATGGGTAGTAAAATAATCATAAGATCAAACGTTCACGCATAACAGTTCAAATATAAGTCCAGAGAGGACAGAAGGGGCTATATGATGTAGCCTGGTGATATAGGGGTAGTAAGTGAATAATCATAACTATGAATAACAGTCAATACTATAGTAACATCTAAACATGAATTATATGGGGCTTCTACTAAGCATTAAATCAAGTGGTAAGCGACTAATAGAGCATTTACAATCCTGGGTCCGCGCGCGATGGGGAAGAAAGTGTAACAATGGTTTGAAGGGAGCAAAACACACAATCATGTACAGGAAAAATAAACACTACAGAGTAATCATATACAGGGGTGAATCATAATATACAATGTCCGACGCCTTTTGGGCTGAAAATAAAGTATAAGAGAGGTGTATAAATTGTCCCACCTATTAAGGTAAGATCTTCTTCATGAGGAATTTTTTTGCTTACATTTTGAAAGCGGCCTTGTAAGAGATCCTCTGAATTTCGGATGGAAGAGAGTTCCAAATTTTAGGAGCAGCTCCAGAGAAAGCCCGGTGGCAAGTTCTTTTTTTGCCGAAGGTCTGTGGTTTCAGGAGGAGGGAATTAGCACTCCTTGCCGATCTACCTCCTCCAGATAGTTCTAGTTTTTGTGCGAGGTATGTAGGGGTTTTGAAGTGGAGGGCTTTTTTTGTGAAAGGCAGGCAATCTTCAGATGAATTCTAGCTTCATTGGGTAGCCAATTTAGTGATTTTTAAACCGGAGAGATGTGTGTATTACGCTTGGTGCCCATGATCAATCTGGCCGCTGCATTCAGAGAGGCCTTTAGGAGGGGCCAAAGAGTATTTAGGCAGTCCACATAGCGTGGCACTGCCGTAGTCAAGTATTGGTAGGACAAGCGCTTGGACCACTTGTTTGAAATCTGCTTGCAGTAGAAAAGGTTTCAGATACCTGTGTGTTCCAAGAATGTGGTTAGTTCCTTTGCACACGTTGCTGATGTGAGATTTCATATTCAGATGCTTGTCCAAAGTGATTCCTAGGGATTTAGCTGAATCGATGATGTGGGGGGAGCAGTGGAAGGCGGTTAGTTGGTTCATCCATAGGTCAATATTAGGAGTATATTTCAGAGGAGAAATGAGGAGGAATTCTGTTTTGGAGGTGTTTAGCAGGAGGTGGTTCTTAGTCAACCAGTTTTGGGTAGACAGGAGAGTAGAATTGAGTGAGGTGATGTCCTCTGGAGAGGAGATTTTCAAATAGAGTAGGGTATCGTCCGCCTACATGTGGAACCTAATGTCTAAGGAATTTAGAACGTTAGCTAATGGTTCCAGGAACAGATTGAAGAGAATGGGAGATAAAGAGGAACCTTGGGGAACCCCCACGCTAACAGGGGATGACTGAGAGAGTGAGTGGTTTGCTTTAACTCTTTGGGTTCTGATTTGCAGGAACCACCCAAACCAATGCAGCACCTGACCTGAGAGGCCCATCCTATGTTCCAGAATGAATAGGAGGTTGTCATGATTAACAGTGTCAAATGCAGAGGAGAGGTCAAGTAGTATAAGGAGTCAGGATTCATTTCGATCAAGATTATTAATATATCATCAATCACGTGAGTGAGGGCCGATTCAGTGCTATGTCCACTACGAAAGCAAAATGGATGTTGGTCCAGGAGGTGGTCATTTTTAATGTGTGCACATAGTTGTGATTGAACACACTTCTCCAGGAGTTTGGCAAGGGTAGGTATACTAGAGGTAGGTCAGAAGATCTGTACTATCGGCTGTGGGTTTTTTCAATATAGGCGTTACCTGTGCCTTTTTGAGGCATTCTGGGATCATACTTTGTGACAAGGAAGCATTGAAATCTTAAGAACAGTATTCCAGCTACCATCTCACATGTCACCTGCCCAAATCAGGCTGGAACTGGGCATCTGCAACCAATCATTGGCCAGATTAATGAGTTTCCGAATGTGCTGCCACAAACTGAGGTCGTCAAAAGAAGGCAGCTTAGCGCAACACCTATGGTCAAATCTGCATACGAAACGATGGCGGGCAGGGTATGATTACTGGGCAAGAGGTTTTAAATCATTAAGCCTGAATGAAGTTTGGGATTTACAAGTTAGCCAAAACTAATTTAAAAGGCTAGCAAAAATAAGTGCAAAAAAACTCTCCTTATTAAAAGACAAGGCAAGTCTCGCAAGAAGAAGTCATGGCTGAGTGACTCTAAGATCGTACGACCATCTGAAGCCTCAGGAGTATCTAACTCTGCAATTCACCACACGCACCAACCTTTGCTTTCTAAAACTAAGAATGGGAGTGATTAACTTGTCCAGCCATCTTCCCAAATAGAAAAGAGAACAGGTCCAGCAATTCTGTCGGCTCTGTGGAAACCAAAGGGAAGACATTACACATATTCTTTGCCTGTGTCCAAGTCGGTTGAAGGAAAGAAGGTCCCTTTTACGGAGAGGCTGGATTACCAACAAGGTCAGATCATGCAGAGCTGCAGTATTAGCCTGCTTTGATCCACGGAACACCAGGCTAAACTGTGCTCTAGCAAGGTTTATGGATCATGCTGCAATAAAATTAGGGGAGGCGACTCATTAGCAGCAAACCCCACCAGGAAAAAAAAAAATAAAACCTGGCAGCACCTCCTTGTAGGACAAGAGGGGCTCAGTGCACAGCTCAGCACACTCTGGGACTCGATCTTCAAATTTGGGTCACCATTTTCAACGAGTCAAAAGAGTCACAACTAATGTGTCGGCGGAAGTGCAATGACGATTGTGCAGTCTGCAAAAACGGGGGCCTGGGAGCTCTTTACTAAGAATGGGGGTCTTTTTTGAAATTTGGAACTTTACTACATTGCCTCAAAGGGCTACATCTAATTGTGTCACCGAAAGGGCAACTATGATCCTGCACTCCGCAAACATGGGCGATACTGAGGTCCTTTTATAACAAACTGGGGTTTTTATCTTCTTTTTAATGTGCAATAACTTTTTAATCTTTTGTAACTTGCAAAGTTTTTTTTAAATCATGCAATAAAGTCATTATTACTACTTCTTCTAACTGTGAATTAGAATATTACAAACTGAATACTACAATAAATTCCATTGACTATCTTTGTCCAGAAGGGGGTGATTTCGTCCTTAACTAATTTGAAGATGTTAGGTGGTAATGGGTCATTGAAGTGATTGGATGGGTTGATAATCCGCAGTACCTTTTTGATATCATTTTTCATGATTTCATTAAGAAGACAAGGTAAATGAAAGACTACACTGAGAACCACATTAGTGTAGCAGTTGATACCTGAACTATTTTCTAATTGGTATTCTAAAATAGCACTCTCATGTTCCACTTTTTTCTTCCTTATGCTTTCAAGTTTCTTTTGCATGTCCTTCTCATGTTGAAGTTCATTTGGGTGTTTTGTATCTTTCCATTTTGGACATAGTATATGTTTCTGATAGATTGAGCATTCACCTAAATGAGGAGCATAGAGACTTCTTAAGCAATTGTACTCTCTTATACAACTTCCATCAGCACTTACCTTTTTGTCATCAAAGTCAGTTAAAAAGAGACAATGCAACATATGCCATTCCTTCTTTAAACACACTACTTACAATGTGTACAACTGCTCTATCTATTTTTATTCCTTGAGATTTGTGGATAGTTACAGTGTATGCTAGAGACACTGGAAATTGTTTTTGTCAAACATACAAGTTCTTTACAAGCAAAAAACATACAACACAACAACCAACGTGCTTTACTGCACTAATCAGCGGTGGTGTTCTGGAGCATCTGATCTTTAATCTCTAGGCAGTCTTGCAGGCTTCCCAGATTCTCACTTTCTCCGGCTTCAGTGTTGGCTTGAGGTCTTCCACCTCCTTTCCCACTCCGCATCCTGCTCTCCCTCTCTTCTGGGTCGCGCACTATGTTGGTCTCTCGACACGCCTCCTTCTCAGTGCCCCTTTTCATCTCTTGCTCCTCTTCCCATGATTCCTGACTGGCGTCTTCTTTTGAGTTTGTCATGCACCTCCACCCCACCTCTTTTTCTGCTCTGATCACTGCTGTTCTAGTCGATGACGTTAATTCTGCGTGAGTACTCTGCAAAGGTTTTCATTGGTCTTCTTTGTCGGCCATATTGGAGAAGGAACAACAGATCATATCACAATGCCCCCTTTCCAGGAGTGGTCGATCAAGCTAGTCTGACATGGGTTCTGAGAAAGATAGTCCACATTACACTCTAATTGTCCTGGTTGATGTTCAACCTGAGATGAAAAAGGTTTTAAGGCCAGGAAGCTGCATAATACCTGAGCATTTTAGTCCTTATGTCTTGCAAGTCAAACCAGTGGGGCATGGTATGTCAATAAGGAAAGGTTTTTCCCAAGAGATGGCCCACTTGATAGCCAGACATTCCTTTTCAATGGTTGGATATTGTTGTTCCAGGGGAAGAAGTTTCTGGCTGATATAAACTATTGGGTGGAGATCATCATTAAGCCCTTGCCAGAGACATCAGTTTATAATACAAACAACAGCTGGAATTTAGGATAGAGTAACACAGGCTCTTTACAAAGACAGGTTTTTAGACTTTCAAAATTCTCCTGCTGTGGTTTTGACCATTTATTTATATTTGAAGGGTGGTAGTTTTTTAGCAGGTCCATGAGAGGGTTAGCCAAGTCTAAATAAATTGAGAGGAATGTTCTATAATACCCCGCCAACCCTAAGAAGATACAAACTTCTATCTTTGTAGTAGGAGGTGGAATATCTTTGATGGCCTATACTATCTCCATTTGCGGACAAATAGTACCTGCCTGGATTTGGCAACCGAGAAATGTAATGGACTCAGTAGCAAGGATACGTTCTTTTGGCTAGGCTGTGGGACAAGCGTTTTCTAGAGTTGAGAATACTGAGGACAACTGTTGTAGGTGTAATATCCAGGATGGACTAAAAACAACAATCTTGTCTAGTTATGCTTCTGTGTACTCCCTATGAGGTTTCAGGAGTCTATCCATTAGCCTTTGGAAGGTTTAAGGGGGCCCCATGTAAGCCAAAAGGTAATACTTTAAATTAATTTAATGCCAATGGAGTGGAGAAGGCAGTTTTCTCTTTGGCCTCTTCAGCTAATGCAATGTGTGCATAACCTTTTGTCAGATCCAATGTCGGAAAACAGAAGGCTCTATTTAGTTTCTCTATGAACTCGACTACCCTGGGCTTGGGATACTCGTAAACATTTGAGATACTGTTGAGTTGTCTGAAATCTACGCAGAAGTGCAGAGCCCCATCCTGTTTGGGGACCAGAATAAAGGGGGAACACCAGGCACTGCTTGAGGTTTCAATGATTCAATCTTGCAACATAGTGGCTTTCTCTCTTTCAACAGTATCTCTCTTAGCTGCAGGTATGCAAAAGGGTTCTTCTAGATTCCCTTTGGTATCTATGTGATGCTGGATGAGGTTTGTTATCCCCAGATTGCTTAAAAACAACTCAAGGAGGACGATTAATTTTTCCTTTTGGTGCTGACTCATTCTAGATCCAATAGTTATATTTGCTATACTTTCCTTTTCTGTTGTGGGGACAAATTATATCTTTAGAGGTTCTGAGTCAGTTATGAATAGGGCCTGTCTTTCAGTTTGTGGTTGGGTTCCTGGTTGTACCCATTCTTTAAACAAATTGATGTGGTATTTATGTCCTCCTCTTCCTTTATGCGAAACTGCTCTTCTCAAGTGACCAGAGTGATCTGTTTATTGACTTTATAAGTCCCCTGCCACTGTGCAAACAGTTTGTTATCTGGAGGAGGTAACACTATCAGTACCTCTTCTCCTGGGGAAATATTATGGGCTCTTGCTGTGTTGTCGTATTCCTTTCTCTGGTTTACTTGGGCTTTCTATAGGTTTACCCTCACCGTCTCCGACAGAGAGTGAACAGTATTCTTGAAACTGGAAGCATATTCTAGCAAATTATGACCTTCATCTTCGTCTTCTTCACACTGTTCGCAGCCATTTCAAGGAGGTTACGGGGTTGCCTGCCAAATAGTAATTTGAAGGGTGAGAACCGAGTCGAAGTGTGTTTGTGGTTGCATATTGCAAACAGAACCAATGGTAACTTCCTATTCCAAGCCCTCCCATTCTTGGAGACCAATTTCTTTAGAATTGTTTTAATGGTTCGGTTATACCTTTCCACTAGACCATTCATTTGTGGGTGGTAGACTGAGGTATGGATCTGCTGTATTCCCAAAACCTTACAAACTTGAGCCATGAGATGGGACATGAAGGGTGTACCTTGATCAGCGAGTGTTTCTTTTGGAAACCCTATTTGTGAAAAAAACTCAACCATAGCCTGGGCAATGTCCTGAGTGTCAAGCTGGTTAGCGCTATCGCTTTTTGATACCTCATTGCATAGATCATCAAAACCAAAATATATTGATACCTTTGAGTGTGGTACTAGGGGCCCTCGCCAGATCCATTCCTACCCAGATGAAGGGAAAACTTATAATGTGGAGGAGTTGTAGGCATGTTTTATGGTTAGTCAATGGATTAACAATCTGACATCTCTCACACTCCACACAGAATCTTCTGATAGCCAAGAATACTCCTGGCCAATAAAAGCATCAAAGAATATATTCTTCTGTTCTTTCCTACTGTAATGCCCTCTCCCTACTTGGCTATGGGCTAGGTGAAATCCTTGTCCTCTGAACGCGCTAGGGATGACTAGCTGAAAGCTTTTTTTCCCATTCCTATCAGCATTCTGGTATAAGAACCCCTTTCGTTTGACAAACTGTGGTCCCGCCAATCTTGGATTTTCCTCTGGTGCATATATCCATGCATGAGAAATATTTTAATCCTCTTGATGAGCCACCCTTAAGCTGTGCCGGTGTTCCCATTCATCGTCTGTGGAAAGTAAAACCAATTGGAATTCAGATTGTCCAGTCAATAGAAATATTTGTTTGTTCGGACACTTCTCTAACGTGGTCAATTGAGGCTTAAACCTACCCCCAACATATCTTCTCTGTGGCAAGAAGCTTCTTCCAACCACTGGTTATGCACCTGCTTTACTCTGGCAGTTATCAACATTTTATGGAAATCATAATAGTCTATCCCAATGATCATATCTGCAAGTAAATGGGCAATAAGCCCTACATCCAATGCTTCCTTAGTAGCCGGCCACTCAATCCACACCCGGGCCACGGGGTAATCTCTACCATCCCCATGTACACACGTTATCACCACCCTTCTCTCTTTCTGGATTTGTTGGGGCTCAACTAGATTGTGTTTTACAACCGTATATCTGCATCTAGAATCTACTAAAGCCTTCCTTGGCTTTCCATTTACTCCTCTGGTGGTAGTGTAATTCCACCTGTTCATCCCTCTCATGCATAAGACGTCCTCTTGAATACCCTATGTCCATGGGTTTAGGAGAAGGGGATTTCAGGGGGAAATTCTGGGCAATATGACCTCATTCTACACAGTTATAGCACTGGAGTCCCTAGCCCTTTTCTTTTCCTGGGCCTTTTTTTATGGCTACTTTGGGTTCAAGGAGAGTTTTGGCTGCTGTTTTCATAGGGTTTCATCTGTGGCTATTCAGAGGGACCAGTGTCTTGGACGGCGTTGGTCAAAACTTGGGTGACCTATGGCATGCTGTTGCAGGGATTCTGCTCAGACACAGAACTGTGCACAGAGACCCAGGACCTCAGTGAATTGTGGTGGACCAAAAAACTCACCTTAGCACCTAGAACCCCTAACCGACTAGCATCAGTGTCACATTAGCTCTTTGTCCTATAGCAAAGTAACCAATGATTAGACAACCCAGAACATGCGACTTAGGTTACTCTCAGGAATGGTGGGAATGACAAACGCTTTTTCATTTGTTATTCTCATACCATTCCACAACATGGGTAAAAAAGAGACACAGTAAAGTTTAAAATGTTTATTTTTAACGACGTGCTCTAAGATGCAGTATTTTTGCGAGCATAAGCCGGCATTTGATTAAAAATAATACAAACAGCATTGTTACAATTCCATAAAACACAAAAGGGGAAATCATTTTATAATGATAGTGGGAACAGGTCCTAAAGTGCCTTGTATGCCACCCCCCCAGCTAGGAACTATGTTTTATAAAATATAGAAGGTCACTTAGGCTTCTGTGGGGGACCCCATGCCTCTAAGACCAGCAGGAGTGAATCACATCAGGATCTGCAAAAGCTCTCTGTTTCTCTGGAAACGGAATTCTTCCATGTTTGTGAAATCATGTATTTAGTGCAATATTAAAGGCACCAGAATTTCCGTTAACTGCAGCTGAGTGTATGTTATGTCTAAGCGTGAGCCGATCAGCCCAAATAATAGCTAAACATTGTTATGATAACCTTGGAGGCTTCAGATCTCACTGTGCAGACTGAGGTCGCGATGTAAGTCTAGGGATGTTAAAAACAAGCCATTCTCATGCGAAGATATTCACGAATTCAAACTTACAATAACAGCTACCTGCAGTGTTGTGTGTAAAAGCGGCAAAAGGGCAAAATGGTGTTTAAACTTCTAATAAGCGTATGCTAACATAGCAATGTGTGCAAGCAGAGGTCTGCCCTCATCACAATGCACAGGCTAAGTCTATGTCTCCTGTCATGATCAGATTGGGATGCTGTCTAACCTATGAACATGTTTGACTGGGGACGACTTCCAGAAATTGCTCTAACAAAATCTTTTCTATGACTTCATCCATTGTGGATGTAGCAGGCTTTAACCACTTATATCCTAAATCTTGTATTCTATAAAACAAAGGTCTGGAATTATTGCCCTACTTTTCTCTTCAGAACTGGACCCGGAAATATTCTGGGTCACATCTGTGTTGCTCAAAGTTTGTCTGTTTTATTTCATCATAAGGGGTAATTCCTGCATGGTTGGTAATCTTATAGGCTGACTGTCTCCTGATAGTAGCGGGGCAATATACTGACCCCAGCTCACATGAGGCCAGGATGCTGTGGATGATACTCTTTCAAAATTGGCAAAAAATGAATCAGAGTCTTCCCCTACTTGATATTTTTGTACAACAGAGCTAGGAGCATTTGGTTGAACCTTAGCACTGGTAATAGCATCAACCAATCTAAGGATTGGTGTATCCTGAGCATGCTGGGCCTCTGCCACTGAGGAAGCATTGGATTGGAAGGCAGTCTAGATGCTTTCGCAATCTTGTTTAGCAGTCTGGGCTTCTTCCTTTACCACAGTCTGTAAATGCCTCTATCCCTCTGCTAATTGTTTCACCATGTCTTCCATAGTAATGGGTTGGGTCATCTCCACTCTCTTTTGGGAAGTGCTAATCCCACTTCAACACCACTGTCAAGAGAGTAACAACAGCCATAAACTCTATTAATGGGGTTATTCCTGGGTTTTATTGTGAATTGGAAAATAAAAGCACAGAAGAAATAAAACTGTGGCCAACTCCAATCATTTGATCTTTTTGCTTTTTTCAACCCAATTTGGAAGTGTATGCCCAGATCTGGGTTCCGTGCTCCTTATTGGGCTTCAAAACCAACGTAACTGTGGCCTCCAACCAAGTCAGTGGGATAGGCTCTCCTTCCTGATGTATTTTATTAAATAAGGACGTGAGGATAGGAACAATGATATCCAATCCTATTTGGTATACTTCCACTGGAAGCCCGTCTGGGCCAGCTGCTTTTCCCCTAGCCATTCTTTTCAGCTGATCGTAGACCTCCCCCTCTTTAATGAGAAAACCCAGAAACAAACTATCAGTCTCAGTTAACTGTGGAACGCATAACCCCTCTAACCAATGAGCTGCGCCTTCGGTTGTTATTTTATCGTTATTCCCCGTGTATAAATTCTGCATATATATTTTAACTTCTACAGAGATCTCATCATTATCATATGATATGTCTCCAGAGCTCTGTATCTTTAATCTGCTTATTTGATTCCTAGCTCGATCAGATCTGGCCTTCCATGCCAAGATGCAACCACATTTTTCTCCATAGGAGAAGTTCTGCAGTCAGCTTGCATCCCACCTTTCTTTAATGATTTTATCCAGGTTAGCCTGATATTTAGCTTTTAAGCTCTCTAGCTCTTTCTGTATGGCAATGAAGTTAGTCTGCTGTTCTAGGGAGGCCTTCTGTAGCTGTTGCTCTTTTTGTTTTATTTTGAGTAAAGAATCTTCCTCTGTCTTCCTCCTGGCCTTATTTCTCTGTATCATTATGGTGGTAAATGCCCCCCTTAAATAAGACTTAAAAGCTTCCCACACTGATTGATCGGATGCAGTGGCACTATTAAACTTAAAATACTCCACCATTTGCTTCAGCAGATCACTTTTTAACCCTTCCTGTAAAAGTAAGGATCTATCCAAGGTCCACCGTCTGACTTGTATACCCTGTGAAAATTTAACCGTTAATTCTACCATGGAATGGTCTGATAATATGGCCGGAATATAAGAAGTGGACATGATCTCAGGAAGTAAACCTTGGTCAATGAGGAAGAAATCAATGTGCGAATGATGCCTGTGTCTATGGCTATAAAATGAATAGTCTCTATTTTTTTTATTCTTAACCCTCCAGACATCCAGTAGGTTGAAATCCCTCATTTTACTTCTGAGCTCTCTCTTTGATTTATGTAATGGGGGGGAGGCAACCCTAGACGTGCGGTCCAAACTTGGGTCAAGTACCACATTAAAATCACCATCTAAAACAATAGGAGCATTCAAGTCAAGAAGGCTAGTTTTTAAGCTTATCAGAGCCTCTGGAGAATCCTGATTTGGCCCCTCATAGGTTGCACATGTCAACCGTGTATTTTTTATGACTAAAGATGCGGTCAGCCATCTACCTGTATAATCCGTTTCATATTTCTCGACTCTTATCCCACAATTGGTGCGAATAATTATAGCCACTCCTCTGGTGTTACCACTCTGTTTAGAGCATAGGAGATCCTGTACCCACTTTTGATTTTTAAAAGCTACCGTACATTCCTGCTGCTCAAGGTGGGTTTCTTCTAAAAGAAGAATATGGGCCCCAGACTTATTCAAAAATTCGCAGATTCTATAAAATTTCCTACCCTCCCTCAACCTGTTGACATTCCAACTTCTTATTTTTATGTTATTCTCCATATTCCATCATAGAAGAAAAGATATCTGATAACTAATTTGGCTCCAATATCTACTCTATTTAGGACTTGAAGCATGTCTAACCCAGCTTTTCTAGAAATATGAGGAACATTTTTTCTCTTTGAGACCCTCACCCCCCACCACCTCCCTCCTCCCCCCTTGAGGAACCCCCCCTAATAAGCCTTGGCGATCGTATCGCCATTTGAGGGCCCTATCCCTAATCTGGATTCCGGCCCCAGTAGTGTCTGCTATGTAAAATAATGTACCTACACCCAATTTTCATCTTATATTTTTGTGTTATTTTGTGTTATTTAGTTACTTATTTATGTATATATACATTTTTTTTTCCTCTATGGATAAGTGCCCCCATATTTTTTTTTTCATTTTTTATTTTCCACACCTATATATATGTGTATTTGTCTATATATGCTGTGCTCCAATTATCTAAGCTCAGTATGCTCTCACAATCAGATTTTTACGATACTTACTCCTCTCGTACAGTTTACTATAATATATATCTAACGCTGAGCTTCTTTCAACTAATAAGAAAGCTATCGACTTCCTGAGGGGACGTAAAATTGTATGTTTTATTATTCCATACCGCCCGTAATGGGGCTGGGAACTTCATCATGACCTGAGCCCCTAACCCTCTCAATTCCTGTATCCGGGACCCCAACTCCCACTGCCTCTGTGCTGTCACTCTGCCAACATCCGAGCGGATTAAGTACTTAGAGGAATCAATCTGAAGTGTTGGATCAATGAGAGCCCTACCTAAAATCAGTTCTTTTACTGAGTATGTAAGAAAATTTACCAAAATGTTTCTAGGGGCACTCCTATCACGATGACTTCTAAAGGGATCTCTATGCGCCCGCTGTATTTCATTCTCGAGGTTGATATCAGGTCTATCCTTCAAGACTCCTCCCCTCAACAGCTTACAGATCAAAGACTTTACATCTCCATTTTCAGCTCCTTCAGGAATTTTCAGAAATTTCAAATTATTCCGTCTTGCATGTATCTCCAAACTTTCGATATCCTGCTGTAGAGTCTGATTCTGAGCTTTCAATTCAGATATCGTTTTCGAATGAGCTTGTGAGACTCTCGTAAGAACTGCAACCTCCCCTTCTAACACCTCTGTTCTTGTACAGATGCCATCTAGTTTACTTTCAAGGTTGGTACACTTCTCAGTAACTTCCTTCTGATTTCCTTCAGATATTTCAAATTTGGGCAATAGTTCTGCCAAAAGATCTTCACGGAGGGATCTAAGTAGGCTCTCCATATTTCTGCTTGATGAGGAACTGCCAGCAAAACTAACTGCTTTTTGTAGGATAGTACCTGATGGAGGCCCAGCGAAAGTCTGAGAAATGGAATTCTCACCGCTACTATCCTGTAGATTAGTGCTAAGTGTAAAATCTGCCAGGTCCGTCTCCGGCTCTGACAACAGAGGAGCATACTTATTTTGAGACGTCACAGAGGAACTGGAGCAGGACGCAGGGGCAGGAGTAGGCACCTGAGATTCAGTCTGCGGCGTCGCCTGCTTGCTAGCCGCGTCTAAACTAGATACCGTTTTCTCCATTACTTTGAAATATGATTTCAGAGAAGGGACAGGCTTTAGTATAGCCGAACTTTTTTTCTGTTTTTTCACCTCTTCAATTTTATTTCTCTCCCTCCTTTTTCTTTTTTTTTTGCCGCGTAGTCAAAGGGACAGGGAGCAAGCAGTCAGCTCGATTCAAGGACGAATGTGAGAATTCCCTCTCAGGTAAAGAGCGGAGGAGATATCTACTCCTTATTATTGGGGGAGCTGTGACTGCGACTTCTAGTACTCTCGGTGTTTCCTCAATCTCTAAACTGCCATTTCCCCTCTTTTGATTCTCCTGTTGCGGGGAAAGTTTTTCAGTGTTATTGAGGAGGTCTGTATAGCCTTAAAGTTAATGTCAGTGTCCATCCCTTTGGGACCTGTAGACGCGCCAAAGGAGGTCTGTATCTGTAACTGTGGCCTCAAACAGTCACCAAGTGTAATTTTATGACACTCTTCGGGCACCCTACATATGGTAGACACACTGCAGGCACCTGACAAATGTCCTCCCTCCTCTCTGGCCCAAGAACGATACCCGCTCACTGCCTTAATCCCACGACTTCGAGGGTAGACTCTTGCTGCTGCTATCTGAATCCTGCGCCATATACAGGAACGGCTCACTATACCGATCACCTTTCGTTCGCCTCGGTCCCCGACCTCACCGCGTCTGACGTTGAATTCGGCATCCACGCCCATTGAGCCTCTGGGTCCTAGTGCTCGACCCTCGGCAGGATTCGGCTCGCTCTCAGTGGGATCACGGCAGAACAGAAAGGTACAACAAATTAGTAAAGGGAAATAAGCATCCACTTATGCTCACCGCTTAACTGTCGTTGAAAAGATTGCTAAGAGGGTGCAAGTACTTCGGTACAGCCAGACATCTCCCGATGAGGGACGGAGCTCTCACGGCCGGTATCAACCCGCCGCCATCTTCCTCAGTGATCTGGGTTCCGTGCTCACTGTGCCACTGCATTCAAGCTAGCTGGCTGATGAGGGGTGGTACTCTGACACCAGTCCCAAGTGCTTGTTTACAGTCTAGGGAGAAACTGGCCTGGGTGTTAGTGCTGGACTGTTCCCATAGGGAACAGGTTCAAGACTGATTTGCAATTGGTTGGGTCAAACTTGGGGGCGTGGTGAGCAAAAAAAGGTTGATTAATCCAAGATCTGTGACTGGTGGTGAATGTTTTGATTTGCTCAGCGTGCCAGCCATCATTTATTTTTATTTGGTCTCCCTAAGTGGGAGTAGTATGCTCATATGTGGGTCCCATACTTACTGTACTACTGGATATAAGCTAGCCTGGCTGATGAGGGGGTAATACCCCAAAACCAATCCCAGGGTGCTTGTTTCTAGACCACGGTGGACCTGGCCTGCCAGTCCGGGTTGGACTGTTCCCATGGGTAGCAGGGTCAAGACTCATTTGCATATGGCTGGGTCCAAACTGGAGTGGTGTGGGGAGGAAAAAAACTATGGATTGAACCTAGATCTGTGGTTGGGGTGAATGTTTTGATTTGTTCGGCATTCCATCCATCATTTGTTCTTTTTGCCAATTGCAATTGGGTTGCGCCTTAAAGATTACGGAGATTGCTTCTCTTTTGTCTTGTCATCAGTTCTCCTAGGTTAGTCTAACATTCGTCTATGTCCCGTCCTTCTTGGAGTCAGGTGCTCCGGAATGTGCAGCAGATGTGCCTCAGACATTAACACACAAAGAGGCTCACTGACACTCAGTTCCTTTCAATTGTTTATACCATCACATGACCCAAGTGAATTTGTGCACTAATAAGGGAACTTGTGATACTGTTTTTTCTCCCTTAACTAAACTGCTGTCCCTCCCCTCCCTCCTTCTAACTCAACTCTCCTGTGAGCTTCTGTTTCCCCACCACCGGTCAAACAGACTTCAATTTGGCACTTGTCTGTGGCCACGACTTGGGGTTGGAGGGATGGCATTCTGAAGCATCTGGCCTTTAATCTCTGGGTATTCCTGCAGTCCTGCAGGCTTCCCAGATTCTCACTTTCTCTGGTTTTGGTGGTGGCTTGGGGTCTTCTGGCTCCTTTGTCTTGTCCAACTCTTCCTCTCTTTGTGGTTGCATGCTCGGTTAGTGTCTCAACATGCCTCCTTCTCAGTGTCCCTCATCGTCTCTTGCTCCTCATTCTTTGATTCTTAAACAGCCTCCTCTTTAGAGTTCGTCTTGTGCCTCCACTCTGCCTTCTCTGCATTGGTCAATCCGATAACCGCCTTTATAGGCGATGATGTTAATTCTGCTAGAGCACTCTGTACAGGTTTTTTTTGGGCTTCTTTGTCGGCTATATTAAAGAAGGAACCGTCGACCATATTACATCATGATGGGAAGGACACTACAAATGGCGATGAAATAGGGGATAAGTAACCTAAATAAACAACCATGCTCTCCCAGAGGGATTGCCATGGTTAGAGCAAATTGCTCATGCATGCCACATGTGTCGCTGTCATGGTATGTAATCGATGCTTCATGCAATTGGAGTCAAAGCTGAACTCCAGCCACTGTAAAGTAGGTGAAGACAATGGAGGCATTGCAAAGAATCTACACATCGATGGTTGAGAACCTGATGTTCAGGCCATACAAAAAGGTTTCGCACTGCCACACAAGATAAAGTTGTACATTGTACGGACTGCTAATGCTGAAGGTGGATTCAACTTGGATTACAAAGCACAGCCGCTGACAATCATAACTTGCAAAATAATGCGTTGAATAGAAGCGCTGCACTGCAGAGAACAACTGTTTACTGACCTTTAGAAGAAAGCAAATAAATGACTTACTGGGTACACTAAAGAAAGTCAACATACCACATCACTCGGTGGAGGTGGCTCACTGAGAAGTGCTCAGGTTGTGCTTATGGAGCCTTAAATACCTGAAGTGGTTCATTCAGGGCTGGTGCCCAATGTGAAGTCATTGCGCCAGAGATCTTGAGAATGCAATGAGAGTTTCTGGTGGCAGCCCCTCTTCCACTGGGATTGTTGCCTGGCTGGTAAGCAGGATAATGGAGAACGCAGACCTAGGTGTGAGGTAGATCTGCTTGTGACCTGGGAGCCACCCTTTGATGCTAATAAAACTCCTGAAGACAGCCCAGGTGGCTATCCTGTCATGGGGAAAACATCACCCCATACCCAAGCCCTTTGTCCACTTTCTAGGAGCAATACAATTCTCATCACAGAGGACACATTAACAGTCAAACACTGAACACCGGTAGAGAGGCACATTTGGGTCGAGCAGGAATGTGACAACTTTCTAAATGTTTAATTTTCAAAGTAGTAATAAATAAACTTTTCTTGATCATGAAGTTGGATTTGAAACTACTATTAAAATGAATCCTTGATTTATGTCTCTAGCTGGTCAAAAATGAAAGCTATACAGTATCAGTTGTTGTTATGTAACCCAGTGCTTTTCTATGGGAGAACGAGCCTTGCCACAGAGAAAAACTACTTTTTTCACCTGCCTGGACATGTAATACATAAGAACATATTTCCTACTTTTTAAATAACATGCACCCTGCCATACAGGAATTTAAAGCCTAAGTTAGGGGTGACTCATAATTATTAAAAGGGAAGATTTAGACCTGGCAATACATTTATTTGGCAGTTTTATAACTCCACACTTAGGCCACAGGGGTAGGCCTAGAGACATGATTTCCATTGTCACTTTGGTAGTGGCACAATATGTGCTGTAGTCCACTAGTGGTACTTAACTTTCAGGCCCTTGGTATAATTTTGTGCCAAATACTAAGGACTTATAGTTAAGTTAAATATATTGATAAGGAATGTAGCCAATTTCTACATGCTTTAGGGGCCAGAGCACATACACTGGGGCCTGGTTGCCAGTTCTCCAATGCACAGACTAAAAAACACAACAGCATCAGTCCAGAAAAAGTAGGGGTGAACATACAAAAAGAGGCATTTTCCACAAATTTAAGGATGGAAAAAAGGTACTCCTAGTGCAATAGCTTCCAAAGTAAAGGTACTTCTGATGTACCTATCACAATGTAAGGACTCCCAGACTATAATGCTGGGAAGTAAAAATGGACATTAAACACATAAATGAGCCATACATATGAGCCAACAGCACATATCTCCTATCATTGATGACACATACCACCTAGCAGAATATATCAGATTACAAATATCCCCTAGATCAGTTTGTCTCCAACTATTGAAAATTGATGTTGCCACACCTGGCTCGGTATTGCAGGCCACTGCAGGTCATTTCCGCTAACAAACAAGCCTGAATGAATTCACCTTAGCAATGCAGGATGAGCAATCGTATAATCAATGCACGTCTTCCATGTCCATTCAAAACACCTGGCCTCATCCTGTGCCTTTGATGAAGAAGAAAATAAAAATATGACTATATAAACAAATAAGTCAGGGGTATCAACCCCCACTGATTGTATCACCCAATCTAAAACAAACCCTGTTTACAAACATTCTAGAGAATAAGCAAAGCTTACATTAGGTCCTATTGTTAAGAAAGACCTATTTCCAAAATGTTATTAGGAATCGGACAAAAGCTATAATGACGTGATGGAACAAAACAGCTGCTTGGTCGATGGTTAGTTAATACTGAGGTTACCTTAACACCCACATGCAGTGTTCAAAGCTTCATTAGTCTTTAAGGTCAATGGGATCAATAGCAATGTGAACTCCAAAAGAATGTTACCATGAAGGAGGATGAATTCAACAGAAGCTGGGTTTTATGGTGCAGACCTTTAGTGCTAAGCCCCTTTTCCATGTATAGAACAAAAGGCTGGGCAGTGTTACTGTACAAAAGATGTGGTAAAAGCTATTGATGGACATGCCCGGTTCATTGCTAGACCATTACTTCCCTGCAAAGGTTTATACTTAATGTAAACAAATGGTATAGGTGTTGAAACCTCTGTAATACTGCAGATCTCTATAGTGTGTAGTGGTGCAGCTATCTGCTTGGTGACAAATGCTTCTTCCTTGCCCCCAAATTGTTTTATGCTTGAATCAGATATCCACAGATTATTCATGTGAGCACCACCATTTGTACTGCATTTGAGTGCAGAGAAAAGCGGAGTGCAGTCAGATCCCAGACCATGATCCTGCAGTTATTTCTGAGGAATACTGAGGAATTCTAAGGATCCATACCAGCCCAGTGAAATGCGCAGAATGTGTTCTCAGAGCTTAATTTGAGCCAGTGCTTTCCGGTGCTCTGCACCTATACTTAATTGTCAACATCAGCACTTCCGACAATCTGCCACATGGTGGGGCTGTTTGTCTAATTTAGTGACAAGCACATGACCAGTTGTTGATCAATTAAATATACCTTGAAAATGACTAATACCTGCCACCCATGCCATAGCTTTTGGCGCCGGGATTGTTTGAATGTTCACACTTAGATGAGTGTGATCCGTCATAGTTGAGTTGGTACGGGCAATGGCAGTGCTGGCAGGGGCAATAGGTGGTGCGAGCTGTAGTGGCCTCCTGACAAGAGCCACAACACTTATATATTTCCCAAATTGTGCATGGGTTCTGGTGCAGTTTGTCCACAGTGGAATACATTCAGCTGTGCTCAACCTTTGTGCACTTTATGTTCAGAGCAGCAACCAGCAGGAGATGAGGGCGATTTCTTACTTTCAACTCCAACTGCGCCCAACTAAAAAGCCTCATTATTATTTGTTTCAACACACATTATGGCTGGGAGCTAGCTGAATGTAACATCTTGGTACCAAAGACGGTTAGGAAAACAGAAACACTCAGCGGGAAATTTTCAAACCTTTTGCGCAAATTTTTTTGTTGCTATTTTCTTTCCAGTGCCCTCTAAGTAGTGCAAAGCAGCACAAGCACTGCTTTGTGTTACTTTGTGCGGGGAGGGGCATGCGTTACATGGATGGTACATGGCCATTCCCATGCAACCACCTATGCCTTTTGACACAAAACCTATTTTCAACGATTTGTAAACATGGTTTTGCTCCAAAAGTTAACGCCCCTTCAAAGGAGGTGCTAAAAGGAGAAATGCTTTCATTTCTCCGTGCTTTTCTGACTTTCCATGCGTGCTGCACTGTGCTGCACGTATGCAAAGTAGGAAAAGCTTTCCATCGTGCCTAACATAGTATTTTGTACAGGAAGGGTACCCTTCCTGTACAAAACTTATTCTACACTCATATACACATCCTAGCGCTGCGGCGCTATGGTGTGTGCATAGTGCACGGCAGCTGAAATCAGCATCGGTGCAAGGGAAAGGGGAGGAGAGAGGCATATGTCTGAAGATACAGCTCTCTCCTGTTCCCTCCATGCCTCGCGGGGGAGCTGTGCTGTGTTGAGTTACTTTTTTGAAAATCTCCCCCTCAGATTGTGCCCATTCAAGTGCTTAAGAGGCAAACATTGATTTAGAGTCGGGTTTTTCACTCTTTCATCCTTTGTAACAACCGTGTTATGCATGTACTGGAAGAATGACTGATGCACTTCTCTATATGAGTAATTATACGACTAACAATTTATGGTGCACTTACAGTTAGTAAATATAACTAACTATAACTACTAAACGTAATTCTTTTTTAACAGCCTGAAAATATTGAAAGATTGAAAAAAACTAAAGATATACGTTTTTGCATTGCAGTTCATTGGTGCTTGTTCATAAGTTCACTAAGCTCAAAAACGATATTACAAAGAATTGTAACTTGTGCCCTGCAGGTAACACAAGGACCTTTGCAAGAAAAGCAGTGATCTAGTGAGCTGTCTACATAAATTACAAATCTGAGACCTGCATGCTAAATGTTGTGCTTTACAGCGACCTACCTTAACCCTTTATGCTATTTTATGATGAGGTAAACCTGTGACTAGACTGCACACAGGTCTCTCCAGCAACTATATCAACCACAAGAGTCATTTAGATGTACTAACAAGAGGAATACTGATTTCCTAATTGCGATTCCCTCCGAATCGCAATTAGGATATCGATATTCCTAATGTAGTTTAATTAGCGATTCCTAGTGGGTCGCAAGTAGACCTACTTCATTCGTATTATTGAGGTAGGTCACAGTTTGCGGCCCATTAGGAATCACAGCCATTACAAGGGTTGGTGGTCTGCTAAGGTCAGCAGAGCACCATGTCTGTTATTGCTTTTGATTGATACTTTATTCGATATTGTCATATCATAAAAGTACATTAATCATAAAAAACATTAGCATTGAGATACATTGCATTATACTCATAATTAAAAAAACTAAATACATTAAAAACATGAAACAGCTCAAAAATACATGACAATATAAGTATCAGACACTTAAAATAAGTTATAGTTTACAATCATGATCATACGGCCTAAGAAGCAATAAGTTTAAACATTCTTATACGGGTTAGCCAAGAACCTGAGAGGTACTTTGCCACACCACAAACCATGAAAAGTGGAAGCGTATGGGTTGTAATAATACGTAGAGCAACCCGAAAGTCTCTAGTTCCAAGCTCCCTACAAACTGGCTTAAGCCATCTCTGCCTTGCCCCCTTATAGCTTTTGCAGCCAAACATAAAATGAGCAAGGGATTCTGTTTTACACGGACAACATGGGCATCCACCGTTCAGTGACCTTGAGGCTTTCCATCCTTTGGTAAAATGATTCAGAGGCAGGGTTCCATATGTCATCTTTAGGAAAATTACTCTATCTCTGGCCATTGTTATCACGTCAAGAAAGGGTTCCAGCCTTCTTGTTGATTTATGTTCCAAAAATTGCATAGTTAATGTTCCCCAACTTGGGTTCCTCTGTTCAAGGGCCTCCACCCACTCCCAGTAAATTTTCTTTATCACTTGCTTTGGGGGTGGTGCCTGGGAAATCCAGGATTCAGTCAGACCCAACTTTGTAGTCATCTCTTTAAGTTTGTTTAGCCAGCGTATTTTACCACCCGAGTTCAATACAATCATCTCGTCCAGCACTAGAGCATAATGTGCCAGCTCTGGGGTCCTCCTTAAGCGAACCCAAAACAACAGTGGGCGCAAGTGGAGTACATCTGAAATTGGACGTTTGCCCATATCCAAGTACAATGGTTTCAATGGGGTGGAAACAGGTAAGGCAACCAGCTCCATAATAAATGTGTTCTCTGCCTTTACCAATAGCTGAACATTTTCGCCTCCCCATAGTTCTGCCCCATAAGAGGCTGAGGGCATCGCCCTACCTTCATATACAGCTAGTGCAGGGCCAATCGGTCTACTTACTGATAACCGCTGGCTCCTTAATATAGCACCCGACAATCTCCTGAGATTTAAATGCATCTTAGCTATATGAGAATCCCACCTCATGTTGCTATTTATCCTTATACCCAGGTAGTCAAATTCCTCCACCACCTCAAGAGAACTACCATTAAGGGTAAACTGGGGAATCTTTCCATTATTGGGGGGGGGGGTAAAACCATAAACTTAGTTTTGGTCGTATTAATGGTGAGACCACGCTCATCACAAAATAGATTGATTTTTATCCAAAAGTTTTTGCAGGCCCACCGGGGTTTTGGCCAACAGGAGGGTGTCGTCTGCAAACAGGAGAGTTGGTGTTTTCTCTCCTGCCAAGACCGGGGCATCCGCACTGTCCTCCCTCAACCGCTCCACCACCCCATTAACAAAGAGAGGGAACAGTGTCGGGGCCATCACACAGCCCTGGCGTACCCCCCTATTCACGGCCACCCTCCTCGTTAGCTGCCTTTGGTTTCCCCATCTAATCCTGGCATAGCTATCCTTGTGGAGCTTGATTATCAGTTCCAGAAGGTAACATGGGAAGCCCATATCCAGTAACACCCTCCAGAGCTTTTCACAAGGTACCAGATCAAAGGCGCTTTTTAAATCCACAAATGCCAGGTAAAGTTTTCCCTTTCTAACACTGACGGTTTTCCAGTAAATTGCCCAAAACCTGAAAACCTGGTCCATAGTCCCCATGTTTTTGCGAAAATCTGCTTGGAAGTGGGAGAGTATACAACCCTCCTCTACCCATCTGTCTATTCTGTTCACAATCACCCGTCCAACTACTTTTTGCATTGCATAGATTAAACTAATCGGCCTATAGTTGGCGGGGTCCTCCTTGTTTTTTTTTTTTGTTTGTTTTTTTATTTTGTCCTCATTTGCCACAATGATTTGTTTCCATGATGAAGTCGAGTGGTATCCGAGCGGGGTGCTGTCTCAGCAGATATTTTAGCTGGCGGGGTTCATATTTAACCATCGAAACTTAACTCTCAGCTCCTCCTTCTCAACCAACTTTATTTCACCAAACGGAAACCACCATTAAAAAAGTGGAAGATTCCACAATAGTGCCTGGCCCTGGGGTATATCCAAGTGGCTTAATCATTGGACCCCGGGAAAAAAAAAATAAAAAAAAAGAAAACCCCGGAAACTCAATGTGCCCAATTTAGTAGGTACCAAAACGCCTTTTTGTTTGAGTTACTAGACCTACCCAGGTCTAATCTGGAGACAGATAGAATTGAGGAGTACCAGTCTTCTATTGTAGGGGGCAAAGAGTCTTTCCATCTTCTGC
Organism: Lissotriton vulgaris; assembly: GCF_964263255.1. Classification (NCBI taxonomy): domain Eukaryota; kingdom Metazoa; phylum Chordata; class Amphibia; order Caudata; family Salamandridae; genus Lissotriton; species Lissotriton vulgaris. The sequence goes on along the minus strand of NC_141696.1, from coordinate 782,861,412 downwards.
ATATCTCCCTCCTAGCCAGCAAGATAGAATAGAAAACTAGCTTCTCCTCTGAGCTTTGGAGACCCTCCATAATGCCAAAGATGATCAGTGGGAGATCAAGGACTATGGTTAAGTTCAAAGATAAAGACAAAGTTTTTTTTATGTCCTCCCAAAAAGTTGACAAAACGGGACACTCAAAAAACATATGACAGTCCGAAACAGCTACCTCACCACATTTAGGGCATGCTACCTGGCTCCCCTGTGTAAATTTCGAAAGTCTTAATGGAGAGTAGTAGGCCCTGTAAATAGTAAAGATGTGATTTCTACGGAGCCAGGATGGTTTCACTACCTCCCACAACATTCCACAGGATAAGCTCCAAAGGGTTTGTAGATTACGCCCCATTATGGTTGGTGACCAAAGATCCTCTGGTAGTGAGAAAGCTCGATCCCTTTCCTCCATAATCAAGTTGTACCATGTTGAAATTTCCTTTTTAGCGGGAGGTTTATCAACCAAGGATGATATTAATTGGCTGTAACCTCCTATGGGGAATTTATTTCCACGCGTAGTACGGGAAGCATATGCGCGGGACCAGCTGTCTATTTGCAAATATTTAAACCTAGCAAAGTTTATGCCAATTATGTTTCTAAGATACTCCCATGGAAGTAGCTCTCCTTCTGTAAACAGATCCCCCCAAACAACCAATCCAGGTTCCTTAATTGGTGTCGCTAGACTATCTATCAACCAGGTGGGGGTCTCAGGGAGGTCCCACAGTGGAGTCCTACTGTTGTAATACCCTACCTTAATAGTTTAAGTTATCTGTGCCCATATTTTGGCTAATCCTTGCAGAATCTTCAACTTAATTTTTTTTTTAAAAACTTGGGGTCCCCAAACTTAAACACAAACCCTGAATGACTAACCCCTTCACCTGTGAGAAGGGTGGAATACAAAGAATCGACCCCATGCCCTGATGGATTTTTAAGAAGCACTCTGGCATGTGATAATTGAAATGCCCATGCATATAATTGGAAATCTGGGGCCGCGATTCCACCTTTTTCTCTGCGCCTCCTAAGCTTCTTCCAGGAGATCCTCGAAAGTCGGTTACTCCAGATGAAGGAGTTAATATCAGATTGTAATTTATTTATTAATAAGGGATCAAAATATAATGGAATAGTGTTAAAAAGAAAAGAAACCTTAGGTAAGATAGACATTTTAATTAAATTAACCCTTCCTAAAAATGATAAGGGAAGTTGTGCCCATGACGATAATAATTTACGGCATTCCTTAGCTACAGCAGCAAAATTTATCTTGGCTATCTGATTGATGCCTTTGATGATGTTAATACCCAGGTATCTCAACTTATTCCCCGGGCGTATCGTGATATCTGCTGGAATCTGATCTATATTCCAAATCAACATCTCTGTTTTATCAGGATTGATCTGATACCCAGAAATTTCTCCAAACTCTGAGGCCAGCTTTAAAACTGCTGGAAGCGCGGTGTGTACCTCTGAGGTGTATACCAGAATGTCATCGGCATATAGGGCCACCTTTCTCTCCCACCCCTTATACATGAACGGTCTGATGTTAATGTTCTCCCTTAGTGTCTGGGCAAATGGTTCAATGTACAGATCGAACAGGAGTGGGGAGAGAGGGCAGCCCTGCCTGGTACCTCTCGAGATGTTCAAAGGCTCAGATAGTATACCATTTACCAAAATGCAGGCACTCGGATTCTGGTACAAGAGGGTAATTGTTCTCCGCATCTTTTCACCCACGCTGAACTTCACCAAGGCCTCCGACAGGTAAACCCAGTTCACCCTGTCAAAGGCCTTGGTTGCGTCCAGCATGAGGACCGCTAAGGGGAGGGACTCCAGAGAGGCCATATCTATTGCCCCTATTAGATCATAGGTTAATTCGTATAATTGTCGTCCCTTCACAAACCCTTTCTGATCCGAATGAAGGATTCCAGGAGCCACCATTGCCAGTCTCTTAGCAAGTATTGTGGTAAAGATCTTATAATCCACATTCAGAATTGATATGGGTCTATACGACCCACATGCGGAAGGCGCCTTTCCAGGCTTTAGGATTAAGGTTATAGAGGCATTATCCCAAGATAGTGGAGGGCGCATACCGTCCTGTAGAATTTGATTAAATAAAATTGTCAAAAAGGGGGCTAGTTCTTGCACTAATGCTCTGTAGATTTCTGCTGGTAGACCGTCCGGTCCTGCAGCCTTCCTTTTTTTTGCATATTGAATGGCTTTTTCAACTTTTCCCTCTGAGATTATACTATCCATATATTCACTCTGATCACTCGATAGAGTCGACAAAGCTAATTGGTTCAGCCATTTCCTAATTTGGCCATGTTCAATTATTTTATCTTCATAATAAATTTCCTGGAAAAAGTCTCTAAAAGCCTGTCTTATATCCATATCTGATGTTTTTGAGATGTTGTTAACAGTGATCAAATCTATGTTGTTGCGAATTTGATCGGTTTTGGATTTCCAGGCTAATAATTTGCCTGCGCCCTCACCGTATTCAAAATGGGCGATCTTACTAGCGTCCCATCTTTCTTGAACACGCTGGTTCAAGATTGAGGTTAATTGCCCCTTCAAGGAGAGAAGTTTATTTTGTAAATTTGATAAAGGAGTTGTAGAGGAGGCCCCGTTAGTATCAATATCATATTGAGCATTAGCTATGTTTGCTTCAACTGAAGCGACAGCCTCCCTATACTCCCTCCTTCTATAGGACACCTTAGCGGTGATGAGGCCTCGTAAGAATGCCTTTAGGGCGTCCCAGACAATACCATTGTCAACTGACCCAACATTCTCATTAAGAAAGTGCCGGACCTCCGTTTTAAGAAATAAGATGTCATTCGGGGTGGGAGAGCAGGGAACGATCAAATGTCCATCTTCTACATGAAGCATTGGGGGCTACTAATAAGTCCAATACCACAGCCGCATGATCAGATAGGTGTATAGGTAAATAATGAATATCTTTAACAACAGCCACTAAACTCTGGCTGGCCAATACGAAATCAATCCGAGATTGATGATGATATTTATAGTTTCTAAAAGAGACCCCCTGCTGAGTCCCAGACATTTCCCTCCAGACGTCCACATACCCAAACTGCTTCATCGAGCTAAGCAAAAAAGACCTAGATTTTGAGGGGATACGGGACCGATTGTTTTGAGACTTGTCCAAGATTGGATCGAGTTCGATGTTAAAATCACCTGCGAATATTACTGGCTAGGGAAAGATAAAAGGTGAAAAAAGATGGTCTCTAATACTGAGGGGTCATCTTGATTCGGGCTGTAGTACCCCACAAAGGTAAATTGAGCCCACAAGATGTTTAATAATGCAATGACCCATCTACCCCCTGGGTCCACCATGGAATTTAACAATCTTGCCTTTAGCTGTTTCTTAAAAATCAAGGATACTCCCCTTGTATTCGTACTTTGGGAGGTAGAAACCGCAAAATCGATCCACCTATTTTTCTTCACCCAAACAGCTTGGGTCAGATGAGTTTCCTGGAGCAGAATTGCCTGCACGTCCATATCCCGGGGATACTGTAGCAATTTCCTAGCTCTGGGTTTAGTCCGCAGGCCATTTATGTTCCAGGAACATATCTTCAGATTAGCCATCCCCAACGAAGAAGAGAAAAAAAAAAAAAATCAGCCAAGCTCTTACCATATAGCTGAGAGCTGGGAATACGCTATACCACTTGAAACAGGGCTCTAACCAGAACAAACTCATCTCCAGGCCGTACAATGCCCACTGAACTTCATAGAACAACGTATTAAAGTGACAAATGAGATTTTTTTTTATTTTTAACCCCCCCCACCCAACCTCTCCGCTCCTTCCCACCCCCCTCCCGTGGAGAACCCTAGATGTATCTAACCGGATCAAATCCAGTAGATGGCACCCCTCCTACGGACCTCGACTCAACCACCAGGTCCCAACCTAAACTGGAACCCAGCCCTTTGTGCAAAGGCCATTGCGGCCTATTTTATGTGCTAGAAAATATGTAAGGATAAAGGTAGTAAAAATGACCAAATATTATCCTCACTTATTTATTTTTTTATTTTTTATTTATTTAAAAAAAAAAAAAAATTCCCATTGAGTGCATATATATGTATAACTACCAGGTTTTTTTTTCCCGTTTTACTCTCCTCTTTTTTTTTTATAGTAACAAGTATCAAACCTTTAACTGTATTCCTAAACAAAAAGGGGGGACCCCACAAGTTGCATTACTAAGGGCCCTTTGAAACCCGTTCTCCCCTATAGTGCAGAAGCCTTATTACCCAGCTCCAACAGAAGCTCATCCGCTGCCTGCACTGTTAAAAGTTATGCATAATAACAAAATGTATAACATTAGGACAGTGCAGGCAGCGGATGAGCTTCTGTTGGAGCTGGGTAATAGGGCTTCCACCTTTCTTGTGGATTATGACCAATTCTGCCCCCTTCCAAGAGTCAGGTACGGGATGACCAGCAAGAATTAGATTTATTAGTGGGGCAATAAGATTGGACCACAGCTTAGGATCATGTAAAAACAGATCGCCCGGTATCCCATCCTGGCCAGCCGCTTTCGCTGGAGTTATTTTCCTTATGGCTGCAGCTACCTCATGTGCTGTAAAGGGCTCATCGATTTTTATCCTATTATTACTGGATATGGCTGATCCAAACCTGGTGGGGGTACTTCCTTCCCACAATTATACAAGTTAGAAAAATGTGTATGCCATTGTTGTTCATTTATATGATTGGCTAAGGGATCATTACCTTTTCTGTCTAACCTGTTTATCATTTTCCAGAATAATATAGTGTTCTTAGAGGTTGCTGCCGCCCTTAATTCCTGTCAATACTCCTTCTCCCAATCCCTCTTGGCCTTTATTATACCGCTTTTATAATCTCTTCTAGCCAGCCGCAAAGCTATATTATCCTTCCTTTTAATTGCCCTTCCAATTTCCCTTCTTTTCTCCCTACATTGGGCCGTACCCCAGGGAGTGCTAGCTTGTTGGATACCTTTCTTTCTAGGGCCTCCAGCCCCATTTATAGAAAAAAGGGATCCAATGTCCTTTATCAGGGTGTTATAGGAGACTTCAAGGCTAAAGTTAGTACACTCCATATTGGCAGCATGTTTACATGAGTCAATTCTATGGTTAGTGATTCAACCATCCTTTTAACAGAGAGCAAGCTATCCACTTGGCCTAATATTCTATTCCATTTAAGTTTGCGATTACCATCTGACGGGATTAGTTCTTTTGTGACTAATAGCGGGGTTTCTACACAGTTCCTCTCCCTCCCCCATTTTATTCCCATACACAATGGATTATGGTCACTGTCTTGAGTCTGCACAACTTCCATATCCATTAAGCTCCTCCAGGAGTCAGTGTCGAGCAGAATATAATCAATACGGGAGGGGCAACTGAGTTTATTGTATGTCATTGCCCCATTTGGGTCAGATGGTGTTCTCCCATTTAGTGCTCGAAGATTATATTCAACTGTTAGGGCATTCAATTGCAGGACTGTCGGGTCCACTTTTTTATGGGTGCCAGAGTTAACTGAAGGATAGACCTTGTGCAATCATCCTCATTCACACACACAAAATCATCTTTATCCAAGGGTTCATAAGTACAATTGAAGTCACCTCCAATGACAATGCTGTATAGTGGAAGAATACCTGCCAATGCCCCCTCAAGGAGTGTTATAGTGGGGTACGTTTGGCCTCCTGGTGTCCCACGTGCATACACATTGAACAACTCAAAAGTTTTATGACCCTTAATCGAAATATGTAATATATCATCTGATGACCACGAACGAATGGTGATGGCCAGGTTAAGTGAAATTTCAGTCCAGATATGTAGGCCCCCAGATGGCCGAACCCGCCCAGTACTGATAGCTGGTATAAAATAAGTTGCATATCCACATTTATACTGAGGGGATATACTCCAGGTCTCTTGGAACAAGCAGATGTCGAATGTATCTATAAATTCGTTCCATTCTGGTTTGGACATGTTTTTAACAGACCAGCTATATTCCACGAAATCAACTTAATTATACCTAAGTTTGGGTAACCTTCTTTATGTTTACTCATGTTTCTTTTTCTCCGTTATCTTCGGATTGGGATTCTTTTAGTGTCGGCGCAATCCTGAAGATATCCTCCCTAAATGGACAATTACCACATCATTATCCTCCCTGTCATATTTCCCCGGACATTCGATATTGTGTTCAGCTATTTTGACTATATTGTCACTCAAGGTCCCACCACACAGTCAATCAATCCCTTCCAACCCTTCAAACATAGAATAGCGGTTGAATGTGGGGACATTAAAACCATAGCTAAGAAATTAACGGCCACGTGTTGGTGGGGGATGTACTGGTCTTTTCAGCAATGATTGTGGGTAGAAATAGGTAAGGTCTCTAGTTGTAATTCCCTCCCTTTCGCTCCCATTGTACCATTCCCCAATAAATTTGGAGACTCTATGGTCTCTAAAATTTATGATAATCACATCCCCATTTTGATCCTTTGGTCTACGGCCCAACCACCCGACCCTTCTCACATTCAATATTTCCCCATTCAGGTTAGGAGGCAATGGTCTATTGTTTGCCAGCCAATATATAACCTTATTCTTCAGAGTGTGGAAGTTTTCTCGTTTACCATCTTCAAGTTCAGGTACACCTGTCATAATTACTACAAATGGTGCTGCCTGGGGTGGAAGGTCTACATTCCTCTTGGATTCTCTGGGTGGCTTATAGTGTGAGTTACTCTTATTTTCTTTTGGGGCAAGTGAGTTGGTTTGTCTACTATTTGTTTTTTGTTCCGGTGCAGATCCTCCCCTTTTTTCACTTACAGCATTTGTTTGTACCTTGGGTATATTATTAACGGCCTTAGGTCCCTTTGCTGTTGCTATTTCTGCTTCCTTGCTGCTTTTTTAACTCCCTTAGGGGGCGCTGATGGAGCAGGTTGACCTTTATGGTTTTCATAGGTACTTGTAAGTAGTTCCCTGGTTTGGTTAGCATTCCTCTGTATCAAGGTTTCAATCTCCCCCAGCTTTTCTGTTATAATTTTAACCCTATGGGTTAGCAGGAGTATTAAGGACCTTACTAAATGTTCTATGTTTCTCAATAGGTATTTTGCAATATCATGAATAGTCGACTGGGGGTCACTCTTGTTACTATCTAGAGCTGTTCGAGCCACCCCCCTTGGTCATTGGTGGATTATGGATAATACTTGGTGGTTTTGTGATTCGTCCTTGTCGGGACCCCCACCCCCCCTCATTTCCTCTTTTTCGATCGAGTTGTAGAAGCCAAATTTCTATTATCTATGGGGGGGAGAGAGGGCTGTCTCCTCGTCAGAAGAGATTTCTAAAAAGGAGTCTACATTGGAACTATTAGTATTACAGTCAGATGATTTATCTAACTCCCTCAGCTGAAGCGGAATGCTAACATCACCCCCTTTATCAGCTTCATGTGGGCTATTGACATGTTTAATCATACCCATAGAAGAACGTTTGGAGTGCATAGGAAAGGTGGGGTCTACTACACTAGAAGGGGTCAAAAGGCAGTACATCCTGGGTAATATTATCATTGATATTATCTCTGTTAGAGTCACCAGAAACCTGAGGTGCAACAGGAAGGGATACAAAAGATGGAACACTGAGAGAGTCCATGGTGGTATTGTCCATCGTATTGTTCGTAATTACCGAGGTCTCAGCTATCGACAGAAGTGGTAGGGATCCAACGGGTAATGAAGTCGTTTTCAGTATGCTCAATGGCATTTGCCACCACTACTATAGTCTTCTGTAGCATGCGGTCTATCGCTGTTAGACTAAGTAAAGTAGTCTTTGTGTCTTTCAGCCTTTTGTTAGGAGGAGCAGGCATTTTAACAACTACCTAAGGCTGACCCCTTACAGCGTCCAAAAACCCAAAGCAGATATTACAGGATAAAGATGAATAATGAGTGATGGATCTTACAAGGTGGGACTTGCTGACCCGATTATGTTCTTGTGGGTGAGCCAAGGGGAGTGGCCCAGCCCAGCCTCCTTCGGCCTCCGAACGGCCACAAAACGGCCCACCCTTGTCCCGGGCTTCTCCCGAGACGCTCCCACGCGCTCCCGCGCACCGGGCTACTGCACCTATTATGAAGGGTAGACAGTCGTAGGGGGGCATGGCAAGCAGGGAGAGCGGCCCAGGTGCTGGTGGTGTAATCCTGCAGGGACTCCTGGTAAACTGAGTCCCCGTGTCACCGCTCGCAGCCCTGCTGTTGATCCAGCCCCCGCCTCCACCTCCGGCTGACTCGATGCCTCTGTCCCAGGTGCGCTGACTACACTTTGGACCCGCGACGCGGGACCCGCGCAGCGGGTCCGGTGAGCTGTAAGGATGGGGCCCTGGAAAATTGTCAATAATCTCCTCAAAAACAGGTCAGTTCAAACAAAGCGTCCCACAATCCACAGGGACGCTGGCCTTTTTGATACCCCTGTGTCGGGGGGCGTGGCAAGCAGGGAGAGCGGCCCAGGTGCTGGTGATGTAATCCTGAAGGGACTCCTGGTATACTGAGTCCCTGCGTCACCGCTCGCAGCCCTGCTGTTGGTCCAGCCCCCGCCTCCACCTCTGGCTGACTCGATGCCTCTGTCCCAGGTGTGCTGAATACACTTTGGAGCCGCGACGCGGGACCCGCGCAGCGGGTCCGGCGAGCTGTAAAGATGGGGCCCTGGAAAATGGTCGATAATCTCCTCGAAAACAGGTCAGTTCAAACAATGCGTCCCACAATCCACAGGGACGCTGGCCTTTTTGATACCCCTATGTCGGGGGGCATGGCAAGCAGGGAGAGCGGCCCAGGTGCTGGTGATGTAATCCTGCAGGGACTCCTGGTAAACTGAGTCCCTGCGTCACCTCTTGAAGCCCTGCTGTTGGTCCAGCACCCGCCTCCACCTCCGGCTGACTCGATGCCTCTGTCCCAGGTGCGCTGACTACACTTTGGAGCCGCGACGCGGGACCCGCGCAGCGGGTCCGGCGAGCTGTAAAGATGGGGCCCTGGAAAAGGGTCGAAAATTACCGTTTGGTAATTGCAAAATTAAATGTATGTAAGTGCGATTTCCTAATAGCTATTCGTACAGAATTGCATTTGCTATTTAGAAATAGCAAATTAGGAAATCGTAAAAGTGTGATTTCCTAATTGGAACTCCCAAAATGTACACAATAGTTCTTGCACCTCATGATCATGTGTCCCCGTTCTCACAAAATCCTTTAAGTATTACAGTAGCAGGGACACTGCAGCACTAGAATGTAGACAGAGCCCTGACAAAAGGCTTGATTTAAAACTCGGCAGACGGGCTACTCCATCACAATGGTGACGGATATCCTATTCACCAAAAATATAGATCCCAATATATCTTATGAGATTTAGATTTTGGTGGACAGGATATCAGTAATCGTTTTGACGGAGTAACCTGTCCGAAAATGGGATTTAGATTTCGTCAGACTGGATAGCCATCACCATTGTAAGTCGTCCGTTGAGTTCCAACTCAGGCCCATAATGATTGTTTGATATGCATCTGTGTATTTTTTTTTAAAGAGTGGATGCTTAAGTGTCCCATTTCTTGTATCCACTGAGATATTTCTATTTAGTGAAAGATGATAATACACACACACATGGGGGGGGTGGGCACAATCACAGTTTTCTTCTCATGAATGTCTTACAGAAACTATGAAAAATATGCAAAGGAAGATACATTCCAAGAGAGCTGGACGCATGTGTGAAAATCATGCACATGTCTTATTTATGTTAAGTCAACCTCGAGGAAAAGCATAACCAGGCATGTAACATACATGCAAAATCATCAAGAGTTTCCAGTGTGGTATGGTTTCTGAGGTCTTGTGGGAAAAAGCCCAGCAACGTATGCCTGGTCATGTAACATGCTTACAAGTTACTTGTGAGAGAAAACTATATCAGTGCATAATGAATGAATGAATGGATGAATAGAATGTTTATCAGCCAAACATTCACCCCAAAGGCACCATGTCATTATGACTGGCTGATAGAACAAGTGATTATAGTGATGACCATGGTTCAAAGGAAAATATGTGTTTTCAAGGCTCTGCAAAGGGAATTGGATGTGCTTCGGGAATTTATTCCAGAGTTTAGGTGCCAGCACTGAAAAGCCCCAGCCCCCTAGGTGCAGGAAACTATGACCACATGGCGAGAGGTAAAGAGAAAAGGGTCTACGGTAAGATAAGGAGAAATTTGAGCTTGAAAGGTATGAGCTCCTGGCCATATAGAGCACAACAAACTATGAACAGGGATTTAAATTCCATATTTTTTTCCACTGATAGTCAGTGTAGCTTACGACAAGCAGCTGTTACATGCTCAAAATTCCTTAGCTCAATGACTGGTCTCATAGACATATTTGGAGGGGTTGAAATCTGTTAATAGTTTTTGCTGGATGCCCCACATTGCACATATTTACATAGTCTAGTCTAAACGAGATGGCTGTGCCCACCACTAGAGCTTTCTACTTGGGTTTAATATAAGGAAGAATCTTCCTTACGATTCTAAGTTTGTATCAAAACAGAACACAAGATTCTTGACTAGGATCAGCAGATGGGGGTGGGAGGACACTTAATTGTATAGGTTAAAAATAGACTTTTCTTAGAAAATCAGGTCTGCAAATTAACACCTTGGTTTTGTCAGCATTAATTCGAACATATTCTCAGAGACCCAGGATTGAATGGATAGAAAGCAAAAGTGAAGAATATGTTGTATCTCCTCGGGGAGAGGGGGTTGATCAAGTCTCAAGATCAATATAAGGGGATCCACGCAGGATACACACTTCATGTCCAAAGATCTAATGATGTCAGTAAGAGGCTTCATGTATGTTAAACAGAATGTGTGATAGTGAGGATCTCCGGAAGACTCCACATCAACCTAGTTTGATGCATTTTTGGTGCCTTTCTTAAGTTTTCACCCGGTTACCACCAGATTCGATGGGAGTTGCCTTTCTTAAATGGCCATTTTGCAGCTAGTCGCAATTAGGAAATGCTATGTACATGCGGTTACTAATCCGCAAATAGGAAATCTCTATTTGCGATTTTCCTATTTTGAGAATCGCAATATGCAATTTCTACTAGGCAGAAATAGCATTTTGTGACGCTGCATATGCCTTTCATACATACCGAAAGGCATTTTTGCAATTCTTAACAGACCGAAATAGCGATTTGGACCGTTAGGAAATGCAAAATCCCTTCGTACTTATAGGCCTTAGTCACCAACAGACCCTGGAACTTGCTGAGAACTCAAAGATCTCTGTTGCAGGTGCCTTAACCCTACATGATTTTAAAATGAATACTGTTTATGAACAAATTATACCAGGAGAGATTTACTATCACATTTGTCCTTGTCAATGTATATAGTATATCATAATATAGCATGATAGTTCAACACAGGTTATCGATCAAACAAATGTTCTCTGTTAGGGGTGTAGTATTACATATGGCTATTGAAAATTGCAAGCTTATTTTGACTCGATGGCTTCAAGAAGACCTGCTCCAATCCATTAAATACCTGATCAGTACAAATATGTGTCTGGTCCCGCTGTAAGAAATCAACTGAACATAAACAACCCAGGCATCTGTTATTGGTGATATATTACAGAGGTTCGATTACAACAGATAATTATTATATGAATTTCGGCGTTTCACTTGAGCATGAAAGGTTGAGCATGTTTTCAGAAATGTTGACATTTTGCAAGAGTTTCTCTGTTGATGTATCAACCATATCTTAAGCTACCAAAGATTTATCAGTGAAGTTGTGCCCTGTTTGCTGAATTGTGCAAATGGTGCTCTAGGTACCAACATGATGTGAGTGGTGAACTTACCCCCAAGCCCCCAGCAGATAGACATTATCGGTTGTTCTGTATCCACACAGGACCAAGCCTGTCTGGTTCTATCGTGATTACCACTGTATCTTTTGTAACCTGTAATATCGTGTTCCAGCATCTTTGAACTTTTGGGCACTTCCATCACATATGTGACTTTGTGCCCCTCTCAATGATCTCCATCAATGGTTTCTTTTCCCAAACATTGCCGATAGCCTAACCGGCGAGAAATACTATCTCATTAACATTGTAATGCATTCTTCTTGTGCTGGGAGTATATGGAGAAGACCAGTGGTGGCCGGCATGGATCGGGGTGTCACGTTGAGGGACAGGGATTGGGGGCAATGTAAAATAATTGTTTTTTTAACCGTATCTTATCGCTGCGTCTCTCCGTCTCTCCTCCATGTCGGACTTGGGTTGGAACAGGATGCAGGAAGCATCCAGGAAGTACCCAGGCTCCCTTAACCAATCACAATGCTGCAATACAGCATTGTGTGTGGTCTGAGAGCTGTGGTTCAGACTGGGGGCCTGGGAATGTAATGCAGCCTGTGTGGAGAACATGCAAAGTGCTGAAAGGGCCGGCCAAACATTCATGCACACTTGGAGTGGGCAAACCACTCCTCCCCTGTCGTGCTCCGAGAGCAGAGCAGCCCCCTCATACCCCTGCCACAAAGCAGCAGGAACAAATAAAATGATTGTTATTATAATTTTTTTTTCCTTTAGTTACACTGCTTAAAAGCAGTGGGGCGTCGCTCCTCTGCCTTAGTGGAGCAGCCGCCACCCAAGAGGACGTTGCCATCCTTATCTGTGTATTTGTGTTTGAATGGTTCTGGTTTATGCATGAGCAGCTTATAAAGATTGGTGCTGCCCTTTAGTACAGGAGGTTTGCTAAAAATGATTCTACAGACATCTTAACCCTGCTCCATCCCTGCCCACATTGGTCTGACCGTGCCTAATGAAGCAATTGGATCAGTCTAAAACTGCCCAAGGGCCAGAGGCTGATATCCTTAACACAGTCCTCGGCCCTCTTAAGGACAAAATCACTTTAAAGTTCTCATAACAACAGTGGCGATGCATGTCATCCATCTGTTCTGGAGGAAATTTGAGATTACACAATACAGGTGTGCTTTGGGCAGACGTGGTTTCTCTTTTTCTGCCAATCATCACTTACCAATGGCTTCTAGTGCTCCTATCAAGTAAAGAGAAGTACTCGTTAATAATGGTGTATGTTAGAGAACATGCGCAAAAGGTAAAACAATAGTAAACTAAAAACAATCCCATTCAACTAGGACCTATGGTTTCAGGTGCTTAACTCGGCCCCCTTCAGCACATGCGACGCGGGTGGCCCGCTAATTCTTCAAAGGAGCCCTATTCAGCTTAAAGTCAATGTATCTGTGGGATATGTGAGACTCAGGGGCCACTCAGTACATTCTGAAGGAGGGCCCACCATTGTGCATTACACCACTGTATGGCTTTCTATGAGGCTTCATGGACACACTAGGGTCAGTCTAAATTGTGCTGCTCTATTGTACTGTACAGCTCTATCGTCAGGAAAGGCAATCCCTCTCTCTGTCATCAGGATGTATAAAATTGCTTTAAGAACCTAGGGCTATTTATTCCGCCATAAAAAGGCGATTTAGGTTTACTGAATATTAATTAAGGGAACCCTAGCGTCAGTGTTTGCACAATATACATACTGTGCAGGATGGATGAAATTCATCTTAATAAACGAAACACGACCAAACCAAATGGGCCTCGGCTAGTCAAAACTACACATGCACTTCATCAGTGAGAATGATATGTGGGGAGCGTTAGAAGCATATAGATCAATCATGTTTTTTTGGGGGGGGGATATATTCTGAGATATATAATAGGGTTATTCGTGTGTTAACACCCCCCCCCCCACAAAACCCCAAAACAATGGCCCATATTTAAGCCTAGTGGGTCCGACACGCTAATTACTTGCGATTTGTCATAGCTAATTTAGATCGCAGAAACTATTGGGAAACTGTGAAACTGACTCATCAAGGCAGGGTGGGAAGTCCCCACTTGCATCATTAAAGAAAGGACACTGTCTGCAAACAAAGTTAGCTTATGATGGCCAGACACTGTACACAGACCTCTAGTGCTGGAACTGTTTTGGATTTTTTTTTGTATGAGTAGTTCTATTGTGAGCATGAAAAGGGGAAGGTGAATAAAGGGAGTCCCTGTCTAATTCCCTTACCAAGAATCAATGTGGCCTATTTTTCACTTTTACCTCTAGTTTTAATTTTTCATTGTTGAACGTTAGCTAGAATAAATGTTCCCATCATCATGAGATCCGCTCTAATGAATAACTCCTCTTATCTACAAAGGTTTTCTCTGCGTCCAGTTTGAAAAAGACTTGCCTGGTTTAGCTTCTTTCTGCTAAATTAAGTAAATGTACTGCCAAACTATTTTTTACGAGTTCTGCCTGGTACAAGAAGATCATGGTACTCCATATTGACTTAAGGTGGGCAGGGACATCTTAAGGATTTTGGGGGACCCGAGCCAAACGTATTTTGGGGGCACTTATTTGGAACAGCTTTGAATGTATGATGTAACTGCAATTCCTTCATGCCCTCTGTATCCATTCACTGTAAGTGCACAGGGACATTTGTCCAAATTCTAACTGTGTTTACATGGATATTGACGTGCGTTTTTAATATATTAATACAGCAGCAGCTCAGTAATATTAAACGTCATCAGGGCAGACTCTCTGCAGAGCATCTCACTTTTGTGTAAGTGTGACAATACAGACTATTTAAGACTACACAAAACTATAATAATGACTTGAAGGGCTGGTATTATTCATTTTCAATTTACATTGACTTAATAAACAGTTGTTGTGATTATCTCAAAATTAAATAGACAGCACCATCCTGTAGTGGACAGTCACTAGAGCTGGTGCTGACAATTAAGTGCCGTTGCCGAGCACCGGAAACCACTGGCACAAATTAAGCATTGATTCTGACACTGTTTCTGTACCTGTGCCAGGTTACAGAAAGTAATTAAAAACCTCCAGACAGGATCTCTGCTAGCAAACCAGAGTCAGCCGTTTCAAATGTGATTCTAAAACTGCCTGGTCCTGGCGATTTACTGATCAGTTGGCTTTTAATGGCCGATGGCACTTTCCGTCTTGTAATAGGTACGTCAAATTTTGGCAGGTGGTCTGACTACATTTAGCAGGGAAAGAGAAGCCTGCTAGTTATGATTAAGTAGTCATTCATCACAGCCTTAAGCAGTAAGGGAAAAGTAATAGTCTTGAAAGAGTTTGATGACATCGAGCATTGTGTCATGAATTTGCCTCTAGTCATCTTCTAAAGCAATAATGTGATATCTGTGTTTAGCCTTTGAAGCTTATACGCTAGCAATCTGTCAGTTTTGTTTTCATGTTTGTGACATTTACGGTGGGTATGGGGAAGTTTTTGTGTGGATGAAGTAATTAATACCTGTTATAATTCCCCTTTGGCCTTCCTCAAAAATGTGAATGTCCTTCTAGAGCCATGTTAGGGTGCTAACTGTTTAAATTGGCCTCCACAGCATTTAGGGCCAGATGTACGTATGTAATCGTTTGCAATTACCAAAAAGCTCATTTTTGCGAATTGCTATTTGGTAATTGCAAACACCAATGTCTACATGTTCTCGTTGACACATTTTGTAATTCCCAGTGGGCTACAAATAGACCTACCTCATTAATAATGGGGAGAGGATGTGGCCTAACGGTAGGGCAGTCAACCTCAAATCAGGGGAACCGGGGTCGAGTCTCGGCAACTACGCTCAACATCTTGTGATTATGGGAAAATCACTTAATCTCCCTGTGCTTAACAAAAAAGATTATGCCCCACAGTAACACAACTGGTGCTCATGCAAATCGCTCTGATACCTGATACCTTCGGGTCAAGTTAGCGCTATAAAAAACTCAGAAAAAAAATATTCATGAGGTAGGTCTCAGTTTTTACCCATTGTGAATCGCAAAAATCAAAGGGATGGTGGCCTGTTGGGGTCAGCAGACCACAATGTCTGTGATTGCTTTTCAATAAAGCAATTTTTTTTAATGCAGCCCATTTGCCTTAAAGGAAAACAGGATGGGGCATAGTCTCAAGGAGCTATTGCTGAGTTAACGGCACTTTATCACAGCCAAAGTCGTGATAATCTTATCTCCCCATTCACAAGCTGGTGCTAACAGCCCATTTCACAAGTTTACCTGCAAATGGCAACTATCGCTAATGAGATGCACAGTAGGCGTTCCCGTCCCAAAAGCCATGACAACACCACTCCACATCATTCTCAACAACCAGCTAGATCGGCGATAAGGTCACAAAACAGGCTATAAGGGGCGTTAGCAGCAGGAAATTAACACCTGCTCTGACCTGGTGTAAAGTCAGATGACAGCCTGCACCACAAAAGGGAGCCCAACCAAGAACCACACCTGAAGGGCAACAGATGCCATGGAGCCACGGATCATGCATGCCGGACACCCAAGAGGGCCACAACACCCACCGCCACCATCCCCAGGACCGCCCCCAGGGCCCTACCCCGGGCACCCCCACCGACCTCCTGGACCAAGATATTTCACATCAACAGCACAGGCAAGACAGAAACTCAGATTGAAACTGATTCACAACATTGCCATTGGCAGTGATCCCAACAGATGCAGCATTCATGAATGGTACAGTTACACATAACATAGTTACTACAAACCTATGATGATGAGGCATTATCATATGTCGATGACATCTATCTAACAGACGGTGTCTTGGATAGGCACTTGAACAGGGTGAACACCATAATATTGGGCTTCGCTTCTGAAGGGTACAAATTCAATTTTAAGAAATCACGAACTGCCCATTTAAACGTCCTTTTCCTAGGATATGAACTTTCAAGTGAAGGCAAAAGCCTGGCAGCAAACTTTCTAGAGAAATGTGCGCTGCTCCATCCTCCAAAAACGCTGAAAAGCTTTCAGTCGATTCTAGGTTTCCTGAATTTCGGAAGAACTCACCTTCTAAACTACGCAGAAAGGGTTAAACCTATCTACGAATTAATCAAACCTGACTTCAAAATAGTTAATTGGACTCAAAAGCACACAGAAATTTTGCGTTCATTGCAAACAGACATGCTAGCAACAAAATCATTCCAGGACAATGCGGATTCACATACTTAACCTTTAATGAAGGAGAAAAAGTACCAATAGCTTTCAAATCACATTTGTACACATAAGCAGAAATGAAATTCACTTCAACAGAAACAATTCTGACAGCGGTTTAAACTGCAGTAGCAAAAGAGAGAGCCCTTGCACAGGGTAAGCACATAATGATCTTTACTCCTGTACTTGCTTTAGAGGCAGTGACAAAAGCGAGCATTCCGAATGCTAAAGCTTTACATCTGAGATGGATACAATGGGTTAATTCTCTTGCTGCAACAGACGTTAAATACGCTTTTGACCCTTATTTGAAAACACAAGCATTTCTACAATACAAACAAGAATGTCCTCTGCCTACTAAGATTCTGCTTATAGAGCAGTATGAATGTATAATTTATACTGACGGATCAGCCTAACCCGCTACGGGGGTAAACAAGCTTATAGTGCTGCGTGCGCGATCATTAAAGGTCACTGGCGAGATGCAAATTCTGACCTATGGTCACTAAAACGCAATCTCTAGGAGATTGTACAGCTCAGCGAGCTGAACTACACGCATTTAAGATGGTGCTTGAAAATACTGATCGTGAATTCCCCACACTGATCTTGTGCAATTCATATTACTGTGTTTATTCTTACAATGAATACTTACAGAACTGGATTCAAAACGGTTACAAAGATGCAAAATGTGGCACAATCAAGCATAAATTGCTTTTGGAACAAGTAGTTCAGTTACGACAAGAACTACTAAAGGCTCAAGTGATACATACACTGAGTCATCAACATGATGGTGTTCACGTTGTAGGGAATACATTGGCTGATGAAGCGGCAAAGGCAGCTGTGCAATCGGCTTCCGTAGCTGCAATCACTCGTTCAAAACCAAAAATAGACAGCGAAATAATGCAAACTGTCAATGCTTCAAGCAAAGAGAGTAGTAAAACATTACCAAAAGGATTTCCTCTCAAATACTCATACATAACTGATGCAAATAATTTTCCATTTGCTCGAATCCCTGGAGTGGGAGATAGAGTAATTCCAAACATGGAACATAGATTAGGACTAATCTTAGCAGCACATGAAGGGCTTGCCTCTGCACACACAGGTGTTTCCGCTACAGTGTCATTATTAAAATAGAGATACTGGTGGCCGCGCATGAGGAAACAGACCAGAAACTATGTTTTGGATTGTGAAATCTGCCAAAAGATGAAAGTGTCTACAGTGAAACGTCCTGCGCAGACGCCCCTATTAATTTCAGACAGACCATTAGCTTGTGTTTACCTGTATCACTGCGGTCCCTTACAGAGGGATGGTAACTATAAATATATCATTGTTGCAGTGGATTTGTGCTCAAGATTCATTTGGATGTGGCCTCAGCGCTCGGCTGATGCTCGAACTGTTATAAAATATTTGCGAGTCTGTATCGGCACATACGCAGTCGGCACGCTACATTCTGACTAGGGTTCTGCTTTTAGCTATCGAGCTTACAAGGAGGCCATGGCCAAATTGGGCGTTGCATTGCGGTACTCTAGTCCTTTCCATCCTGAGGGAAATTCGGTAGTGGAGAAAATAAAACCGGGTCGTAAAGCAATCTATAACAGCTAGGGTATTAGGCTCGGGTGATGTATAGGTCAAACATCTAATAGGTGTCCAACGTAGTCTTAATAATCTGCCAAGAAGTTCTCTGAGGGGAATCACGCCATATGAAATCCTTTTTGGAACAAGAATGATTATTTCGGATCTCGATTGTCAGACTTCAGTGGTAGAGCAAAAATCCTTTGATATCAAAGATCGGGCGGAGGCAAGATGGCGGACACAGCTGTGTCCAAGTCAGGCAGGCTACGAGTGCTCTCCTCTACCTATCCCTCTTTACCACTTGTTGTTGTTGGTTGTCGGCGGAGATACATGAAAGTGGAGCACTTTGCCGAATTTTGTTGAACGCTGTTTATTCTACACGAAATGCTATAGCTGTTGATTCATTTGTATCATGAAGGACGCCGGCATACCTGGTATTCTGTGGCTCATCGTGCTTCTCTGCGCAGCAGAGGTGCTGCTTGTTCCTGGCATTGTAAGGAGAGAGCTGCGGCTCTGGATCTGCAGACGCAGACGCGGGGGCCTCTCGAAAACCCGGGCTGGAGCAGGACACCGGGGATGGGTTCCAAAAACGCTAGCGCCATTGCCAAGGGCCCGAAGACTCGCGCAGCGGCTGCTGAAATACTACCCGCTTCTGATCCTGTTGGAGGGCATGGAGCTACAGTGCAAAACGCAGGCTTGGGTGGCATGGACGTGCTTGAAGGTCCCGGAGTATCCAGTGCCTCGCTGGAGGATTCGGGGTAGTGGGGCCTGGAATAGAATAGTTGAGTCGTTGTACTTGAGTAGCAGTAAGGAGTGGGTGAATACATTTATCACAAATGTACTGGTTGCATATGTTACATCTGTACCTTTTGGTAGTTTGGCGGGAAGGCAATGGCAAAGTATTTCAGTCATAATAAAACATTTTTTTTTTTAGATAATGGGTAAACATTCTGTTTGTTCTTGGAACATCTGTGGCCTGAAAGATAGGAAAGAAAGAGGGATTATGGCTCAGATCCTTAAATCAATGAGGGTGGATCTGTTGTGTGTACAGGAGACACATATTGCATGGAACAACAGGAGTTGGCTAAGGGATCTGGGCTTGTAACTTGTGGGGTGCACACGTCAAGGGTCAACAACGAGAGGGGTCGCAATACTGAAAAGATTTGGGTGGGGGGAGTGCAAGCGTGTAAAAGAAGATCCTTGCGGCCAATGGGTGATTATTGAGATAAGGATAGATGGTCTTTTGTTGACTATTTGCTCAATTTATGGCACCAATTCAGACGATCCTGATATGATGAATGATCTTAGTATTAAGCTAGCCACCTGGCCATCTCCCCTGATTCTATGCGGGGACTTTAACCTCCACTTAGGAGGAAATGTTGACATATCAATAAATTACCTATATGACGGGAAGAAAAATAAAGGTTTTAAAGCTATTGGGGATCTTGTTAAGGACTTTGGACTTGTAGATGTGTGGTGGTTGAAAGGAATGGGTGCCCCAGGGAATACCTTTTACTCCGCTCCTCATCGAAAGCATGTGCGCCTAGATTACTTTTTCATAACGGCTGAGCTGTCGACCAAAGCTAGGATTGATATTTAACATAAAATAATTTCTGACCATAACTGTATCATGCTAGAATTGGAAATTAGCCACCGATCCCCCAGCAGGGCCTAAACATTTGAACGCAAGTTACTGGTCGACTCTGCTTATTGCGAACAAATGTGCAAATGGATAATAGAGTTTTTCAAAAATAATTGTGGGTCTGCCCCGTCCATACGGTGTGTGACGCATTTAAGGCTAGAGTGCGAGGAGAGACCTTAAGTTACTCTGGTAATAAACAACATAAATTAAGGGAAGAATTTTTGGATGAGATGAATAACCTTCGGCTGTTAGAAATTAGCTTTACTCGGGCAGTTAGTAAGGGTCAGGATTCCGGGCAAATTTCAAGTGATTTGTCCTTCCAAAAAAAGCAGGTATACCAGAATTTTGCTACAAAGCTGGCCGCACAAATTGCAGCACATAGGTCAGAGTTATATGAGGTAGGGGAAAATTCTGGCCGATTATTGGCCAAAAGATTACAACAAAAAGAGGTGGCTGAAAGGATCAATCTTATTCAGGACCAGCAGGGACAAATTTGTGATAAGCCTGCTGAAGTGCTAGAGGTCTTTGGCAAATTTTATAGCCAATTGCATATGGATGAGTCTATTCTGGGATTTGAAGGGAAAGTAGCAGAGTTTTGCGAAGACATCGAAATCTCCAAGCTGACTCATGACCAAAAGGAAGAATTAGATGCCGGCATTACTTGGGAGGAAGTGGAGGCAGCATTAACATCATTGGCTGTTGGCAAGGCGGTGGGGCAGGATGGGATGCCTCTGGAATTTTATAGAACCGTTCGGCAGATACTGAAAGAACAAATTATGATGACCTTTTTGGCTGCCCAAAGGGGAAACACGCCATTGTTCTGGCGGAAATCTATTATTATGGTATTCTTAAAAAAAGACAAACCTGCCCTAATCCCGTCTTCCTATAGACCCATCTCGTTAATTAACTCAGAGAGTAACATATTCTCTAAAATCCTAGCAGCACGTTTATTGGGGATCATTTCAACATTGCTCTCACAATTTCAGCATGGGTTTATCCCAGGGCGTGATACTGCAGATCATGTTCAGCGTCTGATATCGTTTGTGGACTGGGCAGAAGCAACTAAGTCTGCAATTGGGATAACCCTGTTGGATGCCGAGAAGGCATTCAACAGGGTTTCCTGGCCATCCATGTGGGAGGTTTCTAAGATTGAAGGGCTTTGGATCCGGGATGCTCCAAGTGTTGAAGTCACTATATTCGCTCCCAGTTGCTTGTATACGGATTGCAGACAGAGAATCTGGGTTGTTCACAATTAGTCGGGGTACACAACAAGGATGCCCTTGTTCCCCTTTATTATTTGCCTTATACATTTTTTTGTCCAAGTTAAATCAATCCATCGATATTCAACCAGTCCAATTTCGGATATTGATTATAGGGCTCTGGCATATGCGGATGACATTGTCGTTGTTACCAGCGACATTGTCTCCGCATTACCTGTACTTGATGGATTGGCATCTAAGTTTGGGCTCTTTTCAGGGTATAAGCTAAAAATCTCTAAAACACAGATCTTATTCATAGGTGGGAAACCTCCTGGTAATATAGCAACTGTCCCGGAAGTCATTTATCTGGGAATCAAAATCTCTTCAACAATTAATAAGATCCCTAAGATAAATATGAATCCTGTATTCACTAAAGGGAGCTCAACGTTGGAGAGATTAGACCATTTGCATTTATCTTTGCAGGGAAGGTCTAATGTTTTAAAAATGCTAGTATTACCCACATTTCTTTATATGTTCAGAACTGGCCCACTTCAATTTCCAGTTTCATGCTTTAAGAGGCTTGAGAGGATTAGCTCTAGATTCTTGTGGGGTTACAGGCAGTGGAGACGGGCTTACAAAAAGATGGTACTGCCCAAAAACCAGGGGGTTGGGGTATGCCTTATTTTTTGTTTTACTATTGGGCGGTGGTTTTGCAATGTATTAGTCCTTTGGTTGTGGGGGAGAGGGCTAGGATCTTGCCTTGTCACAGACCTTGTATTTACGAATTTGGGCTGGGGCAGGAGGTCAATGGCTGTTTGGTAAAACTATTAGAACCAAGTTATTTAAAAAAAACTAAATTCAAAATTCCTAAAGCCGCATATTCTGTTTGGCGGTTGGTTAAGCAGCATCTAGGTTTGTCAAATTTAAACGCATACACCCCATTCACAGCCCCCAGCCTACTTCCATTGGTTTTTGGAGATCAAATTTCTTGTAGATGGCGTTCGAAGGGTATTCTTTGTTTAGGGGACCTATGTGCCGAGAGGCAGTTGGTAACCTTCTGTGAGATATAAGCAAAATATGGCCTTGCAAAGCATGAATTCTTTAAATTCCTCCAAATTCGTAGTTTCCTGAGCACATTAGGCCCGGGTCTAGAACATCAACTTAGAAAATGTCCTCTAATTGAGAGAATGGGAAAAAAACACCCATTGGTCAATTCTGCTCCTATTTGATTGAAGTACTTCCAGATGATGTAGAGCAATGTCAACAGAAGTGGGTTACAAAGTTAAACCAGATGCTGTTTATTTGCTGCTGATGCAGCTCATATGTTTTTCTCATGCCCCAAATTAGTGGATATTTTTGTCTATTGAACGCTTCTTAGCTTTAATAATGGGATCACCAGTGTTTATAACTGGGGAATTGGTGTTGATTGATGTTAATTCATACACTGTGGTCCGTACAAGATCCAAAGCAATGATATCTTTTTTGTTTATTTGTATGGCAGTGTTGCGTGCATGTATAATGAAGGATTGGATTAATCTTGATCCCCCGTCATTTGCGAGCTGGCGGGCAAGATTACTCGCTATGTATAATTTAGAAATAGCTATATACAAGACTAAGGGGAGAAGGAAGAGCGCAAAGGGGGCTAGGATTTGGGCCGCAATCACTGATTGTATTTAAATTGTAAAAGTTGACAGCTGCTGTTTTTTTTTCCTCTTTTTCCTTTTCTGGATGCCCGCCTCTGCTGCCTTATGTGTATTTGCATTTATGTCATGTTTTGTTCTGACTTTTTCTAAATTGTGTTTGTATAAATTGACTATATATTCCTTGCATAAAATAGGAAAAAAGTAATAAAAAATATATATATATATCAAAGATCGTTTGGCTGTTTTGCAGGACTTAAATGAAATAAGGAAAAGCCAAAGTAACGTGTTCCTGAAGCCAACAACCACTGAAGAGAAACCGACCGTCCCAGCAAGACCGGCCTGGATTTCAAAGATTGGGGATTTAGTCAGAGAAATGTTCGCGGACAAGAAGAAATTTGGGGTTTCTTACAGACAACCAGTACCTGTCCTAGCAATCCACGGATCAAGAACAGTATTACTGCCGCCCCTTGCTGGTAAAAAGGAGACCAGGTTTGTGTCCATCGACCTGGTAAAACCACATCATGTGGCCTATCATAAGCTTTAGGCCAAGTGGACTCCAAAGATGTAGCAGATGCCCTAATCTGGCTACTATCCAAGAGGTTCAAACTAAGAGACTCATCACCTTTGAAGAATCTGCAGTGCGAAAATAAGGACTATACAACAAAGCCAGGGAACTTGTACCTCTTGAGACCCAAATAACAGTTTGTCAAGAAAAGCCTGTATACAATGAAATAGCATCGGACTATACAAATGTAACAAGAGATCAAGTGGTTCCAGCGATTTCAACGAATCCTGATGCAATCCCTACAACTGAAAGAACTGCCTCTGGCTATTTCATTAACTTTGATACGTTTTCCCAGGATTCCAGCGACCCTGAAACAATGCCAGTAAAAAGAACGTTGAAAGAACAAGCAACAGAACTTTTTCATCACCTGGAAAAGATTAATCTGGTTTCACCATGGATTGAACTTTGGATTGTGTATGGTTGTACTTTTTCTTCTACTTTGGTTGCCTCTTGGAATAACTTTGGGAATGATGATAAATGGTAGATATGTTAAAAAGGACACAGCAAGTAAGAACATCAACTTACTCCTCAAGCCACACAAATCATCTCATCGTGAACAAAGAGACTTATCATCAATGAACATCACAGCCGTTCCTATACCTAGTGGTATTGCTTGAGACAGAACTGATTATGACATTTTTGGTCCAGCGGAGCTGTTGATGATTCTACACCAGTTCAAGATTTCCTTGAATGACTTTGTTTCATCTAGTACCTTTTCTGATGATTGGGACTTCGAGACTGTTAATAATATGATGCCAGACTTAGAAATGTCTGCTGTATTTACAGATCATGAATACTTAAACAGTTCATTAGATTATGAACAAATGTAATGTTATAATCACTATGGTCATCATTTCTTGCACAAATCTGCAAATCCTAGAAATGTATTGAAATATAATCAATGGGAACATTGTCCAACCCCACCAAAGGGTAGCTCAAAAACATTTTATGGCAAACTTCCATACTATTCAGGTTTTAATGTTTCAAATCCAAAATCATTTTACTTAAAAAATGTTAATAGCACAAGAATGAAAAGTATGTTGACAAATACCAAGCAAATGTATTCTGCTGCTTTTTATGCTCAGCTATCTTTGTTAGGTTTTGACTTTTGGAAAGACAACATTGAGACCAAAACTGTCTGGGGCACAAAAGACTGGCAGGTGCAGGGTTTGGAAGCCTTATTTAGAGCCTGCATCATCCCAGAGCAAATAATGTTTTTGAATGACACTGTCCAACAGACATCTTGTCTTGGGTTAGCCAAGATCATGGAGTTAAACAAACCGTCCATACCTACACCTACAACTGATAGCAATAACACTTCAAAGGGGAGGTCGACGTACATACTATTTTGCATCACAACAGAACAGATCCAGACAGGAAAAAATTGTAAATCTGGCCCACAGACACAAACAACTGTAAAGATAGATTCCTGAATAAGACACAAGGGTTCACATTCGCAAGGCCAGATCCAAGATATGTTCAGAGACAGCATCCAGGAATAGTAACAACATACACTGTAGGGAAACTGTGCCTTGAATGGCTACACAAGTCTACACTAAAGGAAGTAAAACAACACTTATATTTACTTAACGATGGTGCTGCTCTTAGGGACTTCTTACAAGGACCTACTAAACCACGTCATAAACATTTTATATACTCCGGTATCTATGCTGCTTCTAATGAAGCATGGAAGATTACGCAAACAAAGGCTGCAGAACGAATACGAGAAATTGATTGTATTAATTTAGAGAAATCTCTCTCTGTAGTTGACAATGGGTTAACGACTCTGTCGTCCAGGATATATTCTTTGGACAGCATAGTATCCTCTGCCATAGACATAATGGAACAGGACTTGGTCATGTTGCAACATGGTCAGTCGCAATTACGTTCTTTAATGCTATTAGGCTGGATGTTACAAAACCTTTATTCAGGCTATGTGCCTTGGCGTTTAATCAATACCACGTCACTGTTTTCAGAATTCAATCTCACTGATAAACAGACCAAACTGGAACAGAGGGGGGCAGACTATACGGTGCTGAGCATTGAAAAATTGGAAAGATTGCCTTTTACAGTCGCTGAAAATCCAGCAATTGAATCGATAATACATGGAACAATCACTGTGACTGTTACAATTTTCCATTTCCAGTATTGCTTAATATATACCAGCAGGCATATATGAAAGGTTGGGTAAAGAATACATCAAGACATTCTAGGAATTACCATACACACAAAAATGTTGGAGTGGGGAGAAAGAAGTGTTTCTTAGTGGTAAAAATTGTGAAAATGCACTAAGCGGTTCTCTCCTTTGTCAGGGTATTAATTTACACAGGACTTGCGATGGTTCCTCTAACAATTTGTCCTGCCATAGGCAAGGTTCACCAGCTGCAGTGATTGATCCCGTTTTAAGGCAACTTTCTAATGGAAGTTATATTATGTTGAATGATCATAGCTGCTGTGGCATGTTGCCAGGTTAAGCCTATCTTGTAACTGTGTCAGCCAGGGTCACTTGCTGTATGCAAGTATTGTTTCCAGAAACCAAGACCGGGAGTTGCCTTTATGGCCTTCACTGAACATCTCTTCTATATGAATTGATACTTTAAGCAGAATGAAAGCCATTCTTTTACAGAAAACTGTGCCACTGACCTCGGCCAAAGAGACCTATGATCTGCAAGTCACAAGGACTTCTGCAGAGATACACACCCTATTAACTACAAATTGCTCTGTACATTTCTCAGAAATGTTAGGTCGTATCTTAAACATGTCTGCTACGAGTAGTATTGTACATGTATTTAAGACAGTTTTTTCGGGACTGTTAGCTTCTTTTGAAACAGTCCTAGGCACATTTCCAAACTCTGTGCACTCTGTGTTTGGTGGATTGCCTCTCAATTTGGGACTCACTGCAGGGATACTATTATTGCTCCTACTGCTTCAAACTGGCAAGCCAACCCACAGAAGATACTCACAGTTCACCATAGCGAACCCCCTACTGGTGATGAAGGGTTGTAAGTGCATAGTCCAAATTTTAGGATTAACTTGTGTAAGAAAATTGAATACCACATGGTTTATGTCATTCAGACCAATCTGGCAAGATTGCATCTTACCTGTTCTACGATGCCTGGTTTGAAGAGAAGAATGCGTGTTAGACATCTGTCTCACACGCCCATCAGTCCTGCCAACGAATGTTGATACTTTGCTTGGACCAGTGACGGCTCATGCACTGTGTTGTCCCCAGCGGCTACCAATACTGATGACGGCATTCATTGAGATCTCACAGATGCAAAATGCTGATGGTGAGGTATGAGAGGAAAGCGGCAAACAAGTACCTTCCAATTCAAACATTGCTTATGCGACCAACACTGACGGCGATGCTTCACATCTATGTGCGAGTAATCGAGGTAATCCAACTTTCACCTACAATGGTAGATGAATTCTTTACAGACTTAGAAGATTAGATGTTTTCTCCAATCAATAACACTGACTTTTGATTTGGCACACAGTGTTCTGAGAGACTCTTAATTCGACCTTCATTTTTCAAAACAATAGTCCTAACGTTGGAACGTTTTCTATGATCAAACTTTTGTTTTTCCAAATTTGTATTTTTTCATTTTTTGGCACAAATTAATCTGCTTAAAGTAGAACTATTCATAGAGAACTAGGGGGCATATTATCAACAACTAGCGATATTTATCGCTAAATAAGCTTTGCGAAATGTTTTCTATCGCCGTGCATCTCCAGATTTTATTGCACAGATATCTTGCTTTTAGCAACGTGTATCTCTAATGCGATAACATTTCCGGCGATAGCAGCGAAACGAGTGATCCAACGATATTCAGGCATTATCGCCAATGGGGACTTAGCCAGAATATCCACCTCCCTTTGGATATAATGGCTGAGAACTGGTCTGAGCAGGTGTTCGTTTTCAGCGATATTCCCGCTTAGCGCAAATTTTTTCATCGCTACGCCTGCGTTGAAATAGGCTATAGCGATGTTAGCGACTGCATTCAGTCGCTAACAGGTTGGGTACGCCCACTTTGCAGGTCATTAGCGATAAATATCGCTGCCATGCAAAGCGGGCCCCAAACCACTCATTATCGCCTACAAACTGTCGCTAACTGCTGTTAGCAACAGCTTGCTAATAGGGCGATGAAATTATTGCCGCTTTCGGCCGAAAACGGCCGATAAAGCGGCGATAATTTCATATCGCCCGCCTTGATAATATGCACCTAGAATTCTTTGAAAACTTCCAAGAGACAATATTTTACCTTGTCCAACAGTTTACATAATCTGCCATGGAATGGTCTCGACTTTTTCTTCTGTAATTCATGAATGTATTTTTCGTGATTCATTCGGATAGCATTTTCAAATGTCATCTATATGCTGTGAATGAAACATTGCTTTAAATGCGTACAGCACACATGCTTTACGTGTACAACCAGTACCAATGCATTTTTTATGTATTTTGGGTGGGTTCTAACACATCATGTTTAGATATGTTTTTATGTGTTTAGAACTTAGTAATCGATTTACAAAAGGGGGTGGTGATGAACAGAGTGTCTGAATTGAGCAGACCACTCTTACCCAGTCCAAAGATCAGGGCTTGATCCATCACCGTTATTTATCTCACTGCCCCATCCCAGCTCAGAATCTGGCTATATGCAAATCAGTCTGTCCCTGGCCCAGTGCATCATGGGAACAGGGCAGACTAAACTACCAAGCCAATTCTTTACCAGAAAGGAGACAAGCTACCGGGGACCGGTTTCTGGCATTTCAGCCTCTTCGGCCCGGCTTGCTTGAATCCTGATG
Organism: Lissotriton vulgaris; assembly: GCF_964263255.1. Classification (NCBI taxonomy): domain Eukaryota; kingdom Metazoa; phylum Chordata; class Amphibia; order Caudata; family Salamandridae; genus Lissotriton; species Lissotriton vulgaris. The sequence continues at coordinate 782,832,986 of NC_141696.1, read as the reverse complement.
GAGCAGTGAGAAAGGGACTCATGTCTGAGTATACCCTGCCACACCTATAGTGGCCAAAATCGATTTACAAAAGGGGGTGGTGATGAACAGAGTGTCTGAATTGAGCAGACCACTCTTACCCAGTCCAAAGATCAGGGCTTGATCCATCACCGTTATTTATCTCACTGCCCCATCCCAGCTCAGAATCTGGCTATATGCAAATCAGTCTGTCCCTGGCCCAGTGCATCATGGGAACAGGGCAGACTAAACTACCAAGCCAATTCTTTACCAGAAAGGAGACAAGCAACCGGGGACCGGTTTCTGGCATTTCAGCCTCTTCGGCCCGGCTTGCTTGAATCCTGATGGAGCAGTGAGAAAGGGACTCATGTCTGAGTATACCCTGCCACACCTATAGTGGCCAAAATCGATTTACAAAAGGGGGTGGTGATGAACAGAGTGTCTGAATTGAGCAGACCACTCTTACCCAGTCCAAAGATCAGGGCTTGATCCATCACCGTTATTTATCTCACTGCCCCATCCCAGCTCAGAATCTGGCTATATGCAAATCAGTCTGTCCCTGGCCCAGTGCATCATGGGAACAGGGCAGACTAAACTACCAAGCCAATTCTTTACCAGAAAGGAGACAAGCTACCGGGGACCGGTTTCTGGCATTTCAGCCTCTTCGGCCCGGCTTGCTTGAATCCTGATGGAGCAGTGAGAAAGGGACTCATGTCTGAGTATACCCTGCCACACCTATAGTGGCCAAAATCGATTTACAAAAGGGGGTGGTGATGAACAGAGTGTCTGAATTGAGCAGACCACTCTTACCCAGTCCAAAGATCAGGGCTTGATCCATCACCGTTATTTATCTCACTGCCCCATCCCAGCTCAGAATCTGGCTATATGCAAATCAGTCTGTCCCTGGCCCAGTGCATCATGGGAACAGGGCAGACTAAACTACCAAGCCAATTCTTTACCAGAAAGGAGACAAGCTACCGGGGACCGGTTTCTGGCATTTCAGCCTCTTCGGCCCGGCTTGCTTGAATCCTGATGGAGCAGTGAGAAAGGGACTCATGTCTGAGTATACCCTGCCACACCTATAGTGGCCAAAATCGATTTACAAAAGGGGGTGGTGATGAACAGAGTGTCTGAATTGAGCAGGCCACTCTTACCCAGTCCAAAGATCAGGGCTTGATCCATCACCGTTATTTATCTCACTGCCCCATCCCAGCTCAGAATCTGGCTATATGCAAATCAGTCTGTCCCTGGCCCAGTGCATCATGGGAACAGGGCAGACTAAACTACCAAGCCAATTCTTTACCAGAAAGGAGACAAGCTACCGGGGACCGGTTTCTGGCATTTCAGCCTCTTCGGCCCGGCTTGCTTGAATCCTGATGGAGCAGTGAGAAAGGGACTCATGTCTGAGTATACCCTGCCACACCTATAGTGGCCAAAATCGATTTACAAAAGGGGGTGGTGATGAACAGAGTGTCTGAATTGAGCAGACCACTCTTACCCAGTCCAAAGATCAGGGCTTGATCCATCACCGTTATTTATCTCACTGCCCCATCCCAGCTCAGAATCTGGCTATATGCAAATCAGTCTGTCCCTGGCCCAGTGCATCATGGGAACAGGGCAGACTAAACTACCAAGCCAATTCTTTACCAGAAAGGAGACAAGCTACCGGGGACCGGTTTCTGGCATTTCAGCCTCTTCGGCCCGGCTTGCTTGAATCCTGATGGAGCAGTGAGAAAGGGACTCATGTCTGAGTATACCCTGCCACACCTATAGTGGCCAAAATCGATTTACAAAAGGGGGTGGTGATGAACAGAGTGTCTGAATTGAGCAGACCACTCTTACCCAGTCCAAAGATCAGGGCTTGATCCATCACCGTTATTTATCTCACTGCCCCATCCCAGCTCAGAATCTGGCTATATGCAAATCAGTCTGTCCCTGGCCCAGTGCATCATGGGAACAGGGCAGACTAAACTACCAAGCCAATTCTTTACCAGAAAGGAGACAAGCTACCGGGGACCGGTTTCTGGCATTTCAGCCTCTTCGGCCCGGCTTGCTTGAATCCTGATGGAGCAGTGAGAAAGGGACTCATGTCTGAGTATACCCTGCCACACCTATAGTGGCCAAAATCGATTTACAAAAGGGGGTGGTGATGAACAGAGTGTCTGAATTGAGCAGACCACTCTTACCCAGTCCAAAGATCAGGGCTTGATCCATCACCGTTATTTATCTCACTGCCCCATCCCAGCTCAGAATCTGGCTATATGCAAATCAGTCTGTCCCTGGCCCAGTGCATCATGGGAACAGGGCAGACTAAACTACCAAGCCAATTCTTTACCAGGAAGGAGACAAGCAACCGGGGACCGGTTTCTGGCATTTCAGCCTCTTCGGCCCGGCTTGCTTGAATCCTGATGGAGCAGTGAGAAAGGGACTCATGTCTGAGTATACCCTGCCACACCTATAGTGGCCAAAATCGATTTACAAAAGGGGGTGGTGATGAACAGAGTGTCTGAATTGAGCAGACCACTCTTACCCAGTCCAAAGATCAGGGCTTGATCCATCACCGTTATTTATCTCACTGCCCCATCCCAGCTCAGAATCTGGCTATATGCAAATCAGTCTGTCCCTGGCCCAGTGCATCATGGGAACAGGGCAGACTAAACTACCAAGCCAATTCTTTACCAGAAAGGAGACAAGCTACCGGGGACCGGTTTCTGGCATTTCAGCCTCTTCGGCCCGGCTTGCTTGAATCCTGATGGAGCAGTGAGAAAGGGACTCATGTCTGAGTATACCCTGCCACACCTATAGTGGCCAAAATCGATTTACAAAAGGGGGTGGTGATGAACAGAGTGTCTGAATTGAGCAGACCACTCTTACCCAGTCCAAAGATCAGGGCTTGATCCATCACCGTTATTTATCTCACTGCCCCATCCCAGCTCAGAATCTGGCTATATGCAAATCAGTCTGTCCCTGGCCCAGTGCATCATGGGAACAGGGCAGACTAAACTACCAAGCCAATTCTTTACCAGAAAGGAGACAAGCTACCGGGGACCGGTTTCTGGCATTTCAGCCTCTTCGGCCCGGCTTGCTTGAATCCTGATGGAGCAGTGAGAAAGGGACTCATGTCTGAGTATACCCTGCCACACCTATAGTGGCCAAAATCGATTTACAAAAGGGGGTGGTGATGAACAGAGTGTCTGAATTGAGCAGACCACTCTTACCCAGTCCAAAGATCAGGGCTTGATCCATCACCGTTATTTATCTCACTGCCCCATCCCAGCTCAGAATCTGGCTATATGCAAATCAGTCTGTCCCTGGCCCAGTGCATCATGGGAACAGGGCAGACTAAACTACCAAGCCAATTCTTTACCAGAAAGGAGACAAGCTACCGGGGACCGGTTTCTGGCATTTCAGCCTCTTCGGCCCGGCTTGCTTGAATCCTGATGGAGCAGTGAGAAAGGGACTCATGTCTGAGTATACCCTGCCACACCTATAGTGGCCAAAATCGATTTACAAAAGGGGGTGGTGATGAACAGAGTGTCTGAATTGAGCAGACCACTCTTACCCAGTCCAAAGATCAGGGCTTGATCCATCACCGTTATTTATCTCACTGCCCCATCCCAGCTCAGAATCTGGCTATATGCAAATCAGTCTGTCCCTGGCCCAGTGCATCATGGGAACAGGGCAGACTAAACTACCAAGCCAATTCTTTACCAGAAAGGAGGCAAGCTACCGGGGACCGGTTTCTGGCATTTCAGCCTCTTCGGCCCGGCTTGCTTGAATCCTGATGGAGCAGTGAGAAAGGGACTCATGTCTGAGTATACCCTGCCACACCTATAGTGGCCAAAATCGATTTACAAAACCGGGCCGAAGACGGCTGTAATGCCAGAAACCGGTCCCCGGGAGCTTGTTTCCTTCCCAGTGTAAGAATTGGCTTTTGTAGTTTGGTTTGCCCTGTTCCCATCATGCACTGGGACAGGAACAGACTAATTTGCATACAGCCAGGTTCTGAAACTGGGATGGTGCAGTGAGCTAAAAAACGGTGTTGGATCTAGCCCTGATCTCTTGACTGGGTGAGAGCTTTCTGCTTAATTCAGAGACTCTGTCCCTCACCACCCCTTTTTGTAAATATTTTTGTCCACCCTAAGAGTGGAAGGGTATTCTCAGATGTGAGACCCTTGCTCATTGCACCATCAGGATTCAAGCAAACCGGGCCGAAGACGGCTGTAATGCCAGAAACCGGTCCCCGGGAGCTTGTTTCCTTCCCAGTGTAAGAATTGGCTTTTGTAGTTTGGTTTGCCCTGTTCCCATCATGCACTGGGACAGGAACAGACTAATTTGCATACAGCCAGGTTCTGAAACTGGGATGGTGCAGTGAGCTAAAAAACGGTGTTGGATCTAGCCCTGATCTCTTGACTGGGTGAGAGCTTTCTGCTTAATTCAGAGACTCTGTCCCTCACCACCCCTTTTTGTAAATATTTTTGTCCACCCTAAGCGTGGAAGGGTATTCTCAGATGTGAGACCCTTGCTCATTGCACCATCAGGATTCAAGCAAACCGGGCCGAAGACGGCTGTAATGCCAGAAACCGGTCCCCGGGAGCTTGTTTCCTTCCCAGTGTAAGAATTGGCTTTTGTAGTTTGGTTTGCCCTGTTCCCATCATGCACTGGGACAGGAACAGACTAATTTGCATACAGCCAGGTTCTGAAACTGGGATGGTGCAGTGAGCTAAAAAACGGTGTTGGATCTAGCCCTGATCTCTTGACTGGGTGAGAGCTTTCTGCTTAATTCAGAGACTCTGTCCCTCACCACCCCTTTTTGTAAATATTTTTGTCCACCCTAAGCGTGGAAGGGTATTCTCAGATGTGAGACCCTTGCTCATTGCACCATCAGGATTCAAGCAAACCGGGCCGAAGACGGCTGTAATGCCAGAAACCGGTCCCCGGGAGCTTGTTTCCTTCCCAGTGTAAGAATTGGCTTTTGTAGTTTGGTTTGCCCTGTTCCCATCATGCACTGGGACAGGAACAGACTAATTTGCATACAGCCAGGTTCTGAAACTGGGATGGTGCAGTGAGCTAAAAAACGGTGTTGGATCTAGCCCTCATCTCTTGACTGGGTGAGAGCTTTCTGCTTAATTCAGAGACTCTGTCCCTCACCACCCCGTTTTGTAAATATTTTTGTCCACCCTAAGCGTGGAAGGGTATTCTCAGATGTGAGACCCTTGCTCATTGCACCATCAGGATTCAAGCAAACTGGGCCGAAGACAGCTGTAATGCCAGAAACCGGTCCCCGGGAGCTTGTTTCCTTCCCAGTGTAAGAATTGGCTTTTGTAGTTTGGTTTGCCCTGTTCCCATCATGCACTGGGACAGGAACAGACTAATTTGCATACAGCCAGGTTCTGAAACTGGGATGGTGCAGTGAGCTAAAAAACGGTGTTGGATCTAGCCCTGATCTCTTGACTGGGTGAGAGCTTTCTGCTTAATTCAGAGACTCTGTCCCTCACCACCCCTTTTTGTAAATATTTTTGTCCACCCTAAGCGTGGAAGGGTATTCTCAGATGTGAGACCCTTGCTCATTGCACCATCAGGATTCAAGCAAACCGGGCCGAAGACGGCTGTAATGCCAGAAACCGGTCCCCGGGAGCTTGTTTCCTTCCCAGTGTAAGAATTGGCTTTTGTAGTTTGGTTTGCCCTGTTCCCATCATGCACTGGGACAGGAACAGACTAATTTGCATACAGCCAGGTTCTGAAACTGGGATGGTGCAGTAAGCTAAAAAACGGTGTTGGATCTAGCCCTGATCTCTTGACTGGGTGAGAGCTTTCTGCTTAATTCAGAGACTCTGTCCCTCACCACCCCTTTTTGTAAATATTTTTGTCCACCCTAAGCGTGGAAGGGTATTCTCAGATGTGAGACCCTTGCTCATTGCACCATCAGGATTCAAGCAAACCGGGCCGAAGACGGCTGTAATGCCAGAAACCGGTCCCCGGGAGCTTGTTTCCTTCCCAGTGTAAGAATTGGCTTTTGTAGTTTGGTTTGCCCTGTTCCCATCATGCACTGGGACAGGAACAGACTAATTTGCATACAGCCAGGTTCTGAAACTGGGATGGTGCAGTGAGCTAAAAAACGGTGTTGGATCTAGCCCTGATCTCTTGACTGGGTGAGAGCTTTCTGCTTAATTCAGAGACTCTGTCCCTCACCACCCCTTTTTGTAAATATTTTTGTCCACCCTAAGCGTGGAAGGGTATTCTCAGATGTGAGACCCTTGCTCATTGCACCATCAGGATTCAAGCAAACCGGGCCGAAGACGGCTGTAATGCCAGAAACCGGTCCCCGGGAGCTTGTTTCCTTCCCAGTGTAAGAATTGGCTTTTGTAGTTTGGTTTGCCCTGTTCCCATCATGCACTGGGACAGGAACAGACTAATTTGCATACAGCCAGGTTCTGAAACTGGGATGGTGCAGTGAGCTAAAAAACGGTGTTGGATCTAGCCCTGATCTCTTGACTGGGTGAGAGCTTTCTGCTTAATTCAGAGACTCTGTCCCTCACCACCCCTTTTTGTAAATATTTTTGTCCACCCTAAGCGTGGAAGGGTATTCTCAGATGTGAGACCCTTGCTCATTGCACCATCAGGATTCAAGCAAACCGGGCCGAAGACGGCTGTAATGCCAGAAACCGGTCCCCGGGAGCTTGTTTCCTTCCCAGTGTAAGAATTGGCTTTTGTAGTTTGGTTTGCCCTGTTCCCATCATGCACTGGGACAGGAACAGACTAATTTGCATACAGCCAGGTTCTGAAACTGGGATGGTGCAGTGAGCTAAAAAACGGTGTTGGATCTAGCCCTGATCTCTTGACTGGGTGAGAGCTTTCTGCTTAATTCAGAGACTCTGTCCCTCACCACCCCCTTTTTGTAAATATTTTTGTCCACCCTAAGCATGGAAGGGTATTCTCAGATGTGAGACCCTTGCTCATTGCACCATCAGGATTCAAGCAAACCGGGCCGAAGACGGCTGTAATGCCAGAAACCGGTCCCCGGGAGCTTGTTTCCTTCCCAGTGTAAGAATTGGCTTTTGTAGTTTGGTTTGCCCTGTTCCCATCATGCACTGGGACAGGAACAGACTAATTTGCATACAGCCAGGTTCTGAAACTGGGATGGTGCAGTGAGCTAAAAAACGGTGTTGGATCTAGCCCTGATCTCTTGACTGGGTGAGAGCTTTCTGCTTAATTCAGAGACTCTGTCCCTCACCACCCCTTTTTGTAAATATTTTTGTCCACCCTAAGCGTGGAAGGGTATTCTCAGATGTGAGACCCTTGCTCATTGCACCATCAGGATTCAAGCAAACCGGGCCGAAGACGGCTGTAATGCCAGAAACCGGTCCCCGGGAGCTTGTTTCCTTCCCAGTGTAAGAATTGGCTTTTGTAGTTTGGTTTGCCCTGTTCCCATCATGCACTGGGACAGGAACAGACTAATTTGCATACAGCCAGGTTCTGAAACTGGGATGGTGCAGTGAGCTAAAAAACGGTGTTGGATCTAGCCCTGATCTCTTGACTGGGTGAGAGCTTTCTGCTTAATTCAGAGACTCTGTCCCTCACCACCCCTTTTTGTAAATATTTTTGTCCACCCTAAGCGTGGAAGGGTATTCTCAGATGTGAGACCCTTGCTCATTGCACCATCAGGATTCAAGCAAACCGGGCCGAAGACGGCTGTAATGCCAGAAACCGGTCCCCGGGAGCTTGTTTCCTTCCCAGTGTAAGAATTGGCTTTTGTAGTTTGGTTTGCCCTGTTCCCATCATGCACTGGGACAGGAACAGACTAATTTGCATACAGCCAGGTTCTGAAACTGGGATGGTGCAGTGAGCTAAAAAACGGTGTTGGATCTAGCCCTGATCTCTTGACTGGGTGAGAGCTTTCTGCTTAATTCAGAGACTCTGTCCCTCACCACCCCTTTTTGTAAATATTTTTGTCCACCCTAAGCGTGGAAGGGTATTCTCAGATGTGAGACCCTTGCTCATTGCACCATCAGGATTCAAGCAAACCGGGCCGAAGACGGCTGTAATGCCAGAAACCGGTCCCCGGGAGCTTGTTTCCTTCCCAGTGTAAGAATTGGCTTTTGTAGTTTGGTTTGCCCTGTTCCCATCATGCACTGGGACAGGAACAGACTAATTTGCATACAGCCAGGTTCTGAAACTGGGATGGTGCAGTGAGCTAAAAAACGGTGTTGGATCTAGCCCTGATCTCTTGACTGGGTGAGAGCTTTCTGCTTAATTCAGAGACTCTGTCCCTCACCACCCCTTTTTGTAAATATTTTTGTCCACCCTAAGCGTGGAAGGGTATTCTCAGATGTGAGACCCTTGCTCATTGCACCATCAGGATTCAAGCAAACCGGGCCGAAGACGGCTGTAATGCCAGGAACCGGTCCCCGGGAGCTTGTTTCCTTCCCAGTGTAAGAATTGGCTTTTGTAGTTTGGTTTGCCCTGTTCCCATCATGCACTGGGACAGGAACAGACTAATTTGCATACAGCCAGGTTCTGAAACTGGGATGGTGCAGTGAGCTAAAAAACGGTGTTGGATCTAGCCCTGATCTCTTGACTGGGTGAGAGCTTTCTGCTTAATTCAGAGACTCTGTCCCTCACCACCCCTTTTTGTAAATATTTTTGTCCACCCTAAGCGTGGAAGGGTATTCTCAGATGTGAGACCCTTGCTCATTGCACCATCAGGATTCAAGCAAACCGGGCCGAAGACGGCTGTAATGCCAGAAACCGGTCCCCGGGAGCTTGTTTCCTTCCCAGTGTAAGAATTGGCTTTTGTAGTTTGGTTTGCCCTGTTCCCATCATGCACTGGGACAGGAACAGACTAATTTGCATACAGCCAGGTTCTGAAACTGGGATGGTGCAGTGAGCTAAAAAACGGTGTTGGATCTAGCCCTGATCTCTTGACTGGGTGAGAGCTTTCTGCTTAATTCAGAGACTCTGTCCCTCACCACCCCTTTTTGTAAATATTTTTGTCCACCCTAAGCGTGGAAGGGTATTCTCAGATGTGAGACCCTTGCTCATTGCACCATCAGGATTCAAGCAAACCGGGCCGAAGACGGCTGTAATGCCAGAAACCGGTCCCCGGGAGCTTGTTTCCTTCCCAGTGTAAGAATTGGCTTTTGTAGTTTGGTTTGCCCTGTTCCCATCATGCACTGGGACAGGAACAGACTAATTTGCATACAGCCAGGTTCTGAAACTGGGATGGTGCAGTGAGCTAAAAAACGGTGTTGGATCTAGCCCTGATCTCTTGACTGGGTGAGAGCTTTCTGCTTAATTCAGAGACTCTGTCCCTCACCACCCCTTTTTGTAAATATTTTTGTCCACCCTAAGCGTGGAAGGGTATTCTCAGATGTGAGACCCTTGCTCATTGCACCATCAGGATTCAAGCAAACCGGGCCGAAGACGGCTGTAATGCCAGAAACCGGTCCCCGGGAGCTTGTTTCCTTCCCAGTGTAAGAATTGGCTTTTGTAGTTTGGTTTGCCCTGTTCCCATCATGCACTGGGACAGGAACAGACTAATTTGCATACAGCCAGGTTCTGAAACTGGGATGGTGCAGTGAGCTAAAAAACGGTGTTGGATCTAGCCCTGATCTCTTGACTGGGTGAGAGCTTTCTGCTTAATTCAGAGACTCTGTCCCTCACCACCCCTTTTTGTAAATATTTTTGTCCACCCTAAGCGTGGAAGGGTATTCTCAGATGTGAGACCCTTGCTCATTGCACCATCAGGATTCAAGCAAACCGGGCCGAAGACGGCTGTAATGCCAGAAACCGGTCCCCGGGAGCTTGTTTCCTTCCCAGTGTAAGAATTGGCTTTTGTAGTTTGGTTTGCCCTGTTCCCATCATGCACTGGGACAGGAACAGACTAATTTGCATACAGCCAGGTTCTGAAACTGGGATGGTGCAGTGAGCTAAAAAACGGTGTTGGATCTAGCCCTGATCTCTTGACTGGGTGAGAGCTTTCTGCTTAATTCAGAGACTCTGTCCCTCACCACCCCTTTTTGTAAATATTTTTGTCCACCCTAAGCGTGGAAGGGTATTCTCAGATGTGAGACCCTTGCTCATTGCACCATCAGGATTCAAGCAAACCGGGCCGAAGACGGCTGTAATGCCAGAAACCGGTCCCCGGGAGCTTGTTTCCTTCCCAGTGTAAGAATTGGCTTTTGTAGTTTGGTTTGCCCTGTTCCCATCATGCACTGGGACAGGAACAGACTAATTTGCATACAGCCAGGTTCTGAAACTGGGATGGTGCAGTGAGCTAAAAAACGGTGTTGGATCTAGCCCTGATCTCTTGACTAGGTGGGAGCTTTCTGCTTAATTCAGAGACTCTGTCCCTCACCACCCCTTTTTGTAAATATTTTTGTCCACCCTAAGCGTGGAAGGGTATTCTCAGATGTGAGACCCTTGCTCATTGCACCATCAGGATTCAAGCAAACCGGGCCGAAGACGGCTGTAATGCCAGAAACCGGTCCCCGGGAGCTTGTTTCCTTCCCAGTGTAAGAATTGGCTTTTGTAGTTTGGTTTGCCCTGTTCCCATCATGCACTGGGACAGGAACAGACTAATTTGCATACAGCCAGGTTCTGAAACTGGGATGGTGCAGTGAGCTAAAAAACGGTGTTGGACCTAGCCCTGATCTCTTGACTGGGTGAGAGCTTTCTGCTTAATTCAGAGACTCTGTCCCTCACCACCCCTTTTTGTAAATATTTTTGTCCACCCTAAGCGTGGAAGGGTATTCTCAGATGTGAGACCCTTGCTCATTGCACCATCAGGATTCAAGCAAACCGGGCCGAAGACGGCTGTAATGCCAGAAACCGGTCCCCGGGAGCTTGTTTCCTTCCCAGTGTAAGAATTGGCTTTTGTAGTTTGGTTTGCCCTGGTCCCATCATGCACTGGGACAGGAACAGACTAATTTGCATACAGCCAGGTTCTGAAACTGGGATGGTGCAGTGAGCTAAAAAACGGTGTTGGATCTAGCCCTGATCTCTTGACTGGGTGAGAGCTTTCTGCTTAATTCAGAGACTCTGTCCCTCACCACCCCTTTTTGTAAATATTTTTGTCCACCCTAAGCGTGGAAGGGTATTCTCAGATGTGAGACCCTTGCTCATTGCACCATCAGGATTCAAGCAAACCGGGCCAAAGACGGCTGTGATGCCAGAAACCGGTCCCCGGGAGCTTGTTTCCTTCCCAGTGTAAGAATTGGCTTTTGTAGTTTGGTTTGCCCTGTTCCCATCATGCACTGGGACAGGAACAGACTAATTTGCATACAGCCAGGTTCTGAAACTGGGATGGTGCAGTGAGCTAAAAAACGGTGTTGGATCTAGCCCTGATCTCTTGACTGGGTGAGAGCTTTCTGCTTAATTCAGAGACTCTGTCCCTCACCACCCCTTTTTGTAAATATTTTTGTCCACCCTAAGCGTGGAAGGGTATTCTCAGATGTGAGACCCTTGCTCATTGCACCATCAGGATTCAAGCAAACCGGGCCGAAGACCGCTGTAATGCCAGAAACCGGTCCCCGGGAGCTTGTTTCCTTCCCAGTGTAAGAATTGGCTTTTGTAGTTTGGTTTGCCCTGTTCCCATCATGCACTGGGACAGGAACAGACTAATTTGCATACAGCCAGGTTCTGAAACTGGGATGGTGCAGTGAGCTAAAAAACGGTGTTGGATCTAGCCCTGATCTCTTGACTGGGTGAGAGCTTTCTGCTTAATTCAGAGACTCTGTCCCTCACCACCCCTTTTTGTAAATATTTTTGTCCACCCTAAGCGTGGAAGGGTATTCTCAGATGTGAGACCCTTGCTCATTGCACCATCAGGATTCAAGCAAACCGGGCCGAAGACGGCTGTAATGCCAGAAACCGGTCCCTGGGAGCTTGTTTCCTTCCCAGTGTAAGAATTGGCTTTTGTAGTTTGGTTTGCCCTGTTCCCATCATGCACTGGGACAGGAACAGACTAATTTGCATACAGCCAGGTTCTGAAACTGGGATGGTGCAGTGAGCTAAAAAACGGTGTTGGATCTAGCCCTGATCTCTTGACTGGGTGAGAGCTTTCTGCTTAATTCAGAGACTCTGTCCCTCACCACCCCTTTTTGTAAATATTTTTGTCCACCCTAAGCGTGGAAGGGTACTCTCAGATGTGAGACCCTTGCTCATTGCACCATCAGGATTCAAGCAAACTGGGCCGAAGACGGCTGTAATGCCAGAAACCGGTCCCCGGGAGCTTGTTTCCTTCCCAGTGTAAGAATTGGCTTTTGTAGTTTGGTTTGCCCTGTTCCCATCATGCACTGGGACAGGAACAGACTAATTTGCATACAGCCAGGTTCTGAAACTGGGATGGTGCAGTGAGCTAAAAAACGGTGTTGGATCTAGCCCTGATCTCTTGACTGGGTGAGAGCTTTCTGCTTAATTCAGAGACTCTGTCCCTCACCACCCCTTTTTGTAAATATTTTTGTCCACCCTAAGCGTGGAAGGGTATTCTCAGATGTGAGACCCTTGCTCATTGCACCATCAGGATTCAAGCAAACCGGGCCGAAGACGGCTGTAATGCCAGAAACCGGTCCCCGGGAGCTTGTTTCCTTCCCAGTGTAAGAATTGGCTTTTGTAGTTTGGTTTGCCCTGTTCCCATCATGCACTGGGACAGGAACAGACTAATTTGCATACAGCCAGGTTCTGAAACTGGGATGGTGCAGTGAGCTAAAAAACGGTGTTGGATCTAGCCCTGATCTCTTGACTGGGTGAGAGCTTTCTGCTTAATTCAGAGACTCTGTCCCTCACCACCCCTTTTTGTAAATATTTTTGTCCACCCTAAGCGTGGAAGGGTATTCTCAGATGTGAGACCCTTGCTCATTGCACCATCAGGATTCAAGCAAACCGGGCCAAAGACGGCTGTAATGCCAGAAACCGGTCCCCGGGAGCTTGTTTCCTTCCCAGTGTAAGAATTGGCTTTTGTAGTTTGGTTTGCCCTGTTCCCATCATGCACTGGGACAGGAACAGACTAATTTGCATACAGCCAGGTTCTGAAACTGGGATGGTGCAGTGAGCTAAAAAACGGTGTTGGATCTAGCCCTGATCTCTTGACTGGGTGAGAGCTTTCTGCTTAATTCAGAGACTCTGTCCCTCACCACCCCTTTTTGTAAATATTTTTGTCCACCCTAAGCGTGGAAGGGTATTCTCAGATGTGAGACCCTTGCTCATTGCACCATCAGGATTCAAGCAAACCGGGCCGAAGACCGCTGTAATGCCAGAAACCGGTCCCCGGGAGCTTGTTTCCTTCCCAGTGTAAGAATTGGCTTTTGTAGTTTGGTTTGCCCTGTTCCCATCATGCACTGGGACAGGAACAGACTAATTTGCATACAGCCAGGTTCTGAAACTGGGATGGTGCAGTGAGCTAAAAAACGGTGTTGGATCTAGCCCTGATCTCTTGACTGGGTGAGAGCTTTCTGCTTAATTCAGAGACTCTGTCCCTCACCACCCCTTTTTGTAAATATTTTTGTCCACCCTAAGCGTGGAAGGGTATTCTCAGATGTGAGACCCTTGCTCATTGCACCATCAGGATTCAAGCAAACCGGGCCGAAGACGGCTGTAATGCCAGAAACCGGTCCCTGGGAGCTTGTTTCCTTCCCAGTGTAAGAATTGGCTTTTGTAGTTTGGTTTGCCCTGTTCCCATCATGCACTGGGACAGGAACAGACTAATTTGCATACAGCCAGGTTCTGAAACTGGGATGGTGCAGTGAGCTAAAAAACGGTGTTGGATCTAGCCCTGATCTCTTGACTGGGTGAGAGCTTTCTGCTTAATTCAGAGACTCTGTCCCTCACCACCCCTTTTTGTAAATATTTTTGTCCACCCTAAGCGTGGAAGGGTACTCTCAGATGTGAGACCCTTGCTCATTGCACCATCAGGATTCAAGCAAACTGGGCCGAAGACGGCTGTAATGCCAGAAACCGGTCCCCGGGAGCTTGTTTCCTTCCCAGTGTAAGAATTGGCTTTTGTAGTTTGGTTTGCCCTGTTCCCATCATGCACTGGGACAGGAACAGACTAATTTGCATACAGCCAGGTTCTGAAACTGGGATGGTGCAGTGAGCTAAAAAACGGTGTTGGATCTAGCCCTGATCTCTTGACTGGGTGAGAGCTTTCTGCTTAATTCAGAGACTCTGTCCCTCACCACCCCTTTTTGTAAATATTTTTGTCCACCCTAAGCGTGGAAGGGTATTCTCAGATGTGAGACCCTTGCTCATTGCACCATCAGGATTCAAGCAAACCGGGCCGAAGACGGCTGTAATGCCAGAAACCGGTCCCCGGGAGCTTGTTTCCTTCCCAGTGTAAGAATTGGCTTTTGTAGTTTGGTTTGCCCTGTTCCCATCATGCACTGGGACAGGAACAGACTAATTTGCATACAGCCAGGTTCTGAAACTGGGATGGTGCAGTGAGCTAAAAAACGGTGTTGGATCTAGCCCTGATCTCTTGACTGGGTGAGAGCTTTCTGCTTAATTCAGAGACTCTGTCCCTCACCACCCCTTTTTGTAAATAGAACTTAGTAATGTCATACATAAGAAAGTGGAGTGGGTGTTGTGTGGCGTTTTAAGCTCTGAGTGAATTTTCCCGATTCATGACCTTATATAGGTACAATTCACATTGCCCCTATATAGGCATAGAAATAAAGCCCTTATTTAGGCATAGCCCATGCTACCCAAATACAGGCATGGCTACTTCCACCCGTATTAAACGTCACAATGACTTCTTGGAAAACCAGCTTAAGCAGTCAGGGACTTCCCCTTGCTTGAGTATTGATTTGTCCAAGAACTCAGTTACTTTACAAAGAACAACTATTCCCTAGGGGTTCTTTCCTGACGTTCATATGCCCGACTTTACGTCAAAATATGGCATTCCTAAACACCTTCAAGGTATAAATATACCTTCACTTGCTCTAGCAAGATACGGTGGTTCGGAGCAGTTAGAAGACCTACTTGCAAGACTCAGCTCGCTACAGCAAGTGTATAAGGAAGCCAACTCTCCAGCTGATGCACTGATTAGGAAGCTGCCCTTCTCCTGCAGAGAATCCAGCTCCAGTGTTTCCGGCTCCCCATGCGGGGTGTTGGGAAATCGAATCCCGAGACAGAGATACCAGACCTCCTTCATTCTAACCAAGGTATGGAGCTGAATAGAACCTAGAGAAACCTTTGGTAGATTCTGGCCATAAACTAAACCTATGCTACACAATTCTAACTTCTCCCCTCTTAAAAGGCTTAGGCTAGGTACATTGTGGTACGCGTATTTCAGAAGCACCAGTTGAGTATTTTAGTCAATGTTATTTATGTATCCATACTAATATAATAAAGAGAGAGCCCAAACCTTTGAGGCGGGTAATCTCAAGAACCACAGCACGAATCACAACTCCCAATACAGCATTGGAAAGGGCAGTTGCAGCAGAAGGACATAGGCTATGCAGACACCCACCATATACATTTAAAAGGTAAAAGAACCGTGCCAGCAAAGTAGTCCCTTGTGGGCGTGTCTGCCTTGTGCTGTGGGCGTGTGCTGGGGGAGTGACAAACGCTGTGGGTGTGTGGTACGTTCCGCCCTTCATGCCATGTCTCATATTGTGTGTTAATCCCATCCTGCTTCCTTTAAATACCCCTGCACCCCATAATCATAACCCACCCTTACTCCTTAAAATACCCCAACACCCTTAAACACTAACCCATCTTAACCCTATAAATATACCCTGTACCCCAAAACCCAAACCTATCCCTAAACCCTAAAAATACCCCTGTACCCCAAAACCCAAACCTAGCCCTGAACCTTATAAATACCCCTGTACCTCAAAACCCAAACCTACCCCTGAACCCTAAAAATACCCCTGTACACCAAAACCCAAACCTAGCCCTGAACCCTAAAAATACCACTGTAGCCCAAAACCCAAACCTACCCTGAAACCTAAAATACCCTGTACCCCAAAACCCAATCCTAGCCCGAAACCTTAAAATACCCCTGTACCCCAAATTCCAAACCTACCCCTGAACCCTAAAAATACCCCTGTACCCCAAAACCCAAACCTAGCCCTGAACCCTAAAAATAACCCTGTACTCCAAAACCCAAACCTACCCCTGAACTCTAAAATACCCCTGTACCCCAAAACCCAAACCTAGCCTTGAACCCTAAAAATACCCCTGTACCCCAAAACCCAAACCTAGCCCTGAACCCTTAAAATATCCCTGTATCCCAAAACCCAAACCTACCCCTGAACCCTAAAAATACCCCAATACCCCAAAACCCAAACCTAGCCCTGTACCCTAAAAATACCCCTGAACCCCAAAACCCATACCTATCCCTAAACCCTAAAACTACCCCTGTAACCCATAACCCAAAACTATATCTGAACCCTTAAAATACCCAAACATCCCAAAACATATACCTCAGTACCCCAAAACATATACCCCTATACCCATACTTACCTTATCCAAACATTAAAAAAAACATGCTTTTACAATTCATGAATGTACAAATAATTTAGGAATAGACATTTTTATCCCTACGCTATCCAACGCTTTCCCTACTTTTGCACTCTCTGGAGTGGGAATAGTAATTTTTACCCCTAAGCTATCCAACGCTTTCCCTACTGTTGCACTCTCTGGAGTGGGAATAGTAAAATTTACCCCTACGCTATCCAACGCTTTCCCTACTGTTGCACTCTCTGGAGTGATAATAGTAATTTTTACCCCTACGCTATCCAACGCCTTCCCTACTGTTGCACTTTCTGGAGTAGGAATAGTAATATTTGCCCTTACGCTATCCAACGCTTTCCCTAATTGTGAACTCTCTGGAGTGGGAATAGTAATTTTTACCCCTACGCTATCCAACGCTTTCCCTACTGTTGCACTCTCTGTTGTGGGATTAGTAATTTTTACCTCTACGCTATCCAACGCTTTCCCTACTGTTGCACTCTCTGGAGTGGGAATAGTAAATTTTACCCCTACGCTATCCAACGCTTTCCCTACTGTTGCACTCTCTGGAGTGGGAATAGTAATTTTTACCCCTACGCTATCCAACACTTTCCCTACTGTTGCACTCTCTGGAGTGGAAATAGTAATTTTTACCCCTACACTATCCAACGCTTTCCCTACTGTTGCACTCTCTGGAGTGGGAATAGTAATTTTTACACCTACGCTATCCAACGTTTTTCCTACTGTTGCACTCTCCGGAGTGGGAATAGTAATTATTACCCCAGCGCTATCCAACGCGTTCCCTACTGTTGCACTCTCTGGAGTGGGAATCGTAATTTTTACCTCTACGCTATCCAACGCATTCCTTACTGTTGCACTCTCTGGAGTGGGAATAGTAATTTTTACCCCTACGCTATCCAACACTTTCCCTACTGTTGCACTTTCTGGAGTGGGAATAGTAATTTTTACCCCTACGCTATCCAACGCTTTCCCTACTGTTGCACTCCCTGGAGTGGGAATAATCATTTTTACCTCTACGCTATCCAACGTTTTCCCTACTGTTGCACTCTCTGGAGTGGGAATAGTAATTTTTAACCCTGCGCTATCCAACGCTTTCCCTACTGTTGCTCTGGAGTGGGAATAGTAATTTTTAGCCCTACGCTATCCAACGCTTTCCCTACTGTTGCACTCTTTGGAGTGGGAATAGTATTTTTTACCCCTACGCTATCCAATGCTTTCCCTACTGTTGCACTCTCTGTAGTGGGAATAGTAATTTTTACCCCTACGCTATCCAACATTTTTCCTACTGTTGCACTCTCTGGAGTGGGAATAGTAATTATTACCCCTGCGCTATCCAACGCTTTCCCTACTGTTGCACTCTCTGGAGTGGGAATAGTAATTTTTTACCCCTACGCTATCCAACACTTTCCCTACTGTTGCACTCTCTGGAGTGGGAATAGTAATTTTTACCCCTACGCTATCCAACACTTTCCCTACTGTTGCACTCTCTGGAGTGGGAATAGTAATTTTTACCCCTACGCTATCCAACGCTTTCCCTACTGTTGCACTCTCTGGAGTGGGAATAGTAATTTTTACCTCTACGCTATCCAACGTTTTCCCTACTGTTACACTCTCTGGAGTGGGAATAGTAATTTTTACCCCTGTGCTATCCAACGCTTTCCCTACTGTTGCACTCTCTGGAGTGGGAATAGTAATTTTTACCCCTACGCTATCCAATGCTTTCCCTACTGTTGAACTCTCTGGAGTGGGAATAGTAATTTTTACCCCTACGCTATCCAATGTTTTTCCTACTGTTGCACTCTCTGGAGTGGGAATAGTAATTTTTACCCCTACGCTATCCAACGCTTTCCCTACTGTTGCACTCTCTGGAGTGGGAATAGTATTTTTTACCCCTATGCTATCCAACGCTTTCCCTACTGTTGCACTCTTTGGAGTGGGAATAGTAATTTTTACCCCTACGCTATCCGCTTTCCCTACTGTTGCACTTCCAGGAGTGGGAATAGTAATTTTTACACCTCCGCTATCCTACGATAATAATATTGTGTATTTTTTATTAATATTATGTTAATATATATATATGTTTTACCAGATATGATTGTATTTTTTTTTATAAGTTAAATTAGTTATTTAATAATTTTAAGGTCATTTAAGTATTTTTAAGTATGTTTTAGCTATTTATTTTTAATATTTTTTAATTTTACATTAATTGTAAGAAATTCGATATTTTTATAAAGTATATATATATAGAAACGTTATTTTGGGGTTGATATTTTGGTACTTACCTGTTTGTTGATAGGAATTCAATATTTTGTCTGTCGATATTTTGGAATCTATATTTTGGGTAGTCTATATTTTGTCCCTCGATATTTAGTCAGTGATCCATTGCACACATATTTCAATGACTTCCTCAGCCTCACTTCTACCATGGCACAAAATGGCTTCCAATAGTTCCTGATTTTGAATGTTTACAACTGCTTGACAGCCAATTAGAATTGAGGGCGTGATCGGGACTGTGCACTTATCCTATGATGCAAATCCTCGCACAAACCACAGATTCTCCGCGCCCATAGATATATAAATGACTTTAACTGTAATTTTCAAAGAAACTACTGAACAGATTGACACCAGATATGCGAAAGGCACAAGTCGGAACTGAGGACTACCTCTCTGCCAAATTTGGTGTAATTCCGTTCAGCCGTTCGAGCTGTAGCCGTGGCTACAGGTCCTATGGGAAATTGCAGGGGGAAAACACGTTTTGGGACAACCCCTTTTTCTCAGCCCCCGCTTTACCAATCAGCCCCACACTTTCAGGGAAGGAGCGGAACTAAGCTGGCCAAATGTTTGGAAAATTTCAAGAAGATTCATCAATCGACGCCAAAGTTATTGTCAATAGAATGTTGCGAATTTCCTATGGATAATAGGTCCTAACTATAACTACCTACTGGCGACCGTCAGTAGGTAATATGTATATATATATATATATATATATATATATATATATATATATATATATATATATATATATATATATATATATATATATATATATATATATATATATATATATATATTTATATATCTATATATATATATATATATATATATATATATATATATATATATATATATATATATATATATATATATATATATATATATATATATATATATATCCAGTCTTGCCAAACTTGTACATTTTGAAGAAGGCGCTGACACCATGAATCTGAATCCAAACTCGATTTATTCGATCAGTATCTGCTTAGACGCGTTTCGGCGTTGCCGCCTTGTTCACTACATCTATATATATATACTCCAACAACCTTTCCCGGCTGTTCCTCGTCTCATGTCACGGCGAGCCTGTGTGGGTGCCGGACACCCTTAGTTTCATAAACAAAGATTCTCCCACTCAGAAGAACGGCACAGGCGGCTTCTGGATGCTTCAAAGTGTATTTATTAGAGGCACGTGACCAAGGCCTCTGTGCAGGCCGAAACGTTATGCTGGCATGGTGTGCTGAGAAATAAAAAACTCACCTGCACTCTGGGTCTTCCGTGTTCTTTCTGGTTGATGGCCGAGGATTGAAGGTCTGTCGCAGCAAGGGTGCAAGTGCGGAAATATATATATATATATATATATATATATATATATATATATATATATATATATATATATATATATATATATATATATATATATATTACCTACTGGCGGTCGCAGTAGGTATATATAGTTTAGGTTTTTTTCAGTGAATTTTCAAGGTTTTGTAAATGCTAATTCCTAACTATATATGGTCTATAGCCTATGATTTTTTCAGTGAATATATATATATACATACATATATAAACATATATCATCTGTATATCTATATAAATACAAACATAAATGCATGCATACATATACTTATATGCATACAGATGCATGTTATTTACATGAAAGTTGAAAAAACACTAATAAAAGCAAAGCTAAAAAGCCACCTCATTACAAACAGAATGGCTTTAACTTAAACGAGGGCGAGATCTATTGCATTTTCAATGCTTGTTTACTTTGGTTCCATCAAGAAGGCATTCAGATGTGTCACACATTTGCCATGAATTCTGAATGTTAGCACTCTAGTTGCACATTAGATCACTGTAGTAAAGCTACTGCTCACCAGGGACGTCTGCTGCTGGTATTCAAAGTGCATGTTTCAGTCTGCATGTCAGAATTTTTTTAATGAAATAGAAGAGGATTTGAGAAGTCACTCAAAATGATCCCTAATTTTTCTTTCTGAAGCACTAATCATACTTTCTATGGCAAAATTAACCCCCTCATGTTGTTCCTTTTTAAATTGAGTGTTTTCAGACTTACCACTTCATTCCAATCAAGATGGCTTCTGGTGTGCCATACTTTTGTCATAAGTAAGACTGTTAGCGCTCTAGTTGTTCTTTAGAACACTCTGGGACATACTGTCATTGGGCTATACTTGGGGTACATCTGGGTGATATTTGGGCTACATTTAGGCTCTTTTGTCTCTGGTGGCCATCTTGGGAGACTGTATGTCAGAATTTTTTAATGAAATTGAAGAGGGTTTGAGAAGTCACTCAAAATGTGCCCTAATTTTTCTTTCTGCAGCACTAATCATAATTCATATGGCAAAATATACCCCCTCATTTTGTTCCTTTTTAAATTAAATGTTTTAAGAGTTACCACTTTATTCCAATCAAGATGGCTTCAGGTGTGCCATACCTTTGAAATAAGTAGGACTGTTAGCGCTCTAGTTGTTCTTTAGAACACTCTGGGACATTCTGTCATTGGGCTATACTTGGGCTACATCTGGGTGATATTTGGGCTACATTAGGGCTCTTTTGTCTCTGGTGGCCATTTCGGGAGACTGCATGTCAGAATTTTATAATGAAATAGAAGAGGATTTGAAAAGTCACTCAAAATGTGCCCTAATTTTTCTTTCTGCAGCACTAATAATACCTTCTATTGCATAATATACCCCCTCATTTTGTTCCTTTTTAAATTAAATGTTTTCAGACTTACCACTTCATTCCAATCAAGATGGCTCCAGGTGTGCTATACCTTTGTCATAAGTAAGACTGTTAGCGCTCTAGTTGTTCTTTAGAACACTCTGGGACATTCTGTCATTGGGCTATACTTGGGGTACATCTGGGTGATATTTGGGCTACATTTAGGCTCTTTTGTCTCTGGTGGCCATCTTGGGAGACTGTATGTCAGAATTTTTTAATGAAATTGAAGAGGGTTTGAGAAGTCACTCAAAATGTGTCCTAATTTTTCTTTCTGCAGCACTAATCATAATTCATATGGCAAAATATACCCCCTCATTTTGTTCCTTTTTAAATTAAATGTTTTAAGAGTTACCACTTTATTCCAATCAAGATGGCTTCAGGTGTGCCATACCTTTGTAATAAGTAGGACTGTTAGCGCTCTAGTTGTTCTTTAGAACACTCTGGGACATTCTGTCATTGGGCTATACTTGGTCTACATCTGGGTGATATTTGGGCTACATTTGGGCTCTTTTGTCTCTGGTGGCCATTTTGGGAGACTGCATGTCAGAATTTTTTAATGAAATAGAAGAGGATTTGAAAAGTCACTCAAAATGTGCCCTAATTTTTCTTTCTGCAGCACTAATAGGTTTCAGGTTTTAAAGTCTTTATTTCGATTAAAACAATCATAAAAGACAATTAACAAACATTAATTGACAATAAATACATATTCATTAGCCATAAAATAAGCATTAAACGATTTAAAGACAGTCCTGAAACAGGTTTTCCTTATAGGGAGAGGGGTTTACAAATAAATTTCAAACAGTAATTTGAAGGGAAAGAAAGAAAAAGGGACAATATAAATTAAGTCAGAAGAAATCATTACAGGAGCAAATAAGCAAACTTTACGAAAAGAATGCTCAAACCATCAGTACGTTAAAACAATCCGAGATTGAACTATTGTTTTGCCCTGAGTATCCAGGCCCAGCCCAGGTATTTGGCCGTGCACACTGTAATAATTTCTAATGTATTCGTTTTTAATTCATGAATGGCCTCTTCAGATTTTCTAATGGGCAGGCGCTGAAACAGTGGTTTTAACCATTTGGCCCTTGGTGCCTGATATCTGGGACAAGCAAACAGAAAATGACCCACAGTTTCCTTATGGCCTGGGCACCATTTGCAATGGTCCGTGGTGCTTGATGGCCAGTTTTTCGTAAAGGTGTTCGGTGGTAATGTTCCCAGCCGGAACTGGTGATATAGTTTCCTGTCTAATGATTTAGAAACCGTATCCCAATATTGTTCATGAGATGGGTCCAACTTAAAGGAAAGGAACCTACCCGTAAGATTAGTGGAGCTAGAGGCATTGATTCTATTCCGACGGAGCGTAGCCCAATACAATTCTTTAAGTGCCAGTTTAGTTGGAAAGATACTGGTGGCAGGGGATAACCAGAGCTGCTCTAAACCCATGTCCATCAGGATGGATTTTACCATTTGGAACCAGGGGATTTTCCCCGATCCCCTGATTAACCTAACTTCTGCAACCCCGTTTGCAAATAAGGTAAGGTCAGGGGAGGTCCATAGGCGCCTACAGAAGGCAACCAGTCTAAATCTGGCCATCTCATTAATCGGAGGACATCCCAGATCCAGACAAAGGGGAATGGAGGGGGACGACTGGCAAACCTACCAAATTTCGGAGAGATTTACACTGTATTTTAAACAGACCCGTAAGATCCATATGGCCCCACAAATCTGCACCATATAAAATCGCAGGATTGATTTTTGCATCATAGATTTTAAGTGCTGGGGTAACCCGCTTGGTGATATATTTTCTTTGCTCGCTAAGGAGGCAGCCAGTGAGTCGGGCAAGCTTGAGATGTTGAGCACCAACTTGGGCTTTCCATTTCAAGCAACTATCTAACGTGACCCCCAGATAAATCATATTCTCTACTTGGTCCAATTTGGCACCACCCATACTAACTGAACTCTGGACAGGGCAGTTCTTTGTTAACACCATAAATTTGGTTTTTCCCACGTTCACCTTGAGGTCGCTGATGGCACAGAACTCCTCAAAGCGGTCCAATGCCCGCTGTAGTCCGCTACGAGTCCTGGAGAGGAGTAAAGTGTCATCAGCAAAGATGAGCATTGGGAAGCGCTGTCCTGCCAGCATTGGGGCATCTGTCGGGGTTGATTCGAAGAATTTGACCACTTGGTCGATGAACAATAAGAAAAGGGTGGGTGCCAGTACGCACCCCTGGCGAACACCTCGGGTGACTGGGAAAGGTTCTGTCACTTGACCCTGTCCTCCCCACCTTACCCTCGCAAAATTCTCCTCATGCAATTTAATTATCAGATCAAGCAGTTCTACAGGCATTCCCAAACTCCTCAAGACTCCCCACAGTTTGTCCCTCGGGACTAGATCGAAGGCGGACTTCAGATCAATGAACGCTGCGAAGATGGTACCGCCGCCAAGCTGAACCACCTTCCAGTAGATCAGGCAGAATCTGAACACCTGATCGATGGTACTGGTTCCCGATCTGAAGCCCGCCTGCATTGGAGATAGAATGTCCTCCATTTAGATCCAGCCTTGGACCATACCCAGAACCATGCGAGCAATGAGTTTTTGCATGGAGTCAATAAGACTAATCGGGCGGTAATTACCTAGGTTTGACCTACTGCCCTTTTTATAAATCGGTAGAATCTCCGCCCCCTTCCAAGATTTGGGTATTGTTGCACCTGCAGCTATGGAATTTGCCACCTTGGTAATATATGGTGTCCACAGAGCAGGGTTAGCTTTGAACAGATCGGCGGGTATGAGGTCCATGCCTGGCGCTTTCCCTCTCATGGTGAGATTTAATGCCAGCTCAACCTCACCTTCTGTGAAGGTGATGGTCTCGTTTTGGATAGAGAGATGGGATGCCATTCCCAAAGTACTGGGTGGCATAGAATTCACAGCACAGAACTGGGATGAGTAAAAGGTCACTCACTCAGTGGGGGGAACATGGTTTGCCGGAATGCGTGCGTCCGGATCCTTCCCCCACTTAACTATTTCCCAGAATTTAATGGTGTTATTGGATGTGGAAGCTTCCAGTAGGTCTAACCAATATTTGTCCTCCCACTCCAATTTGGCTTCCCCCTGTATTTTCCTATAGGTTAATCTAGCCGTTTTCACTGTACCCATGTCCCGGGACTTAACAGCTTTAATCAAGTCAGTGTGGGCTTCCCTACATTTTTTATTATACCATTTCTGGGGGCGAATAGGTGCTTTGGTGTTTCCCTGCCGGCGTGGTTGCGAAAGCAGAGATTTTAAATCGTCGAAACAACGATTTTGAAGGTTTATAATAAGGTTAGCTGTTTCGGGGTTATCCCCCGACTGGGCGTGGACCAGCATTTCCTTATATATATTATTAACCACGCTAGTAACCTTATCCCTCAATATTTCGTCCTCCTCAATTTTTGACCATTTTAACCTCTTCCTATCGTTTGTAAGATAAGTGTCCCCTGTCTGTGAGATACCGGTTCCACTAGTCTCACAAGTCCTGGCAGCCTTAGTTGCAAGGTCAAGGGGTTATGGTCACTTTCTGGACGGGAAGATACCTCCATATCCACCAACAGGGGCCAATCTCCTACTTTCAACAGTATATAATCAATGCAGCTTCTTCTTAACCCGTTATCAAATGTGCAGTTGGCTTCCTGGTCTGATTTTGTTCGACCATTACAGGCCCGAAAGCCGCTATTTAAACAGAAGGCCGTCCAGTTCACCGCTGCCTCTGTTGCGGGTACCGGTTTAGCGGGCAGCAGATCGGGTATACCCCATACTGCGTCCTCCGCGGAACCCCAACTGTCCCCTGTGTAGAAAAAGGTAGGGCTAGGACCTTTCTCAAGATTTGCCCGGCGCTAACCGCCCTTGTACCATTCAAATTACTAAGCAATGAGGCAGGCGCCGGAGACCAGAAGGCAGGAAACAGAAGTTTATTCCGACGGAGCAGAACACATCAGATCAGACAACAAGGTATCGTCTCGAGGTGCTCTAACAGCCACTCAGAGGCCTGGCCTCTTATACACTGGTTTATGGCATGTGACCTTCCTTTATTACAATCACAACTTTGTAAGGCAAGGAAAAAAGACATCCCCGTAATCCTCGTGTTAATCCCACCCCCATATACCTTCACAATGGAGGTCTTCAACCTGCTGATAAGAGAGAGGGTCATCACGCAGCTGAGTGTTTCGTCGAGTCTTAGGATGTGTGCGCCTGATCATGTCACAGGGGGTGGGGAGGCCTGGATCAATAGAGGGTCCTTTGAAGGAGAGCGACCTCATACAATAAGGGCAGTAAATGGTATCTCTCGGCTTAGGCAATGGCCTCGGACCTGTGTGGACAGTCGGACACGGGGTGAGGGGCCATCAATGGAGTGGTATTCATGCTGCGTGGACAATCCAGTGCAGAGGAGAGGTTTATCAACAGAGGGGCATTCATGGGAAGAGAGGAGGTGTTGGTCAGGCGCTGGCATGACTCCCAAGGACAGGGTCATGCAGATGGGTCATGTTCATAAGGAGGAGGGAGGGGGGAGCCAGGGTGCGCGGAGGATGCTTGCTGGGTCAGAGGGGCGCGCTGGCGATCGGTCGTGGACAGGGAGACCATGATATCTAAAATGTCTGCCGTGCACGTAATACATAGGTGACCTAGAATGGCTGCCGTGCGCGTAGTGCATAGGTGACAAGCTGGCGCAGATGATGTTCAGATCGCAAACTAAAATTCCACAGTCCTCCCTTTTAACATGTCTCGCCAACTTGTCAGTTCGGATTTATCCCCATAAGGCCACGTATTTCTACTTCATAGAGGGGGCTCATGTGCTCATTTCGGAAGTCCAAAGTCTTTGGGCACATACAGCTAGAAGCAAGGCCGAGCAAAGGTGGCAGACATTGGATACCTAAGCAACACCCACATAATAACACAACAGGTACCAGTATGAAGGAAAACAACTTCCAACCCCAATTTTTCAACGTGTCCCAAAACCAGCTCCCAAGCGACCATCCTTCCTGCTCTTGGTGAACCTCTGAGGACAGTCTGTGGAGGTGTTCAATGGCTTTGTAGACTGAAGGCGAGTTGTCAGGCACGTAGGTGCAGCAGCTGGATCCGATGATGCGGCATGCTCCTCCTCGGTCGGCTAGGACCACGTCTAGGACGAGTCGATTTTGAAGGGTCACAAGGCGGACCGCCTGAAGTTCCGCAGTGTTGTTGGCGAGGATGCCAGCCGTGATGTTGATCGTTGTTTCTACGGCCTGGGTCGGGTGTCGGATAGCACGGCTGTTTGCCATTGGACCCCACAGAGGAACAAGTCCTTTTGCTGCATCCAGGAACTGTGCTCCGGTGGAGTCGGCTTGTCCAAGGTCGTCTGCACGCCTCTGCCGGTGGTGGTTGGCAGGGGCTACATATGTGGGTGGAAGAACGAAGGCAATGTAACAGGTGCCCTTCCAACCTCTCGGGAGCCAGGTGTAAGCTTTGGTGCCACACACAAAGTACATGTTTGGAGAAGCAACAAAAGAAGGGGGTTCAGCTGAGTCCAATGTTCTGGTGATTCGGCAGGCGCTGTAACCCACCAGCTGCGTCCCCTGGCCTTCGAGACACACGAGACCTGTGACATTGATGACAGACAGGGCCACAGTTAGAGTGGCGGTAGTTTGTTTTTGCAGATGAGTGAAGGTGGTCCTGGCTGGATTGTGGAGCACCTGTACTTCGACTCGTTCTTTGGCTGGAATGTCTTTGATGAAGGTGGCGGCTGCGAGCGCAGGACACAGGGCAGCTGGGGTCTTTCCTGTTTTGTTCAGCCAGAACCCAGAGTAGAAGTGTGACACTGTCCGGCTGGAGGTGGCGTTGTCCCTGTGGCTTTCTTGCATGAGGATCAACCAGGCGAGGCAAGAGCCGTGAACAGAGAAGGGTGAAGGGATGAAGGGGATGGAGTGTCCAGCGGCATGCGGGAGCAACCCGCAGATCCAACAGTTCGTAGCATTTGCAGCAAGGTTGTGTTGGTGCAGCAGTTGCACGAAGGAATTGTTCCAGAATTCCCTGCGCCTTTCTCGGAGCTGAGGCGACAGAGAGATTAGGTGATGCTCCTTCAGGGGTGTTGGCTGTGCAGTAGGTAGTAATGTCTCATGAGCCGGTGTGCTCTCCTCCAGGATCCAGAAGGAGGTCATGAGGAGGAGGCAGAAGAGGAAGGCAATGAAGAGTGCAATTGTCTTTGATTTGTGCAGGCTGTCAGTCTTTGAATTTCTATACTGGGTATTTCCCGTTGCTTCCATCATCTTCTTATCTGGCGCTTCCATCATCTTCTTATTTGGCGCTTCCATCACCTTCAAGGGGCTCGGTAGTGGGCAGAACCACAGACCTCGTTTAGCTTCTCTCCCGGCAACCCTTGATTGTGTGTAGGTCACCGTTCTGAGATTTTAACTTAGTCCGTGGCCTACTTAGCCGAGACTCCCTCCTTTCGACGCAGGAAATACCCTTCTCTGGATGGCACAGTAGGATCAGAGAATTTTGCAAGTTCGAGTGCCTCAGTATCTGGATAACAGTCCAATATCGGTCGGTCTTTGCTCAGGAGCTCTTCTTGGGTGTTGATGTTTTCTGTCGTGGCCAGGTTTGCAGAGACCTTCCGGCAATGATGCGCGTGCAGCCAGTGCCTCTTCCCCTCCACTCGGAGTGCCGTTCGGGTGGTGATCAGCACTTGCCAGGGGCCCGTCCACCGAGGCTCCAGACTCTTGGTTCGCTGGAAGTTTCGTATCAATACGAAATCTCCCGGTTGGATGTCGTGACCGGGGCCCCTGGAAGCATCGGGGATGGCCTGCTGCACCTGTTGATGAATGACAGACAACGTTTTAGTTAACTTGCACAAATAATCAGATAGTAGGACGTCTGGGACGTCATGAATGGAGGTCGGTTTGGGAGCAGTCCAGAGATTCATTGGCCGCCCGAACACGACCTCGTAGGGGGTCAAATGGTGCTTGGTGGGAGTGGAGCGCATCGATAACAAAGCCAGTGGGAGGGCATCCGGCCAGTTAAGTCCAGTGGTGGCCACTATTTTTGCCAGTTTCAGCTTTAGTGTGGCATTGTGGCGTTCCACTAGACCAGCGGATTGGGGGTGGAAGACCGCATGGAATCGTTGCTTCACCCCCAACCCTTTCAGGATTAGCTGGATAACCTCAGCTATGAAGTGGGGGCCATTGTCGCTCCATAAAATTCGGCAAAGGCCATAGCGAGGGAAGAATTCCTTCAGTAGTACTTTGGCAGTAGTCATGGCAGTGTTGTCACGGGTTGGATAGGCTTCTACCCATTTGCTGAAGGCACATACGATGACTAGTACATACTTCAGGTTTTGGCATCTCTCTAGTTGGATGTAATCCATCTGAAGGACCTCAAAGGGGTGATTGGGGGTCCGAAACCCTCCCCGGGGCACTACAGTCCCTTTCCCGGGGTTGTGTTGCAGACAGATAAGGCACTGCTGAACTAGGCGTCTGGCTGAGTCAGGGATTTTGTCGTTATGCCAGACTTTGGAAATGAGTTCGATCATGGGTGCAGATCCTATGTGTGCGGGGGAGTGGGCCATGGTCAGTATGGGAATCAGATATGAGTCGGGCAGCATCCATTTGCTTGCATCCTTCGTTCGCCAACAGCCTTCCTCATCCTTCAAACCCACCCCTGCCCATTTAGTCAGCTCGTGAGGGGTGCTGGCCGATTGTATGTCTCTGATCATTATCCTTGTGTCACTCCATGTTTCTGCTTGTGACCTGGTCACGTACATGCGTGTCACCGTCCTATTCTCGGCTGTGGTTCGTGCAGTGATGTCGGCCAATGCATTCCCTTGTCCAACTAAGTCTGTCACCTTTTTGTGTGCCTGACATTTGATCACCGCTAATCGTTTGGGGAGGAGAACTGCTTCAATCAGAGCGGAGACTAGATCTCCGTGGAGGATCGGGGTGCCATGGGACGTCAGGAATCCCCTCTCTCTCCACAGGAGCCCAAAATGGTGGACCACTCCGACGGCATACTGGCTGTCCGTATATACGTTCGTGGTGGTCCCTGCGGCTATGATGCATGCTCGGGTGAGGGCTATCAGCTCTGCTGCTTGGGCAGATCGTTGTGTGATGCAAGCTGTCTCAACTACTGTTCGGGCTGTCGTTACTGCATAGGCAGCTGAGGTGGTGCCATCTGGGAGTTTGATGCAAGAGCCGTCTACCCATAGCTCTCCATCGGGGTCGGGGAATGCCGTGTCTCGGAGGTCAACCCTACTCCTAGTTTGTTCGTCCGTGAGGGTCACACAGTCGTGGATGGGAGGAATGTTGGGGTCATTTTCAGGCAGGGGTAACAATGTGGCAGGATTCAAAGTCGTGCATCTCTTTAGTGTGATGTGGGGTGCAAGCAGAGTCAACTCGTACCCTGTCAGTCGTGCGCTAGTCAGGTGTTGGGTCTTGGTCTGGTTCAAGAGGGTGTCGACCGCATGGGGTACTAGCACTGTGAGGGAGTTGGAAAGTACAATTCCCTCGCTCTGACGGATAGAGACAGCAGCGGCGGCTACTGCTCGAAGGCAGGCAGGCAAAGCTCTGGCTACAGGATCAAGAGTGGCGGAGAAGTAGGCACAAGGGCGCTGCTTAGGACCAATTGATTGAGTTAGGACAGACAATGCGCATCCCTCCCTTTCGTGGGTGAAGAGGGAGAAGGGTTTGGAGTAATCCGGCGTTCCGAGGACGGGCGCTGAGCAGAGTGCATCCCGTAATTCCTTAAAGGAGGCTTGACACTCAGTGGTCCAAGGAAGCGGGGAGGGGACATCTTTGGTCAACAAGGCAAGTAATGGTTTCACAATGAGACTGTAGTTAGGCAACCACTGTCTGCAAAAAGAGGTTAGGCCAACCAAAGAGCGGACCTGCTTTTGTGTTTTCGGGATGGGGGTATCTAGGATGGTTTGGATTCGGTCGGGTGTGAGTTTCCTCCCTTCTTTGGACAGAAGATGGCCTAGGTAAGTCACCTGTGGCTGACAGAACTGTAACTTCTTTTTGGAGACTTTATGGCCATTCTCTGCAAGAAAGTGTAGGAGTTGGACGGTGGCTGTCGTTGCAAGCGGGGTGGTGTCGGCCGCCAAAAGGATATCATCAACATATTGGATCAACACCACTCCCTCTGGTAGCTGGAAGGCATCCAGCTGTCTTTTGAGGGCCTGGCTGTAAATGCTGGGACTTTCAGTGTACCCCTGGGGAGCTCTACAAAATCGGTACGAACGGGATTTTAAGGTGAAGCCGAAGAGATAACGGCTGTCTGGATGAATGGGGATAGAGAAAAACGCGTTTTTAAGGTCGATAACAGAGAAGGTGGTGGCAGTGGACGGGATGAGGGTCAGAATGGTGGTGATATCAGAGACCACAGGATATTGGGGTACAACCACTTTGTTAATCTCTCGCAAGTCGATGATGAAGCGGTACGCTTTCTCATCTCCTTCACCTTGCTTCTTAACAATAGGTAGGATTGGGCTGTTGCAGACGTTGCTAACCACCTCTTCAACCACTCCTGCGTCTACCAGAGACTGAATGATCGCTACCAGTGCCTTCTCACCCTCTGGCGATATCCGATATTGCGGGAGTTTCGGGAGCATAGCGTCCTGTCGTACAGTTATGTGAATAGGGTCAATCATCATTCGTCCCACATCAGAGTCATTCTTGGCCCACAGGTACGGAGGCAGGGTGTCAAGCAAGGACATGTCAGCGTCAGTTATGGAGCACATGTGTCGTGGGGGACGGGGTCTGGGCATGTCTGGGTTGTCGTACAGGATGACTCGTATTCCATCTGGGGAACACCTAATGGTAGCTCGAAAATGTTTCAGTAAGTCAATACCCATAATGGCGTCAGGGGAGTTGGAGGAGAGTAGAAATGTCATGTCAGTGGTGTTGTTTTCTAGGTCAAAGTGTAATGGCTGGATTTTCTGTCTAGATGGGATCAGCCCCCAGGGGCCCCTGTGACCCAGCCAAAACGTACTCACCTTCCCTTCTTAGATCGTATTCACAATGAGTAACTATACAGATAAATATACAGATTACACCTAAGAATGGGGGAATGACAATATACATATATGGATTTTCTACAATATCTTATTCACATCAGTTGGCCTCGCGGTCACCCCGACCCAGACCGTTCTACCCTAGGGCAGATCTGACACACAATCCGGTGTGTCTACACACGGGCCTGCAGAACCCAATGCTCCCTTTTCCAAATCGTTCGCGATCCTGCGAAACATCCACGTCAGTGTCCCTCCTGACGCTCTCACTTGTTTTTACGCCACAATCTGGTGGATTTACACGACGATGTCCTTCCCGTCGCTCTCATTAACGCCGCATATCAACGACGACCACATTCCTATGAAACATTATTGGGGAACGATATTTCAGCAATCTACTTAGGATAAAACTAAAGTAATAACTTTGGATATGGATTCAGATTGTATAGTGTACTCCGTGCTCATGACATCAAAGGTCCACTCACTCCCTCTTTATTTGGTTACCATTCGTCTGATCGGGATTTCTCATCCGTTCGCCTAAATAGTGCCCAACTAAGAATAGCATTTACCAAGATTGAACACCAGCACCAGGTACACGATAATTCTATATGAATTAGGGTATTTATTAGCAATAAACATAAATCACATTACTATGCAACATTACATTTGCAAAGGGAATAAAAGATAAAGGTTAGAGTGCACATACTATAAGAATCGGTCGGACATCACCTGGTTAATGGGAAATCGGGACTCGGCAGTCATCTAGGCTCCTGTCTCGTCTCTGGGTCCTGGCTCGCCTTGCAGTCACCCTCAGCCGTCACAAGTACACGTCTGCACTGCTAGGCTCAACTTCGTCTGCTCTCCCTCAGGACCTCGGAACCTTGCTGTTTATTAACTACCGTCTCTCTCTCTCTCTGTATCAGTGCGCTCCTGCGCCACTTCTCGTTCAGTCTATCTCAGAGAGTCTCGGTCTTAAATCTTTCTCCGACTTCAAAGATGGCGACTTGTCCACCATGAAAGTGAATAATAGCAGAGATGCTAACGGCTAGATGCCGCCTACGGACTGACTGACAAAAAGACTAACACCTTCGCTAATATCAAAGCCCGTTCCTTCATGGAAATTCACGGCCAGTAACCTGCCGCCCACCAAATTCTTGTACCTCCCCGTACCAAGGACACTTTCCCAGCCGGCCGGCCTGAAGTTGTGTCTTCGGAGTGGAGAAAAATACATTCCTTCGATAAGGGTCAGCCTGAACCGGTTCTCTCCAAGCGAACAACAGCTTGAAACTAAAACATTACTCTTCACCTAGAAAGCCTTCTCGAGCTACCGGGCAGAAAGCAAAATGGAGTCTGTCTCGTTTAAGGCCTACGGAGCCCATAATATACATAGCTCCATGAAAAACAGATCGGCATGTTAGCAAATGAGTGAATCATAACTAGTACTTCTATATCTATCCCCTAACTTAAATTCATAAGCCTTACTCTAAGGGAAATTATAAGAAAATGCCTTTATATATGTAAGACAGGGTCCTTGTCTATCGGCCTAATCCCTATGCTATGGGGGTGATAGGCTGGAGTCACTCTCCATCATTCTCCATCTCCAAAGAGCTAGCAAAAAGACAGCCATAACACAAAGGTAATAGGTACGGACAGGGGGTTAGTGGAGGGCGTCCCATCGAAACCTATCGACGTTATGTGTGAGCCAGACAAGGGTGCCCTTGGAATCAGTCGTTTTGATAACACACTACGTGTCGCCCCAGTGTCTACCAAGAATGGAGACTCTGTACCCAAGACCTTAGCGGTGACATAAGGACCTTGCTGGTCAACACAGAGCTCGACTGGATCCCTCCCTTGCCCCTGGCAGTCCTATGCAAAGTCGGGGGCATGTTCACCTTCAGATAGCTGATATTGGTTCTGTCGGGGTCGGTCAAATGTGTTCAGTCTTCCTGATCTGTCATTATTGGTGTCGTTGGGGCTCCCTCGTCCCTGTACTCTATTCCTCGGACCACCCGCCACATCCCTGGACTCCCTATTTCTATTCATTTCTATCAGAACTGGACACTGGAATTTCCAATGACCGAGCCCTTTGCAAAAGGCGCATTGGTCATTGCTAACGTCTCTACGTCCAGTGTGGGGTGCTGGGGTGTGATCTTTAGGAGGTAGATCTCTGGGGGTGGTTGATTGGTAGTTCCCCCTTTGGTGTTCCCGTCCTAGTGCTATACCCTGTATCTGGGCTATCATTACCCTTTCCTTCAAATCTTTCTTCTTTTTCTCGGACGCCCTATCATTCTCATTCTTTTGGTGCTCGTAATACTGAGCCATCTGAAGGATAGCTGCGGGTTTGGAGGCCCCCCAACTACTCTCACTCGTCTGCAGTTTTTGGGAGACTTCCTGTGTTAGTCCCTTTACGTAATTTTGCACAAACAGGTGCTGTCCGGTTGCGGTGGTCATGTCTTGGCCACTGTAGTCGGAGAACACGGTCTCGAATCGGGAGAAGTATTCTGACACATCCTCCTGGGGTTTCTGTCGACAGGCCGTGACTATCGACCAGTCTACTTTTCTTTCCGGGACCAGGGTTTTTAACTTCTGGACCAGTTTGTCTGGGAGTTCCAGTATGTCCTTCACTGGTTTACTCCCCGGCTCTCGCTGCCTATCTAGTTTACCGAGTTGGTCCCAGGTATGTCCAAACAGATCCGTGTGGTCAACCTTCTGGATTTGCTTCCACACATCAGCTGGCAGGCATAACCCAAAGAACAAGTCAATATCTGCTAAAGTCATTATTGTCGAACCCAAGGCTGTGCCTAATTCGGTATAAAATGCCGTCGGGTTCTTCCTTAAGTCGGGCAGGGTTTGCTTAAAGGTTAGGATGTCTTGTCGGTCCCATGGTTGGTAAACCCAATTGTACACAACCCTCCCCTTTGCATTTTCACTATTAACATCATCGCTCGTTCCCTGGCCCCGTGGCGGGATCCAGTAAGGAGCCGCTTCTCTGATAGGCATCATAGTATTGGCTACTTCTACTGAGGTCGTTTCAGGGACCGTAACCTTGGCTTCGGGTTTCTGTTCCGCGAGGTGGCGGAAGACCTCAAGTATTTGCATGAAGAGTTCCGTCGCCTCACGTTCAGTCCCATCTCCAACATCAATCTTCCTATACAGTGTGGTTAGTTTAGCTGGACCCTTACTCTGATACCTATCTTCATACGCGTTCAGGGTGTGGTAGCTGAATCGTAAAATGAAATGCCATCTATGACTGTCGGCATGTGAATTATATACGCTCATTGTGTATTCTTCGCTCTCCCTTCGTTCTACCAATGTCTTTGCTATTTTGTCGATCCCATCCCGCTCATCTTTGCTTAACCTATTTAACCTGGCTGATGATTGTTTGCTAGCCTCGGGGTCGCCTGACGAAGTTGTTAATGTGGCTGGTGTGGAGGCCGTAAGGGCCGGTGCACTAGCACTAGGGTCACTTTCACTCACACTCGAGGCTTGCAGGTTTTGTTGGCTGGGAGCATATGGAGGGGGCATGTAGATGATTGGGGGACCTAGCAGTAACTCATCGTTTGCCCGTTGTTTGGAGGGTAGTTCAGGGTAGAGCGCAGAGGGGGTCCTAACAGGACATTGGCCTGTTGACCCTGATTCTTGGTTTTGTGTAGCTTCTTTTCTTTCTTTTATTTCTTCTTCTAGTTGTTTTGCGGCCAGGTGAGCTGCCTTTCGTAATTCTTTCCCTATTTTTGCTTCTTCTCTTTTCTTTCGTTGTTCCGTTTCTTTGCGCCACATGCCGATACTGTCGAGCATAGTGGGCGTGGTCTTATTCTTCTGGAGCGCTATTTCTAATGTTTTTATTTTATTTTCATTAAAGGAACCTATCAGTGGCCACTGACTTTCAGGGTTCTTTTTCGTATATTTATGCCATAGTCTAGTGTAGGCTATAGCGACTAGTCCATACTTAGTGAACATGTCCTTATTAGGGGTGCCCTCCAGTGGAGCTGGATGGTTCATCTCTAATAAGCGGTCCGGGCTAAACAGGCTACCAACCAGTGGGGAGAAGATAGGCATGACGGTTTACACCGGGGACAAAAGTCTGCACTACCTATCTTATCACGGCGGGCAAAGACTAGACAGAATATTTCTATTCTCCGTTGTTTGCCGGCGGTGAATACCTCAAATGAACCAATACCGAATAATCGGCCAATCAAACAATTCAGTGGGGAGAATAAGTGGGCACGAAAAGTTATCGTTACCCACTCTTTCTCTACCTGCAAAGAGAGACCTTGTTCTTCCCTGTTTGCAGAAAAAGAATCTCCAGACAATAATCCACGAACGACAGTTCGGGAAACAGTGGGGGAGGAAGATAGGCACGACGGATTGCAATAGGGAAAAAAGTCTGCGTTACCTATCCTTCACTGTTTGCAAAGAGAGAGCCTGTTTGTTTTTCCCCGTTTGCAGACAGCGAATCTCCAGAGGTTTCAACAAAGCGTAATACTAGTATTATCCAAATAAACAATTTTCCTCAATTCGTCGTGTTTACACGACCTTACCCGGACCGCATGGACGGTTTCCTGTCCTCTGGATCCAGCGCCCGATCGTCCTCTCTCCTTCGTGATGTTCGCGGCACTCCTGATGGTTCCCAGTCAGGACCGTAGATCACTCGAGAGAGGTCTGTTCAGAACTAGTGAAGGTCGGATGATCGGCTGTCAGACGAGGGTCTATCGGACATGAGCTCTTCCCGATCGTTGCAGTCGTTCACTCTGTCATCGGGACCTCTCCCACTGGATCCACGTGTCGCTGATGGGCCCCACGCTTTGGGACGCCAATTGGAGAAAAAGGTAGGGCTAGGACCTTTCTCAAGATTTGCCCGGCGCTAACCGCCCTTGTACCATTCAAATTACTAAGCAATGAGGCAGGCGCCGGAGACCAGAAGGCAGGAAACAGAAGTTTATTCCGACGGAGCAGAACACATCAGATCAGACAACAAGGTATCGTCTCGAGGTGCTCTAACAGCCACTCAGAGGCCTGGCCTCTTATACACTGGTTTATGGCATGTGACCTTCCTTTATTACAATCACAACTTTGTAAGGCAAGGAAAAAAGACATCCCCGTAATCCTCGTGTTAATCCCACCCCCATATACCTTCACAATGGAGGTCCTCAACCTGCTGATAAGAGAGAGGGTCATCACGCAGCTGAGTGTTTCGTCGAGTCTTAGGATGTGTGCGCCTGATCATGTCACAGGGGGTGGGGAGGCCTGGATCAATAGAGGGTCCTTTGAAGGAGAGCGACCTCATACAATAAGGGCAGTAAATGGTATCTCTCGGCTTAGGCAATGGCCTCGGACCTGTGTGGACAGTCGGACACGGGGTGAGGGGCCATCAATGGAGTGGTATTCATGCTGCGTGGACAATCCAGTGCAGAGGGGAGGTTTATCAACAGAGGGGCATTCATGGGAAGAGAGGAGGTGTTGGTCAGGCGCTGGCGTGACTCCCAAGGACAGGGTCATGCAGATGGGTCATGTTCATAAGGAGGAGGGAGGGGGGAGCCAGGGTGCGCGGAGGATGCTTGCTGGGTCAGAGGGGCGCGCTGGCGATCGGTCGTGGACAGGGAGACCATGATATCTAAAATGGCTGCCGTGCACGTAATACATAGGTGACCTAGAATGGCTGCCGTGCGCGTAGTGCATAGGTGACAAGCTGGCGCAGATGATGTTCAGATCGCAAACTAAAATTCCACACCTGGGTCAAGTAAAGGTTCAAAGCAACAATTTAGGTCCCCAGCAAGAAGAATAACTTTATTGCTATCTAGGGTTGCCAGGTTAAGATCCAATACCTCCAACAAGGGTGGGGAACGGCCACCCGGCAAACCTCGTGCATATATGTTAAACAGGATCAGGTCCCGATAGCCAGTCCTGCTCAACTTAACAATAAGGAGGTCCGGGTTTTGTACACTTATTTCTGTAGTGTGATATCCCAAGGATTGTTTCACCCAGATCAATAGCCCCCCTGAGGCTCGCCCTTTGGCACTTCTAATGGCACTACGAGTGGCAGCTTTGTAGAAATGTACATAACCCTGCCTAAATATTGGATCAACAGCCCAGGTTTCCTGGAGTAGGATGATATCGAATTCATCCAGAAACTCCAGCCAATCTTCCGAATGGATGCGACCTTTTACCCCAGCAATATTCCAAGACACAAGGGCAAGTGTTTCTGATGAGGGTATCACAGTAGGGGCCACCACAACTGAAACTGCAGACTTGTCCTGTCCAGCCCTAACATCCCACCCATTTTCAGTTCTCCCAACTATGTTCTGATTATTCCCAGTCATCATGGGGGTTCCCCCTGCCCTCAAAGGTGTTATGTCCATCCCTGTTGGTACTGGGACCCCCTTACACTCCTCTGCCATAATTGTTGACTGTGGGGGCTCCTGACCCTTCCTCTGCCTTTCTACCCCAAGGTCAGGATTTACCACAGGTTCAGGTGAATAAGAAGGTTTTAGAAGTCAATCAATGGCCTCGAGATCAGACAAGGGGCCAAAGTGATTGAATAGGGGTGGGAATTGCGGTAGTTGGGGTGTCCTTAACATAGGGTAACTCCTAATGGTGGATTGTCCCTGTTTAGGGGCCTTCAGAGTATAAGCCTGTCTTTGTGGGTAAAAGTATGATAAGTCCAGGGTCTGGACGTCCCCCTGCCTGGCAAACCTAGGTTCTCTGCAAATTGTTTCCACCACCCAGGGGTCCTTGAACGATATTAAGATGCAGTCACCCTCCAGATCTTTGGTGCCCTGGCCCACACAATCAACCCTTCTTACAAATAAAATTTCTGTTGGCGAAGAGGGAGGTAGGGGTCTGTTTTTATTCAGCCAGAAAATCACCTTGTTACGGAGGTCCCCGTGAGTCTCCCTTTTGCCAGATTGAAGGGGTGCCACACCAGTCAATACCATAGTGTAAGGTGTAGCCTCTATAGGGATATCAACCCGGGGTGTTGGGTGCCCGGGGTGTTTTCCTACCATAGGTTTTAAGATACTATGATGATTTTCTGGGGGCCCGTGGGAAAGAAGGCAATGGGTGACTGTGCTAGGTTTTGCCAAAGAGGGTGGTTTGGTAGTGTGGCGTCTAGCAGGGGATGATCTATCCGGTTTATTCAAGGGCTTTGTCATATGAGTACGTTGGGACGGGGCCTCAGATACCTTGTTTGAAACGGTTTTAGAATCACCACCCCTCTTAGGTCTATCGGTTACTGGCCCTGGGGGTTTGTGAGTATTTGGAATATTTGATGTTTTAGGGGCCTGAAGTGAGGATTTGGCCCCCCCTAGGTTTATGCCGGGTATAGATGATAACAAGGCAGAATTCGTATTTACTACAGCCTCCAATGAATGTATTTTTAAAGTCATTAATCTAGTCCGCTCCAAGACTGGTAATAAGAGGTTTTTCATCAAAGCCTCGATCTTTGCCAACAGGGAATCATCGCTGTTTAGGCACGTTGGGCATGGGTTCGAGGAACCTAGGGAGATGAGGGAGGGGCATAAAACATTAGGAAGTGTGCTAGGACATTGTTTTTCGCTGGAATGGCCAGATGCCAATGCCGATGTAGGGTTACCAGTAGTGTCTTTTAATTTAGGCATCTTGCGTTCTCTCTCTTCCTTGTGGCCCATGTCTTGCTTTCTCTTCCTCGAAACCTTGTCTATACCTAAGGAATCTATATGGGTTAGCTCATTGACTATTTTGGGTGAGTCAGGGGATGGATCAGCAGATTCCGAGCTATGTTCAGAGTTTTGACTATCCTGAGTTTCGGTTTCCCCTGTTACTTCATGGTCATCCAAAAGGTGTTCAAGATGGGGTGAAGTATGTACAGGAAGATCGACCCCCTCACTATCCATGTGGACTATGGCATCCGTAGTGTCTAGGTGTATACAATTAAAAGCTGCATGCGCTTGTACATGTGACACGGGGCTAGGAATCTTGGCCAACCTACCCAGCTAAGAGCGTTTTCCGCTGACTAGGTCAATGGAAAGGCGTTTTTCCACCATTGCTATTTCCTTTTCCAGGATACCAGTGGCACGTGTAATAAAAGCGTCCAATGGACCCGATACCACTCCTGTAGGTGTTTGAATTTGGACATTGCGTGTTTTACCAGATCTTAACACCATGGTTTCTAATCAACACCAACTACTGTAATCAAAACTAGGCACGGTATTACACAGAATAGGGTAATAACTTAGTAGCCCTCACAGTCAGTACAAAGTTTCTTATGTCCAATGTATCTCCGGGTCGCAAAATCGCCTACCTTACTTAAATCACTACTGTTCGGGGGGTATGGGCCAGGGCCGTCCTCTGCCGTCCTCGAACGGCCTCAAACGGCCCGCTCTTAGCCCGGTCTTTGCTCCGGGCTGCGTCCCGCGCTGCGGGAGGAGTAACCCCAGGTATAGCAATGTCTGAGGGCAGTGGGCGGGCCGGCAGGGAGAGCGGA
This sequence comes from Lissotriton vulgaris, assembly GCF_964263255.1. NCBI lineage: Eukaryota > Metazoa > Chordata > Amphibia > Caudata > Salamandridae > Lissotriton > Lissotriton vulgaris. Next base: position 782,793,038 of record NC_141696.1, on the reverse strand, counting down.
CCGGAAGTTGTCACCGGTCTATCAGGGACTCCTGGAAATTGGAGTCCCTGGTACGCTCGCAGCCCTGCAGCCCTCTGCCAAAGTTGGTTCCTGGCCCCTGGGAGGTCTCTTGCTCAGCTCCTCTTCTCAGTGGCCGACGAAGCGGCACCCGTGGAGCGGGTGCGGCGAGGTTTATCAGCGGTCCTCACGGTGTCCAGCAAAGGGTAAGCGCGACCCAGCAATGCGCTTCTGCAACTGGAAATGGTGTCCCAATGAGGGTAGTGCAGCGGGTGATTTAAGAAGCCCTCCGGTGGGCGGTGGGCGGGCCGGCAGGGAGAGCGGACCGGAAGTTGTCACCGGTCTATCAGGGACTCCTGGGAATTGGAGTCCCTGGTACGCTCGCAGCCCTGCAGCCCTCTGCCAAAGTTGGTTCCTGGTCCCTGGGAGGTCTCTTGCTCAGCTCCTCCTCTCAGTGGCCGACGAAGCGGCACCCGCGGAGCGGGTGCGGCGAGGTTTATCAGCGGTCCTCACGGTGTCCAGCAAAGGGTAAGCGCGACCCAGCAATGCGCTTCTGCAACTGGAAATGTTTTAAGAGTTACCACTTTATTCCCATCACGATGGCTCCAGGTGTGCTATACCTTTGTAATAAGTAGGACTGTTAGCGCTCTAGTTGTTCTTTAGAACACTCTGGGACATTCTGTCATTGGGCTATACTTGGGCTACATCTGGGTGATATTTGGGCTACATTTGGGTTCTTTTGTCTCTGGTGGCCATTTTGGGAGACTGCATGTCAGAATGTTTTAATGAAATAGAAAAGGATTTGAGAAGTCACTCAAAATGTGCCCTCATTTTTCATTCTGCAGCACTAATCATACTTTCTATGGCAAAATATACCCCCTCATGTTGTTTCTTTTTAAATTAAATGTTTTAAGAGTTACCACTTTATTCCAATCAAGATGGCTTCAGGTGTGCCATACCTTTGTAATAAGTAGGACTGTTAGCGCTCTAGTTGTTCTTTAGAACACTCTGGGACATTCTGTCATTGGGCTATACTTGGGCTACATCTGGGTGATATTTGGGCTACATTTGGGCTCTTTTGTCTCTGGTGGCCATTTTGGGAGACTGCATGTCAGAATGTTTTAATGAAATAGAAAAGGATTTGAGAAGTCACTCAAAATGTGCCCTAATTTTTCATTCTGCAGCACTAATCATACTTTCTATGGCAAAATATACCCCCTCATGTTGTTTCTTTTTAAATTAAATGTTTTAAGAGTTACCACTTTATTCCAATCAAGATGGCTTCAGGTGTGCCATACCTTTGTAATAAGTAGGACTGTTAGCGCTCTAGTTGTTCTTTAGAACACTCTAGGAGGCTGCAGTAGAACACAAAGGAATCAACTGACAGTCTCTGTCCTTATTGGATGTACATGTTTTACTGAGAATGTCAGACTTCATTTTCACATGACTGAGAAAGATAATGTGAATTTACAGAAAATATGCTTTCAGTTTAGCTTATAGATCCCCTTCCAAACCACTGTGGGAAAATCATGAGATATTAATTTTCTTTCAAACAATATTCATGATATCACAGCAGAAGGTTTTTTCACATGGTAAAATCACCTTAGAACCCACCACAACTCCTAAAACAAGTATGGTACCATCAACAAATGATTTATAATGTAACTAAAGTCCTAAAACCCTCTATTAACTACAATGCTTTTTAATAAGGTGCTATCATGTATATTGGTCCCAAGATGGCTGCCAACACTTCTTGGATGAAGTGCTGACAGCCAATCAGATCAGATGTGTGGTTAGGCTCCGCCCAGATATATATCTTTTTTTGAACCTAAATTACTCAAAATCCACTTGAGCACATATATTGAGACCTAGCAAAGGCACATCGGGCTAACAGTCCCTACAATTTTGCCAAGTTTCGTGCAAATCCATTCAGCCGTTCGAGCTAAAAGTGAGGCCAACCGCCCTATGGAAATTAACATGGGAAAAACGCGTTTTGGGACCCCCCTTTTTTCTCGGCCCCCCCTTGATTAAACCCCCCCCCAAATTGTCAGGGGCTGCTCAGAAACAAAATGTTCCATTTTCCTGAAAATTTCAGCCAATTCCGTCCACAAAAGTTATTAGACATAGAATTTTCAAAAATCCCATAGAGAAAAAATCCTAACTATATATACCTACTGGCGACCGCCAGTAGGTAATATATATATATATATATATATATATATATATATATATATATATATATATATATATATATATATATATATATATATATATATATATATATATATATATATATATATATTTCCGCACTTGCACCCTTGCTGCGACAGACCTTCAATCCTCGGCCATCAACCAGAAAGAACACGGAAGACCCAGAGTGCAGGTGAGTTTTTTATTTCTCAGCACACCACGCCAGCATAACGTTTCGGCCTGCACAGAGGCCTTGGTCACGTGCCTCTAATAAATACACTTTGAAGCATCCAGAAGCAGCCTGTGCCGTTCTTCTGAGTGGGAGAATCTTTTTTTATGAAATTAAGGGTGTCCGGCACCCACACAGGCTTGCCGTGACATGAGACGAGGAACAGCCGGGAAAGGTTGTTGGAGTATATATATATATATATATATATATATATATATATATATATATATATATATATATATATATATATATATATATATATTACCTACTGGCGGTCGCCAGTAGGTATATATAGTTAGGATTTTTTCTCTATGGGATTTTTGAAAATTCTATGTCTAATAACTTTGGCGTTTGTGGATGGAATCGGCTGAAATTTTCTGGAAAATGGAACATTTTGTTTCTGAGCAGCCCCTGACAATTTGGGGGGGTTTCATCAAGGGGGGGCCGAGAAAAAAGGGGGGTCCCAAAACGCGTTTTTCCCATGTTAATTTCCATAGGGCGGTTGGCCTCACTTTTAGCCCGAACGGCTGAATGGATTTCCACCAAACTTGGCAAAATTGTAGGGACTGTTAGCCCGATGTGCCTTTGCTAGGTCTCAATATATGTGCTTCAGTGGATTTTGAGAAATTAACGTTTAAAACAAGATATATATCTGTAACAGCGCTCCGGGCTGCGCTCCGGTCCGCTTACTTTAAGCGAAACGGAACTTTGCGATGCGAAGCTGATTAGCTCTCCGGTGTCTGTCAACATTCTAAACAGTCCGGAGCGGCCGCCATCTTAACTCTCAGTAGGATCGAGAGAGAAGAAGAGGCCAAAACAAAGGCGGAAATTACCATAAGGGGGCATAGTAGATCCTCGTTGACCCCATAGGTTTTATGTGGAGGTTTTAAAAGGGTCCAGGAAGGTCAAAAAAAAAATTTTTTTTTTTTGGCGTGGTGAGCGCCAAGTTCGCGAACCGGGAAGTGTTCTGGGCAGCGGACTATAAGGATAAAAGAATGATAGACTTTTCTAATACTGTATGTTAATTGTTTGTTGTTTTTGTTGTTTTTTTTTGTTTTCTTTATTTTTAAAGTATTTTTTTATTTTGATTGTGTTTCATAATTGATTAAATTTTCTAACATTTCAGTGTCAGAAATTTCAAAATTGAATATAGGGTGTAAATTGTCCTCATTTTGAAGCAGGTTATCCACTGCTTCAACACATTGTAGTAGTTCCTGGTCTCTACTTTGATCCATAAAATCATCAATTTTTTCTTGGCTGCTCTCCTCCAGTACAATTGTAAATTTAACTTGTTGCTCGCCTTCCATTTTGCCTGAAATTTTGATTAAAAAATATATATTAGTAGAGATAGGGCACTGTTGGGAATAATTTTAGATAGGCAGTTTTTATCAGTGAATTTATCTTTTGGCAGTGTATAGTATCAGAGTGGAAATAGGACTATAAAAAGTGTATGTGATTTAACCAAGACAAGCCTAACTCCATTCATAACTATAACAGAGAAGTCTATCTAAATCTATAACTACTATAGAGGGATAGTATATATCTATCAGAAAAAGTCTACCATATTAAGTTATAGTGCACAATATACTTCAGTTTTAAAAATAACAACTTACCTTCACAAAGAAGTTGAATTGTTTGATAGCTATTCAAATGTGATGTACAAGTACAACAAGAAGTAGCAGTCAAAATGGCTGTGTTTTCTTCTCTTCCTTTATATATATTCAGGTATATAACCAATCAAATGTTAGATAATAAAAGTAGAAAATGAAAGTAACATTTTCATTGGTTGTCAATTCCAACACTTCAGATGTGTTTTGTGAAGTAATTTACCTCACGGTACTTAGAGAGGTCTACAGGCTTAATGGCTAAATGGAATTTCAATCAAATTTGTGAAAATGAAAGGGATTGTTATGTAGTATGAGCTAATCTATATTTGGTGAGAGTGTCTCTAGTCGTTTTTCTGTAAATTATTTTCCCACCTTTTTTTTGGACCGCTTCCCAGGAAGCGGCTCGGTTCGCGAACTTTAAGCGTCACGGGGGTCCACCATTTTGTGTTTCCGTCGCATTAAGATACAAGATGGAGGACAAATAATGTTTAGAATGGGTAGAAGGGTTCATGGTAGACTTATCTTGACCCCCTAGGTTTTCTGAGGGTGGCTGAGGAGGCTTATATGTGCGGAAAAAAACCATTTTTTTAAAAAATTCCGCGAGGTTAGCTTTCGGTTCGCGAACCGGGTAGCGCCTCGGGGAGCGTAATTAGTGGAAAATTAGTGAAAAAAGTTAGAAAAAAATAATAATTGAGAGTGATCAGATGAAGGGTAGCTCTGAGAAGAGCTTTTGGGTTTATGGTACATTTAGGTACTTATAAGTAGGTACCTATGCACAGTCTTAAATTCAGAATGAAAATTCTGTTGCCCTCATCTGAGAAGTGAACTCCATCTCCTCTGTAGATATCTTGCATGTAGTAACGCAAGTTATTGTTGTACAAGGAGCCCATTCCATGGTCTCTCATGTAAGCTGAAACAGATTTGTTTACATGCTTCCTCGCTTTCTCAATTTGTGGACAAATTTGGTTGGACCACCTCCATTTCTGTCTTTGGCATATATTGAAATATACCAAGGCAGTTTGAGGTAAAAGTGCCATTAATTGCTCAAAGGTGTCCTTTAAAAGCATTTCCAGACCTACTCCAGTCAAAGTGCCCAAATCATTACCTCCACAGTGCACAATTAACAGGTCAGGTTTTGGCAAATGCATAAAGGTTTTCACCAATGGTATCAATTGGTGACATTTTAATCCTCTTTGGCCCAACCACTTAATTTCCACATCTTGTAAATTGAGGTTAGGTAAATTTCTGTTCTCAGCATACCTTTGAGCCCAGTGGATGTAACTATGTCCAACAATCCAGACTTTAAACATGGTGAGAGAAGGTTGTGCTGCAGTCAGATGAAGTGTGGTAATGAAAGGGCAGTTGGAACAGTAGGAGTTTGTAAAGAAAAAAAACTGTGGAGTTTCAGTGCTAATGATTCATTAGCAGTGATTGCTTCATTTCCATTTCTGAAAACAGAAGGTTAGGGTGCATGGATGTGTTCTTTGAAAGATGCAATTTGAATGGTCAAGGAAAAAACATTTAATGAAAGATTGCACTGGATACGCAGGTGCAGTGAGAGTTCAGAGTTCAATTGAAACATTGTTGTGTGAATTTGCAAACATGAGAGGTCTTCCAGGAGGTGGTTGCTATGGAAAAAAGGCAGAGAGGGCAGAGGGGGGAAGGGTTTTGATTTGAAAAAAGTGAGGGAAGAGTTATGATTGGCTAATATGAGAGATATGTGTAATGAATATCTGTATTTCTGTGCTTTTAATAGCTGCAGCCTCTGGAGTGCATCCTGTTTGATCTGCTCAAGACAATTTGGTGTACTTCTGAGGCTGTTTTGAAACTCAAAAAGTATTTGCTAAGGTGAGAAAAGATGTATTTAATTTAGAAAGAGAATAGTATGATTTAAGGAGAAAATGATGAAGAATGTTGTGTTTTTAAAATGTGGCTTGGTCTCAAGTGAAATACAAATAGATTTTGTTTCTTTGAGAAATTGTAATTGCACATTCGGTTTAGCATTCTGGCATGCAGTAACACAAGTTATTGTTGTACATGGAGCCCATTCCATGGTCTCTCATGTAAGCTGAAACAGATATGTTGTGTTTAAAAACGATTTTTGAAAAGAATTACATTTTTGGATATGTTCTGCTAGAGCTTCATAGGTTGTTTGGGTCATATTTATAAGGCATTTGAGTGTCTAGGATGTTATTTTTCCCTTTTTAAATGGAAAGCGTTCTTCATGGGGCAAGTTTGTTGTAAATATGCTCCCACCTGTACTTTGCAAATTTAGATTTTGATTATGGGAGTTACATAGTCATGTTAATAATGTCCCAAAAATGGTGCAAGGGCATTCAATAAAATGCTTTCATGTGTCTCAAGGACATTTTCAGTCATTTCTTCTTGAATGCAGGTATACAATTGATTTATATGCTGTGTTTAAAAACTATTTTTTCAAATCAATTACATTTCTGGATATGTACTGCTAGAGCTTCATAGGTTGTTTTGGGTCATATTTATAAGGCATTTGAGTGTCTATGATGTTATTTTTCCCTTTTTCAATGGAAAGCGTTCCTCATGGGGCAAGTTTGTTGTAAATACGCTCCCACCTGTGCTTGGCAAATTTAGATTTTGATTATGGGAGTTACATAGCCATGTTAATAATGTCCCAAAAATGGTGCAAGGGCATTCAATAAAACGCTTTCATGTGTCTCAAGGACATTTTCAGTCATTTCTTCTTGAATGCAGGTATACAATTGATTTATATGCTGTGTTTAAAAACTATTTTTTCAAATCAATTACATTTCTGGATATGTACTGCTAGAGCTTCATAGGTTGTTTTGGGTCATATTTATAAGGCATTTGAGTGTCTATGATGTTATTTTTCCCTTTTTCAATGGAAAGCGTTCCTCATGGGGCAAGTTTGTTGTAAATACGCTCCCACCTGTGCTTGGCAAATTTAGATTTTGATTATGGGAGTTACATAGCTATGTTAATAATGTCCCAAAAATGGTGCAAGGGCATTCAATAAAACGCTTTCATGTGTCTCAAGGACATTTTCAGTCATTTCCTCTTGAATGCAGCTATACAATTGATTTATATGCTGTGTTTAAAAACGATTTTTTGAAATCAATTACATTTGTAGATATGTACTGCTAGAGCTTCATAGGTTGTTTTGGGTCATATTTATAAGGCATTTGAGTGTCTATGATGTCATCTGCAACCGTGTGTTGGCCTCACCTCAAACAAACAAAACAGGTGATGGACCGAATGTGGATCAATGACACCCATTTACCCCAGTCCAAAGATCTGGGCCCAAACAAACCTTTAGATAGGCCACACTTTATCGTCAACCTGAATAAATCATTTAAAATGTTAGGGAGAGATTTATGATTGTTGTATGCCTGTTTTATACCACTGTGTGTCATTTTTGTGACGCAGTGGTGGTGCCAAAGATTTGCTATGTTATATAATAAGTAGGGTGTTAAGTTTATGATGACTGTTATTCATTTACTGTTTGGTAATAGTGGTTAATAACAGTTTTTTTATTATATTTTTCCACAGATTCAACTGCACATCATTTATAAATTGAAAAAATGCCAACTAAAAATCGTATTACAAAGGCGAGAAAACGTCAAAGACAGCAAGATGTTGTATTATTGCAGCAGTCCTCTATCCAAAATACTCGTGAAATCACCAAGAAAGCTCCGGGTAAGAGCACGAAATCATTCATAAGAAATATTTGTAGTAAAAAAAGTATTTCTCCCAAAAATGTTTTAGTCCAGAAAAAGAAAAGCAATTTAAATGGAAAGGAAAGACCCATCAAAAATGTTACTGGTAGAGGAAGAGATAACTCTGTGCATGATAGTAGAAGGAAACAACAGTTTAGGGACATTCGAAAACGAATGTTCCGCAACAGAATAATAGTTAATTTATTAAAAAATATTAAAAAAGGCCAACAGAAAGTGGCATTTTATAAGAAGAAGAAAAATGTAGAGAAAATTATTGATCATGCTTTTGAAATTAAGCGAAAGTTGTTTATTTTGGTAATCAATAGAATTAGGACACTAAGCAAGGTAATTTCTGATTTCAAATCAAATAGTAGATGGAAGAGAGTAGTAAATCGTAGTAACTTTTGTGAAGTTTTTTCCGGAGAATGGATGCATAGTTCAAGTTGTGAGGCATTTTTTAATGAGGAGAGTTATTTTCAGGATAATGATTTGGTGTTTGCAGTTGACACCAGTGGTCGAGCTTATGAAGTGAAGGATGGTTGTCCAGTTGAAAAAGAAAAACTTGTGACAACGGAGACAGACGAGGTGTTAGGTAATGAGGTTTTAGGAAGACGTCCTAAGCGTCCTGTGTACACCTGGAAGTGTAGTTCTATTTGCAGTGTGCAACAGGATTCCATCAATTTGCTTTGTGATTTTGTACGGACATTTAATAAGAAAAGTTTGAAGCAGAAAATGAAGTTGTTGCAAGAATTAGATCCTTGCAGAGTAAGACAAGTGACAGGTTTGCGTGGTCATTCACTGGCTTGTCTTTCCAGGAGAGTATGCCAGAGTGTTTTTCATCATTTCAGGATGCTAGCAGTGCATCATAATAAAGTCAGGAAAATAGTGAGAATGTTGTATCATGCTAAGAGTCCAGCAATTATGCTTAAACAATTATGTGCTGCTCTTTTGCATGGTTCTGAAATAGATGTCAAGAATATTTGTGAAGAAATTGAGTTTTGCTACTTTGGAAATAAAGATGAGAATGTTCAAATTGACCCAGAAGTAGAGGATAATGTTGAAGATAATGTACAGGTTTCCAGTACAGATAATTTTCAGAAGGAAATTGCCACGTTTCAGATGAAATCAAGTGAGAGGCCTAATTTCACTTGTGTGTGTTGTCGACGCACTTATTATAAGAATCAGACTAAGTTAGTGGATTTATATGCAAAAAGTGAAAGGGAAAATAATAGTGAATGGAAGGATTTTGCCACATACTTGATGGTAGAAAATTATTTTAATTTGGGATCGGATCAACGTGTGTGTACTTATTGTTGTAACAAATTAAACAAAAACCAGATGCCTGCTAGGGCGGTTCATAATAATCTTGAATTAGTTGAGATTCCTTCTGAATTGAAGGATTTAAATACTTATGAATCTATTTTGATTCAAAGTATTCATCCCTTTCAGGCTATTGTAAGAATGGAGCCAAAGACAGGGAAGTTACCTCCATCAGATTTACAGAGAGGATTAAAGGGAAGAGTTGTTTATTTGCCTCTAGATTTGAACAAAAACATTAACACAATTGGAGTAGAAAAAGTTGAAGAGGAACCTTTGGTTATCTTGGTTAATGGTGTTCCGACAAAGAATAAGAAAATATGGCAAGATTTAGTGGATGTTAGGAAAGTCAAAAAGGCAACATTGTATTTGAAGAAAAATAATAAGTACTATATAAATGTATATGTTGCAGAAGAGGAAGTAAGTGATGAAGAGGATAGCGATTTGTGTGCTGGCCAAATTGAGAAAGTAGAGGCCTCTAAAAGTGAAGAAATATATGAACATTATAGTGTTCATCCTTTGCATTCCAAGGAAGTCATGGGGAATGCAATTGAGTTGTTTCAAATGAAAAGCCAAAGGGAGTCCCATTAGTGTTTGGGAGGAAAGTTTGGAAGCTCGGTGTTTCCCACAGCTATTTCCCACAGGTCGAGGAGGAAGATATGATGAGCGGTCTCATCAAATTCCTGCGTCTGAATACCGGACTTTACGATTGTATGCAGAAGATCCTAGGTTTCGTCAATGCATTCCCTATTTGTTTCATCTCTTGTTTGAAAGCGATCTGTCTGGACTGTCATATGCAGTGAACCACATCTTAAAAAGTGGTATACAGATGCGAAACATCTCGGCAAGTGACTTTATGCATAAAGTCAATGTCCAAGACAGTATTTTGGATTCTCACCTAATTAATCTCATGGCGTGTCAACGTGGTACTAATGAGTACTGGTATCGTCGTCATGGTGATTTAAAATGTATGCTGAGGAACTTAGGAACTCCAACATGGTTCCTTACTCTGAGCTGTGCAGAGTATGGCTGGGAAGACTTACTTGAATTTCTACGAGAGGCAAATGGAAATATTGAAAACATTGAATTCAAGACACCTGGAGAACTGTGTTCTTTGGATCCAGTGAATGTATGGAGGTACTTCAATCATAGATTTGAAGCTATGATGTCTTTCATCACAAATAAGAAGAATCCACCTCTTGGAGAGGTGTTGGATTTCTTCTGGAGAAAGGAGTACCAAGGAAGAGGCGCTCCTCATATACATATGTTGCTGTGGATCAAGGATGCACCTAAATTTGGAACAGATCCGGATGAGTTAGTGATGAACTTCATAGAACAGTATTCTACCTGTGCTGTTCCAAACGCAATGGAGAAGAAAAGCCTAAGAGAACAAGTTCTACGTTTCCAAAGCCATCGTTGTGGAAAGTACTGTCGTCGTAAATTCAGAAACAAGGACAAGTTCTACACCAAATGCCGTTTCAACTTTCCACGACCGGTGATTTCTAAAGGAAGAGTGAACAGTTTGATGTCTTCGCTGCAACATAATGTCATGAGGAAATCACCCAAAAATACATACAGTTTGAAAAGGAACGAAGAGTCCAAGTACATCAATGACTACAACCCAGTGATTTTGTCCATGTGGAATGCTAACATGGATATACAGTTTGTGGCTGACAACTGTATGGCTGTGGCTCGGTATGTGACATCTTACATCACCAAAAAAGAAAAGACAGAACTGAAGGATATGTGGGAGGACATTTCCCATGAAAAGAGCCTCAGCAAGAAGTTGTACAGTTTCAGTCTGAAGATGTTGTCGCATCGAGAAATTGGAGCTTGTGAATGTTCTGACCGGTTGTCTTCAGCAAGTCTCTATGCCAAATCCAGGAGTATCGTTTGGGCGAGTCTTGGTCTTGCTGCAACGCGAAATCGAGTTCTAAAACCTGTCCGGGAAATTGAGTATTTGGCAGAAAAGGAACCAAACAGTACCGACATTTTGAAGACCAACATGTTGGATACATATTATCCAAATCGAAGCAGTCACCTTGAGAATGTTTGTCTATATGAGGTTCTACAAAATTATATATTCAAGAGGAACATCAAAGAAGATATTGAGAATGGAGTGTATGCTGTAATTGGAAGTGAGGGATGTCTGGTCAAGCAAAGAAAATGCCAATTAGTAAACCATCGAAAATTGAGTGGCGAATCTCCAGAAAAAAAGGAGTTTTTCTATTTAGCACTTTTGCAACTTTTCAAGCCTTGGCGTGCAGAAGAGGAACTGCTTGGAGATTTCCTCTGTTACGAAGACTCTTTCACTGCTGCTAAGGAGACCATAGAATGTCCTGCTTTTCCCAAATATCAAGAAATGCTAACTTTGGAAATTGAGCAGGAAGCAACGATTGCAGCCGAGATTGCCAGAGACAGTTCTCAGGACAGTTAGAGTTCTGTTTCATTGAGTCAAGATCCACTTGGAGGACCTATTATCGAAAATGAAGCTGCCACTGCTATGAATGAAGTGGAAAGAGCCATGGCACATGCTCAGGAGGATTCAGTTAACTTAGAAGACTTGGAAAAACAACTCAACGTTGAGCAGAGGAAAATATATGATGAAGTTACCAAGCAAATTGAGCATGGATTAAGTCATGAGAAGAAAGAGTGCTCATGTACATCGTTGAAGCCTGTCCGACTGTACGTGAGTGGAGAAGCGGGAACTGGAAAAAGTTTCCTCATTAAAGCAATTTCTTGTTATTTGCAGGAAAGGACTGAATCACCGCTGGCTTGTGTTGTAACCGCTCCAACTGGACTGGCAGCACATAACATTAAAGGTATTACTTTGCATCGTCTACTGATGCTGCCAGTGGAGCATGACAACAAATTACAATACCACAAGTTATCTGGGGATGCTTGTTTTGAAGTTTCAAGAGTCTTGAGGAAAATGAAACTTCTTATCATTGACGAAGTAAGCATGGTTTCCAATGTCATGCTTGCCTTTGTGCATTTGAGAATGCAAGAAGTTCTTAAAACTGAGTATGATGTGTTATTTGGTGGCAAACACATCATTGTTTTCGGAGATCTTCTGCAGCTGACACCAGTAAAAGGTCAACCTGTGTTCAAAATACTCACGCATGAAGATACCAGGAAGTGCCTAGGGAGCATTGGCAACGTCAATATATGGTTAAACTTCAATTATGCTGAACTGCATGAAAATATGCGTCAGGCGAAGGATGAAGATTACAAGAATATTCTACAAGATATTAGAATTGGAAAAGTGACCGAGCATGGGAAAGAAGCTTTAAATGCACGATTACAAATTTATATCCAGAAGAGGACGTTGTGCCTGAGAATATTTTTCAGAAAATTACTGAGAAGAAATCTGGAATATGTTTGATGCCAACTCTTGCAGAATGTTCCATCTTCAACAACAAAATGTTGAATTTAGAAAAGCAAGAGATTGTGAAACTTGAAGCTATTGACAAAATAGAGCATATGGGATCAACAATTATTTTGTCAGAGAATTTGAAATCAAAATTGGATTCATTAGAGAAGACTATATCTAAAACAGCGGGTTTTGAAAAGACTTTAAATGTGTGTTTAAATTGCCGAATTATTTTTAGAAGGAATTTACATGTTGAAAGAGGTCTGGTAAATGGATCAATGGGTAATGTTGTTGATTTTGAGAAATACAGAAATAGAGATGGAATAGAATTTTTAAAAATTAAATTTGATGGCATTGAGGAAGTACAGCTAATTGGTCGTTGTTCTGCTAGGTTTTTGCTTGTTAAAGACTTATATGTTCGCCGTAAACAGTTTCCTGTTTGCTTGGCATATGCGGTGACAATCCATAAATCGCAAGGTTTAAGTGTAGATAGTGCGTTGGTGAATATTGGCAGTTCTGTGTTCAAGGAGGGTATGGCATATGTGGCATTGTCACGAGTTAGAACTTTATCGGAATTGTACTTGATTGACTGTGATGTCACAAACATTTGTGCGGATCTAGATTGTGTTAAGGAATACAATAGGTTAAGAAGAGAGTATGCGCCACATTTGCCTCAATATCCTTTGATTGAGAAACGTGTGGTAGGCCGTAAACGAAGAAATATCAGTAATAGTAGGGAGGTTGTAGCAAAAAGCCAAAAAGTCGATGAACCGAAAATTGTTAGCAGAAAGAAAGTGGATTCTGTTGAAGATGTTGTCGGTTTTCAATTTGAAAACAGTTCTGGTGTGAACTGCTATGCAAATGTAGTGGTTAATGTTCTCTTTTCACTAGAGACTTTAAAAGAACAGATTGTGTTCAATTCGGAACAAAGTGTATGCTGTTTGTTGAATTCTGTGTTAGAGAAATGTAGCACTGATCGAACAAAAGTAGAAAGTGTGTCTGAAGTTCGTTATCTGTTAGATGAATGTTCAGGTCAAACAGACTTCTCTGAAAATAATCAGCAGGATTTTCAGGAGTTTTTAATGTATATGTTTGATGTATTGCAAGATGAGGGTGTAGATGTAGATCACCTGTTTGGGCTTTCTTATCAATGGCAGCATGACTGCGAGAACTGTAGGGTATCAAGTACTACTAGTGTAGACTCAGAAAGATTTATATATTTAACTTTGCCAGACAGTAAATCAGTCTCCTTTAATAAGCTAGTAAATACAGCGGATCACAAAATGGAGTGTAGCTAATGTAAATCTGAAATGCTGTCAACATTATTTATTCGAAGTTATGGCCAGTATGTCATTTTAATGATCCAACGATGTAGGCCTGATGGATCAAAATTGTCAACTTTAATAAAAAATGTTGTTGCTTCTCAGCTGTCAATATCAGGAAGGACTTTTGTAACTGTAGCAATTATCTATCACGATGGTCCTTCAACAACATCAGGACATTACACAGCTTATTTAAAGTCTAAAAACGGCTGGTCATTCTGCAACGATTCTGTTGTAACTTTCAAAAAAAAATTGCCGTTTGACCTTAAAAATTCTTACCTGGTGTTTTTAAAACCAAAATTTTAATGAAAGAATCTCGGGATTTCCTCTGAGGAATTGCAAAAGGTTCATCAAGTAGAGGGAATGTAAGTCTGCAATGCTGTCTAGATTATTGGTCCAAAACTTTTAATTATAATGTCGATTTAAAAATCCAACTATATAAACCTGATGCAAGTAAGTCTGCTTCATAGTAAGCAGTATCAGTGTCATAGGAAAAGGAGAACATGAGTGAGAAAGAAGGGTAAGATATTAGTAGTCCAGGATTGTGAAAATAATCTTAAATGTTTTCTTTTTGAAAGTTGCGAAAATAGAAAATGACGGGATTTGATTGGAAGAATTACTAGAGTTGTGAATCGCTGCAACATGATTTGGCCAAGTGGAAACATGTGGTAGAATGTGAGAAGTCTTTTCTTGTATGTAACATATTTTTCAAAACGATGGAGGTTTTCTTTCAGAAAGTGGCGGGCTGAAAATATTTATAGCACAACAGAGTGGACGCTGTTCATAGGACATCCTTCGACGTCATTGAAAGTAAGTTAATTTTAAGGAGTTTTGAATTCAGATTTCTTAGGTTGAATGGGTTTTTTAAACACAATCATTTTGATTGTGTTTTTTTTTCCCCGCTGTTACATGATGAATACCTTCAAGTCACTGATTTAAGTGAAATTTGATACATTCTGAGAACAGCAAAAATAAACCATTTAACATGTATAATTAATGTTCTGCTTTTTGTACTTATGATATACATTTAGAAATGTGAGGTAGATATGGAGAAACTGAGTCTTCTGTAAGTGTCAAAGTTAATGCTTACAGTGCAGTACTTCTGGGTACTGTTTTCTTTAAAAAAACTGAATATGCCTCACCTCAAAGAAACCTCTTGAAAGGACACATCTTATTTGCATCCTGAAACAATCATTTACAATGTTAGACACAATTTTATGATGGCTTTACATCTCTTTTGCGCTGCTATTGCATCACTATTGTGAGACATCAGCAATGCAAAAGAAGCACCATATTCCAAAATAGGCCTCACTTCATCAGCATGAAGATACTGTTTGTTTAAAATAAATATCTTTAGGATTGTGTAGGGGACGTAGAGAAGCAGAGGCTTCTGTAAATGTCAAAGTTGTTGAAAAACTGTTTCTTCTTGATCCTTTTCCCTTCTTTTTTCTAATTTTTAAATACATGTTTTAATATTTTTGGAAATGTTTGTTCTCTCTTTTACAGATTGAAAGTATGAACAAATATTTTTAAAAGTTAACAAGAATTATAAGGTAAATGTTTTCTACTCTTTTTACCCGCAATGCACTGCTGATGATGTCACTGACCATGTCATGAATGATGTAATAAGAGGACATGACTTACTTCATTGGTAGGCCTTCACATGTATTATCTCCTCTGTATTCTTCAACAAGCGTAAAATTGATATGCAACCCTGAGTAGGCCTCACCTTAAACAAACCTCAGGAGACACCACACCTTATCGTCATCTTAAATTAATTATTTAAAATTTTAGGGACAGATTTATGATATATGTATGTATGTTTTGCGCCACTGTGCGTCAGTTTTGTGACACAGTAGCGGTGCAAAAGATATGTTATGAGGCGTCGAAATTACAAATTGATGCATTTAGGCAAATGTGTCATGCTGTTTTAAAATCGTGCCACATGAAACCGATGCAGCACTGATGAAAAAGATGCACCATGTTGCAAGACAGGCCTCACAAGGAGTCATATGTATCAAGCTAATTAGAATACTTTGGCGACATATTTCTGCTGATAAAAAAAGCAAAACTTTTATTGCCTATGTTGATGATATGGCTCTATGTTATTTACATTTCTTTGCTGTTTCAATTAATCTTTTTCAGTTATTTCTTCTTTTCTGTTTTCTATTTTTTCTCTCTGTTATTCCACATGTTTTAATTGTATTTTGAACATTCACTCACATTCTCCAAGAAACTCTTCTTTGTTATTGTTCTACTCTCTTTTTTTTCTTTCACTTCCTTATCCATTTTGTTTTTCGCAATTATACCCTCTTCCATCTTTTCTTCGTTAAATAGATCTATTAAACAGTATCTCTGGTTTACTCCCTATAGCTGTCTTTCTTTTAACATTACTCTCTGTTTACTTCCCTTATACTAACTCTTCTTTTTAAAAAAAAAAAAAATTTTTGGTTCGCTTCTAGTTCGCGAACCGGGCAGCTAACTGGAAAGCGAACCAAAAGAAATAGAGCTTGCCAGAGTGCTAAACATTCTAGCAATTTTATTTGAAAGGGGAGGTAGTTCTGAAAAGAACTTTTTTTAATGTTTTTGTTGTTTTATTGTTTTTTTTTTTTTTCTAAACATTTTTTGATTTTTTTGTATTTTTGCACAGTTTTATATTTTTTTGTGTTTTTGATGGAGGGGAAACAACAAAAAACAGGCATTTAAAAAGGCTCAACAGGAGCAAAAAAAAAATTACTGTTTGGGTGGGTTAGGGCAATTGTGATTCTCGTAAGCAATGTTCATTAAGTTTACGCTCATATTCCCACATGAAAGCAATGCCCCACAATACAAGCAGGTTAGCTTCATGTGTTTGAAGTTCTTTTGAATGTTTGGCACGGTTTCCTGTGCCTCTCCTCCAGTCAGAGAGATATGCAAGGTTGACCTGGCCACAGGAGTTGTTGGGGGATTATCCTGCAGGTCACGCAACTCTGCACGGCTGTAGTTGAGTGGATGCCACCTGGTCATATGGCGATGCATGGTATAGTTTCCCATGCTATACTTTTTTTCAGTGCCTCTTGATAGCCTTTTTTTACAGATAAGGCAGGTGGCATATTTGGCATTGACTTTCTTCTCCCCTCGAGGGATTGAAAAAAACTGCCAGATAAAACTAGTTTTCCGACGGGAAACACGGGGCAACTCCTGTAAGAACTCTTGTTCTTCTCTCTCCTCTTCTTCAAGTTCATCCTCTTCCTCCTCCTCTGTGTTGGCAATGAACCGAGATGATGGTCCTCTCTTCTCATGAGGAGGTGAAGGTGGTGGTGGGGGTGCACCAGCTGAAGCAAGTACAGAAGCCATTGCTCAATTATATGTAAATGGTCTTTCTCTCACCAAGATGAAAGTCAGAGTGAGGAAAGAAGGAGGGGTTTTCATCATTTGGGAAAAGCAAAAGTTATAAACCAATGAAAAGTGTTAATTTTAGATCACATGGCCTAGTATTACATCATTAGGAAACCAAAAGTGAAATGAACCAATGAAAAGTTTTATTAACAAGTCATATGACCTGTTCCGCTCACGTTACGCGGTGCGCGCCGCGTCCCGGATCGTTTCCGGTTCGCGGTCCGGAGCACTTCTGGGAGTGCTAACGCGGCGCGTCATAAGACGCATTACGCGACAAAGTGATATGTCGCGCTTCCGCAAAACGTCACAGTTGCGCAAACGAAACGTTTACCGGTTCGCGGACTAGGTCGCGGCATCAAGATGAGCTAACGGAAAGCTTCCCAGTTCGCGAATCGAAAGCGAAGCAAAAAAATTTTTTTTTTTAAATTATTAATAAACATCTAAAATATATTTTTGGATTTAAAGAAGAATACATTTTACAGCTTCAGATGTTAGCTTTTAAAAAACCAATCACATTCACTGAAAAAACCATAGGTTATAGACCATATATAGTTAGGAATTAGCATTTACAAAACCAATGAAATTCACTGAAAAAACCATAGGTTATAGACCATATATAGTTAGGAATTAGCATTTACAAAACCTTGAAAATTCACTGAAAAAACCATAGGTTATAGACCATATATAGTTAGGAATTAGCATTTACAAAACCTTAATTTACTCGCACAAAACCATTGAAATTCGCATATATAGTTAGTTGCGCTAACTATATATCGCGCACCCGCAATCCACTGCTGATGATGTCACATATTACATCATTCATGACATGGTCAGTGACATCACTGATGACATCACTGATGACAACATCCAGTGACTGTATGTTTCTGTAAAGTTAAAATCTGTCTTGCATATTGGAGTATGAGTGAATCTATAAGTGTCTGGATGAAGGATTTAGTAGGTGCATGACTGACTGTATGAGAGAGTGATTAAATGTGTCTCACTGAGTGCATGGGTTAGTGACTAAACTGTCTTAATTTGTGCATCTTTATTTCTGTTGTTCTGTAAACTGCTGCATGTGTTGATCAGTAGCTATATGAGTAACTATATGGATTATTGATTGGTTGCCCAGGTATTTGTATGGGAGACTGAGTGTGTGTGTGGGTGGTTTGGAGGTGTATGACTCTGTGCATAGATGTGTGAGCAGTTGATTCACTAGATGTATGGGTTCAAAAGTGCATGTGGAAACAGCTGTATGGGCGGTTGACTATGTGCATGAGTGTATTGGTGATTGAATGGATATCTCAGTGCTACATGTCAAAGTAAGTACATATGTAAAACACAGTACATGTGAGAGTTGACATATATTAATAACTGTGCATAAGAGCCAGTAAATGTGTGAGTGACTGTATGGATCATTGTGAACTTGTATCAGGGATTGTATAAGAGAGTAAATATGTGTTAGTATATGTTTGAATAAGTAAGGTGTGTATAACTGTATAGTTGAGGAAATGGAGGTGTGATTGATTCTTGGCATGACTGACTAGGTGTGTGAGTAACTCCATGGATGAGTGACAGTCTGTAAGTGTCTGTTTACACTGATTGTATCTAAGGTTATATTAGAGTCTGAAGAGGTTCATTGTATTATCACATAAATGATATCATCAGTGATGTGATCAGTAATGTCAAATGAAATGTCATCAGTGATGTCATTTGAGATGTCATCAGTGATGTCATCAGTGATGTCACTGATCATGTCATGAATGATGTAATATGTGACATCATCAGCAGTGGATTGCGGGTGCGCGATATATAGTTAGCGCAACTAACTATATATGCGAATTTCAATGGTTTTGTGCGAGTAAATTAAGGTTTTGTAAATGCTAATTCCTAACTATATATGGTCTATAACCTATGGTTTTTTCAGTGAATATATATATATATATATATATTCTATTGCTATGTGAATCATTTATATATGGCAGAGTTAATCAATGCGAGTTAGCAACAGCACAGACATGAACTCGAATTCTATGAACATACAATTTCTCTGTCGAAATAATTGTAATCAACATGCATATTATTTTGGACATGTCTTTAGATGCTTGATATAACCCAGAATGATGTGGAGTTCAAAGCACAAAAATAACGCAAAGTGAAAAGATTATTAGTCTGTTTTCCAGGTTCATTAAGCTATGCAACATGTGACAAGGTTCAAAGGGGGCACTGTCACTTTAAATAATGAACGAATGCATCTTGCCATTGTCATGTGATCAAGGCTCAAGCGAGCCAAAATGCGTAATGACGACGAGTGAGGAACAATAAAACGTTTTTTGCATGAAAATTGGGTCTGTGTCCATCTATGGGGCAAATCCTGAAACGCACGGAGGGGGCCCCACGGGGCCAGAAAGACTGTTGTCCCATTTACTAGTGTTGAGGGCATGGCATCTAGTGGCCTTTCTGTCCCTCTGGGGGGCTTATTGGGGGAAACGACCCCATCTGTCCATCATGGGGGCTGAAAGATGGTTGGCTAATTTAGTTGGGGTGTCGACATAATCATGCCCATGGTGGGCAGCTCTCACCTCAATATTTGTTAAGCATTTTCCTGGAGTCTAGTGTGTTTTCTGCCCTTCATGGTTGGGGTGGATCGGGGGTAATCACGCCCATTTGTGCCCTAGGATGTCAGAAAATCTGTTGCCCCATTTACATAGGTTGGGGCATGGCCATGTCCCTGCTTGGCAGCCCCAAACCCTACTTCTAGTAAAAATCTATTGGGTTTTCTGACCCTTGGGGGAAAATCAGGGGTAATTACCACAATCTGTCCCCGGAGGGAGATAGACTGTTGCCCCATTTACTTGGGTTGGGAACATGACCATGCCCATGGTGGGCAGCCCCATCCCTATATTTAAAAATAAACCTTTCCCTAGCATCTTGTGGGCTTTCTGTCCCTCTGGGAGGCTGATGGGGGAAATTACCCCATCTATCCACCATTGGGGCAGAAAGACGGTTGGCTCATTTAGTTGGGATGGGGACATAATCATGCCCATGGTGGGCAGCCATCACCCCTATGTATTTGTATAGCTTTCCTTGGAGTCTAATCGTTTTTTTGGCCTTCCTGCGGAGATGGACTGGGGGTAATTACCCTAATCTGTGACCCAGGTAGACAGAAAGACCATTTTACCATTCAATTGGGTTGGGGGCATGGCCATGTTCATGCTGGGCAGACCCAACCTCTACATTAAAAAAATCCTAGATTTCTAGTGGGCTTTCTGACCCTTTGGGGCAGATCTGGGATAATTACCCCAATCTTCCACCTAAGGGGGGTGGCTGAAAGAATGCTGCCCCATTTATTTGGGGTGGGACCTAGTTGTACCCTTGGTGGGCAGTCCCCACTCCTCTATTTAAAAAAGAAAAAACGTTCATGGTGTCTAGTTGGCTTTCTGCCCCCCGCACCCGGGTGGCAGAGCTTAGGAAATTACATTTGGAAAACCTGCAAGGGGCGCGTATTATTATTATTATTATTATTATTATTATTATTATTATTATTATTATTATTATTATTATTATTATTATTTGTAGGGCGCAACATATCATCCCCAAGGGGATCTCCCGGCGCCTGGGTAGCAGACTACATAGTATGGAAAATGCTCATTAAAACAACCAGGTTTTAAGATGTTTCCTAAAAAGAGCCAAATTGGGGCATGCCCGAATATCCTCTGGCAGACTTTTCCAGTAATTGGGGGCTAGTTGGGAAAAGGCCCGGCCACCCATCTAAAGTTTCGTGATTCTCCATGTGCAAAGAAGCTTATGGCCACTAAATCTCAACTTGCATACTGGGATATACCATTCAAGTTTCTTTGTTAGTTTTAATCATGTAAATATGTAAATTATGTTCTCTTTTTAGGAATTTTGTACTATGAATAGATGAGCAATATCCAAATAAAAAATATAATTAAAAAAAAAAAGTTTCTTTGTTAGGTATGCTTGGCCCAGCCCATGGAGAGATTTAAACACCAGGCATAGAAGTTTAAAAACTGCTCTTTTTCTGATGGGGAGCCAGTGCAATTCTCGCAACAGAGGTAGAGATTAGTTTGTGCAGGCTTGTACAATGCCAGGCGTGCCGCTGTATTTTGGACGACTTGAAGTCTGGACAACAAATCTTCCCTGATCCCTACCAGTAGAGAATTCCCGTAATCTAGTCTACTGACTAGAAGCTCCTCTATCAGTACCTTTCTGGTAGAGAGAGATATCCAAGGGAAGATCTTTCTCAGCATGCACATCAAACCAAAGCACTTGCCTGAAAGGGATTTGACATGCTCCTCCATAGATAGTCTGTTATCGATTACAATGCCCAGGTTCTTCGCCCATTTTTTTTCGTATGGGAGCTTCTCCTAGTTCCACAGGCCATCACTCCTCATTCCATAGCTTCTCAGCTTTCCCAAACAGTAAAATCTCTGTTTTATTGGCGGTAAGCTGTAGAAAGTTCTTGCTTATCCATGTGGCTATTTTTAACATACAGATCTTAAATCTTTCTCTGGTCACACCGGGGTCCTTCTCTATGGGGACTATCACCTGAGTGTCGTCCGCGTAAGAGATAGTTTGGAACACGCAAGATCGAATAATGGCAGCCAGGAAGGACGCATAGATATTGAACAAGGTGGGACTTAGGATGGAACCCTGTCGTACCCCCTTATAAACAAATTGTAGTCTGGGACACAAATGTGTCCAATTGTATACATTGTGATCTGTCGGACAAAAAACTAGGCATCCACTTTAATGCCTTTCCTCTGACACCAATCTCTTGCAGTTTATCCAAAAGGATTCTGTGAGAGATGGTGTTAAAGGCTGCCGACAGATCTAGGAGGAATAACATCGTAGGTGTTCCCTCGTCCAACAGCATCCTAATTGAGTCTGTCATCTCCGTCAAGGCAGACTCTGTGCTGTAACAAGCACGGAAACCTGACTGTGAGGGGTGGAGCATATTATGATGTTCGAAATAGCCTGAAAGGTGTCGGTTAATCAAGGTTTCCATGATTTATGAGAACCATGAGAGAAGCGAGATGGGTCTATAGTTTTGTAAATCTGTGGGGTCTACTAATGCTTTCTTGAGCAGTGGCTTGATATCAAGCCTTCTACCATTTCAAAGGAAACGAGGAGTTATCTAGTGACAAATTGCAAATTTCCATAATTGGATTGGACAGCTCCGGTGCCAGATCTGAAATGATGTGGGGAGGAGTCACATCTAATGGGGATGCTGACTTAATATCTGCCAGCAGGGATACAACTTGCTCAGAAGTGATAGCTGTGAAAGTCTCTAAACTGGGAGAGAGAGGATTGTCCGGGGAAGACGTTACTGCCCTAATCTCCTCTTCCTGATCAAAGGAGTCATAGATTTTATCAATCTTCTGTCTAAAGTGCATGGCTAACTTATCACATAACCCCTGCGTGGGTGGGCAGGAAGAGTTATTAGCTCTAGGAGTGGTGAACTCCTTGAGGATCCTAAAGAGCTCTTTAGAGGAGTACTTTGCTTCGGCGATTCGAGTGGCTATATTACTAGTCTTTAGGTAAGTCCTTTGTACTGTGTTATATGCCCGCCTGTCCTCCTCTGGTTTTTATTTCCTCCATTTCAGTGTTGAAGATAGTGTCTAAATAGTGATTAAAATCCCCTAAGAGAAAAAAATGATCTGCTTACATGGCATATTGGGCAAGGATTTCCAATAATCAGGCACAAAAGGATTTCTTACTTCCTCCGGGGGCTGGGGGTGGTAGACTACAGCACCCATCCCCCTTGGAGGGGCTCCATTGAGAATACCATCAATTCCATACTGGGAGATGAGATGGTATCCAATACTTTTATGTGCAGGGTTGGGCGGAAAGCTATAGCCAGACCTCCTCCCCTCTTGCCTACTCTATCCAATCTCGCTACTGTATATTCCACAGGGAAGGCAATGGATATGGAAGGAGATGATTGCATATGTAGCCACGTCTCTGTAAAAAAGCATATATCTGGTTTCAGATCATCTAGCAGATCCCAGATTTCCTTAGAGTGTTTGAAAATGAATCTAGCATTGATGTACAGGCCTTGAAAGATAGCTAGTTGCCCCCTTTCATTTTGCTTTCCCTTCCTGAGAATCTATGTGTTGGATATTCGCTGACCTGCTAGAAAAGGGCGATGTGGAACTGTTCTTTTCTGAGGTTGAACTATAGACCAGTCACAATGTGGACAAACACTTGTATAGACTCCATTACCCAAGCAGAGTCTGCCTTCACATTCAAGGCTGGTCGCATTAACCCCTAAATCAAGTAGCGCCTCCTTTGAATAAGTCTGAGGAGGCATTTGTATGCCTGAATGAAACGAGCTGCGTTTCCTGCCAGCTGGCAGCGTTCGGCGCACCAGCGGCGTGCCCACTGTGCGCGTCCGCAAATGCCGTAGATTTATGCCCTGTGGGTCTAGAAGCACTAGAGCGCTAACCGCCCCTAAAATGGAGCCTGTGAGTAGCCATCCCGATTAGGCTTCCTCTCTCCACTCAATTGGTCATGTGCAGAGACCGTGGTGGACCGGAGAGTTGCCTCAGTCTGCTCAGGTGAGTTCTAACAAAAATACGAAGTAATAAAGCCCCCAGTTATTCAGTAAACAGACCAACTGTGAATGGCCAACATTAAATGATGATTTTAAAACACTGCGATGTAAAAGCAATAAGTAGCAAACAGCGTGCTAAATTTACATGTGGTGCCTGCTGCTCTGCTGCACGTCCGCAAAAGTTTATGCCCTGCAGGCCTAGGAGCACTAGAGCGCTAACTGCCCCCATAATGGCGCCCATGAGTAGCCCTCTTGATTAGGCGTCCTCTCTCC
Source organism: Lissotriton vulgaris (assembly GCF_964263255.1). Taxonomy (NCBI): domain Eukaryota; kingdom Metazoa; phylum Chordata; class Amphibia; order Caudata; family Salamandridae; genus Lissotriton; species Lissotriton vulgaris. The sequence continues at coordinate 782,769,062 of NC_141696.1, read as the reverse complement.
TCTCAATCGGTCATGTGCAGAGACCGTGGTGGGCTGAAGAGTTGCCTCAGTCTGCACAGGTGAGTTCTACCAAAGATATGAAGTAGGCTGTGTAAAAGTCATATGACACACCCATCCTATACAAGAAATCAAAATACATATTAGGACCATTATTATTAAATTTATGACACAATGATTATGCAATAATTTACAATATTTCTTTCTTTTTATCTGCATTTTGTTCATTGTCTTAGGGTCAATCAATTCCATTCTCTAGGTGTTGCCCGCGATTGGTGGTTGTTTCACTCAGCCGTGGTTATTTGCAGTCCTATGATCCTACAGGTCCCGCAGGCCTAGATGCCACTACTCGGGTCACAAGTCTGAGACTTTATCACGGCCCTGCAACTCAAGTTCAATCAGAATGTTGTTGACAGAAGGAAATCATGGACAATAAAAAAATTACTGAGGCATTGCTGAAGTGTACTTGTTTAGTCTTGGCCTCAAGTTATATCTTATTGAACCAGGTACAGTTTGATCTTGAAAAAGGAGGTGAGGCTCAGTAGTGTCTAATCTCAATGAAGATGGTACAGCTGCTTAGAGGATATTGTCATCCTCTTTCTCAGATTTAGTATAATTTAAGCGGACATTTCCAAAAGCCGTGAGGTGAACGGCCAGCTAGGACAGCAGACAGCTCGCCTTTCCAGCGCTCCAGCACCTAAACTATGCCGTGAGGGAAACGGCCAGCGCTAGCAGCGCTCACATCCATAGCGCACCACCAACCAGCTATACTACAACACCCAGGTGCCCCGGCGGCGGAAGTGACGCCGCACGAGCGCCCGGAGGCGCTTGAAAGAACGGAGCGCCCGGAGCTCCTGTGGGACATTTCCAAAAGCCGTGAGGTGAACGGCCAGCTAGGACAGCAGACAGCTCGCCTTTCCAGCGCTCCAGCACCTAAACTACGCCGTGAGGGAAACGGCCAGCGCTAGCAGCGCTTACATCCATAGCGCACCACCGACCAGCTATACTACAACACCCAGGTGCCCCGGCGGCGGAAGTGACGCCGCACGAGCGCCCGGAGGCGCTTGAAAGAACGGAGCGCCCGGAGCTCCTGTGGGACATTTCCAAAAGCCGTGAGGTGAACGGCCAGCTAGGACAGCAGACAGCTCGCCTTTCCAGCGCTCCAGCACCTAAACTACGCCGTGAGGGAAACGGCCAGCGCTAGCAGCGCTCACATCCATAGCGCACCACCGACCAGCTATACTACAACACCCAGGTGCCCCGGTGGCGGAAGTGACGCCGCACGAGCGCCCGGAGGCGCTTGAAAGAACGGAACGCCCCTCGCCCCCGCGAGTCGCGCGCGGGAGCGCCCGGGGCTAAGCCCGGGCAAAGGGCGGGCCCTCTACGGCCCTCATCGGCACGAAGAGGCAGGAGCAGGGCCAAGAACGCTGTTCAATCTTAACTAAGTAAGTGCTGCCACCTTATTACTTCTGTATCTGGCGGGATCATTATATTGTTTGATACCCCAAGGACTGCCTTTGCTGACACTAATATGACTAAACCCAAAGCATCCTCCGCTCCAATTAATACAATTGAAAACTACATGGTTCAGAAAGTTGCCAAAATCAACCAGGATAGGAGGTCCTCATTGGGTCTTAGCTATTCTCCGGACATGGCTATTGGCAATACACCTCCACCAGTCTCAATTCATGACATCAGCAATGAGGTCTTTCAAATACCCGATACTAACTCATTGACCCAACTTCTAGTTGAAATTAATGAAACAACCCCCGACTGCATTATAGACGTTGAAAGTAATACCCTAGAGGAGGAAGCCCCTACACCGGTGCCAGCCCCCAGAATAACGAAAAACAAGGGTAAAAATATACCTAAAAGGGGCGGACTTAGATCGGGGAAAAAATGTCTTGAGGCTCCCTGAGAGGATAAACATGGTGACGACATTGAGAATAAAGGGGGAGGTGGAATCCATCTAGACGAAGACCAATTCAAAAAGCTACTGAATGCTATAGATAACAAAATCAAAGTGATCACCAAACCACTTCTAAGCAAAATTGATTCGCTCACAGCAGAGGTCACTAGATTGGGATCGCTTCTGCAAAAAATTATAATAGAAACACCTAGGCCAGCCCATACAAATTTGACAATGGTAGACCCAAAAAACACTAAAGCCATAATCTGCCCAGATAGTGCCGCAAGCACTTCTCAAAACACCACGCACCAACCTGGCCAAGGGGGAGAAGGGATAGGAACTATAAATCCAGCCCCGAGGGTTGAGGACTCAGCAGGGCCTGCTACCAGAAATACCAACGAGATAGAGAACTTGGATAGGGGTCCTGTAGAACTAATAGTAGAAGCTTCCCCATTAATTCTGGTTCTAGCAAATGTTCCTCAATTAGAACCAGGACAAGAGGAGAATATCCCGTCATTGATAAATAAATCACTCCATTGGCTATCCAAGAATATGGCTTTTAAGCCAGGAGGCAGGGACCAACTGGCACAAGAAATAGTAAAAGCTAGAAGGGTCGAATGGATCGGAGGTGGCTGTAAAAAGTTTAGGGGGGACTGCGTGGTGTTGCACCTCTCAGATCCCGAAGCCCTACCAAACATTCTAGCTAATATATACCCCCCTCAGCGAAGATCAACAGAAATTGTGCCACTAACGCTGGACTTCTTTTATACAAAAAGGGGAAATGCCATAAACCCAACGTTGCTAAAAACTAAATGGAACACCATTACTAGAAAATCCAAATACCCACCAAACAAAAGTAACTGGGGAATTACGTTAGAAAACAGGTTCTCTGCCATATCAGGATTAAGCCAATGTGATTGACTGGATAGCCAGAAGAGTGCAGGGCATCTAAAGATTATAGAGGTTCACCACGGGAATCCTAGTTTTACTATGGTAGAAGAAACAGGCCGTAGGACACCCGTCCCTAGAGGTTGTACCACTGAATCAGTGGAGAACAGCTTATCAGCTGCTCAACCAGGTATTACATTGATTGAAGTAAGGTCCCTATCTGATGAACCTTCCCCTAACCTGACTACTCCCTTAAATAAGAGGAGTATGGAAAGAGGAAGCCCCATCAAGATTATCTCTTGGAATATTGCAGGTATCCAAAATAAAACTGAGACCCCGGAATGGTGCGACTTTATAGATTCTTATGACATTGTACTGCTACAAGAGACATGGTCAGTGTCACCAGTATTTCGCCAGGGATTCTTGAACTTTTATGTGCCCGCGAAGAAGAATCTAAGGGGACGCCCTTCAGGGGGCTTAACCATTTGGTTACGGCAAACTCTGCAATGTACTACTAAGCAAAATCTTATTTCAAACAGTGACCTACTTTCTATCCTGCTTACTTGCAACGATGGTTGCAAGCTGGCAATATATAACATCTATGCCAGGGGGACTCTAGGGGGTATACCCTCAGATATAATAGCTGCTCTAGATGCGGACTCAGTATAATATATTAGTAGGAGGAGACCTAAATACAACATTTGAACCTCTAGGCTGTGAGGACAATGATCTGTCCTACGAAGAAGACACGAAATGGGGAATTCCTCAGTTGGACATTCCAGTGGTTAAAAAATGGTCACAAGTAGCTATTCAGGTGAAAAGTTTATGCCTATCCAGAGGATTGAGGGCAGTAAATGGCCGTACTCCTTCTGATCCTCAGGGCAGACATACCTTTGATAATCTAAGATCAAGCAGCAGAATTGATTATATTCTGATAGATATTAGAGTCTGGAACAAAGTGATCGATATGCAGGTCATATCCAGGTTGGAGAGTGATCACAACCCTCTGTCCTTAACATTTAATCTTGAACAAAAAATCATGACAGAAAATTTAGCTAGGAACCTTATGACCTCAGACGTTGTTTTAACAAACGACGTTCGTCATGTTAGATGGGCAACTTTAGTGGCCAATGCAGAGGATAGGCAGGTCCTCGAGGGGCTAGTTATTGATGAAGTTGCCAGATTGCAGGTTTTAATGAATGATGGAAATTTTAAAAGGACAATTGAAGAGTCACAGCCAAAGTTTTTTGCCAACCTTCAGAAATTATTCTTGAAAGCTGGCAAGAAGAAGAAGGGAAATGGACAACCTATAAAAAAGGGTTGGTACGACCAATCATGTAGAGTAGCAAGGCATAACCTTAGTAATGCTCTTAGGTCTAAAACGGGAGTTTTGAAAGCCAGAGATGAATATAGAAAAACCCAGGTAAAGGCAAAAAAGCAATGGGATGAGAATCTCTGGTTAGAACTGAAGAAGGCTTGTGCTGACAAACATCAGAAAGAGTTTTGGGCCATACTAAAATGGGGTTCAGGGGGTGTAGCGGAATGCCCAAAAAATCACGTCCCGAAAGAGTCTTGGGTTGACTTCTTCAAACCCCAATACGCTGACAATATAGGACAACAGGTAGTTCTTCCCCTAGAAAGGGTCTTCTATGCCAATGGACCATTCACACTAAAAGATGCACATGAGGCAATGGATGGAGTGACCAGAGGCAGGGCACCAGGCATTGATGGTATACCGGCTGACGTTTTCTTATTAGACAGAGATAGCTGGTGCAAATACTTCGTATGGCTCGGGAATGCTATCGCACAGGGGGCGAAGATTCCCCCAACGTGGAAAGGAGCAGAAATTATTCCAGTTTACAAAAAAGGAGATAAGGCTCTAGCAAGCAACTACAGGCCAATCAGCCTTATCGACTGCGCCCAAAAATTGATGGGTAGGCTGGTCCAAAAGAAGTTACAAGCCTGGATAGTTGACAAGGACATTCTTTCGCCTTATCAAGCTGGATTTCGCCCTTTAACCAGCTCTGTTGACCAAGTGTTTCACTTCTTAACTATATATTGGAAGAACGTCACCCTGCTAAATGGTCCCCTGTTCGCTGTTTTTGTTGACCTGAAGGCCGCATTTGATTTAGTTCCCCGTCAAAAACTTTGGGATGTTCTAAGGGATCTAGGAATAAGCCCGGAACTACTAACTTTGCTTGTAAGACTCCACGAGAACAACTACGCCCGGATTAGGTGGGGAACCCAGGGGGAGGTCACGGAAACCTTTCCTGTGGAGAGAGGAGTAAGGCAGGGCTGTGTCCTGGCTCCCACGCTATTCTCCCTCTACATAAACGGCATTGTGGATTTTCTGAAGCAAACTCCGACGGATGCTCCATTACTGGATGGGAAGCGAGTTCCAGTACTCATGTTCGCGGACGATACCTTGCTGGTCTCGCGGACCCCTAGCGGCCTACAAAAGACACTAAACGCTTTTGGAGAATTCTGCCGGATCCGAGGCTTAGAAATAAATACATCTAAAACAAAATTTATGAACCTGAATCCCTCCAAGAAATACAAGGGGAAAATGGTCTACAATGGGGCTTTTTTAGAAGAAGTTGACGCCTTTACCTATCTAGGCATCTCTATGAATGCTTGTATGAATTGGAGATCTCATATGGACTTTGTAATGTTAAAATATAATCAGTTGGCAGGGGCAATAACAAAGAAGCACAAAACTTCATTTTCAAAACCAATACAGCCAACATTGGAGATTTACGGCATGAAAGTGCTGGGTGCATGTCTTTACGGGTCAGAACTTTGGGGCTTCACCAATTTGAATGCTTTATCAGCGGCAGAAAATAAATTCCTGCGAGGCTTAATCGGAGTCCCACAGAGTACCCCCACCACTCCTCTCCTTTATGATCTGGGGAGGAAAAGGATTGAGGACATGATTAGACTTTGCCCCCTCCTATATTGGAGGCGTATAAAAACTACCCCGGAACTGAGCCACTATGCTGCTGACTTATTGGATGTTGACAATTCTGACACCTTTCACAAAGTAGTTTGGTTAAAAGAGGTGAGGAAACTACTTCAAAAATTGCACCTTGAACACTTGTGGTCTGAAACCGACCCAGATGTCTTTCCTTCCAAGAATGCATTAAAAAAGCTATATTGGGAAATGATAAATAATGCCGTATTGGTCTCCAGCCAATCCCCTGCCCTGACATCCCAGTTTTTAGAGATAAAAACACTCCCTCTGTTTGAATTGTACTGGGATCTGATCTCCAAGCCTCTAGATAGGAAATTGTTTTTTCAGTTCAGAGTCGGCACCCTACCCCTAAATGCTTTTACTGTTAAATGGTCCCCTGATAACGTTAGCACATGCTTTTATTGTAAATCCCATGCAGAAGATATTTTGCACTTTTTATTCGTATGTCCATTATACGCTGCCCCAAGGAGCAGATGGCTGAAACCTGCATGCAAAAACCTGGGCACAAGGAGATGTCTCGAGGCTTACAGGGTCCTGAAATCAAATTGTGCCCCTCAACTTGTAATTGCAGTTGCCAAGTTCCTGGGATGGGCTTGGATAATACGCACGCGCACTTTAAAACCCCCATGAACTACATGAACTTCCTTTGGACTGTGATGATACTTTTAATGTCTAAATTTTAAAGATTTTTTATTCGCCAACAAAGCAATATTGCATGCCATTTAATATGTTTTTTTTTACTATTAGATTAGTATTTATTATGCTTAGACAGGGATGAAAGCTTTTATGACATTGTTGTCGAATAAAGTATTTAAACTTGAACTTGATAATTTAAGCGTGCATAACTGAAAGGTACAAATCTTGGAACTTTCTCACATTCCTCGTCTCCTAGTCCATCCTTCACCCATCGGCCATAAAGTAGGGGCAGGGGTACTTTCTTGCAATGTACCCTGTGCACCCAGTTTCTTCTTCCAGCAACTTTAACTGCAGTTCTTGTGGAGAGTAAGACCTGCTGCGGAGGTTTCCATCTTGGCTCAAGATTATTGGTCCTCTGGAAGTTTTTGATGCAAGCCCAATCGCCGGGGTGTATGGAATGGCCCTGGTCTGTGGAGCTGGAGGCAAAGCGTCATGCACCTGTTGATGGAGGTTAGACATTCTTTTAGTTAATTCATTCAAATCAATTAATATAGGATATTCGATATCAGAATATTTCCTGGGTCTAGGGACACCCCAAACATTAGCTGGACGTCCAAACACAATCTCGTAGGGGCTAAGCCCCATGCACAAGTGCGTTGTAGTCCTGGTTGATAGAAGGACAAGAGGCAATGCGTCAGGCCTTGCCAGGCCCATAGTGGCTTGTATCTTTGCAAGCTTCAGCATCAAGTTTCCATTATAGCGTTCCACTAAACCTGCTGATTGCGGATGATTTGCTGCATGGAATTTCTGTCGAATATCTAGACCAGTAAAAACTTTCTGCATGAGTTGGCCAACAAATTCACTTCCGTTGTCACTCCAAATGATTCGGGGCAAGCCGAATTTTGAAAAGAATTCCTTCAAAAGGGTTTTGGCAGTTGTTAAGGCCATATCATCTTTGAGGGGTTAGGCCTCTATCCATTTGGAAAAGGCACATACCACCACAAGTACATATTTTGGGTTGTTACACCTCTCCATATGAATGTAATCTATTTAGGGGACTTCAAAGGGATATGTCGGTGGTGCAAAGTGTCCTGCTGGAGTTGGCATTCCCTTTCCTGGATTATACATCATGCACACCATACAATTTTTCACTAGATTATCTGCGTATTTGGGAATGTTCGGGTTTTGCCACACTGGTGCTAAAAGCTTACATATTCCTTTGGCACTAATGTGAGCTGGACCATGAGCCATTGTCACAATAGAAAGAACATAAGCATTAGGTAGTAGCCATCGCTGTTGATCGGACAAATCTGTCCAAAAACCAGTGTCATCTAGCCTACCAGTCATTTACCTCCATTTGTCTCTCTCTTCTTGAGTGGCTTCTGCTTGTATGTTTTTCACATTTTCTAGAGTATCCTCACACATTCCGCTGTCCATAATCCATCGTGCTTGACCAACCATATACATTCGGTTGGACAAGTCTCTGGCTGTTTCTTTCGCTACTTGGTCTGCATAAGCATTTCCTCTTCCAATGTCATCTGTTATCTTTTTGTGGGCACTACATTTAATAATCACTACTTGTGTGAGCAAAGTAAGCTAAGTAAGCTATTCGAGCAAGTGATTAACTAACTGCCCATGTTGTATTTTTGTCCCATGAGAGGTAAGAAAACCTCTTTCTTTCCAAAGGCGTCTAAAATTGTGCGCCACTCCAAATGCATATTGACTTTCCGTGTATATGTTAACCTTTTTGTCTCTCGCTAATTCGCAAGCCCTTGTCAATGCTATTAACTCTGCTGCTTGAGCTGAATTGTATGATATTCTAGCTGTCTGCACTATTGTGTGCAACGTTGTAATCGCATAGGCGGCTGTAGTATCGCCATTAGGCAATTTAAAACAGGAACCATCAACATATAGTGTTCCATCAGGATTAGAAATTGGAGTATCATTGAGATCTTTTCTACCTTTTGTCTCTTCCTCTGTTCGAAAAATACAATCATGTTGTTCAATAGTGTCTGAATCTGATGGAAGTGGTAGCAAGGTGGCAGGATTCAGTGTAATACATCTTTTTATGGTGATGTGGCTTACTAGCAATGTTAATTCATAACCGGAAAGACGAGCACTAGTAAGTTGCTGCATTTTTGTTTTGTTCAATAATGTATCTACAGCATGGGGGACCATAACAGTAAGTGGAGAATCTAATACCAATCCTGCTGATTGGCAAATTGATACTGCTGCTGCTGCTTTCAGACAGCTTGGTAATGCTCTTGCGACAGGGTCTAAAACTGCTGAAAAGTATGCACAAGGGCGTTGTTTATCGCCAAAATGCTGTGTCAATTCTGATAATGCACAACCTTCTCTCTAGTGGACATACAATATGAATGGTTTGGTATAATCAGGAGTTCCTAGTGCTGGTGTAGAACATAAGGAGGACTGTAAGTCCGGAAAACTTTTCGGACATTCTGGTGTCCAAGGGAGAGGGTGCGGTGTATCTTTTAGTGTTAAAGCTAATAAGGGCTTGGCTATCAAGGAAAACTTTGGTGTCCACTGGCGACAATAAGAGGTAATGCCTAAGAAAGCTCGTACCTCCTTTTGGGTGCGTGGGATCGCCTTTTGTGAAATAGCTTGTATTCTTTCAGGAGTCAATCTATGGCCTTCTTTTGACAAGAGATAACCCAAATAAGTAACCTCTTGTTGACAATACTGTAATTTAGACAAAGAGACCTCATGTTTGTATTGGAACAAGTGTTGTAAAAGCAAAAGAGTAGCTTCTTTGCACAATGACTCTGAATCTGCTGTTATTAATAAGTCATCCACATATTGCATCAGGGCAGTACCTTCTGGTAAAGTTAATGCATCAAGCTGAGATTTAAGTGCTTGACTGTAGATAGAGGGACTCTCACAATAGCCTTGAGGAGCTCTACAAAATCTAAAGCTGCGCCCTCCTAAAGAGAATCCAAAAATATCTCTGCTATCCTCAGCTATCGGAATGCTAAAAAATGCATTCTTGAGGTCAATAACAGAGAACCATGAAGCAGTAGGAGGGATCATAGTAAGTAATGCAGTAATGTCTGGAACAACAGGAAATTGAGGCAAAACCAATTTATTGATTTCGCGTAAGTCAATGACAAAGCGATAAACAGGAGGCTTTGTCGGATCTGTACGTTTAATTACAGGAGGAACAGGGCTATTACACATATTGCCTCTTGTTTTGCTCCTAAGCGTACTGCACCATCATTCGCGCTTTAGCAGCGATAATGGTATCAGTAGCTTCACCACCACAGGGACAGCAGGCTGCAGCGACAGAGTGCTAGATTCACCAACACGGGGTCTTGCAGGCAGCTAGCATCAGCAACAGTAGCTCATTGCTTAAGGCAGCGTTGGTAATATTTATACCTGACAGGTGCCGGGTTTGACGCAAGTTTGCTGGACATAAGATGTCAATAGATGTCACTAGGAAGTGATAGTTATCAGTTGCTCATTAGAGTTCCATTACTAATCAAAACACAGCAAGCGGGGATTTCCAGGTTTGCTGAGTTTTTATCTTGTTGAAGAACTCGGAGTGTTAATCTAGGAATATCAGATAGTGACTTCTGCTCTGTCATTGCACTAATTGGTCGCAAAGGAAGTGGCAGAGAGCTATGCTGGAATGTGGCTCTGTTCGTGTGAGGCCAGAGATGACTTTTCTGAAAATCGCACTTGAACAGTTATGCCAATATAGGGAATACATGGATTTATAGCCGAATAGGGGCATAAGGTCACAGTATCGATCAGGAACCTAGATAAACACGCAACACCCACTCCACGTATTCATGTCCATCAAATTACTAAAACTAAAGCAATTAGATGCATGTGTAACATTGCCCACCCCAAAATACATAAATGCATTCGAAATAGGCGTACTTGAAATACATGAAATTTAGGTACTGTACGTTTTTTAAAGCATAGAAATCATTCAAAAAATTACTGCATATGAAATCATTGAACGATTATGCAAAAGAATTACACATGAAGTATCTCTGACAGAAGAAGGGCGAGATAAATCATCACATATAAATGCATTGTAATAACATGTGCTAGAGGCTGGTGTAATATTGTTATGTCTCTAGATGTGTTTAGAAATAGAAGTGTGAAGCTTCTGTTCTCTAAGAATAGTTTTTACGTTAAGCAAAGAATTGTTCGTGCCAAAAAAAGGTCAATATTAGAAAAATTGTCCAAATCAAAAAAAAAAATTTTTAATGCTTGAACGGGGAAACATAGAGTTCCAAAGCTTTTTGCAGTTTTTGTTGATCAAAACTGAAGGCCGAATTCAGAGTTCATGGGAACGCTGTGTGTCGGAAAAGCTTCTAAAAGTTATTGTTTCTGTACGGGTGAGAACATCGTATCAGACAGGCTCTCAAAGAATTGGTCTACAAATTCAGGTGATAGTTCAACCAAATTAGATAGCGCTGTAACTTGGCAGGTGTGAGAATGATTGCTGTCATCATAGTCGGGACCAGCAATGCTCACTGAACGTTGTACCTGGATGATGTTGCTTTTGTCACTCGCTCCACCGTTACCACTTGGCTGTAGCACAGGAGTCTCCACGAATGCCGTCATCAGGATTGGTAGCCGCTGGGGACAACACAATGCGTGAGCCGTTATTGGACTGAGCAAAGTATCGACGCCCATTGGTACTGCTGATGAAAGTAAAAGACAGATGTCCAACACGCATTCATCGCCGCAAAGCATACACCGTAGCACAGGTAAAATGCAATTTTGCCATATCGGTCTGAATGAAAGGAACCAGGTCATGTTTAGATCTCTCAGCCTGGCCAATCCAAGGACGTTAGTTATCCTGTCCCGGTAGCGCATTGCTAGGATTGTCTCTTCCATTCCCATGGGAGCTATGTCTGAGCCGAGGCATGCCATAACGAAGCAGGAGGGTCAAAAATAGAATCGCTGCGACAAGTCCCAAAAACAATGGTATGCCGCCAAAAACAGAGTGTACAAAATTAGGAACGATTCCCAAAATTGCCTGGAAGGGTGTTAGCAGTCCCGTAAAGACTGTCTTAAATATGCCTGGGATGCTTGTTGCACTAGACATGTTAAGGAGTTGGCTCAACATTTCTACGAAATGCACGGGGCAATTTGTTGATAAAAGGTCATGAACTTCAGTAGCTGTCCTTGCAACTAGAAGATCATACGTCTCTTTAGATGACGTTATAGGCACTGTTGTCTGTAAAAGTACAGATTTCATTTTGCTTAATGTATCAATTCGTATAGAATAGAGATTCAGACGAGGCCAGATGGGAGTCACTGTGTCTGCAGGCCCACTCGGAAACAATGCTTGCATACAGCATTTGACCATGGATGTTACTTTTACTAGATAACTTTTCCCTGGCACGAGGCCACAACATCTGTGATCCGTTCTAAGAATGTAACTCCCGTTTGCGAGTTGCATAAAGAAGTGCTCTATCTGAGTTGCAGGTGTGACTAGCTGGTGGCATGAAAGGTTGTTAGAATTTCCATCACATGCTCCGTGTAAATTAATACCCTGACACAAAAGTATACCGCTTAGTGAATGTTTACAGTTGTCACCACTAAGAAATACATTTTTGTCGCTGTCACTGTAGCAAGAATGTGTGTATGGTAATTTCCATTCAGATTTTACATATCCTTTACCCAATTGTTCATACTGGCCAGCAGGTATGTACTCAAGGCACTTTTTAAATCGGAAAGTTGTTATCGGAATTGTGATAATTCCGTGTATTATCCATTCAATGACAGGACTCTCTGACATTGTCAATGGTAATCTCTCGAGTTTTTCGATGCTCAGGATTGTATAGTCTGCTCCTTTCTGTGCCAAACTGATCTGTTTATCAGTAAGGTTAAAACTGGAAAATAATGACGTTGTGTTGATTAAACGCCAAGGCACATAGCCTGAACGAAGATTTTGCAGCGTCCAGCCTAGTTCTATAATAGAGCGTAATTGAGATTGGCCATGTTGTAACATTAGCAAATCTCTATCTATCACATCAAAGGCAGAGGATACAATATTGTCCAACGAATATATTCTGGAAGACAGAGTCATTAACCCATTGTCTACCACAGAAAGTGATTTCTCCAAATTAATATGATCAATTTCTCGTATTTTTTCAGCAGTTTCAATTTGCTTTACTTTCCAAGCCTCGTTGTAAGCAGCATAGATACTGGTCGCTATGAAACGCTTTTGACGCTGTTTGCGTGGTCCAAGAATAAAATCGCGCAAATCAGCACCATCTTTTAGTAAAGACAAGTGTTGCTTAATTTCAGCCAGTGTGGATGATGTTAGCCATTCAAGGCAGAGTTTCCCTACACTGTATGTTGTTATAATCCCTGGATGTTGTCTCTGGGAATATCTCGGATCTAGTCTGGTCATTTTTAACCCCTGTGTTTTATTCAGGAATCTATCTTGACAGCTGTTTGTGTCAGTAGGCCAGATTAGCCACTTTTTCCAATCAGGATGTGTTCTGTTGAAATGTAAAATTTGTGACACGTCTAACTCAATATCTGTGGTTGTATTCTCAGGTATTGGCTTTGGTATAGACGGTGTTTTAAGGTCTTTGATCTTAGCTAGGCCAAGACAAGATGTTTGGTGTATTGTGTCATTTAAAAATAACATTTGTACTGGTATCGTGCAGGTTCTAAATAGTGCTTCAATGCCTTGCACCTGCCAATCTTTTGTACCCCAAATTGTTTTCGTTTCAATATTATTTTTCCAATAATCAAAACCAAATGTCATCATTTTGTCATAAAATGCTTCTGAATATATCAATTTAGAATTTGTCAGCATTGTTTTCATTCCTGTTTTATCTAACAGTTTGTAATAAAAATGTTTCTGCATCATTGGTGTTAAACCCTGAGAAGTATTTGAATTTCTCAAAAAATGCTTTAGAACTGCTTTTAGGTGGTGTAGAACAATGTTCCCATTGATTATACATAAAAACATTTCTAGGCTGTGCAGATTTATGCAGGTAATGATCCCCATAGTGGGTGTAACAGAATAACTGCTCATAACTAGATGAACCTTGTAAATAATCATGATCTGTGAATCTAGCTGACATTACTAAATCAGACATCATGTCATTAATACTGTTAAAGTCCCAATCATCAGAGAATGTACTGTGTTTTACAAAGTCACTTAAGGAAACCTTCAGTTGATGAGGATACTTCAGGATTTCGACCGGACCATATATCTCATAGTCTGTTTTCTCCCATACTACCCCACAAGGTATTGGAATTGCTGTGACATTTACTGTTGACAGTTCTCTTTTCTTCACGTGGGATGATCTGTGTGGTTTCAGGACTAGGTTGATGTTCTGACTTGCTGTGTCCATTCAATTGTAATAAACTTCCCTAAAATTAAAACTAAAATTAGGCATAGTAGGAGTATGAATACCCCTGAGATAATCCAATGCTCAATCAACGGCGAATCCAGATATAATTCTTTGATTTGTTGAAAGAGTTCCGTTGTAGTTTCTTTAGAATACTTTTTTGTTTCTGGCATCACTTCGGGGTCATTAAAATCTTCAGAGAAGTTGTCGAAGTTGATGAAATAACCAGAGGCAGTTCTGTCAATTGATGGGATTGTTCTTTCAATCTGTCTCTCTGTAGCACTTTCTGATGCCACATCATTGTAGACTGGTGTTGTTTCTTGACGAACTGTTTCAATCTGTGTTTCAAGAGGCACGAGTTCCATGGCATTATTGCATAGTCCTTCATTGTGCACTGCAGGCTGATCGAATGTGATTAGTCTTTCAGTTTGAACCTCTTGGATTGTTGCAAGTTTGGGTATTCTGTTGTTTCTTGGGAGTCCACTGGGCCTACTGTTGATTATAGGCCACATGCTTGTGGTTTTACCAGATCGATAGACACAACTCTGTTCTCCTTTTTACCAGCAAGGGGCGGTAGCACAACTGATCTTGTTCCGGTGACTGCCAAGACAGGTACTGCTTTTCTGTAAGAAGGCCCAAATTCCTTCTTAACCGCGATCTTCTCTCTGACTAGATCCCCAATCTTTGGAATCCAGACAGGCCTTGCTGGGGCTGTTGCTGGTGGTGCCTCGTCAGTGGTACTTGGCTGTTGCTTTAACTTTATGTTGCTTAATGATTTTCTTGTTTCATTCAGTTCCTGTAAAACAGCCAAACGATCCTTTACATCAAAGTGCGTTGTTTCTTCTTGTACCACTGACATCTGACTATCGAGGTCCTGAATACGCATTCTAATTCCGAACAATAGTTCGTATGGGCTGAAACCTTTTAGAGAATTTCTTGGCATGTTGTTAAGACTAGTCTGGACACTTATTAAATGTTTGACCCACCCAGCGCCTGAACCTAATACCTTCGCTGTTATAGATTGCTTTATGTCACAGTTTTTTCTTTCTACCACACTGTTCCCTTCCGGGGTATGACAGACAAGAATACCGCAACCCAATTCCCATGCTAGCCATGGCCTCCTTATAGGCTCGAGAGCTGAAAGCAGGACCCTGGTCAGAATGGAACTTGGTAAATGCGTATGTGACGATAAAGACTCGCAAATCTTTTATAACCGTTCTAGCGTCAGCCGAGCGCTGGGGCCTCATTTTTTAAGTGCTTTTTGTCTTAATGGTGTACACTGGGACGCGCTTCTCTTCTTTGATTGCGCAGATAGACCGCCTTATGCTGTCTAGAAGGGATCCTGAAACTACACTGGCCTGTTCATTACTGCGATCTCTGTTGCAGTTTTCACAATTTTGAGCAAAACATTGAATGTCTATACTCATTCCTGGCCACCAGTACTCTGATTGTAATTCTTTCAGAGAAACCTTGATTGTTTGGTGTCTCAGACCCAACCCCATGTGTGCTTCCAGTAAGAGGAAGCCCCTCCTGCTCCTGTTTGGAATTACTCTGTCCCCCACTCCAGGGATTCGAGCAAAAGGAACGGAGTTTGCATCGATTATGTATGCATAATTGAGTGGATAGTTTACGGGTAGTGCTGCACAGTCGCCTTTTACGGTCGTTTTTACTGCCAGCATGGTTTCCCCGTCTATGTATTTATCTGTATGCTTTTTTGTGGCTACGGAAGCCGGTTTAGTTGCTTCCGCTTTGGCTGTTTTAGCCAATGAATTCCCTGCAACGTGAACGCCATCACGTCGAAGACTCTGTGCGTGAATCACGTGAATCTTTTGTAGTTCTTTGTGTAAAAGAGCTACCTCGTTCCAGAGCAATTTATGCTTTATTGTGGCACCTGTGTCATCTTTGTAGTCGTTTTCGATCCAACTCTGCAGTTTATTGTTGTAAGAGTTGACGCAAAAATGAGAATCGCACACTATAAGTGTCGGGAATTCACGTTCTGCATTTTCGAGCGCCATCTTTGAAGATCTGATTTCAGTTCTCTGAACCGAACAGTTTCTTACAGATTCAGTTTTTGTTACTTTCGGTCTGAATTTACCGCACAGCCAACGACCTTTAATGATCGCACACGCTGCATTGTAGGATTTGCTCTCTACGTTGAAATGCTGTACAAAGCTATCTGTATAGATTATACAGGCGTATTGTGGGAGAGGCAGAATTTCGATTGGCAGAGGATATTCTTCTTCATATTCTAAATCATTCAGTTCTTCCAATTGCGGGGCGAAATAGTATTTCACGTCTTCCGCTCCTAGAGAATCTATACACTGTATCCATTTCGGATCCAGTGACACTGTAGGCATGTTTACCGGGCTGAATAGCGCCTCGAAGGCGGATTCCGCTGTGAGGATATTAATCAGTTTGCCGTGTGCTAGTTCTCTTTCATTTGCTAATGCGATTTGCACTGCTTTCACAGTTCTTTCTGTGTGACTGAATGCTTCTTCTGCTTGTGTGTACAAGTGATATTTGATTGAAATTGGTACCTTTTCTCCCTCATTAGAGGTTAGGTATGTGAATCCGCATCTTCCTGGGATGACTCGGATTACAAGATCGATCGTGTTGTCACGTGTATCTAATTTTGTTTTTGCTAACATGTCTGTTTGCAGTGATCTCAAAATTTCTGTGTGTTTTTGAGTCCAATTGATTTGTTTAAAATCAGGTTTGATTAGTTCGTAGAGAGGTTTAACCCTCTCTGCGTAATTTAGAATGTAAGTTCTTCTGAAATTCAGAAAACCTAGTATGGATTGTAAATTCTTCAGCGTTTTTGGAGCTTGGAGTACAGCGCACTTCTCTAAGAAGTTGTCCGCTAGGCTTTTCCCTACACTTGATAATTCGTACCCTAAAAATAGTACTGTCAGATGGGCAATTCGAGACTTTTTAAAGTTGAATTTGTAACCCTCTGCTGCGAACCCAAGTATAATGGTGTTCACTCTTTTCAAGTGAGTATCCAAGTCGTCGTCTGTGAGATAAATATCATCTACGTAAGATAACGCTTCATCATCATAGATTTGTAGTAACTCTGTTACCCTAGCTGAGAATAGTCCTGGGCTGTTCTTGAACCCCTGTGGGAGTCGACAAAATTTTTTCTGTGACCCAAATGCAGAGAAAGCGGTCAAATATCTGCTTTCTGGTGCAATGTTTTGACAAAAGAAACCATTAGAAATGTCTAATGTCGTTTTGTATTTTTTCCTAACTATGTTATTCATTAGGGCTGCACTATGCGAGTTTTGTACTGCAAAAGTTTTGCAACATGTATTAAGATGTCTGTAGTCCAAAACTAGACGATATGAATTGTCTGGCTTGGAGACAGGAAACAAAGGATTGTTCATTTGAGAGGTGCATGTTTCAATCACCCCCTGGTACTCAAGTTGATCTAAGATCTCCCTGACTTGTTTTTTAGCTTCTTGCTTTATGGGATACTGCAGTTGGGCCGTTGGTTCACTTTTTAATTGGATTTTGTGAGGAGGTGAGTCCTCATCCCATCCTACATGATTTTTATATAATGCAGGTGCCTGGGCTACTGCCCATTTCCTTGCATATGTATATTTTTTGTGAATCGGAATGTGATTCGAGAAGGCAGGCATAATCACTTCTTTGCCACGAGGGCACTCCCTGACAAACTCTGGGGGCCAATCTTTTTCAGCTAACAGAATATCATAGCCTTTTGAGAGCTTATCCCAAAATAGACCCTTAATTTTCCTAGTCTTATCACCCTCTATACGCAATGTTATTTCGTATATTTTATGGGGCTCGCTAAGTCTGGCGTCGGCAGTTTCAACTTGAATGTATTCATTCGTGTCCACTGTCTCCAGATGACTCATCAAGATCTTGCGCGCTATACTGATTTCTGCTGCACTGTCCAACATTGTCAATGCCCACTCCCCGTTTTTCAACTGTGTCCTCAGTATTCTCGGCATGGTTGATTACTCTAATACTGGCTACCTTCTTTTTCTGAAATTGAGATTTTTTACTCTGAGCAGGTTCCTTGTCTTTGGACTTGGTGTGCTCTCCTGGGTCTGACCGTCCTCTTCTTTCCGAATTCTGTGGAAAAGATCGAGAGGGACGTGTATCAATACTTTGATATCTATCAGGTTTTTTCAGATTATCCCTTTTTCTAAGGTTATATCTTTCCTCAGAGGGCTCCCTCTGGGGAGACTGGCGTTCTCGAGTCGGAGTTCTTTCCCTCCGTCGAGGAGACCTTCCTCTGGACTGGAAAACTTTTTCCTTGGGAGTGGATTGTTTATTTCCATCCCAGCTCTTTTTAGGAGTGTTTAAATTATTTTTAATAAATAATTTTTCAGGATTTTTGAGCAGTTGGGGCTTTACCGGTTTCCCACCCAAGCTGTCTCTACCTAATTCTTCATAGCATTTTTCTATGATTTTGGCAAGCTCAACAGGATCTTTTATATCTGTTTCCTTCAACCTCTGGCAAATCGCCACAGATGCTGCTTCTCCTTTAATGTTGGCTAATAATATAGCCGAGACCTGCTTGAAGTCTTTCAGTAATGTCATACCTAGATTTAAAGCGGGCTCTTGACCGAATTCATTTTGAATCTGTTTTAGCACTTCTGGTATTACCGCCATAGACGGAACACCGTGTGTTTTTGTGTAAATGGAAGCAAAGACTGTACCCCAAGTGTCACAGTCCTCCACGTGTGGTGCGATTCCCATAGGAAGGCAGATGGTCAAGATTCTGTGTTTCTCAATAGGGGTAGTATCAGGAAATACTGCCTCTATTTGAGTGATTTTCTGTGCTAACCAGAAAGGAATTTGTTCCAGTTTTACGGGTGTTTTACCAAGACATGACTGTATGTTCTGTGGTGTAATTTTATTTGTGTTCCCCTGATGAGGGGTCAGCTGTGGTGTATTAACAGCTGGTTGGACTGTTGCAGTCCGCATTACATATTGGACTAATTGCCTATGTATTTTTATTAATGTGTTTAGCTGTACTAACAGTTCTTCTCTAGACATTTTTACAATGTCAGGATGTGGTGTGTAGCTGGCTAGAACCGGCCACGTGGCTCCTGGTCTACCTAGTGGACCGAGCCTGGTAATGTGATCAGTATGTTTTAGGGCGCCATTAAACCAGAGCAGGTGCTCTTGAAATTTAAGTGGAATTTCAATCTCCTCGAAAGGAGCGTACTCTTCCGGAGGTTTCTCTATTTTGTAATAGTGAAACTCTTTTGTTCTAGCGTTTACCGCTGGAAAGTTTATCCATGAATAGAATACCTCTGTCTGCCGATATTTGTGAGCCTCTATCACGAAAATTACTGTACCACCTTGAGGTGTCAGTCCGTTTTCTATAAGTTTTAAAGTTATAGATCTTCTTAAGTGGACCGGGATGATTATAGCATCCGGGTCTGTGTGTTCGGGACCCTGCTGAGTCGCATCTGCTGCGCCCCCAGTGGTTCCGTTTTCTCCTGGCATTGTTAAAATGCAAGGTTTGCAGAGTAGGTCTCCAAGGAGACAAAGATTAGGTGCACAATATTTTGGAACACTGTATCCTTCAACGTTGAATAAACCAGAGCTTTACATAGGAATCTCTTCCTACTAAGGTCGGGCGGATTTTAACCTTTCACCCACTCCAGACGTCTATTGGAGTATTTACGGGAGAAAGGGGTCTGTGTGAAATATGCACAACTGAGTTACTCTAACTGTCTTGCGTTAGTTTATCGCCTTACCAAACGTTTGGGCGCCATGTAGTGTAGTTCCTAGTTTCCCACTAGGCCCTGCGCATTGGAATAACATAAACAGTAGTATTGACGTGGAACTGCGGATATTCCAGGCCTCCTCTGACTATGCTAAACCTAATTGGGTGTGTTACCAACTAGCTCAGAGGTCACTGGAAACTTTCTTCTCTGCATAGGAAGTGATCAGCTTCCTTGGCACAGACAAGAAGGGATTCAGCTTTCCAACAACCGTGCAACATGACAACTTTGCTCCTCAGATCAAGAGTCAATCTCTAGGGTCGTGTGAAACAATAGACATGTATTTCACTCAGTCAGTCTAGTGCAGTTTACTTTCACGAGATGTAGAGAATAGAGAGACGGGCGTTTGTCAATAAAGGGTTAACATTTATTGAACAGTCTTTCTTCTCGTACAAGAGAAATGTATTGCCACAATTGCAAGACTTGTTATTATAAAAAGTACGTACAGTAAGATAAGTATTGCGAAATAGAACTGTAAAAGCATTGATATGGTTTCTTAGCCATACAATGGTTTAAAAGTAATAAAACATATATACAGTCATATATACATTAGGCTAACATACTCAACTGGTGCTTCTAACTAAGCCTACCCCAGTGTGCCTGACCTAAGCCTAACACGTGGAAGGGGAGTAAGTAAGTAGCTTTAAGTTAAGTTGGTTTTGCCAAGGTTTGTTTCAAGAATTCTCGTCTAAGGGTTTAGTCAACACCATACCTCTGAATAGAATGATGGAGGATTGGTATCTCCTTCAGGGGTCACTCTCGATATCCCAGTCACCCGCGAGGGTAGACCGGAAACGCCGGGGCTGGATTTCTCTGCAGGAGAAAGGCAGCGGCTTCTTCAGCGCGTCGAGGAAGGAGGGGGAACAGCGTCCGCGGGCAGCTGAAATCTGCTGGATGTCTTCGCAGAGGGACGGCTGTTCAGCTCCTAAGCGTACTGCACCATCGTTCGCGCTTTAGCAGCAATAATGGTATCAGTAGCTTCACCACCACAGGGACAGCAGGCTGCAGCGACAGAGTGCTAGATTCACCAACACGGGGTCTTGCAGGCAGCTAGCATCAGCAACAGTAGCTCATTGCTTAAGGCAGCGTTGGTAATATTTATACCTGACAGGTGCCGGGTTTGACGCAAGTTTGCTGGACATAAGACGTCAATAGATGTCACTAGGAAGTGATAGTTATCAGTTGCTCATTAGAGTTCCATTACTAATCAAAACACAGCAAGCGGGGATTTCCAGGTTTGCTGAGTTTTTATCTTGTTGAAGAACTCGGAGTGTTAATCTAGGAATATCAGATAGTGACTTCTGCTCTGTCATTGCACTAATTGGTCGCAAAGGAAGTGGCAGAGAGCTATGCTGGAATGTGGCTCTGTTCGTGTGAGGCCAGAGATGACTTTTCTGAAAATCGCACTTGAACAGTTATGCCAATATAGGGAATAAATGGATTTATAGCTGAATAGGGGCATAAGGTCACAGTATCGATCAGGAACCTAGATAAACACGCAACAAAAGGAGTAGAGGTGGACACATGTGTTGATGCGGGAGATATCACAGGGACTATTGGACCAGCAGAAGTAGCTGGGACCACTACTGGTATCATGGGTTGAGGCACAGGTGGAGGCATAATAGGCACTGACGGAGGAGCAGGAGCTGGTACATAAGGCGGTGGAGCAGACAACATAAGGGACATTAAAGGGTCTTTTTCAGTCTCCTCATCTATTGGCGGAGAAGTAGGCAAAAACGGATAACACTTATCTATCTCCATTGTATGTCTCCTATCTAGTATCTCTATGTCTTTCTTAATTTGGTCATCCTCATGTTTCTGAGCTTTTTGTATAATAGACATACAAACTTGTTTATTCAGAATTTTCTGTTGCCTAATTTATTTTTGCTTTAATTCTTTTCGCCATATGCGAAATGAATCAAACATTGCCGCCCGGACTTTTCTCTTAAATAATCTCTCCTCTAAATTGTCCAACACACAGGGCTCGAAACTACCATCCCCGGGTCATTGTAAAATACCATTGTTCTTAGTGTATTTTTCCCAAAGGTCCATAAAAATGATAGGCCCAGTCCCATGCTTTGAATAAACTACATATTTTGGAGTTCCTACCGGAGGCACTGGACAAGTGTCTTCCAGTCGGGAGTCCCTTGAACAAGTGCAACAGCACCACTGATGAAATTTGCTAAAACCAGGCATCTTTGAAAATCTCTGGTTCGAAAAACAAACATCAAGAGGAAAAATTAATTATGTACTTCTCAATCCAAGTACTTACCCCATGGTTTCGCCTTTTGCAAAATGTGAACAAATAAACCATCTAAGACTAAACCAGACAAGTGGGAGCTACCCACTCTTACCTGACCCAATTCTCTTCTCACCGGTCGAGGTCCATCTAATGTCTCGCTCTCTCAACCAACCAATGCGACCAAGACAGGGCGTCAGTCAGGCAGCCTTCGAGAAGGAGACGTAGTGCTACAAAAACCTCGGGTCCACAAAGACATGCAGGGGTCTATTAGATGGTGCGCTTCCTTCAGAGTTTGTTCACGAGACCTCTCACCAACCTCCGGCTTGACCGCAACCACTGAAGACGCCCACCGAGGGACGCCAATTGAAGAACCGGACCTTTTAATGGCCCAGTGGGGCAGGGCACGCCTGAAATCTTCGAGTTCACCTGTCCAGGTACACAGAGACACAGAACACTCTACTCGTGAGGAAGAGCAAGTATTTATTTGGCCGCAGCCATGAACAGTGGTCCCAGAAGTAAAATACGAATAAGTTCTCGGGAGACTGCTGCTTGAATCAACAGCGTATAATCTTTTAAAGCAATAGACACACCCATATCCAACCCACATTTAAACAAACTGAACAAATCAGTCAGTGAATTCCTTGTTTGCTAAAGTGCGGCATGATCATCACGTGCTTCAGTTCTTCACTCGTGCAACATCTTTTGCAACATAGTTAATCATGAAGTGACTTAGACCACCCACACAAGGACAGACAGGCTTAACCACAAACATGAGTCACAATGCACAAGGATAAACGAACTCTACCTCAAACATGGGCCATAATGCAGGTCAGGAGTTCACACAATCCCCTTGGTATAAGGATTGTTCCTATCGAGCAGAGTCAACAATGAATGGTTTACTTGTTA
The DNA here is from genome assembly GCF_964263255.1 of Lissotriton vulgaris. Lineage (NCBI taxonomy): Eukaryota > Metazoa > Chordata > Amphibia > Caudata > Salamandridae > Lissotriton > Lissotriton vulgaris. The sequence continues at coordinate 782,746,399 of NC_141696.1, read as the reverse complement.
AGCAGGCGTTGCATGTGTTTTCGGGGACAGGGAGTGCTGAGTGATGACTCGAGAAATTAGGCCTGGGTGTTGGCAATACAAAAATGGAGGCTAAATACAAAATGGATGCGGTATTTAGAGATTTCATATTTCCACACAACATTAAAGGATAATTTTAAAACACAGCGATATAAAAGCAATAAGTAGAAAACTTTGTGCTAAATTTACATGTGGTGCCTGCTGCGTAAACATGCACTCTGTACTTATAGTACTTACTTACGAGAAGCAAGGCTGGCAGTAAAAGAGGCACAGCTACTGCCAGCCTTGCTTCTAGTGAGAGGAATTCGAAGAAGAAATAGCTTTCCCAGCAGTCTCTGTTTAATCATAGGAGTTTAGAAATGTTGTTTTAAAGATAAGGTTTTGTGCAGTCGCCTCCTTTGGCCACTCTTATTACCAGACTTTTGCCATCCTTGACCCTCTCACTGCCTGTCAACTGTCATCTTATTTTAGCAGCAAAATAATAATATTCTTTTGCAGTGCCTTCTGCTCCACGGCTCATGTTTCTAAGTGGTGTAACTAAAATACATTGCTAAAATCCATTTTAATTGTAGCTATTAAACTGAACATGAAAGGAGGGAAGCCTTAGTTGGGCTCTCTATGATTTATGCTTGTGACCTGCAGATCAAAGCAGATGTCAGTGGTGAGTGTTAACTCACTCTTCATCCTTTTAACATATTGGAACGCTGGCTCCAGTGGTACAACTCAAAAGGATGGGGCCCTCCTGCAGAATGTGAAGAGGGGCCCCTTTGTCTCCCACATCTATTAGTTATTCATTGGTCTAAATAGGGAGTGTCGAAGATTTGAGAGGCACACATGAAAGGGTTGGTGATGCAGCAGAGTGCACCCATCTGAAACCCCAGTTACAGTGCGGACGGATATGCGATAGCTTATGGACCAATCTTTTATTTACCAATAGGTTGCAACAAGATGGACCATCATTTGAGCTGACACCACCCTGTAGTTTTCATAAGGGGAACCGCTCTACTTTTTAATATAGGGTTCTTTATTTATTTACTTATTTGCTTTTCACTTTTCACAATTACCTTTTTGGTCCTCATGAAGTGCCGGTGATCGTTTTGACCACTGAAAGGCGCAAAACATGTCGACTTGAGCCTTACGGGGGTACATCATTACCTAGCCAGTAACACGCAACCTAGGGTTTTTTGAGTCTGTCAGGGGAACCAACATATTAAATAGCCTTTAGGGTATCCCCTAGCCAGTTTTAGTCAGTCACTCACTCACCCTCCCTTTCACTGGAATGTCTCACACCCTCACTCATCATACAACATAATTAAAAGATCTCCGCCAAAGTGGCCCTTTCGTAGGGCATTGCAGCGCCGGCCTGATGAGGAGCAGTACCCATTGATGAAGCATGACATCCCTCGGGATGTGTGAGGGCAACAAGAGACAATATCTGTGATTATCTCTATCTGTGAGGTCAGAACCTAGACCACTTTGTTCTCCCCTATTCTTTTTCTTTGTGGACAGTAATGGTGTACTTATAGGAACAGTAACCCAATTTTTTGTTCTATAGAAGATTTGAGGGGCCCATGAAGCATTGTGCTCCCCCCCCGCACTGCAGAGGCTGCTGGGTGACAGCTGTACAAACCCTGGCTGGTTCCACTTACCACTAAGCTAGTGTTCAAGAAGTGGCTTGGAGGTGGAGGAATTAAAAGAAACAAGGTACAATGAAAAGTAGCCCACTGAAATCAACTGAGATCAAAAACAAATCTGAGGGCGAGGAGGGGTTCCAAAGTGGGTGATCATGTGGAAGTCAATGGAAGGCTTCATGCTTTTTTAGAGGGTGGCCAGGGCTTCAAGTGGGCCTTCAGTTCTAAAGAGCAGGTGCTGAGACGGGTTCCTATTGGGCTTTCCATTTCTCCCCTCACCCTCAGGATGAAAAAAAAATCACTTTGCAATAGTACCATCCATCACTGCATTTGATGTAACTTCCAAGAGACTTGTATGTGTTTCATAGTCTCATCATTTCAGAACTGAAACATTTTCACTATTATAAACAAGGAACCCATAGTTGTTGCTTTTTTATCTTATGCAACTAACCACCATTGTCAAAGCCAATAGTCCTGGCTTGTTGTTGGTATTATGTTACTTGCTGTATTATATATCTGGATGTAATAACAGAAACAGCAAAATGCCAGTCAGACGGCACGCTATGCTAAGCACAGGTTTTTAGCTTAGGTGCTTTTAAACCATGCCCTAATAACATAGGCCACGCTCCTTTGAGAGACCTCCCCCAGATTTTTCATCCCTCTTAAAGCCCTGAGGGTGACAATGATAATACAGGGAGTGACACCCTCCAAAGTGTGAGAGGGAACTACGCCACTGTGTTTGTTTTCTCACTTCCTCTTCACTACTAATAGTTTTGTTTGAAAATTGCTGAGTTCCTGAGTTGAGTGAAGTGTATTATAATGCCACAGGCTTCAACCAATCCTTGGCTCCTAGTGTAGCAGAGCTTCCGGTAAGGTCACCTCCAGTGATGTCATATGTTTGAAAGGTCATATATTGTGGCTCACCGACCCCTACTGTTGTAAGCAAACCTCAGCCAGGCCTACTTAGTGCAAGGGTTCGCCCTTCTCTGCACAGACTCCTCAGACTTTAGGAAGAAGTTGGCAATGACACTAGAAAATACAAAAGCAAAGTGTATTAAACCTTTAAAGGTGGTACTACAGTCCACACAACACCCTTCAGTATTGTATCGAGTAGTACAATGAACTGAAGCACATGGCCCCTTTTATACACAATGAGGGGGCTCAAGAAAAGGCGGTACAAAAGACAAGAGCACATTCATGACCATCAAAGGACATTTTGGAAGGCACAATCGATAGATGGGCGGAGTTAACAGTCTCCGATCACATTCCTGTCTGGACCCAATTAAGTAACGGTTACTGATCCTACTGCGCATGTCTGGACATGTTGGAAGTGGAGACTACTAAAAATAGCCTGTTGCCGGGCAGACTCCAGGCGCGATGAACAAGAAGGTAGGACCAAGCACATGACGAGCACATGGCAATGTATGGCACACAAAATGGCTGCTACAAATTCAAGATGGAATCGGCACATTTGTTACTATAATAGTTAAACAAAGCATGTCTTCCGCTAATGCTTAACCTAATCGCCATTGATTTACAACACTACAACACCGTAAAAGTCTGGAAGTTGGCTCCTCTTTCGCTGTATGGAACAGGCCAGATCTGGTTGAATGTAAATTGGTACAATGTAGGCGTGCTTAGCTAAAACAATTGTGCCTTTGTGCACTGCGTGTGAATAAAGCTTATGGGGAAATATATCTGCTCTGAGTCCTGAGGACGGCAAGTGCTTCAAAGCAAAAAAAAGCAAATACACATGTTCAGATTAGGCATATCACAGCCACAGCCTTCCAGCCATCGCAGCTTGCAGCGTTTTTAGGGAAGGCATCTGAGGACAGGGCCTGGCGGACGCATGGAGCTAAAGTACATGAATAGTTCTAGAACTATCATATTTTTGCTTTCTCTGAGTTCTATTAGTTATTTTGTTAGAGCAGTGTACTGCATTTAGCAAGGAAAAACAAACATGGGTAACCAGTCACCATCTCCATTTGAATTTTACTATTTCGAGAAACCTCCGCCACCGGAGTATTAGAGCATAAAAGCGACCAGTAAACGCCTACAGATACTATGGTCGGTGCAGCAATGATTCACGCTTTTCATTCCTATCATGCAGCATAAAAGTATCCAGTTTCAACACATACACCAAGCAATAACTTTTTTTTCTAACATTTTTGCGAGTTTCAATACTCAATGACATACATGTTTTATTCCGGTAACCCAAACTATAATGTGCCCACGTTTTTAGTCCAAAAAAGGTGTGTGGACTTTAACTGAAGATCCAACAGTTATCGGTTTCCTTAAAAAATGACATGTACATCGCATACATGTCAGTGAACTATACTCGCATTACTTTACATTGTAGATGACGCTTTATGCAGTCAAGATAGGACATATGTAATGTTTTGTAGAGAAGTGTGTATTTTTTAGATGCAGTGAAACAACATATAGCATTTCCATCCTGAATTATTTGCTCCAGAAACAAAATATACATTTTATTCCACACAAACTATAAGTTGGACTAAAAAAACAAATTTAAACCTCACACCACTCTATTTGACATGTTGGTATGTTTGAAGTACCAGCGTTTATTGCGCACTATAAGACTGCTTTCCTACTCCCTCACTGAGCAGGAAATAAGAGAAGTAGACCCCACTCGAACAAATAAGCATCTACGGTGTAAGGAAACAGTAGTTAGCCGATGATCCCGAGCGAAAAACGGAAGTGATGTATCAGGAGCACCAATCAATGAGGAGCCAACAAAGAAAACTGACACAGGAGTGAAGCTATGATAAGCAGCTGGCAGGATTACACACCCTTAGTGAATACAACAGGTCTTGCAGTGAGCGAATGCGCGGTAACGCTCAACCTACAAATTACAAAATAATGAAGTAATACTATTACAAAATGCGCTGCAATATTATGCATAATTTTCCTTTTCTTGCCTCATAATATACTCAACCCTCTCACATAATTTGGCACTCTCCTACTGCATTATTCCTGTAGCCCTGCTAATGGGTAACTTATATGTATTAAAAAGCAAGGGTGAAACCAGGCAAAATGTTTGTTTTGCCAGGTCGAATGGCAATTTAAAACTGCACTACAGGCTGCAATAGCAAACCTGAGACATGTTTTTAAAATGCTACATAAGTGGGTTACACAAGGAGTGCTACAGGCATACTAGCAGCATTTAATTTACAGGCCTTGGGTACATGTAGTATGATTTACTAAGGTCGTACAAGTAAATTAAATGTGCCAATTAGATGTAGGCCTACTTTATCATGTTTGAAGAAGAGAGCACATACACTTTAGCACTGTTCAGTAGTGGTAAAGTGCACAGAGTCCTAAAGACAACAACAATAAATTCAGCAAACAGGATGGGTGAAGGCAATTTTTTGAGGGGAATACCACTCAAAGGATGTTACATCTAACAGAACCCACAGGAACAAAGATTGATCGAAGAAACATAAAAGTAAGTTTGTTTCAACCGCAAGTCCAGCATGTGCAAAAAGGTGAACGTGCCATACTAAGAATTCATTTACAAACTCTGAAGCTAAAAAATATTATAGTTCCAAACAAGAGCCTAGGCCAAGCAAGGGCATAAGGTAAGGCCCTATTAAAACAAAGTTTAATCTACAAACTGCAGAAGCTAAAAGTAAGCTGCTTTCAACCTCAAGCCAAATTCAGTAGAGGCATGTGTGAGATTCCATAAAAGGATTTATCCACAAACTGCAGAAGTTAAATAACCCAATTTCATAATCAAGTCCAAGCCCAACAGGGGTATAAGAGGGAATCAGTTTGAATAAAGATTAATCTAAAAATTGCAAGAACTAAATGTAAGCAAGTTTCAACCTCAAGCCCAAGCCAGCTGGGGTATAAGCAACAACTTGCTACACCGGGGATTAATCCACAAATTTAGGAAGCTAAAAATAAGCTAGTTACAACCACAGGTCTAAGCCCAGCAAAGGCATAACACGGAACTGCTAGATCATAGATTAATCTACCAATTGCAGAAGCTAAAGGTAAACTAGATCCAACATAATTCTCAAGCCTAATAGGAGTAAAATAGAGAATCTGCTAGACCAATGATTAATGAACCATCTGTGCCAAAAATACACTAAGTTGAGTCAAGAGTGCAAGACAGGGACTCAAACCAAGGACCATGGATCCTAAAATCTAGGCAAGATATCCTCCTAGCTAGAGGAAAGCTAGTTCAAATCATTAAACCCAAACCCAGTAGGAGCAAAGAGGAAATCTGCTAGACTCAGGATTGATCCATGACTAGAGCAGCCTCAAGTTCCAAACTAGGGATGCATGAAATTTGGGCAATTTGATTTTGCATAATTGCATGAAATTACTGCAAAATAAGATGTGTAATTATGTAAAATGTAAATCTGTCATTTTGTGCTATATTTTAGCGCAAAATGCGTCCGCTTCAGTTTTTGACACTAGGCCGCATTTAAACAAAAGCACCATGAAAACAGCTGCTCATGTATTGTTCCTGTCAGTTTAGGGTAGATTTTTACAGTGAATTGCACATTCATGGTAGTTTTTTACAATGAATACAGTGTAATTATGCAAAGTGCCAGAATGACAAAATTGTTTGAATTTAATGTAACAAGCATAACAGGAAATCCCACAAATTACGCCAGCAAATTTAAATTGCAGCCAGACCTATTCTAAACCCAGCACAGAAGAGAGAACAAAGTAGATCAAAACCGTCATCCAAAATTCTGGCCTTAATCCCTAAGCCTAAAGTGGTTATAGCTAAACTAATAACATGGTACAAAAACTTCAAGAACAAGTCCTGAAGGGGCCCTAGAAAGGCACCAAATTGACCACAGATTAAACCATAAAATCCAGTATGACCTGGAATATTCTAGAAATATTATTAGTTATGCATTATACCTCAAACATACAAACTTAGCAGAAAGTACCAAGAAGTTAAATCGTCCAAATGCTATCATCTCAATCCACAAACACACTACGAATCATATTAGGGAGTATAATTACTAAAGGGTAATATACACACTCCAAATAGAGAAATATCATAGACTAGCAATCCACACTTCACCTCAATTGCCATGCTGGAACCCTTAATTGATTGAGTTTCCACCTCACCCATAAACTCCAAATCATGTAGAGAGTTTATAGGGCACTCCGCGTTCAGACCATACAACATGGACACATAGCTAATGGCTTCCGAAGCCAATCAAACTAACCCCTAGTTCAAAGCTCAGTAGCCAGAGATCACTCAAAAGGATGTCTAAAAACCGAGGAAACCATGAACTGATGTTTATACTGTTCTTATTACAAATGGTTCGCTCCACAATTGACACCCCTTCTGGCAATCCTATTCAACAGCTTTTTGCTCGTGCAGAGCCCATCACAATTGATGTTTGAGGGATAGACCAATCTCTTTGCTGAACAGTGACATTAAGATCATTGCAAAGATCAAGGCAAACTGCCTGAAGACAATGCAGCCTCGCCGGATTCACGCAGACCAGGTAGGTATTATAACAGCTTTCACTACCTCTGACAATAATAAACGGGAGCTCCACCTGGTCAACATTGCTAGGCATTGATGCAAGGAGGTGGTCTTCCTCTCATTCGACCCTCAAACAGCATTTGACAGAAAAGACAAGGCCATGCTGCGGGCAACACTAGGTAAGGCAGGCCTTGTCACTAGATTTTGTGCCTAAAAAGATGCCTTCTCCATTTTACCATGGGCTAGGGTCATAGTGACCGCAGTGGGTACACCAAGAGTAGAGATCAAGAGAGGAACATGACAGGGATGTCCATTTCCACCCTTGAACTTCACCCTCTACCCTGAACCCTTACTGCAAAAGATTAAGCAACCTGGGAATACCAGGGAGTCCCATTTAGTGTAACTATATAAAAAATTTGAGCCAATGACTTTCTGATCTTCTTCATGGAAATCAGACAATATTTGGAATACCTTACTGCTGGACGAAGTTCATGAAGTAGCAGACCTCAAAATAAACTTAGGCAAGGCCATGGACTTAATATTAGCAGGAGACCAATCACTAGCTAACTCGCTCCAGAGGGAAACTCCTTTCCAGTGGAACCTCACGGGGCTTAACAATCTGGAAATCTTTATAACATCTGACATCCAGGAGTGCCCCCAAAATAATCCATGCTTCTTGCTAAGACTATTCAGTCCCTAGCTTCATCTTGGCGCATTCACTCGATCTCATGGCAAGGCATTATTGCCTTGTTTACGAAGACTATACACCCAAAAATTCTTTATATCAAAACCTCTCACTCACACTGATGAAACATGACATGGCCTATATCTGCAGGGCACACCCGCAGCAAGGGAGATTGAGGATCCTGAATCCTGAATAAGTAGCTACTATGATGCAGCACATCTGCACTACATAAACTAAATAAACAAATGGCTCAGAGAAACACCAGAAAAGATTTGGTCTACACTGGATCAAAGCTTTACAACCCAGCCCTTATCAGATGTTTTATGGCTCCCAAAAAAACAATGTTGTCGGAATTGTTATCTCTCACCCATACTCAGAGTCACCCTAAGCACTTAGGACCATCTGACCAGACACAGAAGCTATAGCATACATCACATCACTTGTCCATGACTCTAGTACTGGGAAACTCAGATTTTATACTGGTACTAGATAGACACAGCATTCGGACCTGGATAAAGAAAGACCACTACCGCCTTGAAGACTTTATCATAAGGGTGTTATCAGAACTTTTGAGGATATTAAATCCATTTACCATATCTCAGAAAATTAGTGCTACCACTGTCTCCAACTTCGCCCCTGGGTGACCCAAAGGGAATCAGCTACTCAATCCCTCACTATTTTTGAGAAGTTTCTTCAAAGACTCAAAACATCACAACATCTGGTATCACATGTATACACTCTCACCAATGAAAGACCCCCAAACCACAATCAGAAATATTCATATCCAATTAGTTGGGAAAACTCTTATGGACCCGTATATATCAGAAGCAATGGGAATTGTTTTTTACAGCCAACACAAAATTTGCAAACCATCCGAGGGACTGAAAGACCCTATATAAGTTAGTATATAGGTAGTACTACACTCTGGCCAGATTACACATCATTAACTCTACAAACTCTGGGTTTTGCTGGAGAAAGTGTGGGGACAAGAACATTATCTTAAATTTGATTTGATCCCAGCACACTATTGTCAAGTTACTACGTCGTACCTTAACTTAACTTGCTTTCGGTGACGTAGTTGGATTTCGCAGCGACGAAGGGGCCTAACTTCCCAAATAACTAACTTAAAACTTGTGATTTAACTCACTACAAGGTATAAATTAGAAATTAGGGCAGAGGGCCGGGTACTGGACGTGGTAGGATTCTTGCTGTTGACCTTAGAATCAACAAGTGAAGGTCTATCAGACTTATAAGATTTTCTTTATTCTGCAACTATCAGTTTTCAAGTAATTTAAATTTAGTTTTTTTTACGAAAATCTGTCTTTTGCTTACCTGCGATCAGTGGTAGTCTGGCCCACGTCCAGTATTTCTTGTGTTGATTGGTGATTAAATGAGTTGTCAGGCTATTCTCTTGGTTGTGTGTCTTTATATGTGCTTTTAAATGGGGCTGAAAAGTAAAACAAGTAATTACTCACTTATTTCTTACACTTTGTATTCATTCATTATCACCAGTTAGCCTATTGACTTACTTATTATTGATAAAATTTGTCTTGCACCTTTGTGGTCTTGTCTAACTGTTCAAAAGAGAAATGGACAAGAGAACATTCCACAAAATTCAAAATATACTGTACACTGTGAATATCCCTGAAACTCTTCTTTGAGTTTACGTTTAAACATTCCTGGTAAATAAACATTATTTTTAAACCAGGCTTTCTTTTTAAACAAAGCCTTTCCAAAGTCTTTCTGTCAATCTCTAAGATTGTCCTGCGAGCCACTAAGAAGTTCTTCTTTTTAAAATTGTTCAAATCTTTTCACCTTTCTTGCGAAGGGCACCAGAATATTTCAAAGTTACTTATCTCCTTCTTTCTGTTTCATATTTCAGGTTTTGTTGTTGTGGGAACAGAGGAATCTGAAGGCCGGAATCCGGAGTCACGAAAGTCAGCTCTCAAGTTTACCAGGTAAGTTCGGGAGGATTCCAGAGCTGTTCCTGACCGGAAACGAGCAGAAGGCAAATCGCCTTCTAGAACAATGGGTGCGGCTTTTATATCCAGCCGCACCCAAGCACTTACACGTACTGTAACGTCCTATGGGCTGTGCGCTAAGGATTCTTGAACCGCACAGCCTCACAGAATAATAGCTAGTCTTCCTATCCTATAGTGCTAGCGAAAGGCGGCGAAAATAAGCTTGTCTCTGTTCTTGATTTCTCCTGAGCATGGACATGTCACCAAGATGCCAAAAGTTACCAAGCACTCACGAGTTTCATTTAAAAATAAAACAATACTGGCCAAAGCATCAAATAAAGCAAGTCATTTAATAAACATACAAAACAAGAGATTTTATAAAGCAGTCTTTACGCATTTGACATCAGGGTTGGAAGAGAGAAGGAAACAGTACAATGGCATACCCACATAGAATATTTACCTAGAATGATATGAAGACCAACCCTGGCCACGGATCAGTCAAAGGATAGAAACCAAAGTCCAAGCGCCAGCGAGACAACAGGTGCCGACCAGAAATCAGGACAGGTGCAGCCAAATTTGGATCAGGACAAGACTACCACAGGCTAAGTCCGGCACCCACAGTTAAAGTTGCTATGCCAGCGCTACAACTCTCTCTGCAGCTAACAGCCTAACCCCGATTGGGTTATCGAATCTTCCGTCAGAGTGCTCTGCCAGCACCCTTGTTCCCGAACCCCGATTGTGTTATCGAATCTTCTGACAGAGTGCTCTGCCAGCACCTCTGCTCTTAATCGCCTATTGAGTGTATTCGGACAAGTCGGACAAATTAGCTAACTAAGCCTACCCTAGTTATACTATTTTCCAGGTCATTGTACCACCCCCCAATGTTGCAAGTGTAAGGATCCCCAATTTTGATTGGACAAGAGACGGGGAGAGATCATCACACCATACTAAAATGAAACTTTTACTTTTGAATACTCTATTAACGTTCCCACCCATCAAATAAAATGTTCCCATGCATCTTTATTCCACCCCACAATGGATGTTCTTATAGAAATACAATGTTAACAATATTTTCTTCTACTTGGGGTCAGCAGAGCCTGGACCACCGTTCTATGGTGGTTCAGGGGGAGATATGGGATGATTTTCCGCAACAGCCGGAGGCTATAATAGCACAAGCTCATGATATTGCTCACGTTGTTCTTCATAGACAGGTTCTGATCTAACTGTATCCCGAGGCTTTTTACTGAGTCCGAAGGGACGGGAGCCATGCCCAGCTCAGCCGGCCACCAGTTGTCCAGCTTGAGATCCTGTCTTTTTCCCAGGAACATTAGCTCAGTTTTTCCTGGGTTTAGTTGGAGGCAGGAGTTTGCCATCCAATTTGCAATTGCCAGCATTCATTGCGAAAAACGCACTTTTTCCTCCGCCAGGTTGCACCCCATGGGGAAAATCAATTGAGTGTAGTCGGCATATGAGATGACCTAAAACCCATAGTGCCGTACAATCCTGGCTAGTGGAGCCATATAAACATTGAAGAGGGTAGTGCTTAGACATGAGCCCTGTGGGCCCCCCTCTCCAATGGAACCTTAGTTGACCTGAAAGGGCCCATCAAGACCTGTTGTTTCCTATTGGCCAGAAAGTTGACCAGCCATTTCAGAGCAAGATCCCTGACCCCACAGTCCCGTAACCTCTCCGCAAGCAGTCGATGTGGAACAGTGTCGAATGCTGCAGAGAGGTCTAGAAGAACAAGCATTACCGATCCCCCTCCATCGAGAGTCCTCCTGATGGAGTCAGTGACTGCCAAAATGGCAGTCTCTGTGCTAAATCCCCACCGGAACCCGGACTGCAATATGTCTCTAGATAACGCCTCAATTGGGTGTTAATATGAGATTCCAGTATCTTTGCTAGCAGAGGGAGCAATGATATTGGTCTGTAATTGTTCAGAACCGTGGGATCTGCAGAAGGTTTCTTGAGAATGGCGCGAACGTGGGCTTCCTTCCATACCGCGGGGTTGCGGCCACTAGCAATTGAAGAGTTGAAAATCTCCTGAATGGCGGACGCACAACTCGTTGCAATTCGAGCCATAATGTAAGGCGGGCATATATCCCCAGGGGACCCCGATTTGGATGATTGAAGATAATGAATTACATCTTCCCTAGAAATGGGGTCGAACTGATTAAGACAATTCCCTGGTGTCACCCTAGTGGCGTCAGGTTCATCTGCGTAAGAGTTATTTTTGGGGACGTTCTCATATATTAGGGAAATATTATCCTGAAAGTAGGCGGCTAGTGCTTCACAGAGCTCCTGCGATTACACCGGTATTTGTTTACAGGCCTGAGGGGAAGCAAAACCCTTCACAATGTCGAACAATGTCTTTGAGGAATTGCCTGCCTGTTCTATTTGCACCTGGATGTAAACACATCTGGCCGTTTTGATATTGTGATGGTAGTCTGCTAAGGACTTTTTATAGATCCTTTTGTCCCCCTCCTTTTAAGATCAACTCAAACGTCTCTCTAATGTTTTACAGGAGGATTTTCAATTTTTAAAGCCCCTGAGTACCAGGGGGCTGAGTCCCGACGGAGTCCTGGCTTCGTGTTGTTTTCCGGGATAACCAGGTCCAAGGTCTGAGTCAGCGCCAGATTGAAATTGGCCAACAGCACCTCAGTGCTTATATTAATAAGACAAACATGTTAGTTAGTACATTAACGTTATGTCGAGAGAAATGAATACAAGCAAGTTGCATTACGTGCAAATCCTTGCTCCATCAATCCCCTCTTTGATGATATTTTATATCATCACCAATTAATGAAACAGGTGCCAACTTTTCACAACTCTCCCAACTCAATCTCTTCAAACTTTCTATTTTATTTCTTTTCCTTGTTGCGTGAAAGTTTTTCAATTTCTTGTATATGTTTCCATTCAGTTCTTCTAACTCAAGTTCATCAATATTTCTCTTTTTCCCTCTCTTATTTACTGTGTATGTCTTTTTGTGCTTCTGACATTTGCAACAAATTATTATCCCTAATATCAGTAGGTCTACTCCCACCATTGGCATCAGTATTCTACCTACAAAACTTTTTCCTACATTAGAAAGCCATATACCTTTAGAGGAGAGATCATCTGTAAGTCTCTTCCATGCACTATGAACCTCCAGTGGTTTAAGCTCTTTTTCCAAATCAGTAATATTTCTTACGTACCTCTTAACTTTTGTCAGAAATGTAAGTGCAACAATGTTGTGCTTTCAACATTCTACAGACTCCACCCTCTTTTGCTAATAATGTATCAAGAGAAAGTCGATTTTGTAAAACCATTGATCTGATCGCAACCAATTCGGTATTGATCATTAAGAACCCTCTAACAGAATCAGTCGATAAACGATCCACTACTGTTGACAATTTGCAAATTCTTTGCGTATTCAGAGCCACTCCCACTGTAGGTATCAATGCACTAAATATATCACCTACTATTTCTCCAAAACTAGCTCTTTTGCTATGTATTAATCCATTAGTTTCTTCATTGTTTCCAGTGATTTTGTTTACATGATATATCTTTGGGAATACTATTCCAAAATAACAGCTTCCATACCAATGATCTGGCACTTTGTAATAAGCCTTGTTTCCGCATATAAAATAAATTCCAGGAAACAGGTTCAGTTCCAACTTTAAAACCCCAACCCCCAATTACCTTATGATTGTGTTCACAATTCTCTCTCCTTTTCTCAACCATATTCAAAAATATTTTCTCTTTTTCACGTAATAAGCATGTTAAATTATTCTTGTGTGCTTCAGCTATATCTATTGTACCTATAGTTAGAAAGTATTCACCCATATAATATGTTACATCACTCTTAGTATGTACAGGATTCGGGTTACTATGTATAGGAAGTTCAGAAAATATCACATCTGAAATAGAATAATAATACTGCAAAGGCTCTTTCTTATAGAATAAACTAGATAAAATACTACATGAAATACCATATGTTAGCGGTAAATGCTGGTAAGTCACACCTTCGGCTACCGAAGTAGGTAACTTCATACAACCTTAGCAATCTTCTATTTCCATAGCTTCTATATAGTGTACTAACAGGTTTGCAAATACATTTAAGTGAGTTCTGTTTTTAATTCCAGAATAATGTAGTCCCTCCTCATCTGATGCTTCTAAATCTACCTTCTGTTGTTTAATTTATGTGCTTTCTTCTAGTTGTATCTATTGTTTGTAGCTCATTAGTATTATTCTTCACGTCTCTACTCATTATGTAAGGAATAGCTATTGTCAGTCCTAACCATACTATAAGTACTATCACTATACTACATGTGCATATTCTACAGCATGTTTTTAAACAGTTTCTTTTCGGTCTTCCATTAAAAGTATGGTCAGCCATTTCTGACCAAGGAAACTGAACCCCTCTTTGTAGCTTTTACACAGTCTTTTAACCTGTGAAATTCGTCAAGTGGGTCTCACTTCTCCGTCAGTCTCATCAGCAATTAATTTATCATCACTTTCGTCACTTATTTCTAAGTTCTCGAAATCTTCAAGGATGATGTAAGTCCATTCAGGGCCTTTGAATTTATTATTCAGTCTTTTCAGTTGTGGACTTTTCCTTCTTTATTGTACTGTAGATTGTTCAGCTTGACTTGTTATTTTATTTACTTGTTCGGGTTCTTCATTTATTGACTTTAGAGGAAATCTCAGTCTTTTGACAAACCTAGGCCACCTGTCTCCTTTTCTGAGCCTTTTAGCAGGCACTGTGCTCTGGACTTCTTCCAGTGCTCTCTTATTTTCATTCAGTTGTGGCACATCTATTTCAATGTTATCCTCTGTATCCCTCTCTGTCTGACTTGGTCCAGGTCTTATTTCAGTTTCTTCTGCCTGGTCACTAATCTGTCCTTGTTCAGGTATTTGTTAAATTTAACTTTGATTCGATTCACCTTCTTATTCCTGAACACATTTTTCTACTCCTATCTGGCCCTGCTCAAGCTCTTCGAACCCTTGATTTTCTTCTGCCTGAGCTTCCGCCCTAATATCTATCTGTCCCTCTTCTGACTCTGGAGTTCTTGGTGAAGTGTCAGATGTCTGGGTATCTTTATCTTTCCCTATCGGGTCCTCCTCAGAATTACTGTTAGCTTGGATTTCTGTAATTTGAGTACGTTCTTCTAGACCTTTCTCATTCTCACTATCTCTCTGACTGTGTAGATAAGTTTGACTTCTGGTTCTCACGTATTCTGCAGGTATCTCAACTACTGGAATCCAATCATCTTGACTGGTGCTCGGTTGTTCCTCTTCAGCTACTTCAGGATCGATATCTTTAGACCCCTCAGCTGCACAACCTTCAGCTCCATTTTCATCAGGTTCAGTTACTCTTTTTGTGTGACTAGCATGGATCCAATGTGGAACTCCTTCGAACTTTACAGCCCTGGTGGTAACCAAAATTACTTGACGTGATTTTCCCCACCTTGGTGCAAGGCAAGATTATTGAGTGTGTTTCTTTAACACTGCCCAATCACCTGGGTTCAGGTCATATGCTGGAGTTGCTGGTCTGGAGGCAGCATCTTCCCCATCCTGGTGAGAGATAGAACGCACTTGGTCAGCCAGTTCTTTGCAGTACTCCAGTACTAAATCATCAGATATATTTATCAGATTGTGTCCTGGCACCCATGCTTGCCTCATTGCTCTTCCCATTAGTATTTCATGAGGACTCAAGCGTGTTCCGGTCTGGAATACTTCTGAGTCCCATCAGAACAAGAGGTATATCATCTGGCCACTCTAATTGGGTAGATTCATAAATCTTTCAACAATCTTGACTTGATTGTGCCATTCAGTTGTTCTACCACTTCAGAAGCCTCAGGGCGGTATGCACAGTGCAGCTTTTGCTTAACGTTGAATGCTTCACAGATTAGGCCAATTATTTCATTATTAAAATGACAGCCTCTGTCTGATTCAATAATTCCTGGAAAAACGAACCTAGGTATGATTACCTGAGTAGGAGTTTGGCTACAGTGATGCTCTCATTCCTACCTGTGGGGTAAACTTCTTCCCATTTGAGAATAAACAAACAATGACAAGAATATATTTTAGTCCACGACAAGGGGGTAACTGAATGAAATCAATCTGTAGTCTTATAAATGGGCCTTCTGCCTTTCCAATCTATCCTGCCAACACTACAGTTTACTTGCCAGGATTCATTTGCCAGCAAACTAGACACCTCTGGCAAAGACTCTCTGCTACATTCCTGTACCTCGCATTGGACCAACTCTGTCTGAACAACCTGATCATGGCATCCCGCCCTATATGGGAATCTCCGTGAAACATCCTAGCCATAGGAGCAAGTATACAGTCTGGTAACACAGGCCTACCATCAAGGTAAACAATGACACCATCTTCAAACCTTCTCTGACAACCTACTTTCTCCACTCTTCCCTTTCTTTCGGTCCTGCTTCAATTTGCTAATCTCTCACTTCTTCCCACTTTCTCACACCTTCAAGCAACATAAGTTGGCAGCTGTGTCCGCCTACTTCAATTTTCTTGTTTACAGCCATTTTAAATTTGGCACAATGCTGAGCCAATTGGTCAGCATATCTGTTACCAGCTGTCACTTTATCATTTCCGGATTGGTGAGCAGCACACTTGACCACAGCCACTTTTTTTGGCAATTGAATTGCTTCCAGCAAATCTTTTACATGATGACCATTATTAATAGGAGCACCTGAAGAAGTCAGAAACTCCCTTTGCATCCATAATTGACCAAAGTCATGCACGACCCCGTAACCATACTGGCTATCAGTGTAAATGGTTACTTTCCAATTTTTCCCAAATTTGCAGGCTTTTGTTAATGCAACCAATTCAGCTAATGGTACAGACTTGACTCCAGGGAAATAGGATGCTTCAACTGGACCCCCAATTTGCATACTGCATAGGCAGCACTCAAACCTCCTTCCTCGTGTCTCACATATGAGCCATCTACAAATAGCTCATATTCAGAATTTATTAATGGCTCTTCTTTATGTCTGGACGTGGTTTTGTACTGTATTCAGTCAGGTCGATACAATCATGTTCGACTTCTCACTTCACTTTTGCAAAATGTGAATCAGGTAGCAGTGTTGCTGGCTTCAGAAAATTACACCTGGCAATGGTTACATTTCCTGCACCTACAATGATTCGCTCATACTTAGTCAGCTGACTAGGAGTTAGGTACTGAGTCTTGGTCCTTGTTAGCAAAATCACAACTGTGTGTGGAACATACACTGTCACTGGATGTCCCATAATAATGGACTCACTTTGCTCGAGGCTCATGCAGGTTGCAGCTACTGCTTTCAGGCATCCTGGCAATGCAGATGCTACTGGGTCCAATGTCGAAGAAAAATATGCCACATGATGTCTCATTAGACCGTGAGTTTGGGTGAGAACTGAAAGTGCACAATTATCTTGTGTATCACAGAATAGTGCAAAATCTTTTGAATAGTCCGGCATCCCTAATGCTGGAGCTGTACACAGACATTCTCATAATTTAAGGAAAGCAGTCATGCTTTCATCATCCCATTCCACCAGGTCTTTTGCTCTTTTCTTTGTCATTTGTATCAATGGTTTTGCTAGGACTGCAAATCCCACAATCCATTGCCTGTAGTAACCTACAACTCCAAGAAACATTCTGATCTCCTTCTGAGTTTGAGGTAGATTCATGTTTTTCATTAACCTGATTCTTTCTGAGGTAACCCTTCTAACACCTCTTTCTATCTGGTGCCCCAGATATTTCACTGATGTGGTGCAAAATTGCAACTTTCAGGTGACACTTTATGTCCTCCTTCAACTAAATGATTCAGTAAAGCAATGGTATCAACAACACAGTAATTTCGAGTTTTAGACGCCACCAAGAGGTCGTCTATATACTGAACCAGGACTGACTGTCCGGGCGGTACCAGTGATTCAAGGCACTTTTTCAATATCTGATTAAATATCGATAGACTCTCTGCATACCCCTGAGGAACGCTGTTCCAAACGTACACATGACTGTCGAATTCAAAAGAAAAAAGAAATTTGCTATCTGGGTGTAATGGAATTGCGAAAAATGTGTGACATAAATCTATTACGGTGAACCATCCAGCTTCCCACAGTATCTGATACAGAATCACTGCTGGATTTGGCACAACTGACAGCATGGGACAACAATCTTTTTGATTTTTTGGAGGTCATGTACAACCCTGTACTTTCTGCTCGGTTTCTTTATGCCAATTATGGACTGCTCATTATTTCTTGTAAAATGCCTGTTTCAACCAAGCGCTTTATTTCAGCTGCAACACCTACTTTTAATTCTGGACTCATTTTGTACTGGTAAATATTTGGGTAAACTGCACCTTCTTTTACTGTCACTTTTATTTGATCGACATTTGCCATTAATCCTACATATTTTCCAATAAAATCCCACACATTAGGATTTACAGTATGCTGTAATTCTTCTAGTAAGTCTTCTACAGTTAACTTTTTATTCTCTGTTTCTTATTTTGCTAACATTAATTTATAGATTCCGTCTTCATCTGGGGTCTGAATTTCAACACCACTTGGGGTACAAAAGATGGTGCAATTCATTTTGCACAAGTCTCTGCCTAACAGGTTTACTGGGCTAGAATCGCAAATGACAAATTTGTGCATTTTTTTTAAATTACCTATTCTAACTTCCATTGGTTCTGTAACAGGGGTACTAATTTGTTCATTAGAAAGGCCCACTACTTGGATTGCTTCTCCCGAGAGGGGTAGGTTTGAAACGTCTGCTGTTCTTACAGTAGAATGGGTAGCACCAGTGTCCAATAGAAAGGTGACATAATTTCCTTCAACCTTTCCTTTAATGTATGGACCCGACTGATCTACCGGTAAGGAGGCGCCAAGTACGCACTCCTTGTTGTTATGTTATGTTATGTTATGTTAGTTTTGGCTTTTATAGCGCACGGCTACTCCAGAGAGTGTCCCGGCGCTTTTATTGAAAACCAGTCGTAGAGTAACACAACACAGAACAAGCAAAAATGGAACAGCAAAAATCAGAGAAAGAAAGAATTACTGGGCGAAAAGCCAAGTTTTGAGGCCCTTCCTAAAAGTCAGCAGATTAGAGGTACTGCGTAGTGCCAAAGGCAACGTATTCCAAATCTGTGGTGCCAGCAACCTGAAGGAGCGACCCCCAATGCGGGCCCTCTTTATTCGGGGAACCACCGCAAAGAACAGTGATTCAGATCTCAAAGATTGGGTCGGCTGGTAGAAGGCAATCCTCCTTTGGAGATATTTAGCTCCCGGGGCATGGAGAGCCTTATGGGCCTGGGTCAAGGCCTTAAAAACTGTCCGCTTCCGGATAGGCAGCCAATGGAGCGACTGCAAGAGGCTGTAAGCTCTGGAACGTCTGTAAAGGCCAAAAATGGCCCGCTCGGCCGAGTTCTGGACGACCTGCAGACGTTGCAAAAGATATTCCGGCAGGCCAAGATACAGGACGTTGGAATAGTCCAATCTTGAGCCGATTAAGGCCTGCACCGTCGTCTTCCTATGAACTTCTGAGAGCAGAGGAAGAAACTTACGGAGCATCCTCAGGAGGCCAAAACATGTCCCCGTGAGACCAAGGATCTGAGATCTTAACGCCAGGCCATTATCCATCTTGATCCCCAGATTCTTAGCTAGCTGGGAAGAGTGCGCTGGAGGAAATTTGTTAACAGGCCACCATTCCTGCCAGTCTGGGACGTGTGGGCAGCCGAAGAAGAGTACCTCAGACTTGTCTGAGTTGCACTTGAGGCTGTTGAGCTGGAACCTCGTCCTCCCCTCTCAGGCACCGTCAGTGTGTATGCTCCTCTAAAAATGTGTCGCTCAACAGAAACTGTGATGTCACTGCGTCTCTATTACCACTTCCCTCCCAATTTGTGGTATCCACACTTTGGTGTGCTTTGCTCCTAAAATTTGGCATAGGCACAAGGGGTAACTGGTTTTGTATTACCTGCTGCTGCTGCTTCCGTGGTACCTCATTCTACATCTGTGGATTCAAATCCTTATTTTGCACAGGGTTATTTTGCACAGACTTACACTCGTTCTTCCAGTGCCCCAACTTGCCGCAACCGTGACAAGGGAATTTCATTTTGGCTTCGTGTCTATTGAATTTTCCCCTTGGCTTACCCCATTACCATCACTTTCAGTCTGGTTATTGTTCCTTTGACTTAACTGGAGTTCCTGTTGCTCTGCTAATTTTACTTGTACCCAAATTACCTTTTCCTTTAATTCTTTTCGTTTATTGTCAAGTTCATCTTCACAATATTTAGCATAATTAAGAATTTCCTCAATCGGTTTGGCCTGCCAACAAATGTTATGGTCTTTAAAATTTCTGGCCTTAATCCTGACACAAACAGATAGATACAATGCGTCATGTCTTTCATGTCAATATTGTCCAAACCACTGTACTGTTTGAATACTTGTAACAGACGTTCATAATATGCATGCACAGATTCATCTTTATTCTGGGTAGTTCCGTCTATTCTAGTCCAATCAGTTTCCTTTGCAGGTACTTTCCCTTTGAGGTACAGTATTACTTGATTATATTTCTTCATTAGATCTTCTGAGGGGGCTCCTGTCTTTGGGTCTCTAGGGTACTCATCACTTGGCCAATCAACAGCAACTTTACATTCTGTTCACAAATCTACAGGAACGACAATGGCAAACAACCCATCTAAATCTTTTAAAAGACATTTTGAAACCTTCAAAAACCTCTCGACTTGTCTGTACCATTCTACAGGTTTCTCTCAAAGTTTTGGGAAATCATTTGTGAAGGACAAAATATCCTGTTGGGACCATGGGACATGTACATAACCACCACCTAGTACTTCTCTCATGGGACACAACCTCTCCACTTTTCCTGCTTCTTTTAATACATATTCAGATGCAGTTTGTTTTGATCGAGCCTTTTCTTTTTTCTTTGCCCATCTAGTTTTCCATTTTTCTATGTCACCCCATTTTTGAAATAATGTCAGAAGCTCCCCAATGTGTACCTTTCTACCTGACACATTCATATTTGTCAAATCTTTGTCAGAAAACTCAGCTCGATATGGTTTCTGTACCACTTTAGATTTGCCAATGTCAATTCCCATATTAGCTGCCATATCCATTAATTTTTCATGAAACACTCTTGTATTTCTAGTAATGCTCTTGCATATAAACAGCAATTCATCTTCGCTGAATGTGTTGAATCTGTCAAATCCCACATTCCCAGCCATCATTTCTTCTAATTCTACTCTTAATTTGAATATGTCCAATACCTTTGACTGTGACTTTGGTTTCTCTATTTCTCATGTCCATCTCTCTATTTCTTCTGGAGTTACTACTGTTGCACTTCTTGTACCTGAGGATGTCTCCATTGGTACTTCTCTAGAATTTATAGGAATGGTTTTCCTGACCGAGTCACTCACTCATTCTCTTATTGGCAAATCCATCAGGAAAATCACTGACTCACATTCACTCGCTTGATCGTCAATTATTAAGGGTTCTTTTCTAGGCTGTACTACAGGTGTAGTTAGTACGGTATTTTTAGGACTAGGTTGTTTAACTCCATACAGAGGAACAACTGGGCCAATGGTTACCGGAATTTTCAAGGCTTCAGGACTCGTATTCAATTGAGAAATTTTCTGAATTAACTCACTTCTTTGTTTATTTAATGCTTCTCTTCCCTGTCTTGTAGTACTTTTTCTAACGAAGTCTCATGTACCACTTGCGGGATCAGAGGGAGTTTCAGGAACGGAGCATTTGGATTAACTGTGCTTGGCTCCTCATTATAAGGTGGTGGATTTTTCATTAATAAATCCTCCAAATAATCATCATCCGATTCACCACTAGTCATTAAATGTTTCGTTTTCTCTATCCTTTTACTTCCAGTGGCTTCTTCTAAAGTTAAGACAGGATATAATCCTTCCACTAACATGGATTGTCTCCATTGTTTCATTTGTTTGTCTCTTGTCTCTTTTGGAAATCGGGGATAAAAACGTACTCCAATTCCTGTTACTCCTGGGTCTATCTTGCTCAAAAGCTTCAGTTTCCCATTCCTCCAATGCCTCATACTTCGTTAATCTAGGTATGGGATCTAATTCATTCATGCAAGTTCTCAAATTGTACAAAACTCTATGTGAGAAGTTGGCCTGATATATGATGTCTCAAATTCTCGGGGCACCTTGTATCAGTCCAAACAATCCCTTATGGTGGTGGTTGTAAGTCAACCTTATAGACAAGCTATCCTAGGGGTAGCATGGACTAAGCAGCCTTCAGGCTAAACTCAAGAGGGCATGTGAAGCCAGCTGTTTTACCAAATGCAATCCTGTAATATCAAATGAAAGGACACCACACAAGTTATATATTATAAAAATATATGTATTTATTCTCTGAATAATCCCCTGTACTCTTTATGAGTATAGAAGCACAAGCGTTTAAACAAAAGCACAGTAAAACATATGAAAATTGCACAATTATGGATGAGGCCAGGGCCACTCGAACCATATACTAAATAAGTGGTATAAGTATCACTAATCGAACAGTGGTAAGGCCTAGGGCCTTGGGAATCGCTGGGACTAATAAGGACTAGCAATGATGAAGTCGGGAAAAGCCCACGGGATTCGGGTGCAGCTCTAAAAGCACACGCATGCACCAATGCAAAGTCAGTGGTGCGTTATCGAGTTACAGTTTTAGGAGTCTTTCGACTCGACTAGAAGTACAAAACTTTAGACTTAGACACTAGAGGTGTGAACCACTACAGGAGCACTGGCGTTCAAGAGTTACCTTGCCCACAGGAAGCGGGTGCACAGGTGCAAAGTTGTGTCGGGTTTTGTCGTGTAGATCTATGGAGCCTGGAGATGAAGATGCTGCAGGCGGCCAGAAGAGAAGTGTCCGGTGTGATCCAAGGGTGGATCAAAGATGTAGAGTACTTGAAAGCAGAGGGGACAGAGTCTGGGTCACTCAGCAGTGACCAGGGTGGAACCAGGAAGGAACCAGGCAATGTCGGGCGCAATCAGGTGATTGTTGACAAGCTTGTCTCCGCTGCCACGTGAACTCTGGGGCACCGAGGATGTCCAGGAGTGGATCACGAGCTTTCCCACAAAGGCTCTCACTGTCGGCAGTGTCGGCTTCCGGATTGGAGTAAACAAACCTTGGCAAGCGCAACCCACGCAGGATTCGAAGATCGCTTCTTACTCTGACCAGCAAGGTCAGAGCGAGTGCTCCTTTTCAGGGGAGCGAGGGCCAGTCTGGAGCAACCAGACTAGCAGAGCAAATTCAAAGGTTCGTCGGTACTGGGGCCGCTAGCCAACGGGCAAGCAACTGGACCAACGCGTCGAGCAGAAAGATGCAAAAGGGCCCCACGTAGCACTCGGTGAGTGTGGAGGGAAGAGCTTTGGTGCAAAATCTGCTCGGGGATGAGGCTTCTCAAACTTAAATGCACACTGTCGAGGGAGCCTCGGGAGCTGCACGGTCAGCACTTTGTGGTTTTTCCAAGATGGCCAGCCCCACGCTTCAGGCCGCCTCCACGGGTCTCAGACTTGCTGGGACTGTGGATCGGGCTGTTGGAAGGCGGGAACGCTGGGTCTTGTTGATCTCTGTTGCTCGAGTTCTGGTGGGAACTGCAACAAAGCAAATGATGAGGCGCTGGATGGTGCCTGTTTGCACAGGGTGGTCACTCCTTGACCACAAGGGAGATTCTTCAGTGTTCTACGTAGAGTAGGATGTCGAAGGGTCTAGAGTTTTGTTTCATAAATTTCAGTCAGGATAATCTGATGTGCATTGGCACAGCTCCTACCTTTATTCCAAATCAAGGGGCTGGATTACCTGCTAGGTCCCTCCTATGGGTGGGACCCAGGAAGGGGGTGGTTACACCCCTTTCCCTTTGTCCAGTTTCGCACCAGAGCTGGGTC
Organism: Lissotriton vulgaris; assembly: GCF_964263255.1. Taxonomy (NCBI): domain Eukaryota; kingdom Metazoa; phylum Chordata; class Amphibia; order Caudata; family Salamandridae; genus Lissotriton; species Lissotriton vulgaris. Next base: position 782,722,721 of record NC_141696.1, on the reverse strand, counting down.
TGGAGTGCCTCAGCACCGGTTTGAACTGGACTATGCATGGGAAGCCTTGTGCTCCCCAGGCAGTGTCTAGTTTCTTCAACCCTCCCTGCTACAATCCACTATCTCCTGTCTGGGGTGGTGTGACACCTCCCTGTGACAGGATATCTATTGTCTAGGCCTCCCCTGACGGAGTTTCGGTCAGCAGCAGGAGGCCAGACTCGTGTCTGTGGCAGCAGCATCCATTTTGTGATGCTGGGGCTTTGGTTAGATTTAACCGCGTTTAAGCAAAGTAACATGTCTTCTCCCTCTCAAAGGGTGGAATGCTACCCCCGTCGCCAGGACTGGCGAGGGGGTAGTATTCCAAAGCGTATGACACCTTACACGACATGTTTTGATAAAGCCAAATCAAAGTTAGCAAGTAACCGCGAGGATTATAATGCACTTAAGAGTATATGATATGGCAATATCCCGGAACAGCTAAGGGAATTGGTCCCGACAGCTGCAGACAGGCTCAGCTCATGTTAGAGCACCATCTCACATAAAACCAAGCACTCTGCCTCCAGGATTGTTAAGAACAAAACTGGGTCTTGGCTCCTAAACAGCAAGGCTGAGCCTATTCAAACTAAAGCAACAACACAACTGCCAATACTGAGCTGACTTATTTCATTTTTAGTCAAGAAGCTGTTATGAATAAAACATAACAGTCTATTTTCAATTTCGTCACTAGTTTATTTTAGTCATTTTTTCTAGGTTAGAGAACTTTTTCATTTTTTCAAAGAACATTTCTTGTGCATATACAAATGTACAAAAACCATACAGTTTTATACAAAATTTACAGAAACATCATGACTAAACAACACATCCATACCAACCTTACACACTGCATGCATTCAAAAGACATTCACACTCCGTCTAATCGAGAGATTGAGTTTATCGAACAAGTGAGTAAACAGACTGAAAATGGGTATTTTATTTGCAAAAGACTGGCGGCACTGCTGTTTTCACTTAAGTTGTGAAGGGAATGAATTCAGAGGCTTACGCGTTTCCGACATGTTGTTTACAGGACACAGTGCATTAATTGCAGTCGCGCTTCAGACGGAGGCAGACTAAAGGAGACGCCCCGAATCACAGTGAGCCCAGGTCAAGCTAGGCCCTCGCCAATATTGGGTAGGTGGCTCACGTTATAGGGAGTTAAATGGTTGTGTATTATGTTCCACTTAGATAGTGATGATACCAACCGGTTTGCCATCCCTCATCTCTTTCAGGCACTCCAAGCGAATCATAATGCTTGAGAGGTGAGTCCTATATGAATACAATGGACCCTTTATGAAGTTGTTTTGTTAACTAGGCACAGCATGTCATGTGGTCTGTCCCCTTTTTGTGTTTTAATGTTCAGATAACAACACCCACATCAGCCAGTGTGACACTCTCTACTGGAGTTTTAAGGTATGGAGGCTTGAGCCGGCAGGTGGCTGCTCTTTATTAGTAAATACTTCACTTTGAGAAACTAGGGAGTCTAATTTGGCACATATGTCTCTTTGTCTCTTTTAGAATTCTTGTTGATCCTGAAGAGAACCCTGCAATAGGGGGTTCGAAACGCGTCGATCCTCAGTGGTCAATTGTTAACAATTTTAAAAGATCAAAAGGACTGGATTAGGACAGGACATAATATGGCCCTAATAGTTTAGATTGTTTGAAAAAAAAATATAGGATTCATCAAACTATTCTACCTTGTTGGAAAAATAGCATTTTTGTTGACTTTTGACATATACCTCATTGGTATTGTCCTTGTTTGAGTGTGAATGTCTTTTGAATGCATGCAGTGAGAAAGGTTGGTATGGATGTGTTGTTTAGTCATGATGTTTCTGTAAATTTTGTATAAATCTGTATAGTTTTTGTACATTTGTATATGCACAAGAAATGTTCTTTGAAAAAATGAAAAAGTTCTCTAACCTAGAAAAAAATTACTAAAATAAACTAGTGACGAAATTGAAAATAGACTTATGTTATATTCATAACAGCTTCTTGACTAACAAGCATTGGAAATGCAATAGGTCTCGCATTAGGAAAGTTTGAGCTATTGGTATTGTAAATGACACTTTTTTTATTTATGTGTTGGTTTTGAAAGTAGCAAAATTAATAGCTTTGTCAGTTACAATGTCAATAGTTTTAACTTTTGCAAATATGACACCTCTAGCATTTGTAATGCAATGTGTGTTGTATTTACGTGACTTAGATGTATTGATATTACAAATAACAATGGCTTTTAATTTTGTAAATAATTAATACTTAAATAAAAGTTATTGTAATTTATAATGGCAATAGCTTAAATGTTTGTAAATAACTTTTATGAAGATTATGTTCAGTGTATTTTATTGTGACGACAATCCAAGAACATTGCATTTGCACCTACACACACACACACAGAGCCACACACATGTAGATGTGGTGGTGGTGGATCTGGGGGATATGGTGGTGGTGGATGTGGTGGTGGTGGTGGATGTGGTGGTGGATGTGGTGGTGGTGGTGGATGTGGTGGTGATGGTGGTGGATGTGGGGGTGGATGTGGTGGTGGATGTGGTGGAGGTGGTGGAGGTGGTGGTGGTGGTGGATGTGGTGGTGGTGGTGGAGGTGGTCGATGTGGTGTTGATGTGGTGGATGTGGTGGTGGTGGATGTGGTGGTTGTGGATGTGGTGAAAGTGGTGGTGGATGTGGTGGTGGAAGTGATGGTGGTGGGTGTGGTGGATGCGGTGGTGGATGCGGTGGTGGATGTGGTGGATGCTGTGGTGGATGAGGTGGTGGATGAGGTGGTGGTGGATGCGGTGATGGATGTGGTGGTGGATGTGGTGGTGGTGGATGTGGTGGATGTGGTGGTGGTGGTGGATGCGGTGGTGGTGGATGCGGTGGAAGTGGTGTATGTGGTGGTGGATGTGGTGGTGGATGTCATGGTGGATGTGAAGGTGATGGATGTGATGGTGGATGTGGTGGATGTGGTGGTGGATGTGATGGTGGATGTGGTGGTGATGGTGGATGTGGTGGTGGTGGATGTGGTGGTTGTGGATGTGGTGGTTGTGGTGGATGCGTTGGTGGATGAGGTGGTGGATGAGGTGGTGGATGAGGTGGTGGATGAGGTGGTGGATGTGGTGGTGGTGGATGCGGTGGTGGTGGATGCGGTGGTGGATGTGGTGGTGGATGTGGTGGTGGATGCAATGGATGTGGTGGTGGTGGTGGATGTGGTGGTGGTGGATGCGGTGGTGAAGTGGTGGTGGATGTGGTGGTGGTGGATGTGGTGGTGGTGGATGTGGTGGTGGTAGATGTGGTGGTGGATGTGGCGGTGGATGTGATGGTGGATGTGGTGGTGGTGGTGGATTTGATGGTGGATGTGATGGTGGATGTGGTGGTGATGGTGGATGTGGTGGTGGATGTGGTGGTGGTGGATGTGGTGGATGTGGTGGATGTGGTGGATGCGGCGGTGGTTGCAGTGGATGTGGTGGTGGGTGTGGTGGTGGTGGGTGTGGTGGTGGGTGTGGTGGTGGTGGGTGTGGTGGTGGTGGGTGTGGTGGTGGGTGTGGTGGTGGTGGGTGTGGTGGTGGTGGGTGTGGTAGTGGTGGTGGTGGATGCGGTGGTGGTGGATGCGGTGGTGGTGGATGTGTTGGTGGTGGATGTGTTGGTGGCTGTGGCGGTGGATGTCATGGTGGATGTGGAGGTGATGGTGGATGTGTTGGTGGATGTGGTGGTGGTGGTGGTGGATGTGATGGTGGATGTGGTGTTGATGGTGGATGTGTTGGTGGATGTGGTGGTGGTGGATGTGATGGTGGATGTGGTGTTGATGGTGGATGTGGTGGTGGATGCGGTGGTGGTGGATGTGGTGGAAGGGGTGGTGGTTGTAGTGGATGTGGTGGTGTATGTAGTGGTGGTGGTGGTGGATGTGGTGGTGGTGGATGCGGTGGGCCAGCCTGGTCAAATTCACGGTATTTGAAGGAGACTCTCTGATGTGCGTCAGTGCCTCTTAAATTGGAACATCCATGAGATTCCGAGTAGCAAAAGCGCAGAGATGAAAGCAGAACTTTTAAAATACCCAGTAACTCCCTGGATAAACCAGATTTAACAAAAAAAAAGCAAGCAGAAGTAAAGAATCTACGGGATGCACGAGGCATGCGACCTTTGTTTTTGTTTTCCTCCCCCAGTGCACATGGGCCGGGACTGGATTATTTTCAAAGGGGCCGGTTTTATTCCAGCCCTTATTTGGTCTCATTAAGAAAGTCTCCCGCTCGCCAGACTGGCTCCAGTAGGGGAGCGCACGCGCGCCCCCTAGTGGACGCTGCACGCGCCCGTCAAAGCAAGGGAAAACTCGTGAAAAAAAGGTGTTTGTTTACACGACTGATAACAGCGCCGCCGTGAGATTATATTCAATGTCACTCAAGCGCCAGTTAGGATGCCGTTCTTTTCCCCGCGCTAATAAAAGAGTTAACAAACAGTTCCCGGGGAGGATCTGGTCTCTCCAGAAGTTCCTTCTCACCAGTAAAAAATCTGGCACGGAAACTGCTTCTTAAACCTTCAGGGATCGTTAAACATCGAATTTCGTGGATGTTGTCGTTATAGACTCACCGTACGTGTCTGTGTGTTAACGCTTTCTGGGTGCATTCTTTTGAAAATGTTTGAGGCTGTATTTGTAAATTTTGCAGCCTTACTTCATGTTGATAGAAAAAACGCTATGTTGTCAAAAAAGCTTAAGGGGGAAAAAAAGTTCACGCCCTGCCCACGTGACCATAACAGCACCTAGGCCTTTGCTCATATTTAGAAGAAGAAACAAGTGAATTAACAGGCAAGCTTCTGTGTTCTGCGACACGGCGGGCACGGGAGGGGGCGGAGCGGGGAGAGGTGCGACACATCAGGCAGGGGAGGAGAGTAGGAGGAGGAGGGGGGAGGAGAGTAGGAGGAGGAGGGTAGAGGAGAGTAGGGGAGGCACGGCCTAGCGGCCGTGCAACCAAGAAGTGAGGGGGCGGAGCTTGGGGAGGCTGTGAGAGAGAGAGTGGGCAAGGCAGGCGGCTGGGGGCATGTGCACGCGCTTTTAAGCTCAATGCGCATGCGCATTGAGCTTAAATTTCACGGGCACTGCAAGGAATCGCCACGATTCCTTGCAAGTTGGTTAAAGAGTGTTTAAGCCCCCATAGTCTTGCAAGCTCGATGCGCATGCACATCGACAGGCGAGACCTAAAAATGAAAGAAGTCAGCTCAGTATTGGCAGTTGTGTTGTTGCTTTAGTCCAGGATTGTTAAGGCCTGCCATAGGAGTGACTTATAGGTATATATATGTCCAGATATAGGTTTAGATATAGGTATACTATATCTAAGCAAGGGGTGATTACACGATCTTGCTCCAGCTGAGTGATCAGCCAGTTGTGTCAGTTTGGATAGCCAGCCAGGGGTGGTAAAAGATATGCTGCAACCCCCGATAGGCCTTGGATGCACCTATGCCCTGGGCACCTATAGTATACTGTACATGTGCTGATGAGGTGACCAAGCCAATTTAGTTATGCACCTAGGGTACATGGAGTCCATTTTAAAAATAGAGCAGATAGCCTGGGGCCCTGATTAGCAGGATCCCAGGCGAACTAAGTCGAAAACCAGCTAAACACAAGGCAGAAATCTGGGGTAACCATAGTCAGGTATCCACCTTCCTACACTCTACCATTAAACGTACCATTTTCTGGAAATGCTAAAACACCATCATCTTTTGTGTACTCGATCCTAACCACACACAAGTGTCATAGCCCCTTTCAACCATCATGTATGATGCGGGAGTATTTGGTGGTGGAATAATAATCCCTTCTCTTGTTTAAATTGCTTTATCTTTCTTGAAATAATTCTTCATTCTTTTAATGAATGACATTTTTCTCTTCTCTCCGTACATGATATAAGGTCTTCCTCTTATATACTGTTCTTGTGCAAACACTAAATATTTTCTATCGGGCCTACCTCCTGCAATCGAACCTATATGCCACGTATATTTTAACCACAATCTTTAGGATAACTCTCAATTTGTTTACAAAATTACTTCCAATACCAGCGCGTCTTTTATTTTTCAGTGACCAATCAAAATTTTGAATTCAAAATAAATCCAACCAATAGTTGTGCGGCTTTCTCACGCTCCTGTACTCACCCCTCCTTTACAATTACTATCTCAGCAACACATCGCTGTCTCAACCAATACCAGCGCGGCTCTGAGTGACGTCAGCGCAGCTCCGCGACTGACTCCCTCCTTTGCAAGGTAATACAAAAACTTAATTTCTTTCACTTTTAATGCAGATTTTATTATTTAAAAATGTAAATACATTCGCCACTGTGCCTGAGTGACTAATTCAAAAGAAAAGATAATTTCACTCACTGCGAGTAAATGCCTTCCGCTTACTCTTCATACACTACAAGTAGATCCCTTCCGTCTACCCTTCACACAAGCATTAGGGAACCTGCTACTTTTACACTACAAGTAGATCCCTTCCGTCTACCCTTCACACAAGCATTAGAGAACCTGCTACTTCTTCGGACTTATCCTCTCTAGGATATTTTAAGGCCAAAGTTTCACCAGCGAACCCCTTTGCATTCAATCAAGCTCAGAAGAACCTGCTACTCCTTCAGTGTGACCATTTCTAGGTGATATCACACAAAAAGTTTTGCCAGTGAACTCTTTGCTATCAATTATTAATATATTTATACAGAACATTCCCTAAAATAGTGCTTCGGTTCTACCTAACCATGCACTTACTTCCTACAGGCAAGTGATCTCACTGCAGTGTGGCTTCCATTTACCACACGCTATTCTGCCCCTGGGGATTCCAGACAAAACATAAAAAAGGTACGAACAATTTTGGGTATTACATAAAATCAATACAATAAATAATACAATTTCAAATATGTAAAAATATTTTTCTTTAACCAGCTAACTATGTAGATGTAGATGTAGATGTAGAGTCCATTTATAACGCGCTAGCAATCGCTCCAAGGAGCATCTCGGCGCCAATATGAGGACAACCAGATGAAAAGGTTGCCTTACTGCTTAAGGAGACCATAACCGGGATCACACTAGCGCTCTGGCCATTGTGTCTGGAAGATTGTAAATCCAGGTTTTCAATTACTTGCGGAACTCAGACTCCTTGTCCAGTGCTCTTAATAGAGGGGGTAGGGCATTCCATGCTTTGGCACCCAATACCGCTAGGGATTTACCCCCGCGGGTTTTGAGTCTGAAACTAGGAATGGTCAAAAGATTGGCATTGGAGGATCTTAGTGCGCGATTTGGACAGTATTTTACAAATTTATTTCTTAGGTAAGTGCGAAAGGTGATTGTTAAAACTTTGTGGAGGACCCTTTTAGTTATAGGCAGCCAGTGTAGAGCATTGAGGGCTTTGGTTGCTGAGGATCTTCTTGGCCATTTCAGAACCAGCCTTGCAGCTGCATGCTGCACCATCTGGAGTTTATGGGTAACCATCTTATTGGTGCCAGCATACAGGCTATTGCAGTAGTCAATGCGGGAGGTGACTAATGCAATCGTAACAGTTTTCCTTGCTTCGAGGGGCAGCAAGTCGAAGAACTTTCTGAGCATTTTTATTACCCCGAAGCAAGTGCCTGCCACTTTTGACGCCTGATGTTTAAAGGATAGATCGGCGTCAAACTGTACCCCAAGGTTGCGAGCCGAGGAGGTAGTGTGGGGTGGGATTTCTGCCTTCTCAGGCCACCACAGTCTGGGGATGAAATCATTTTTTGAGCCTATGGGCATGATCTCGGTCTTTCCTGTGTTACATTTTAGGTGGTTTTTCCGCATCCACTCAAAGGTGGCCGTTAAGCAGCACTTAAGCTTTTCCTCCCAGGCCTGGTTGTCTTTGTCCATGACCAGGATCAGTTGGGTATCGTCGGCATATGCTATTACATCTATGCCGTAGGACGATATCAGCTGAATCAGGGGTGCGGTGTAAACATTGAACAATGTCGGACTCAGACTGGAGCCCTGAGGTACTCCCGTTGACAGTGGCTTCTCACTGGAACGGAATTCCCCCAGAGTCACCACTTGTCTCCTGTCACTAAGAAAGTTTTTTATCCACTCTAAGGCAATACCCTTAATGCCAGATGTTATTAGCCGGTCTATTAAGATGGCATGTGAGACCGTGTCGAAGGCCGCCGACAGGTCTAATAGTATCAGGACGGCCTTCTTGCCTTGGTCTAGAGCTGAGCGGATAGTTTCCGTAGTGAACAGGAGAGCCGATTCGGTGGAATGCTGAGTCCTGAAGCCAGCCTGATTGGGGTGCCATACTTCATTATCTTCCAAGAAAAGTGTCAGCTGTTTGTTCACTGTAGACTCAGTGATTTTACACAAAGCTGGAAGTAATGAAATCGGACGTAGATTGGATAGTGTGGAGGGGTCGGGAAGTTGTTTTTTTTGTAAGGGTTTTACAGCTGCCAGTTTCCACTCAGGGGGGACATAGGCGGTGGACAGAGAGTTGTTAACGATAACATTTATGTCCGGGTTGACAATATCCGCAATAAGATGTAAGAGTCCTATAGGACATGGATCAAATGGTGATCCTGATTTGGTTGCCAGGATGGCCTTTTTTGTCTCCTCCAGGCTGATTGTACGGAAAGCTGTAAGCTGGGTGACTTCCTGCCTAGTAGTTTCGTCCTCACATATTTGATCCAAGCTGGGAGCCTCAAAGTCTTTCGTCAGACCCTTAACCTTTTCCTCAAAAAAATCTGCGATGGAGTTGCAAAGCATTTGAGAGGGGGGGATGTCCTGTGTTAGACATTTAGGTTTACTAAAGTCTTTTACAATATTAAAAATCGCCTTCTGTTTACAATTGGCTGTTGCTATGGCTGACGTGAAATACTTTGTTTTAGCCTGTTTGATTAAGGCGTGGTACGCTTTCTTGGTCTTTTTGTATTTGCTGCGTTCTGTGCTGAGGTAGTTCTTCCGCCATCTACGTTCAGCCCGTCTTAGTTCCCCCTGTTTATTTTTGAGCTCTAGGTCAAACCAAGGGGCAGATCTCTTCTTATTCCCGGGTTTGAGCTTGCGTCTTCCCTGTCCGGTCATATTTTTTAGTTCTGCCATCCATTCCCTAAAGGTGTTTAGGTTTGGGGGTCCGGGTAACTTAGTTCTACACTCTCTGGCTATTGTTATTAATTCTGGATGCTTCATGGTGTCCTTCCAGTCCTCTTGTCTGGCCTGGTTGCTTTTGCAAGTATTCTTTTTATTGGCATTAGTCTCTGGTGTAATCGAGAAAGGCATTAGTACATGGTCAGTCCATATTTGGGGTTTCAACTGGTCTATTGTTAAAGTGTCTAAGTTGGTAGCAATACAATCAATCGTGTGTCCTGCCTCGTGAGTGGCTGGAGTATCACGTATTTTAGGACCCAGTACTTCCATGGTTTCTCTGAAGGAGGCAGTATGTGCCTCAGTTATAGACTCAAGATGAATATTCACATCCCCCAACAAGGTAAAGTTTGAATATCTGAGTATCAGTGGGCTTAGCGCTTCTCCCACACTTCCTAAAAAGTCAGTGCTAATACCGGGAGGGCGGTAAATTAATGCCCCAGAGAAAGAGAAGTTGTCGTGAATTTTAATACTAAAGGCCATCCCTTCCGCCTCTTTTAAATCATAGGGTTCCGTCATGACACACCCAAAGATATCTCTGTGTATAATAGCCACTCCCCCTCCCCGTTGCTCATTGCCTCTGTCAACCCTCTGGATACCATACCCTAAAGGTAGGGCATGTACCAGATCAGGAGTGCACCAGGGTTTGAGCCAAGTCTCTGTAATAAAGAGACAATCTAGGTTGTCATCTATGAGGAGGTCATATATGTGCTGGGCGTGTCTTGATAAAGATCTAGCGTTTATTAAGCCCGCTTTTAAGGTATGGGTGGGGGGGGTATGTATTGTAAGGGCGGATACCTGAGACCATGATAATGCGACATGGCATTTATGGCAGCTCACCGGACCTATCCAGTCCGAAGGGTCTAGGTTGTGGTAGTCACAATCGTGGACTGGTTGTAGGGCTAATAGTTGTTGCCTGCTGTAAGTGTCTTTACTGATCCCAGCAGAGTCCTTAGCCCTATGCCCGGCCTGTGCGCGGACGGGCGCAGACGGGCAGGACTCTGGCTTGACTCCGGCGCGAGTCCGGTGCGTCCGCTGATCGCGTCCGCTGCGCGAAGTCATGGCTGTCTATTTTTATAGCGGTGACTCTCGCCCCTAAGGAAGGCTCGCCCTACCTAAGATGGCCGCCGCAATAGTTCTACCCTTGCCAGCAGGTAAAACAGCCCTGAAATCGGCTGTACTGTCTGGGGGAGGCAGCGCTCTGCAGGAAGAGTGCACCCAGTCAATTTAAAAGGTCAGTGTGTTAAAATAATGTTTCTGCCCGAAAATCGGAAGAAACACCACAGCGTCGCGCTAATTCAGCGCGCTGGTGCAGGGGGGAGAGGACACAAAGGGCAAGTGAAAAGCAATAAACCAATGTATTTTAAAAAATAGCAGGAGAGAAAGAATGACCGCCCGGCTCAAGCCTCAGGCGAAATTAGCAGTAATGGTAAGCCAAAGTCCTTCTTTCCTTTTTATAGCGGTGACTCTCGCCCCTATGGAAGGCTCGCCCTACCTAAGATGGCCGCCGCAATAGTTCTACCCTTGCCAGCAGGTAAAACAGCCCTGAAATCGGCTGTACTGTCTGGGGGAGGCAGCGCTCTGCAGGAAGAGTGCACCCAGTCAATTTAAAAGGTCAGTGTGTTAAAATAATGTTTCTGCCCGAAAATCGGCAGAAACACCACAGCGTCGCGCTAATTCAGCGCGCTGGTGCAGGGGGGAGAGGACACAAAGGGCAAGTGAAAAGCAATAAACCAATGTATTTTAAAAAATAGCAGGAGAGAAAGAATGACCGCCCGGCTCAAGCCTCAGGCGAAATTAGCAGTAATGGTAAGCCAAAGTCCTTCTTTCCTTTTTATAGCAGTGACTCTCGCCCCTAAGGAAGGCTCGCCCTACCTAAGATGGCCGCCGCAATAGTTCTACCCTTGCCAGCAGGTAAAACAGCCCTGAAATCGGCTGTACTGTCTGGGGGAGGCAGCGCTCTGCAGGAAGAGTGCACCCAGTCAATTTAAAAGGTCAGTGTGTTAAAATAATGTTTCTGCCCGAAAATCGGCAGAAACACCACAGCGTCGCGCTAATTCAGCGCGCTGGTGCAGGGGGAGAGGACACAAAGGGCAAGTGAAAAGCAATAAACCAATGTATTTTAAAAAATAGCAGGAGAGAAAGAATGACCGCCCGGCTCAAGCCTCAGGCGAAATTAGCAGTAATGGTAAGCCAAAGTCCTTCTTTCCTTTTTATAGCGGTGACTCTCGCCCCTAAGGAAGGCTCGCCCTACCTAAGATGGCCGCCGCAATAGTTCTACCCTTGCCAGCAGGTAAAACAGCCCTGAAATCGGCTGTACAGTCTGGGGGAGGCAGCGCTCTGCAGGAAGAGTGCACCCAGTCAATTTAAAAGGTCAGTGTGTTAAAATAATGTTTCTGTTTCTATAACTACCTACCTATCTTAACTAAACCCTAACCATCATGCTGCTACCATAAGAAATACTGAAAGAGCGCGCAGGTCACCCGACTCAGTTTTACCATACTCACCTGGGCCCATAAAAAACAACATATGATGAGTTTTAATCAGGTAACCTGTGCAATTACTCTAACCAGTGATTTATAAATTACATTTAGGACCTATACCATTGACTTACCAATCCTTGTCATCAGTACCTAATTCCTAAGGGATCAAAGGAGTTAAAATAATAGGTAGAATAATAACATTTGTACTCGTATAATAACCACAAACTCAGGAAAGGTTTAAACTCTTTATCTACATTTCTTAAATGTCTTAATACAAATATTAAACATCAGAAATCTTTCAATCAGGAAAATAATGATTAGAATGAAAACATGCAGAGATTTTATAAAGCAGTCTTTACGCATTTGACATCAGGGTGGGAAGAGAGAAGGAAACAGTACAATGACATACCCACATAGAATATTTACCTAGAATGGTATGAAGACCAACCCTGGCCACGGATCAGTCAAAGGATAGAACCCAAAGTGCAAGTGCCAGCGAGACAACAGGTGCTGACCAGAAATCAGGACAGGTGCAGCCAAATTTGGATCAGGACAGGACCACCACAGGCTAAGACCGGCACCCACAGTTAAAGTTGCTACTCCTGTGCTACAACCCTCACTGCAGCTAACAGCCTAACCACGAGTGGGTTATCGAATCTTACGTCAGAGTGCTCCGCCAGCACCCTTGTTCCCAAGCCCCGATTGGGTTATCGAATCTTCTGACAGAGTGCTCCGCCAGCACCTCTGCTCTTAATCGCCTATTGAGTGCGTTGGGTCAGTGACAGGTCAGCTATTTGGACAAGTTGGACAAATTAACTAACTAAGCCTACCCTAGTTATACTATTTTCGAGGTCAGTGTACCACCCCCCAATGTTACAAGTGTAAGGATCCCATATTTTGATTGGACAAGAGACGGGGAGAGATCATCACACCATACTAAAATTAAACTTTTACTTTTGAATATTCTATTAACGTTCCCGCCCATCAAACTTAATTTTCCCATGCATCTTTATTCTACCCAACAATGGATGTTCTTATGGAAATACAATGATAACAATATTTTCTTCCGCTTGGGGTCAGCAGGTAAGATTCCCAGGCTCATCTTCTAGTGTGCTGTAAGCTTGCCATGGTTTCAATGTCAAATGACTTCAGCTTCTTCTGGAGTTTGACATGTGCAGTGTGGGTTTTCAAGATGGAGTAACAACACCTCCCAGGCCTAAGATTATTGTTACATGAAAAAATAGAAAAGAAACAGTTTTAGAACACAGAATAAATTAATGTACTGTATACCAATTATCTCTACTCTATTCCCATTACTTTCATTTAACTATTGCGTTAATGATTAGGCAAAACGAACAGCTTAGTGAAAGCAGTAGTGCAAGCTTTATGCATGCTGTAACACAGAGCAGCCATCTTAGTTCTAGTGCGCAAAAGCGAAGGTTTCCCTCCAAGCCGAGAAAGACATCATATCACATGAGTATGACAGACGCATGCGCAGTAAGAAATCCCAGGTAGCAGCGGCCATTTTAGTGCAAACGGATTATTGTTAGTAGAAACACATAAGCAAGCTCCTTCTAGATACCTAACATGTCGTGAATTGCAATATTAATAAGACAAACATGTTAGTTAGTACATTAACGTTATGTCGAGAGGACTGAATACAAGCAAGTCGCATTACATGCGAATCCTTGCTCCATCACAGTGGCTCTATAAATATTTGTATTTTTATGTTTAGCACTTTACAATGCCCTTCTGTTCCAAAGAGCTTAAGAAATGCAGCTATTCTACAGTCCATTGGTTGAGTCACTAGGTGGCAGAGGAGTGTGTGGGCTGTCCCTGCCGGAACATTGAATCATGACCCACTTATGCAGGCCAATGCATATTCCAATAACAATGGGTCAGCTCATTGACTCACATTGGTCATCCTGCATTAAAATATTAATGTGAACTATAAATGAAATAACCATTGGCAATGCAATTGGTCTGGCATTAAAGGAATTCTATGGCAATGTGAAGCATTGAAAGTGCATGGCATAGAAATGGATAAGTATTTGTGTGGAAGCACAAAACTGTAGAATAATATTGGTGTAGGTCAAAAGGTCAGGTGACAGTTGCCCTATCACACCAGGCCTAGACATCCATGTAGGTGAACGACTATCCCCTTCCATCTATGCTGCTGCCAGAAAAAATACCAAGAATTATCGAATTATTTAAGAGACTTTAATAGAATTACAATATCCTGTGGGTGCCCCTGAAAGTTGAATCTCTGGCAGTTGGACAAATAAGAAAAATGATCACAGCTGTGTGGAGGGCAATCAGTTTTTTTTGGAAGCACACAACATCTGCCCAATTGAAACATGTACTCCTCTTTTGCAACATGTGGGCGGAGTCAAAGCCACTCTCTACTGATGGTCACATAATTGTCTGACGATAGTTGCACTGTCAAGCTAGACCACAACAATATAAAGGGGGGAATTGCCCTCACTGACTCACCTGCTCTTCAAAAAGGAAGACAAAAGTATAAGCCTCTCCTTTAGGAGCATTTGAGCTCTTGATATTGTAGTAATTAGAAGGCAATCAAAGCGGAGGCAAGGCAGTATGACCCACTGTTATATTCCATATAGGTACTATAATATGGGCCTCTGTAAACTTGCTACACTTCACCTATATTCTCTCCCTACATTACACTTGTCGCGGTTTACAGGGACTGGCCTTTTACCTAGATATTACACTGCACTCAGAACGTGGGTTTTCCCTGGTTCGAAATCTCAAACATTATGCATGAGGGTTCTTGGAAGCACAGCAGAACTACCATCTCCTGTATGAAATCTATGTACAAAGTTCAGGCCCGACATCATCCTTAGGCCGACACAGTAACACAGCAAGGTAGGATCCCTGGGGAGACCTATGGGTATATATACATCACATTTTGCTAAGATAGCAAGAGGAGATTGAGACTTCCTGGCCGACACACTGACCAGAGATGCTGAAGTTCCTGCATGCAGACACTTGCAGTGGTCTGAAAACATCCCTTGCGGGGTGTCCAGCTCGAGACCAGGATGGGTCCCACAGTCTCTCTTAAGGTAATGGGGTTTGACTAGATCCTAGAGGAATTCTTGGCTTAGCACCTACACCAATGCTAGGTACATTTAGGTACATCTAGATAGGAAGGCATCGTAGGAGTACGCATCTTTTATCATGTGTTTTATATACTTGAATGTATTCATGATTTTAGTAAGATGGTAGAACTATACCATCCTTTTACTTTCATAGTACTGTTAGTCATTTATATCTTATACTGTCTAACGGTTGTTGCAGCACATCTATTCCACACCAGAATAAAAACTGTTCAATAAATGATTATTCAAAACGCCCAGCTTGTTTTATTCGGTGTATTTCTCTGAGAGACACTAAGTAAGCATGAGTGACGGAGTGAAAAGTAGTA
The DNA here is from genome assembly GCF_964263255.1 of Lissotriton vulgaris. Taxonomy (NCBI): domain Eukaryota; kingdom Metazoa; phylum Chordata; class Amphibia; order Caudata; family Salamandridae; genus Lissotriton; species Lissotriton vulgaris. The sequence goes on along the minus strand of NC_141696.1, from coordinate 782,707,676 downwards.
TATTGTTTCCACGATCCAGGGGGATCAGAGTTGTCGTGTTCTGAGGTTGCCTGAAGCTATTCTCTCCCTGGTAAAAGGAGATTATAGTGGCACTGTGAGCTAGCTGATACAGAAAGGCTAACAAACCTGGTGGGGGTGATCAGAGTTCGTCTGACACCAATCCTTCAGTGTATGTTGTCTAAACGCGCAGATCCTGTATATTTTCTATAGGAACCTCACAACACCACAAACTCTGCAACTTCCTCTCAGAACTCAAGACCCAAGCTGCAGAGGTTTGGCAGGTCTTCTGAATCAGATTAGGAGCTAGAGCAGCCACTGCTTCTTCCTTTCGCATCCAAGGGTCCACATTAGCTGCAATGGTGCTGTTAATATTCAACTAAGGGGCCGATTCCGATGTTAGATAGACCTGAGTCTGTCTGACATCGGTCAGGAAGTGGAACCAAACGACCTCTTGACGTCGGTTCCAGACCTGTAAGTAGGATGCCACCGAACCCTGTTCTGTCACATGCCTATACCTTTCAATGGGAGCATGCATTCCGAATGGAATGCATGTTCTCATTGAAAGAGCCGAGGTGCAGTTCATCTCTGTGCCACGTGGCAGGCACCCCAAGGGGCCTGCCATGGGGTGCAGGGATCAACAGAGGGGCACCATAGGTGCCCCCTAGGCCACCATTCGGCGGCCTCACACCCTTAGGGCCCCTGCTAGGGCCCCCAAAGACAGTTCCCCAATGCCTTTCTCTATCGGAAAGGCTGGCACAGAAAGGCAGTGGGAAACTGCCATCGTACTCCCTTGGCAGGAAAGTGCCAGCTGGGGAGTGCTGAAGGGTTTCCGGATGGCGCTCAGGCTCTCGGAGCCTTTCGGAAGCCATCCAGAAAACTAAGTCAGATTCCTTCCGACCGAGCTCAGTCTGAAAAGAATCAGAACGGGCAAATCCAATGTGGTTAGGATGGCTCTGCAAGGGTCAGAGCCATTCCTAACCGCATCGGATTCGGCCCCTAAGTAGACAATATCTACAGTTCTTTAAAAAAGAATTAAGCAAGTAAAGAAAAATAAAGAACGTTAGTTAATTTAGCCTGGCCTTGCCCAGTCCAAATAGCCACTGCAGATTCAGACATAAAAATAGGTAGATCTGCAGAGCTCCTCCCACTTCATGGCCCTCATGAGAGAAGGAAACTGATGGGAAGGGTGGAGAAGGATAAAAACCTCTGTTGAATAACAATAAGTGCTGGTGCCCAAAAATGAGTGCTGATTGCCCCCATCTGCAACCACTAGCGCCAAATACGCACTGAGTATGCCCCATATTTCTCTATCATTCTCTCTCATCCTTCAACCAATTAACCTCCTGTCTTCAGATCTGTCTATCCTTTGCTTTTGCCTCAGACATCCCATATGCTGTATCACCTAGGTCATATGTAATACGGTGAAAGATGTGGTGTGCATTTATAGCCTCTTGACATGCATAGATCAGTGAAGTAAAAAAAATGATAAAGATTAGCTATCCTTGGATACTCCAGGTCTGATAAGCAGTGTGTTTATGTGACTGTGGTCATTGCTCATGCATAGATCTGGATTTACAACAATTTATATCTCAAGGTTTTGAACACTTTTCTCTCACTGTCCATTATGGAATTCTGAAGACCTCACTGAAAAATACCTGTGTTCTTGAAACCTACCTATGTAAATTCCATATAGTGTCATCAGGGAATTGTTGAACTCCTCAGACGTTGTCAATAGCCATGCTTCTAGCACTTTAAGTAAAGTGCTTGTCAAAACCCCACATGGGTTGGACATAGATTTCTACAGTGATGCAGTCTATACAGGGAAAACGTGTCTCCTTTTATGACATTGACAAAGCGTGTGACAGCCAGCAGAAAAGAGAAAACAATATGAAATTAGAAGAATGAATGAACAATTTGTGGAAGAGAAATTTACTTTAGGTACTGGGTTTTATGGATAATCAACGTGCCACAGGGGAACATTCAAGGATAGCCAAAATTGAACACATTCTTGATTGTCTCTTTGCTTCCTGTACTGAACAGTGTGGAATTGTATGATTTTTCCTTATGAGATATGGCAGCATCAGAAAGTAAAAACAATTATTGGAAGGATTTGATTACTAACACCACCAGATATGGGCGTATGAGGGATAATAAAAAGTACAATTATTCAAGCTTTTTAGATTTTAAACTATGTTTTCTTGCATAAACAAAAGAAAGTTGATTATCAACCAAGTAGCTCATGGTTCTTGATAACAAGCACAGGGGGTACTTAGGGGTCCTCTTTTTCCTAAAAACCAATATCTCAAGGTCACTTCTTTAACTCTTTGGAACAAACTTCCTTGAAATATAGTGCAAGCAGCCTGCTAAAAAATAGTCAAAAGGCCAAGAGAAACAATAGCATTCCTGTGAACTCAATCTCAGTGTGCAGATGTCACATTCTTATCTTTCATATTCACTGTTGTGATGAGCAGTGCCCTTGTATGGTGTACAGGCGCGTTCTCCTGCCAAGAGTGCACAACTGCTTGTATCTAGTATCCTGAGTTTTTATTTGGCCTTGCCATCAAGCTAACTTAGCAAGTGTGCAGAGGGCTAGGCCTGTCTCTTAACCTGGATCTGACCTGTGACCTGGAGGGATGCACCAAGAGTGTTTTTTTTGACAGACAATGGGCTATTTCCCCAGCCATGTTTTTAACACATAGAGAATTGTTGCAGTGTACTGTTTTGTGAATCTAATTTTGCGACCAGATCATTTTATCTTTGTTACTTTTGCCTACTGCCCACTCATGAAAAGTTCCGCTTCTAAGTACATACACAAGTCCTAATACTAACATCCCAACTGTATGTTGTGTGTGTACATGTATCGCATGTGAGTGAGATACAGTAATTTGAGGCCTGTAGGATTCATTTTGGATACCTCTGGCTTTCCATGTTTTCAAAAGATGGATGCGAGGTTGTTTTCCCCAACCTTGGAAATGTATTACGGACATTTCTGAAGCTGCAGAGGAGACATAGACACAGAAGTGAAAGAAGGAGAAACAAGGCTCCTTTTGAAATTCAATTAGGCCTTTTGATGAGCAAGAAGCTTCTGATTAGTCTTCCCGAATCACCATTTGATGAATGATATATTGGGGGTGGGACCGCAGATCCTGTTGTGCAAGATGAAGGAGATCCTCTTAGTGAGGCCCAGCCTTTTGTCTTTCCCTGATCAAACTTTTATTTAGCTGAAACTTCTAACCTCTTTGTTCCTCTGATGTGACTGCTACATGCTGCAAACAATCCTGCGGTGAGAAGCATCATTCTACAGAAATGTTGTGTCAGAAGCGGAGCCTTTAAAATGACCGGTGAAAGAAAAGCCAACCCAAAATGATTCTAAAAGTGCAGGTAGACAATTCAGATCACCTGTCTGGTTTTGCTGTAGAAAACACCACGTGCTCTGAACATTATTCAGTGGGTTGTTGTAGAACTGGAGCTGATGTCTGCCTGGCACCTGGTTTCCCGCAGGTGAACAAACATGACATAAGTCTGACTCCTTGAAGGAAGAGCTATTTTTCTGTCCCGGAACACCTGGAAAATGCTTACCTGCTGACCGAAAAATGGAGCCTTCCAAAATTGCAGGAGGTGTGACTGTCCAAGGGAAGTGAGATACAGTGGGTCTCTGATGCTGGTGAGACTTCCAGAAGAGACGTACTGAGGAAGGTGATCTGTATACTCCAGTGTCTGTGGACCTGCATTCTCTCCCAAAGTAATTCCTGGCAGGAACCGTGACAACTCATCCTGAGAATGCCAATGCCCAGTTGGAGCTGTGATCTGAGTCCAACTTGTCCTGGCTTGACAAATTGTCCGGATCAGCATGTAGATGGCTGTATTTCCCAGAAGAAGATCAACCTGTGTGTGACAGTATTATACAGAAGGAGATTGGCCGATGTGTAGCGAAAACACCAGAAAGAAATCAGCCAGTGCCTGTCCATACCACAAGAAGGAGACTGGCCTATGCTTGGCCGTACTGACCCTGGAGAACCCATCCACACAGGGCCTACCTGTTGCATGTCACCAGAGACCAATGGAAACGTGCAGAAGCAAGACCACTGAAGTCACATCTGAAAGGTTGGTGCCTGCAGTCAGTAACAAGACTCCAGGTGGAGCTACTAGTAATTATAATAACCTTGAATTTGTAGAGCGCACAGCTACCTCTAAAGTGGTTTCCCTCGGGAAGATTAAGCAAGTTATTGCCCAGAGTCACATGGTGTTGGGCTGACCTGCCACCGGCACCGGGGATCAAACCGTGAACCCCGTGGTTTGGAGGGAGGCACCCTGGCCACTGCGCCACACCTCTTCCTCCCAGAAGTGGAAAGGAGCCTGCATGTGTAGACAACCCAAGAAGATGCCCAAAATGACTATTCTACAATAGGTGGTAAGAACTGAGCAACTGAACTGTGTGGGAACTAAAACTATAGAACTGTGAGACTCAACACAAATACCATAAGGGGGAGATCTGCACCTGACCTGTAATATCACTATTGCTCTAATCCCAGGGGAGAACTGCCTATACCATAGGTGGAGAACCAGGAAGCGATAACAGATATATATGCTGCCCTGCCCAGCTGCACCAAGGAGAGTATTGAACTTTGCCCCCCATGTTCTTGTGTAGTATTCCATTCCGTTCTTTCTGAAAAGATGAGCACTGGGTTCTGCTGTATGAGTGTTCATTAGTGAGCTACAGCACCTCACACTGCCTCTCTGAGAAGCCTATGACTGCTCGCTTTGCTACCATGGAGAGTCAAGTGCTTAACCCTGTAAGCGCTGATGACGGAACCGCTCCGTCATCAGCTGCGGGTGCGCTGTGCTGATGACGGAGCGGTTCCGTCATGGCCCGCTCGCTGCTCATGCGCGGAGCGAATTCCGCGCCTGCGCTGAGCGTTCTATTGAGCGGGGCGGGGCGGGCCATGACGGAACCGCTCCGTCATAAGCACAGCGCCACCGACGCTGGTGACGGAGCAGTTCCGTCACCAGCATGCGGCCGCCGCGCGGCCGCCGCGCCCCCTTAGCACTGCGGCAGAATAGCCGCCGCAGTGAAGGGGTTAAAGAGTTGTACTTGCCTAGTTCGAGAGACATAGTAGGATGGGCCCTGAGACATCAGACGCAATAAAACTCAAACTCTGTGGTTGAAGCCCTGTAGCCACATTTTGCCCAATGCCACCCATAGGGTTTGGTGGCAGTCACCCTCCTGACAAACAAACTGCCTCGAAATACTTCAATATGGTCACCCTCCTTTCAAACCTATTGTCCACGTCAAAAAATGTGTTCATCCTCCATTCACCTTAATTGGAAAACCTACTTAACCATCCGATTTCACACTCATTACAGAGCCAACAGGTTGACAGGTGAGCAATTTATGAATACACAGCTGTTTTTCTGACTACCATAGTATCATGTCCTAAAGGTAAATGAATAATACTGTAACTATCAGTTTAATTCACAGACCCGAGCCTTTGTCTATCTCACTTGTCATGCATTTCTGGTTTACAAATCTGATTTGACTTTAAACCCATATGCACTAGACCTGGGCAGAATTTTGATTATGCCAGAGTAATCGAGTAATTTCGGTAATTCTGCATTACTCCTTGATGAGCAATTATTGATAATTATGCAATTATTCCTCCTTATGTAATTAAAAGTAAATTGTTGGGAAAATCAAAGAGTGAGAGCGCATGTGGCAAGCACAAGTGATCGCTTGAGCTCACTATTCGTGTTTTGCTGCATTTAGCGCTGTTTCTTAGAGCAAACAGCATCCTCATACCCATTTTGGACATAAGGTCCCTTTTTTGCTATGAAAATCGAGCTAAATGCTGATAGTAAGTTGAGGAAAAATCCTACCTCAAGAGCACATTTAGTGAGCGCGAGGGGCTGCCCCCACTCACTATTCGTGTTCTGTTGCATTTAGCACTATTTCTTAGGGCAGAATGCACCCTTGCGTCCATTTTGGAGGTGGAGGGACATTTTGAATGCAGAATAATTATTCTTCATAATTCAAGCATTATTCAAGCATAATTTTGTAGAATTCCTAGATAATTCCACAAGATTACACTACACAGAATTACGTTACTGACCTCCAACCCTACTTTTTATTAGTTCGTAGAACTCAGGGGTCAGTTTAAGTGGTGATTTTGTATCATTGTAATGCAAGGAGAACCTAAAGGGCATGTAAGGAAGACAGTGGTCTTCCTGCATGACAAATGTATTACCTGTCAACACCATGATCACAATCACAATAAAAGTGACTCCCCTGAAGAACATGCTGGAAATGCGCCTACAAATATTATTGAAAGGCCAAACAGCCTTATTAAGAAAGATTTCCCTTCATCTCTCGGACAAGACCCTCCCAAGAATAGAAACAAGATCACCACTTGCATGTCCAAAGCTGGGAACTAGATGAAAGCAAACTCTCTCAAGTTCCACCCCGACAAGACAGAAGTAGTGATCTTCGTCACGAATAGATCACCATGAGACTCTAACTGGTGGGTAGGCCTGAACTCGGTCTCGATCCCACGCCAGAAACCTAGGAATTATCAACAACAGCAAACTGGACATAACTACACAAGTAAACACCTTCACTGCATCCTGCTTCCACACCCTGAGATGCTGAGAAATATTTTCAAATGGCTCCCGAACAACACTACAAAAACTGTCACTCATCCCCTAGTCACCAGCAAAGAGGACTATGGAACACTCTTTATGCTGGGATCACCAAGCAACTTACTAGAACACTACAAGCCATCCAGAACTCAGCATCTAGACTCATCTTCAATCTCCTATACAGAACTCACACCTCAGGGAACTACACTGACTACCGATGCACAAAAGCAATCAATTCAAACTCCACACACGCACATTCAAGGCACTACACAACTCAGGGCTCCTCTACCTGAACAGTTGCATCTCCTTCCACCAACCACCCAGACACCTCCGCTCCATACGACTTGTACTCACCCACATCCCTTGCATACACAGAACCAGATCAGGAGGACAAGCGCTATCTTACATTGCTCCTAAGTCAAGAAATAAGTTCCCAGTCCAGAGCCTCTCCCCTCTTCTTGAATTTCACAAGTTGAATACTTGGCTTTTCAACTAACCAACCTGCCATAGGCAGAGCTAGGCACACACACCTGCTCAGCACCAGGAAACCCTCACGAGTGAGAGTGAGCTTTACAAATACAATTTACATAACATCTTTAACACTCGAAAACAAGATGTGTCTGCATTTTATGTCTTAGAGAAGAGGAGTTTATCTAACTTGAGTGGTTCCCAGCAAAATGTCAAAATAAAGTTGAAAACCTAAGACACCAGTTTCTTTGTCAGGAAGAGATGGATGGCAGCACTCAGATAGCCTTTAAAATCGCAAATGGGAATGAAATATGCTGTGGGTCGTCAACGTGCTGTATTTGGAGAGCTGTGAAGGAAATACACCTTAAGTGCAGGGCAGGCAAACTTAAAAAACTTTAAGGACTTTAAGAGTACAGCTAGGGGTTAAAAGCATGAAATAAACCTGGGTGGACACCAAATCAAAGCTAACGTAGTTTTTGTTCCCACTGTTCGCCTCTCCTCGCCTACAGCACGTCTTTTTTTATGCACTAATTTAGGAGGAAGGGAAGCTGAAACACTCACACTAGCTTGCTGTGAGAGAAACCCCCTCTCGCAGCGGCGCTGCTAAGCCTTTGAAGCGGGCCAGTTTTGATGAACATTTGATGATATTTTTATCATTTGTACGCCAGACAGCCAACATTTGCAGCGCAACGACTAGAAGAGTTAATTATTTAAAAGAACGATTTCGGAAGCGTGCGGAACGGGCGGCGTTATTTTCAGGGAGTCGATGCAGTCCAGAGGGGAGGGCGCGCGCTGACCTCAGACCCGGGCTCTTCTCCTTTGTCAGCGCGCGCTTGATTAACGGAGCGAGGGGGCTTCGAGACGCGCAGGAGAGGAGGCTCTTTTGCACGAGCTCTCGAATATCCCGCGAACAAAGGGGCTCAAAGTGACTGACAGAGAAAGATGAGTGCACGCTTGCAGGAGCTGATATGAGACACTCAGTGTGCGCCTTGTTTCCTCGCCTCGTCCCCTCCCAGGGCACATTATCTGAAGGAGAGGGCACGGGTATCAAAGCCTGACAAACGCGGCTCTAGTCCATATTTATGGTCGCCTTTCTCCTTAGAGACTATTGAACTTGACTGGCGAGAAAAAGCCAAGCCCAGGGCAGGCCCGGCTCCAGGAATTTTTATTTGGGTGGGCCAAGAGTGCATTCGGGTGGGCCACTGCGGCAGTCGCGACTCGCGGGAGGGAGTGGGGGGAGAGGAATAGGGGTCGCGCGCAGAGATCTAGTGGGGAGGGGTTCAATTTAATAATATTCATTAAAAAAAACAGGAAGCAGGCAGCCAGGCTTCCTCCCCTAAGCCAATCACAATGCTCTAAGCAGCGCTGTGATTGGTCAGTATGCCACCCAGCCAGGGGCCTATGTGGCCCTGCCCTGGTCGCATGTACAAACGCTATTGTGCAAGACGGTATTAACAAGGGTCGTCCCTTCCTAATAGCGCGCCGCATTTGCATGCATCATTGTTTGGCGACCACAATTATAGTTACAAAACACTTGCAATTTACCTCCTACTCCAAATAGGTAGTAATCCACTTGAAAGAGGAAGGGGATTACTCCTCTGCCCATGTAAGGTCCCTTTGATGGGCAGAGGAGGTTTCTGAGGTGGGAGTATCAAGCAAGTAACACTACTCAGCCTGCCTCGTTGCCAGCCTTCAGAGAGAATCTCTCTTCAATAATACCTCCATCTGACCCCAGACTCTGCAGTACACTCCCTTCCAGGCCTGATCGTCAATTTTCTACAATCTCTCTACCGTGCACCTTAACTCACAGCTAACCTTGGTCCCCAGCCCCATATCAGGCACCACCTGGTTTCATTCTCCATAATCCCACTAAAAAGATTTGTAAAATCACCTTCCAACTGAAAACCCTGAATATAAGAGTAAATATAATTAGCACACACTTTAAAATATGTTACACAGTGGCCCTAATGACCCAACTGCTAATTAAATAAGCAAAAACATTACAGGGTCTATTATAGCGCTGGTACGAAAGTATTTATTGGTGTCCCACCACTGACCTCCTACTCGGTAGACACCTTTACTACCACCCTCCAACAGTGCACTTCATCTCTCCTGAGCCCCTTTCAGTCATGACCTCCTCATCAGACTCCTTCCCTACCACCCTCCACCAGTGTCCCTCATCACTCCAAAGCCCCTCCCCATGACCACCTCCTCAGACTCCCACACAAATACCCTCCACCAGTGCCCCTCATCGCTCCATAACCCCTCCCCCCATTGACCTCCTCCTGAGTCCCTCACTGCCACCCTCCACCAGTGTCCCTCATCACTCCAAAGCACCTCCCCCATGACCTCATCAGATTCCCTCATTGCCACCCTCCTCCCAGACTCCCCCACTACCACCCTCCACCAGTGCCCCTCATCTCTCCTTAGCTCCTCCCCATGACCTCCCCCTCCTCGGATTCCCTCATTGCCATCCTCCAACACTGGCCTTCATCTCTTCGTAGCCTCTTCCCCTCATGACCTCCTCCTCAGACTCCCTCCCTACCACCCTCCACCAGTGCCCCTCAGCGCTCCATAGCCCCTCCCCATTACCTCCTCTTCAGACTCCCTCCCTACCACCCTTCACCAGTGCCCCTCATCCCTCCAAAGCCCCTCTGCCTCATGACCTCCTCCTCAGACTCCCTTCCCACCACCCTCCACCAGTGCCCATCACTCCAAAGCAACCCCCCTCATGACCGCCTCCTCAGACTCCCTCCCTTCCACCCTCCACCAGTGCCACTCATGACCTCCTCCTCAGACTCCCTCCCTACCACCCTCCACCAGTGCCCATCCCTCAAAAGCAACCCCCCTCATGACCGCCTCCTCAGAGTCCCTCCCTACCACCCTCCACCAGTGCCCATCATCACTCCAAGCAACTCCCCCTCATGATCTCCTCCTCAGACTCCCTTCCTACCACCCTCCACCAGTGCCTCTCATCACTCCAAAGCCCCTCCCCCATGCCCTCCTCTTCAGACTCCCTCACAAACAACCTCCACCAGTGCCTTCCCTCTCTCCGTAACTCCACCCCTCATGATGCCCCCTCGGATTCCCTCATTGCCACCCTCCAACAGAGCCCATCATCACTCCATAGCCCCTCTCTCAAATGCATTTTATTTCTTGTATAGCGCTACTCGTAGTGTAGGGTATCACAGTACTGTACATCACACACACATTATGCAGACACAATGATTCATAAAAGTATCCAAATCAGCCTATAGGGAATGTCACATAAACTAATGTGGATTACCAGGTGTAGGAGTCACATCTCATCCATGCTGCTGGGCAATATGTATTAAGAGGATTGGGTCTGGAGAACCACAAACACAGGATTTAAAGCATACCCCAGTGGTTGGCTGTACTGATTAGAAATTATATCTGCCCAAACTCTGTATTGCAACATTAAAATAATGAAATACTGGGAAAATTCGAACTAACTAGCAATACAAAAAAAACAAAATCTAATTATACCATTCTGGTTTGTATACACGTCTTTGATCATACTGTCCTATGTTAGGGTTGTATCTTCTGAATCAATGGATCTCTATGACAAAGCAAGTAACTCACTGAGCTATCCACGTTAACTACAGTTCTATTGCATTTAAATTCTACAAACCAAAAAAAGAACTGCATCCTTGCAGAACCACTCATTAATGATACCAACGATTTAAACATACGATGTAAATGAAATAAACACGGCGTTCTAAGTATGTCTTTCTCACAGATTTAAAACACACAATAGCCACACATTCTCTTACCTGCTCCTTACGAACTCTGTCACAGCCGGATCGGTTAAACAAACAGCTCAAGGGGTCAGGAAGGTCAGGAAAACGAAACGGCAAAAAGAAAGATAACGTTCGAAGAACGTTTTAACTTGCAGTGGCCATATTCTGCTGGCCTTGCTGACGTCACTGCCAGGCCAAGGTTTATGTTTGGGTGGGCCAGGCCAAAGTTTGGGTGGGCCCGGCCCACCCGGCCCACCCCTTAGAACCGGGCCTGGCCCAGGGCATACCCATCAATCTTTATCAGTCGGACAAAGGGTACAGGGAAAGAGGAAGAATAGCACGGCAAGAGAAGTATAGGAAAGAGGAGACGGGCTGCTGTTCCCAAACCTTTACTGCTCTCTCTTCCTCCCTGTACTAAAGCCTTGCAGGGATGGATATCTGTCAAAGAAACCATTTATTTTTCATCGAGAGAGCTTAAGCGATATTAGTCAGGTGATTACATAAGTCCTCCCTTACCATGAATTTGAGAGATCTGTGTTCTGTTTTTAAATGAGTAGCAAGTGTATTTCGACCCCTGGCTGGTGGACACTTGTTTTCTGGGGGGCTAGAACGTTTGGGAACCGGAGGAAGCTCTGGGATTTTAATTCACAGGACACTGACTACTGATAAAGCTGCATCTTGTCCTGCACTCTGCAAATCCACATGGATACACCCCACGCAGCACTTACCTGGGAATTGAATTCTGGGACTTGCAGTTCCCACGAACCGCGAGTTTTGAGCAGACATTCAACGTTGGGGTGGGGCGGATTCCATCCAATAGGACAGTGGCAGGCCATTTGATAAGTGGGTGAACAAGTCTCCTGAACATATGGTGGCATCTGAGGAAGGCCGTTCTGGCCGAAATGCATTATGCCCTACATCCAATAATAAGCTTCCAATGTGTTCCACGTTGTGACCTCTCCTTCTTCGTTGCTGGAGGAGTTGCTGTGCCATTTTTTGTGTGTTAGCCTGAGACGTGCTACAGAGGCCCCGTTCTTCAAGTTGGCCAGGGTTTCACTGGCTCCTGCTCCAGCAGTCTTCTGTTACGTCCAAGGTATTGGAATGGCCCGGCGCCCACCTCTCAGTACAAGGGAAACAAGGGTCGCTGCAGCGCGGTCCGTGACTTCACGGAAGATCGTTTTGCATTGTCTTTTCGACCCCTACCCGGTGGACACTTGTTTTCTGGGGGGCTGGAAAGTTTGGAGACCGGAGTATTCTCTGGGATTTTAATTCACAGGACACTGACTACTGATCACGCTGCATCTTGCCCTGCACTCCGCAAATCTACAATGATACACCCCACGCATAACTTACCTGGGCATTGAATTCTGGGACTTTAGTTCCCACAAACCGTGAGTTTTGAGCGGACATTCAACGTTGAAGTGGGGCAGAGTCCATCCAACGGGACAGTGGCAGGCCATTTGATAAGCGGGTGAACAAGTCTCCTGAACATCTTTTGGCATCTGAGAAAGGCCGTTCTGGCCGAAATGCATTATGCCCTACACCCAATAATAAGCTTCCAATGTGCTCCACGTAGTGACCTCTGCTTTTTCATTGCTGGAGGAGTTGCTGTGCAATATATATATCTATATATATATTAGGCAGAAATACGTCTCCAGCGGTCACGCAGGATAAACAGACGAGACAAACCCAGGTACTGGTGCTGATTATTTTATTTCGCTCTCCACCACACCACCATTACGCGTTTCGGTCAAGCTAGGCCTTGATCACATGACAACGATATAGGGGCGTATGTGCTCAATTTAAAGTGCTAGTGCCAACAGAAAAATTATTCATTTCATAGACATGGAAGACATCCTGTCTGCAAAACATGGCTGCATAAATGCATGTATGCTAAAAACAGTATAAAGTGCTAGTGCTTTATATGAACTGTATCAAAGTATGTACACGAGGAAATACAAATAAAACCTATTGTTATAAATTCATTAATAAATATAAATATAGATATAAATACACATATAAATATAACGGCAATCTGGACGATGTAACACAAATTAATATCTTGGTATGATTTCTGAATTTAGTATTAACAATTACTATACAACAGTGTCATTGTTGTCCTGATCCTATCTATGTACATACAATTTATTCGTTCAATTAGTTCTAATGGCAAATTAGCCCCAACAAGCATGGCTTTAAACATTTTCCAAATACAACAGGTGATGGACCGAATGTGGATCAATGTCACACACTCACCCCAGTCCAAAGATCTGGGCCCAAATCCATCGTTTTTTTGCACTCCACACCACCCTGGGTTAGACAATGGCGATATGCAAATCAGCTCTGACCCTGTGCCCCATGGGAACAGTCCAGTCCGAACTACAAAAGCCATGTCCTTCCCAGAACGGAATCAAGCATCCGAGGACCGGACCGGTTTCGAGGTAACACCTCTCATCAGCCCGGCTAGCTTGACTCCAGTGGTGTGGAGTGCCTGGGACCCACGTCTGGGCATCCCCAGCGCACTTAGGGCGGAATATGCAAATACAACAGGTGATGGACCGAATGTGGATCAATGTCACACACTCACCCCAGTCCAAAGATCTGGGCCCAAATCCATCGTTTTTTTGCACTAAACACCACCCTGGGTTAGACAATGGCGATATGCAAATCAGCTCTGACCCTGTGCCCCATGGGAACAGTCCAGTCCGAACTACAAAAGCCATGTCCTTCCCAGAACGGAGTCAAGCATCCGAGGACCGGACCGGTTTCGAGGTAACACCTCTCATCAGCCCGGCTAGCTTGACTCCAGTGGTGTGGAGTGCCTGGGACCCACGTCTGGGCATCCCCAGCACACTTAGGGCGGAATATGCAAATACAACAGGTGATGGACCGAATGTGGATCAATGTCACACACTCACCCCAGTCCAAAGATCTGGGCCCAAATCCATCGTTTTTTTGCACTCCACACCACCCTGGGTTAGACAATGGCGATATGCAAATCAGCTCTGACCCTGTGCCCCATGGGAACAGTCCAGTCCGAACTACAAAAGCCATGTCCTTCCCAGAACGGAATCAAGCATCCGAGGACCAGACCGGTTTCGAGGTAACACCTCTCATCAGCCCGGCTAGCTTGACTCCAGTGGTGTGGAGTGCCTGGGACCCACGTCTGGGCATCCCCAGCGCACTTAGGGCGGAATATGCAAATACAACAGGTGATGGACCGAATGTGGATCAATGTCACACACTCACCCCAGTCCAAAGATCTGGGCCCAAATCCATCGTTTTTTTGCACTCCACACCACCCTGGGTTAGACAATGGCGATATGCAAATCAGCTCTGACCCTGTGCCCCATGGGAACAGTCCAGTCCGAACTACAAAAGCCATGTCCTTCCCAGAACGGAATCAAGCATCCGAGGACCGGACCGGTTTCGAGGTAACACCTCTCATCAGCCCGGCTAGCTTGACTCCAGTGGTGTGGAGTGCCTGGGACCCACGTCTGGGCATCCCCAGCGCACTTAGGGCGGAATATGCAAATACAACAGGTGATGGACCGAATGTGGATCAATGTCACACACTCACCCCAGTCCAAAGATCTGGGCCCAAATCCATCGTTTTTTTGCACTCCACACCACCCTGGGTTAGACAATGGCGATATGCAAATCAGCTCTGACCCTGTGCCCCATGGGAACAGTCCAGTCCGAACTACAAAAGCCATGTCCTTCCCGGAACGGAATCAAGCATCCGAGGACCGGACCGGTTTCGAGGTAACACCTCTCATCAGCCCGGCTAGCTTGACTCCAGTGGTGTGGAGTGCCTGGGACCCACGTCTGGGCATCCCCAGCGCACTTAGGGCGGAATATGCAAATACAACAGGTGATGGACCGAATGTGGATCAATGTCACACACTCACCCCAGTCCAAAGATCTGGGCCCAAATCCATCGTTTTTTTGCACTCCACACCTCCCTGGGTTAGACAATGGCAATATGCAAATCAGCTCTGACCCTGTGCCCCATGGGAACAGTCCAGTCCGAACTACAAAAGCCATGTCCTTCCCAGAACGGAATCAAGCATCCGAGGACCGGACCGGTTTCGAGGTAACACCTCTCATCAGCCCGGCTATCTTGACTCCAGTGGTGTGGAGTGCCTGGGACCCACGTCTGGGCATCCCCAGCGCACTTAGGGCGGAATATGCAAATACAACAGGTGATGGACCGAATGTGGATCAATGTCACACACTCACCCCAGTCCAAAGATCTGGGCCCAAATCCATCGTTTTTTTGCACTCCACACCACCCTGGGTTAGACAATGGCGATATGCAAATCAGCTCTGACCCTGTGCCCCATGGGAACAGTCCAGTCCGAACTACAAAAGCCATGTCCTTCCCGGAACGGAATCAAGCATCCGAGGACCGGACCGGTTTCGAGGTAACACCTCTCATCAGCCCGGCTAGCTTGACTCCAGTGGTGTGGAGTGCCTGGGACCCACGTCTGGGCATCCCCAGCGCACTTAGGGCGGAATATGCAAATACAACAGGTGATGGACCGAATGTGGATCAATGTCACACACTCACCCCAGTCCAAAGATCTGGGCCCAAATCCATCGTTTTTTTGCACTCCACACCACCCTGGGTTAGACAATGGCGATATGCAAATCAGCTCTGACCCTGTGCCCCATGGGAACAGTCCAGTCCGAACTACAAAAGCCATGTCCTTCCCAGAACGGAATCAAGCATCCGAGGACCGGACCGGTTTCGAGGTAACACCTCTCATCAGCCCGGCTAGCTTGACTCCAGTGGTGTGGAGTGTCTGGGACCCACGTCTGGGCATCCCCAGCGCACTTAGGGCGGAATATGCAAATACAACAGGTGATGGACCGAATGTGGATCAATGTCACACACTCACCCCAGTCCAAAGATCTGGGCCCAAATCCATCGTTTTTTTGCACTCCACACCACCCTGGGTTAGACAATGGCGATATGCAAATCAGCTCTGACCCTGTGCCCCATGGGAACAGTCCAGTCCGAACTACAAAAGCCATGTCCTTCCCAGAACGGAATCAAGCATCCGAGGACCGGACCGGTTTCAAGGTAACACCTCTCATCAGCCCGGCTAGCTTGACTCCAGTGGTGTGGAGTGCCTGGGACCCACGTCTGGGCATCCCCAGCGCACTTAGGGCAGAATATGCAAATACAACAGGTGATGGACCGAATGTGGATCAATGTCACACACTCACCCCAGTCCAAAGATCTGGGCCCAAATCCATCGTTTTTTGGCACTCCACACCACCCTGGGTTAGACAATGGCGATATGCAAATCAGCTCTGACCCTGTGCCCCATGGGAACAGTCCAGTCCGAACTACAAAAGCCATGTCCTTCCCAGAACGGAATCAAGCATCCGAGGACCGGACCGGTTTCGAGGTAACACCTCTCATCAGCCCGGCTAGCTTGACTCCAGTGGTGTGGAGTGCCTGGGACCCACGTCTGGGCATCCCCAGCGCACTTAGGGCGGAATATGCAAATACAACAGGTGATGGACCGAATGTGGATCAATGTCACACACTCACCCCAGTCCAAAGATCTGGGCCCAAATCCATCGTTTTTTTGCACTCCACACCACCCTGGGTTAGACAATGGCGATATGCAAATCAGCTCTGACCCTGTGCCCCATGGGAACAGTCCAGTCCGAACTACAAAAGCCATGTCCTTCCCAGAACGGAATCAAGCATCCGAGGACCGGACCGGTTCCGAGGTAACTCGAAACCGGTCCGGTCCTCGGATGCTTGATTCCGGTCTGGGAAAGATATGGCTGTTGTAGTTCGGACTGGACTGTTCCCATGGGGCACAGGGTCAGAGCTGATTTGCATAAAGCCATTATCTGACCCAGGGTGGTGTGCAGTGCAAAAAACGATGAATTTAGGCCCAGATCCTTGTACTGGGGTGAATGTAAGACATTGATCTACATTCTGTCCATCAAATTGTTTTTTGTAATTTTCTCCCTGAGTGTACTGGGGTAGCTCAGACGTGGGTCCCAGAGCCTCCACACCACTGGAGTCAAGCTAGCCGGGCTGATGAGAGGTGTTACCTCGAAACCGGTCCGGTCCTCGGATGCTTGATTCCATTCTGGGAAAGATATGGCTGTTGTAGTTCAGACTGGACTGTTCCCATGGGGCACAGGGTCAGAGCTGATTTGCATAAAGCCATTATCTGACCCAGGGTGGTGTGGAGTGCAATAAACGATGGATTTAGGCCCAGATCCTTGTACTGGGGTGAATGTAAGACATTGATCTACATTCTGTCCATCAAATTGTTTTTTGTAATTTAAACATTTTCCAGTTTGAGGAGTCTGATGGAACTTTTAAAAACATCCTTGAATGGGTTAGTTGAAAAGCCCAGGCATAGTACTGTAGGTCTGGCAGTGCCAACCCTCCCTTTTCCCTCCTCCTCCTTAGTTTCTTCCATGCCAGTCGGGTTACTTTATATCTCCAGATAAAGGAGTTGATTTCCTGTTGGCATTTTTGAAGCTGTTTTTTGTCAAAGGTTAAGTGGATAGAATTGAATATGAACATATATTTGGGGAGGATGGACATTTTTACCAGACTTATCCTCCCAAGAAACGTTAAAGGGAGAAAGGACCAAGATTTTAATGTTGCCCTGCATTCTCGAGAAACCCGGTCTAAGTTAGTCTGAGCTAGTTTGCTAATATCCTGAGTGATCTTTATGCCCTAGTATCGCATGGAATGAGTCACTGTAAGGTTTAAATTATCTAAATTCCAAGTCATAATCTCCGTCTTTCCCTCGTTAATTTCATATCCGGAGATCCGCCCGAATTCCTTTTGACCTATTTACAACAATGGGGATGGCTTCAACTGGGTTTGTTGTATAGACAAGGATGTCATCGGCATAGAGTCCTACCCGCTTCCCCCACCCTCCAAATTCAAATGGAAGAATGTTAGACTCTTCTCTGAGAACTTGCACAAAAGGTTCTATGTATATATTAAAAAGGAGAGGGGAGAGCGGGCAGCCTTGCCTAGTGCCCCTCTTAATTTCAAAAGGCTCAGTACAAGCGCCATTGATCGTGAGCCTAGCTTTTGGGTCCCTGTATAGGAGGCTGATGACTCAAGAGAACCTTTCCCCAAACCTAAACTTTCCCATGACAGCAGTCAAATAGGGCCAGTTGACTCTGTCGAAAGCTTTGGTGGCGTCTAAGGTCAGGATACCCAGGGGAAGAGAGAAGGTTGAGGCGATATCGATTGTGTCGATCAGATCGTAAGTAAGATCTGCCAGCTGACGCCCCTGTATAAATCCCTTCTCATCGTTGTGTATTATTGAACCGATCTCGCTCCCCAGCCGTGTTGATAAAATGGCAGCAAAGATTTTATAGTCATCATTTAGGAGCGAGATCGGCCGATAAGACCCACAATCAGTCGGGTCCTTTCCTGGTTTGGGTATCAAGACGATGGTTGCCTCCTTCCATGACTCAGGTGGCGCAGCGCCTTCCATAAAGATGTCATTAAAGAGTGTCCTTAATGTTGGAATATTAGCGGGACCCAGAACACGATACAACTCCCCGGGTAGGCCGTCTGGTCCCGCCGCCTTCCCTCGTTTTAGTCGATTGATGGCGTTACGGACTTCTAGCTCAGATATTTCTTTGTCCAGGCTGTCCCTTTGTTCTAATGAAAGAGAGGGCAATTCAATCTTTTTTTTTTTTTATTGATTTTTTGTTGCAAGTTAAACAGATTATGTCATATTGTTCAAATGTTCAAGATATATACATACATTCTACAAAAAACATTCAAAAACGAAATACAATGAAAACAAGAAGCGATAATAAAAGGAACATGTATAGATCTTATTGGGTCGTTTCCCCATCAACCCATTGTTGTATTGGAGTCCAGATTTTTATGCCTAGTTGCTTCCTTTTTCTCCCTTTTGTTGCATAGATTGCCAATTCAAGTTTGTATCTAGCTAGGAATCGACCCCTCCATATTGAAAACGACGGTGGTTCCGGGCTTATCCATTCCTGTGTGATGCATGCACGCAGTTCAGACATCATGATAAATAATAAATTGTGATATTCCAGTTCTGTAGAGTCTTTAGATATACCAAATAATATTAATTCAGGTGATAAGATAATTGTTTTGCCTATAGTTTTTTCGATACATTTTTGAATGTCAAAAATTATGGTTGCAAGCTTTATACAAGAGTAAAACATATGTATTGTGTCAGCTCCTCTCATATTACACCGATTACAGTTTATTCCGACAGTAGCCCCCCATTTCAAGACCTTGGCGGGTGTTTAATAGAGATCACACATAACCATATAATGTTGCGTTCGAGTTCGCCCTGAAAATAAGATAGAATTAGCCATTTTAATTGATTCTTTTAACAATAAATCCTTCATTCCTAATTTTTCTTCCCATTTATAACACATATTATTAAAGTCATCAGGGAGGTAGGTCAAAAATATATTATAATAATAACCTATTTTTCTTTTAATGATCAAACTATCCATAAGCAAAATTGGTTTTAAACCTTGTCTCTCCTCATTAGAAAATGAATGTAAAAAACTATGAATCTGTAAATATTTAAAATAATCTTGAGGAGAGATTTTATGCTTATTCTGGAGATCATCAAAAGAAAATAAGGAAGCAGAGTTAGTTGTATATAAATCAGAAAGATAGCAAATACCTTTAGTATTCCAATTCTTCATCACCTGGTCTCTAAATATAGGGGAAAAGCAATGGATTGAATTTAATGGGGTGTATCTTGTGACTTTTCTAATGCCGGCCAATTTTTTAATGATTTGCCATACTTTGTATGCTGCCACTATAATCTTGAATTTTGTTTTTTTATAGTAGCTTGGTTCTATTATTTTGAAAAGATGATGACTAGCTTCAGTACCTAATGCAAATTCATATATAGTTGGATAATGCGCTAATGAAGTGGGGGGTTTATTACCAGCAATCAGAGGGGATATATATTGGAATACAGCTGCTAGGTAGTAAAATAAAAAATGTGGTATAGCCCAACCCCCTCTATCTCTTGGTATAATCATCTTCTTATAGGCTCTCCTGATGCCTCTATATCCCCACAAAAATCTTACTGACATTTTTTCAAGTTCTCGAAAGAAGCCTAACGGAAATTCCAAAGGAATTGTTCTAAATAAATAAATACATTTCGGAAGTATTAACATCTTTAATACATTATTTCGTCCATGGAGAGATAAATGTAGATGATTTATTCTTTCCAGAGTTGAACTGACTTTCTTAAGAATCGGGGTATAGTTTAAGCTAGGTATTTTCGAGATTGGTGTGGTTAGTTTGATTCCTAAGTAAACTGCTTCAGAAACTACATTTCTAATAGGCGGTGGATTAGGACCTATAAAAAGAATTTGTGTTTTGGACAGATTTAATTTATATCCTGAAAAGGATCCAAATATATCAGCTAGTTCTTCGATCCTCAAGAAAGCTCTTTCAATATCTTTGGTGACCACTACCAAATCGTCTGCATAGGCAAGGGCTCTGAAGGGGATGCCTCCTAGCTGTACCGGTACTATATTCTCATCACGATTCAATTGATTAAGAAAAATATCAATATATATGGCAAAAAGAAGAGGGGAAGATGGGCATCTCTGACGTGTTCCTTGCTGAATAGGAAATAGTGCAGACTTAGTGGGTCCTATTTTTACCGCTGATACCGGGTTTTTAAATAGAGCTTTAAATGCGTTTGTTATTCCTGGACCAAAACCTTTCATATACAGCAAATCCCAAAGATAGGGCCATGTCACCCTATCAAATGCTTTTTCAGCATCCAGAACGGTAATCCCTATTGGTGTATTAGAAGCTTCTGCCCAATCCATCATGGCAATAATTCTTCTTATATGATCTGCTGTATCTCTGTTTGGAATGAATCCATGTTGCCACCGGGATACTATTAAGGATATTATTTTTGACAGTCGTGTGGCTAATATTTTAGAATATATTTTGCTGTCGCCATTAATTAAAGATATTGGCCTGTAGGATGCTGGATTAGTTGGATCCTTATCCTTTTTTAAGAAAGTCATGATTACTGATAGGGCCCAGGATTCTGGTGGTATGCCTTTCTGAGCTTCCAAAAATGTAATAAGCATATCATGTTTTATGTTATTTCTAAAAGTCTTATACAATTCTAATGGAATGAGATCAGGTCCAGTTGCTTTACCTATTGCTAATGAATTTAGTGCATTCTCTATTTCTTCCCAAGTGATTGCTGAATCTAGAAAAACAGTTTGATTATAAGAGAGAGATGGCAAGACATTTTCCATAGCAAAATTCATACATGCTTCTGACGAATAATGGTCATTCTCTTGTTTATAAAGTTTATGGTAAAATTGGCGGAAAACTTCTAGAATTGCTTCCGGTTTATTATGTAGTTGGCCTGTTTCGCCTTGTATTACATTAATGGTGTTATAAGCTTCTTTTTGCCTAGTTCTTTTTGCCAATATTTTCCCAGCATTTTCACCTATCTCATATAACTGAGATTTAAAAGTTGCCATCTGTTGTGCTGCCTTATTTGCAAAAGATTCATAACAAAAAACTTTATGGATCGCTAGGCTGGATTCTATGTTAGATAATGGTTGTTTTTGTGCAATTGCTGTTATTAATTTCTTTTCCCAAAATAATACTTTTTCAAATGCTTTTTCGTTTTTTCCACGCATAATTTTCTGGTTTTTTATACCATATGATAGCGATTCACCCCTTATCCCTGATTTAAATGTATCCCAGACTATTTGAGCTGAAGCTGTTCCTCTATTAATGTCAAAGAATTCTTTTATCCATAAGGTCATCAAATCTAGGTATTCCAAGTCATACAGTAATTTACAATCAAAAGTCCAGGGCTTTAGTTGAAGAATTGATGTATCAGTTTTAATTTCAATCAGTATTGGATTATGATCCGAAATTATGCGTGGAAATAAATCGAATTTAGTATCATAAATAAATGATTTTTTAATGAAGAAATAGTCCAAACGCACTAACTTTTTATGGGGATGGGAAAAGAATGTAAACCCGGGATATGGTAATTGTTTCTCATAGACTACATCATCTAAACCATGATCCAAAACCAAAGAACGTAAAGCCTTGAATGATTTTTTTTTAGACCCTTGATAACAAAAGGAGTCGCATATATCCATATTAGAATCTAAATGGATATTAAAATCACCACATAGTATTAGTGATGAGGACCAGTTAGCTAATTCCAAGTTCAAAAGATCCAAGATAGATGGATCATCTACATTTGAAGCATAGACAGCACAAACTGTACAGACTATGTTATTGATTCTAAACTCTGTAATTGCCCATCTACCATATTGGTCTGCCTTGTGCCGGATCAGAGTACCCAGATCCTTCCTGAATAGAATTGCAACTCCTTTTGTTGTTGAGCCTTGAGATGTGCATACAGCTAAATTCATGCCTAAGTCTTTATATAAATGTCTTTTCTTCCACATTATATGTGATTCCGGGATACACAGTATATCAGGTTTCATAGACTGTATAATCTGTGCCGCAACCACCCTCTTTTTTTTATTATTCAGGCCACATATATTCCATGAGCAAATGCGTAGTTTTCCCATTTGAATTGAAGAAATTCCCCCCCCCACTTCGCAAATGAAAGAACAGGCAACACAACATATGCGTATATACAGTCAACCAATACCAACACCTCCCATACTTCACCATACCAGAGAGCTTTAAGAACGAAATGAAAACTAGAGAAATAATCACACATAGCAAAAAAAGACCTTCTGCTTTTACCTGCAACTGCGTTTCCCCCCCCAACCCTCCCCAGACTCAACCTGAGTACACCCACCCCCCCCACCCCCCAAAGCTATCAGGGCAGAAGGACTTAATAGTCCCTCGCATTGATGATGTGATGAGTGCTAAGTGGTTCTCATCGTATGGCTCTATTCCATAATTATTGTTCCTTTCTGATAATCATTTCAGATCCAGCATGTCTAAACATATTATTCAATATATTAAGTGAATAAAAAAGAAAAAAAAGAAAAGAAGATATCTAAACAGACTTTATCATTTATTTGCTGGACCTTTTTTTTCCATTTCTATCAGCCTGTAGGATCACAGAAAGGAACAAAAAAAAAACCTTGCACTGCATTGAGTTCTTAGTACACTCTTAAAGCAATAAAGCAGGTCTAATCAGTGAGCCGCTATAATCCATAGTTAATCAAAGAAAAAAATAAAAAAGAAATAATTTTTTTTTTTTGCTCCTCAAGGATAGCTAAGAGTAAACATTATATATATTTTTTTCCCCCTCTCTCATATAGACGTTAGAAATTCTTTGGCTGCTCCCTCTGAAGTGAAGAAAAAGGAGCGTTCCTTGTGTTTTACTTTCAGTTTGGCAGGATTTAAGAGAAATGCCTGCGCTCCTTTCGCTTGGAATAGAGAGATGAGCTGTCGAAGTTGCCATCTTAGTTGCACAGTAGTATGGCAATAATCCGCACGCACAAAGAATTCTACATCTTTAGCCTTACGCTTCCTATTAGGTCTTGCCAGATCGTAAAGAGCTTCTCTAGCTCAGAAGTTGTTTATTGAGATCAAAATGGCTCATGGTTTAAGGGCCGAGTCTTGTCTTGTTTTCAGAAACGGGAATCTGTGTGCCCTTTGAATTTCAGTCTCCCATTTCCACTGAGTTAACTCTGGGAAGGCATCTGAAAATAGCTCTATCACAAACTGGCGTGGATTTGAATCTTCCTTCCCTTCTGGCACACCTAAGACTCGGAGATTATTGCGGCGTGATCTATTTTCTAAATCCACGAGTTTCCAGTTGATCTCTTCTTTCAAACCCTCCATTGATTTTAATTGCGAGCTCTGCTGAACCATTGAATCTTCTATTTGCGAGATTCTATTTTCTGTTTCAGTAACTCTGATAACCGTATCATTAGAAATTTTCATCACTTTTCTCAGGTTATTTTGTAGTTTTCTCACAGCTCCCTGAGTTCGAAGATTTTCGGTTTTAGTTTCCTCTCTATGATGTAGCATTACTCGATATAAAACTTCCAATGTTATTTCGGGTGATTCATTAGATGACTTATTAATTTCTGGTGTAGTGGAGGTAGGGGTGAGATAGACCCGTTAGGGCCCTGCATGATGGTATTAAAGTTCTCCTCCCCTTCTTCCCCCCCCCCATTCAGGTCTGTTAGGGGACTCCTCAGGATCCGAGTCTTCAAGATTGCTAAGATCCTCTTGTCCTGGATCTGAGAAGGATTTTTCATGCTCCTGTAATGAACCCCCATCTCGCACCAAGTCCTCTGTACTGTCAGAATCTAGCGCTTGTGAGAGGTCAGTCATCGAATAAAAATTGCCAGCTGAGTCTATAGATTCTGTATCTTCACCTCGGGTCTCAGCAACTACCAGTGTCTTTTGTATTGGATCACAATTTTGCTCAATGGTGGTTACCCCCTTTACAGATCCTTTGGTGATGTTCAGCTGTTTATCCACGCTTTTTTGACTAAGATCTGGGTTGGCCACTTTTTTCCTAAACATGACTGGAATTTTCGGTATAGCTCCTAGCCTACAACTCCCAGAATTCATCAAGTTCATATCTTCCCCACTAGTGATAGTAGGAGCTGTTATTTGTAATTCAGAAGGAATAGGCTGTGGAGTAGTGTGTAAATGGCCTTCAGTCAGAGTTAGATTGATAGGTACAGCATCTGAATTCGGATTCAAAGGAATGTTAGTACTCACAGTATTATGAGAAATGCCATATACAGAGACTACCCCCGCAGGCTAGATCGTCTCCTGTGCAGCCGTGGTGTCTGCTCTCGTTTTCGGCTTTTGCTGCCGCTGAGCTCCAGTCGGGTTCTTCAGTGCCATCAAAGCAGGTAAGATCTCAGACGCCTATACAATGCGCCCAAGATGTATCTTTCGTGGTTGCAGCTGTGGGTGCCTCCGAGATTGGTGCCGGCGTGTATCAAAAGAATCCGGTTCAAATGCTCCCAACGTATCCCCGGATGAGAGCGGCGAAAGTAGTGAAGGTAAAGGAGTTGGGCGTAGCCACGCCGAACGAAGAGTACGGGTGTAGCTCTTCCAAAGATCCAGGCGCATAACCAAGCAGCTGTGCACACTCTCCGTAGCCGTATGTTTTCACCGCCAACACCGCGAACACCGCAAACACCAGCCGTCATAAGTAGCAATATCAACAAAAATGAGAGAATAGTGTTCTCCTGGAAGTAGCAGCTCAGGTCTCCTTAAGTTTTTTTTTTGAATATTCCATGTGTGAAGCGGAGCCACATGAGAGCTCCAGGTCAGCGTCTCCTCACTCGGACACACAGTCCGCCATCTTACACGATACAACTCCCCTGGTAGGCCGTCTGGTCCCGCCGCCTTCCCTCGTTTAGTCGATTGATGGCGTTACGGACTTCTAGCTCAGATATTTCTTTGTCCAGGCTGTCCCTTTGTTCTAATGAAAGAGAGGGCAATTCAATCTTATCTAACCAAGCCTCCCGGGCCATTACATCATCCGTGATTTCCTCCTTGTAAATATCCCTAAAAAATTCATGGAAGGCACTTCCAATTCCTAAGTTTAAGGTTCTAGCGGTCACTCCCCCCACCCCACCTTTATTTCCCTAATATATTTTTTGGCTTGGTCTGATTTAATTTTCCAGGCCAAACCCTTGCCTGCAGCCTCTCCATATTCAAAGTGTTGAAGCTTGCTAGCCTCCCACTTCTTAGCCACTCTACTTTGAAGTAGTTTGGTGACCAAAGACTCTTTAAAAAAGTAAGACTAAAGACTCTACAATCTCTGGTAAAGGACTGGGTGCAAATAAAAACAACTCTATTTTTCAAACTTTGGGACTCCCCGGGGCTTCCCCCATGCTTGAATGATAGCCTAGCAGTCCCAATCAAGGAAGCCGAGATTTGTAGATGGGGTGACCTAGTAACAGGAGGAATGTTGGTGGAGTGGGAAAACTTGTACGAAAAGGTTGGCCCTGGTTTAACAAGATTTAAGTATATGCAACTTGCTAGCTCGGTCCGGGAGCTATCCAGGAAAAAGGTTCCAATAGGGAAGAACTGCCTCTTAGAAAAAGAATTGGTAGAGAAGCAAGGGGGAAGAAAGGAGGTAGCACTTTGGTATTGGACAATATTAGAGGAGGTAAATGGGGATTTCTCTCTTCCTGAGGAGCTGTGGGGCCCGGACATGAGTGTACAGGGTGACCTTTGGACTAGATCCTTCTCCCTTCTTTATAAAGCGGTAAAACCAGCATGGCTGAGGGGAAACCATCTGTACACAGTACATCGCGCCTATTTCTCGCCACTAAGGCTTTCCAAATTCCTGCCAAGAAAGTGTTGTAACAAATGCCTTCTCCCCGCAGCCTCTAATATACACATGTTCATGGACTGTCCGCATCTAACTGATTTCTGGGACGAAGTTAAGGTCACCTTAGATTCAATCCTTAAAACATCAATCTCCATCACCCTGCCATTAATAATCTTTGGGTTGGACAATACGGTATCTGGACCAGCAAGAACCTTTCTATTCAATGCAATCCTGCTTGCAAGAAGACAGATCTGTAAATACTGGGTTGACTCCAAGGCACCATCCCATGCTGGCTGGTTAATGTCCCTATACGATACATCAAAAGTGGACATGGCCAGAACCTGCAGTAAACGTAATCTTACATTTTGGAATCTGTTGGTGCAATGGAGATAACAATGATCACTTGATTAGCCCGGGTTTTTTTTTTTCCCGGGTCCGATGATTATGCCTATATATTCCATGGACATGGTGGTGGCAGGGCGCAAGTAGTTCGATAACCAACCTGGTCCAGCAGGCAAATACGTGCCTAAGATGGAGCAAATAAAAATTCCTTGTAAACATCTTCCGCCAGTCTGGTATATTTGTCCTAAACTTGGTAAGGAGAAGGTTCCAACCTGGTACCTAATGGACACATACGGTGGTCGGTGCTTCTATTTCTTTTTTTGGAACAAGGGATGGCAAATGAGGACAAAAAAATATTATTAGTTCAATTAGTTGCAATAAAACTAAGTCATTATTCAGGTATAAAGTTTTAATCAAGCCATGCGTCTAAATAAAACAAGACACGGGCAGACCATCAAGTATTACGCATTGAAGTTGCAAACAATCGAAGGAAAATCACTCCCAAGTGGGTGAGGCAATTTAAGCATATACTTTTCAAAGATTAGCATACGTGCAAATGCAGCAATAAATATTGGCATAAAAAGATTTTTAGTGCTACCTAGTGAAAATGTGAGATTATAAAATAATTTTAAAAAAAGCAATACTTTTAGACAAAGAAAAATATAAATATATAGAGTTGAGATAGCTGGAATGTTTACATATATACAGTTAGTCAATTAGATGGACAGTATTCATAAGTATGTGTGGCAATCCTCCCCTGCATTGAGAAAATTAGGAGTCTTGGTATCTAATAGAATTATGGGCCCGATTCACAGAATGAACTTACTACTTTTGGCATTCACAGAATGTACTTACTACTTTTGGTATTCACAGAATGAACTTACTCATTTCGGTATTCACAGAAGTTAGGACTACTAACTTTAGGACTCCTAAATGCCTTCTGTGAATACCGAAAGTCTTAAAATTAGGATTTTTCTCAATTTAGTAGTAGTAAAGTTAGGACTCCTAACTTTAGGATGCCTAAATGCCTTCTGTGAATACCGAAAGTCTTAAAATTAGGATTTTTCTCTATTTAGTAGTAGTAAAGTTAGGACTACTAACTTTACTACTACTAAATTGAGAAAAATCCTAATTTTAAGACTTTCGGTATTCACAGAAGGCATTTAGACATCCTAAAGTTAGTAGTCCTAACTTTACTACTACTAAATTGAGAAAAATCGTAATTTTAAGACTTTCGGTATTCACAGAAGGCATTTAGGCGTCCTAAAGTTAGTAGTCCTAACTTTACTACTACTAAATAGAGAAAAATCCTAATTTTAAGACTTTCGGTATTCACAGAAGGCATTTAGGCATCCTAAAGTTAGGAGTCCTAACGTTACTACTACTAAATAGAGAAAAATCCTAATTTTAAGACTTTGGGTATTCACAGAAGGCATTTAGGAGTCCTAAAGTTAGTAGTCCTAACTTCTGTGAATACCGAAATGAGTAAGTTCATTCTGTGAATACCAAAAGTAGTAAGTGCATTCTGTGAATGCCAAAAGTAGTAAGTTCATTCTGTGAATCGGGCCCAAAGTGTCTGGTCTCTAATCTGCGCAACTGCAACTCTCGACCCCCCCCCCTCCTCTGTGGTAGTACCGTGTCTATGACAAAGTATTTCAATCCTGCAGGATTTTTATCATGTAACTCCTCAAAGTGCTTTGCTACCGGGTACGCAGTGTCACCATTTGTGATGGCCCTTAGGTGCTGGAGAATGCGTTTGTGCACCTGTGGTCTTGTGCTATCAACGTAACGAAGACCACAGGGGCACTCCAACACATACACCGCGTACTCGGTGCGGCATGTCAGTTTGTGTTTAATGACAGTGGGTTTGTTGCTAAATGGAGTAGAATATTTTTTTCTACTAATTCCATTTTTACATGCTTTACAGGAAGAGCACTTGAGGAAGCCCCTACTGGAGTCCAACCACAAGCCTGTGGTCCTGATCTCAGGGCTACTTGAAACCAAACAATTGTTCATAGTCCTAGCTCTTTTATAGGCTATGCTGGGAGTGCCCTTAACCTGACTGCCTAGGATTGGATCACTAGGTATAAGGGCCCAGTTGCGTTTAACTATGTTTCTAATAATCGAGTGCTGGTTGTTAAATATAAAGATAAGTCTAGTTTCTTTATCAGCAACTCTCGATGCAGCATTCCTGTTCTCAATGGTTTTAGATAGTAAGATGGCTCTATCTTGAGAATTTGCTCTATTGATGGCTTTATCTATATTCTCGCTAGAATAACCTCTTTGCAGGAATCTATGTTTGCAAGCTAACTGGGCCTCTTCACAGTCAATATCAGTACTGCAAATCTTCCGGATACGAAGCATTTCCCCATAGGGAATGCTCCTTATCAGGTGAGCTGGATGGTGACTGCCTGCGTGCAGGACACTATTACCCGCAGTTGGTTTGCGGTAAAGTTTGGTTTGCAGTTTCCCTTCACGATGAAAAACCTCCACATGTAGGAAACAAATAGATGTCACGCTGATATGGGCTGTGAACTGTAGATTAAGATTGTTATGGTTCAAATTGTCAATGAAATCGGCTGTATCAGAGTGTGACCTATCCCAAATAACAAAGAGATCGTATATATAATGTAGCCACTTTATAATTTTGGTATTCATGATAGCGCCAAAATTAGGCATGAGGACCTGCTTCTCCCAGTATCACATGTGTAAACAAGCATAACTGGGAGAGAAGCAGGCCCCCATCGCCACTCCCCTAGTCTGCTGAAAAAGTTGTTTCCCAAATAAGAAAAAGTTGTTCTCTAGGCACAAAGTAATCATGGCAATAATCATACGTGTATGTTCAGTCAGACATGCTGGTCTAGAACCAAGGAAATGCTGCACTGCTCTAAGCCCATCCTTGTGGAAAATACTGGTGTACAATGAAGTAACATCTAGTGAAATTAACAAATAGTTCTGTTTCCACTTCACATCATTTATCTTGCTCAAAAAATCTCCTGTGTCGAGCACAAAGGATGGTAAGGACTTGACGGAATCTTGCAGAAAAAAGTCAACATTTTGCTTACGTTTTCAAGTATGCTATTGCAAGCCGAAATGATGGGTCGCCCTGGCGGTGGCAAGCTGTTTTTATGGATCTTGAGTATGTAGTAGATTACTGGTGTTACGGGATTTTCCTTCTTCATGAATTTAAATTCATCCATAGTGATGATGCCTGTACTTCTCCAAGCCATAAGTTTGGAATAAATGTCACATTTAGCTTGCTGATATTGATTGACATCTGACCGCCGATAGTAGGCCCGATCATTCAGTTGATCTAGTGCTACATCCATATACATTTTGAGCGGCCATAGCACAACATTTCCTCCCTTATCGGATTGCCGAATTACTATGTTTGTATTCTTTTGTAGTTTTTTAATGAGTTGATGATACTCCAGGTCCCGATAGTGATGTTTTTTCGAGAAGGTGCCATGTTTAAGAAAAAGTGCCCTTAGTTCTAGGCTGACTTTATGAAATAAGTCAACATTGTCCTTGATCATTAAGGGACAGAATTTTGACTTAGGTTTAAAGTTGGTTAACGTCATAGAAGTGTCCATGCCCGGGCCCGGGCTGGATGGAGGGAGAGTAGAATCATTTCCCATGTGTAAGATCTCCTGTAACAGAATGAAATCTTCTGCAATGAGGGTTGGAGACAGAGTGCGCTGTACAATTGCTGTGGTGGGCTGCACTGTTTTGTGAAGGCTGTGATATTTGCGTAATTTTCAATTTGTGCACATATTTGTACAGATCAATTTTTGTAGTTGCGTAATCAAAGTTGGATTTTGCAATGTAAGATAAGCCCAAGGAGAGTATGGATTTTTCCTTAGGAGTTAGCGGCATGTCAGTGAGGTTGCCTAATGTTTGCAATTCATCAGGTCCCTGACTTATCTGCGGTTCCACTGTTTCCGCTGTTTTTTTGCAAGGTTCGTTGATCCTCCGCTGTTTGTTGCAGCGCCTCCTTGCTGCCCGCTTTGTGTTGGCATTTTGCCTGCATTTGCACCTTGGGCACCGGAGCGGAGGGTCTGTTTGCGGTCTCGCTGGACCACCTCTAACTCCTGCGCCGGGGTAAATTTGCGAAACCCCGCCCTCTGAGTACGTGTCAGCTCGTTATCAGACTCACCATCGACATTTGAGCTATCATCGTAAATAGATGAGGCATCCGCCCCTGTCATCTGTGATGTCTGTTTTACCGGCTGCCTGTTGTTTACTGGAGTTGCTTGTGCAGTTTTCAGGCGATCGTATTTTTTGGCAAATGTAAAAATTTGTCCATGCTCATAGTCGAGGCGGTCTCTTTGAAATGTATACGCTTTGCGCCGCTTTATCACATCCTCCTCTCTCTTCAAGCGAACCAGCATTTCATCCCGATATTTTGACATAAGTGGTGAACTAGGTAGTTTGTCTATTTCCTCATTGAGTCTGTCAATTTCAACAAGTAGTTTTGCCCTGTAAATCCTTTAAGCTGCCTTGTGGATCTTGAGGGGTGGCTGCCACAGCAATTGCTAGCTGGCCACCTTGGAGCAACTCTTCCTTGCAAACATTGTGGTCGAGCCTACATTACGGCTGAGCACTACCGCAAAACCAGGGTGGGTCCGCCGAGATGTACTTCGTCAGCTGCAATGGAGCAGGAAGTGCTACGGAAAATGAGGAACAGCTCTGCAGTACACGGGATATCCTCTCTTTCACAAACTTACAAGTGAGATGGCGGCGGCAACCCACTTGGGGGTGATAATACACTACCAGTCTCATCATGCAATTTCACAATATACCTTATGTGGTGTCATGAAAATAAAAGAGGGTATTTACTGGTGTTGGGTTGTTTACTGTCATTCACTGAAAGACTGACCATGATGAAGGGCGCTCTGCCCGAAACCCGTAGACAGCGCTGATTTTAATGAGGACTGTGGGTGCGTGGGCTGCTCCTGGTGGTTGGCGATACTTACCTGCATGTGCTTGGCCAACGGAGGGGCAACTCTTTCATATATATATATATATATATATATATATATAAGGTTCCCTGCAGCAGCAATATTGCTTCAGTGTTTGAATCTGTGAATATACATGAAATATTAGCGCATGTTTTGTCATTTTAATCATTTCATGATGATTGGCTACACTTATCGATTTATTATAAATTTGTAAATACTGCGCTAAATTTATGCACTTTTCATTGTTTCAAGCACTTTTGCACCTTTCTTTGACACCGAACATATGTGGCTATCGTTGTTTATTGACATAGATTTGAAGCACGGTTAGCATAGATTACACGTCGTTTTACATGTCTGTATACTTTGAAAAAAGACTCAGTGTCCATAAATGAATAGATTACTAGTATGATGGTAATCGTGAGCACTTGCACTTTATTCAAATTGTTGTATTTACAGACTGTATAGAAATACCGTTATTTGAAAACAGAGGTATTTGATTTGTTAATATCATTATTGAATGATTTTTAAGAGATCTGAAATAGCATTATAATGTTAGACGTGTTTTTTCTTTCATTCCGTTGTAAATATCGTGGCTTTTGTACATATATTTCTTCTTTGTCAATTACCCAGATGTCCGGTGTTACTCGTAATGAACACAGTATTTAAACACTCCCATTGGTAATTTGAGGCCATGTGATCAAGGCTGTTGTGATACAGCCGAAACGCGTCATGCTGGTGGTGAGGAGAGAATAAAGACACTTTATTTCACTTATATTGGTGTTCGAGAGATCTGTACCTGGGGGAGAAGCACGGCATCGAGAGCCGAACTCACAGGACTTTGCTTGCATACAATTTGGACAGAATACGGCTGTTTCTGCCCTTACGGATCCTCTTTCCAAAACGAGCTGCTGGGCTGAAACGGCCGACACCGCGTAAGCGGACCACGCAATTGACCCGGAAGGAGTAATCGAGTCAGCAGTTCCCCGCACGAGAAGGAAGACGCGGCAATCGCTCGCAGTGAGAATGCAGTGTTTTCGAAATAGTACCTCATAGGAGTCGGAGGACCCCGGGGGACTATGAGGCAATGGGCGGTAAGCTGGTGAGTGCGCGCCGCCACACACATGTGTGAAACGCTCTGGAGTGCGGGTGGAAATATTTAAAACACCATCGAGAAAGGTTCCTGTTCCTGTGAACAGATCGCGGTCAGGGGCGGTGTATCAAGTATTCTCTCTCATACAATAATGTCCACATCAGCAGAGGCACCGAAGAACCGGGAGGCATTGGCTGATGCATTGTTTGTGAACCTTCCGGTGGTAAGAACCGATAAGGAGATAACGGAAAATAATAATCCGAACACCGATTTAAAAGGCAAATTGAAAAAGTTGGAGAAACTGTTAAAAACTGAGACTACTAAATGGTGGGAAAAAAGCTCACTTGAAAAATATCTAGAAGTGGGTAGAGTCCCGAGGGGTTTGAGGGTTCTCATAGCGCCATCTTTTGAGAACCCCAACCCCCTCATGTTGAAGGAATGGGCTATTAACAATCTGGAAGCATCAAGAAATATGATCGGCATCTTAATCAAATATGCGGAAATTGACAGGAATGATATCTTAAAACAGATAGAGATATTGAATAGTGAATTGGACTCCCACAAGGACAAGGATTATATAAAAAAATATCGAGAGGATATAGACACCCGATTGGCTAAGCATCAAGAAACCATTAGCCTGCGCAAACAGTACAAGTTCGCCCGCGACAAACAAGATTATAAAACGGGCAGGATTTTTACTTTTGCTTGTAAATATGATACAATGAAAAGACAAGCGCTTATCCCCAAACCTGCTGTGCAAGTACCGAATGAGGGGTGTGAAACAGTTCTATCAGAGGCGGAAATCAGCTCAAATGCCAGCAGCTTGGGTTCGGACGATGAGCAAGCAGCAGGGGGGTCTGCAAGTGCACAAGTACCAACTCACTTTGCACCATCTGAGGAATTGTTTTTTTTTATCGAGGACAGGTTAAAAACATTGCGATCAAAAACCCAACAACAACGGAACAAAACTGAAAACACAAAAACCACAAGTACAACTTAAGGAGGAAACACCGGAGGGAGAGGCTTCGCCAAGAGAGGCAGAGGCAAGAAATGGTAGAAGCAGAATGCATCATTTCCAATGCTACGACATCAAACACTGACAAAACTCTTGATACAAATACTTCTTCGACCAATGTCGAAACTGACACCACAGTGATTAACCTTTCGGATTTTGTCCTTTCTAAAGCTGAAATCCAGCTGTTATCATTAGGTCTCTCCTTTTGCCCCAATAACTCCTATCATTATGTACAGACTAGAATTGACATTTTTAAGTTCATTCGGAAGTTAAAACTAAAAAAGCATTTCAAACTGACTAACGCACAGGAACGAGCTACAATCATCAGTAGTGAATCCCAACCGTCATCTATATTCCAAGTCGGTGACATAGGGGCTTTGCAAACTGCCCATGAATTGGCATTAGAGGAGGATCTTGGAGCTAGCTCGACTCAAGTCAGATGTGATAGAATGGGGGTGAACATCAACGCACCTTGCAAAACACCCTTTAAAGCAAGGTCTACTTTCATCCCCCTGATGCCTAAAGATGCTATTGACACTTTTAACGATATGGTTACTGAGGATCTAAAAGGATTGCAAATTAAAACATCTAGAAAAATCAACAAAGCCAAATATATGGAAAGACAATACTCAATACTGATGAAGAAGTTGAGGAGCAATTCTAATCTGATAATTAACAAAGCAGACAAATGAGGCAACATTGTCATCTGGCCCAGAAATCAATACATGGAAGAAGCGCATCGGCAGCTGGCAGACACGTCTTGCTACAGGAAAGGAAATTTCAGTGAGATCCGTAACCTAAAGGAATCAGTACATAAGGAATTAAATCAATGGAAAAGAGAGGGCCTGCTAACTAAACAGGAACTGGCGTTTTTGAAAAAGGACAATCCGTTAACTCCTACATTTTATCTCATTCCAAAAATACACAAACTTGTATCTCCTGTGCCTGGGCGACCCATTATCTCAGCCCAAGGTAGCCTCTTAGAGGCCATTTCCAAATATGTTGACTATTTTCTTCAGAACTTTGTTGTTGAACTTCCTTCATACATTAAGGACACTGTCCATTTTCTTACGAAATTAAAAGAGGTAAAATGGGATTCTGAGAACATCCTTGTGGCCCTTGACATATGTACCTTGTACACCAGTATAGAACATACAGATGGCCTTAATGCAGTTAGGCACTTTTTGAACCAACAAAATGTCAGTTTTAAAAATCATAATGACATGCTGATGAAAATGATAATGTTATGTTTAACTAATAATTACTTTCTGTATAATAACGAAGTTTTTCAGCAGCAAAGGGGAGTAGCCATGGGGGCATGCTTTTCGCCCACCTAGGAGTGTTTACATGTTGGGTGGTGGGAGGAGCATGTCCTCAGGCATATCCCCAGTTACACCAATAATATCACTCATTATTGGAGGTTCATAATTTACATTTGTATGGTATGGAAATGGAGAGAAAGTTCTGCTAAGGACTTTGTAACAGCAATCAATGATAATACTCTGAACCTCAAATTTACCTGCCAAATAAGCACTACCAACATACAATTTCTGGATGTTGACATCTATATTCATAATAATGCCCTTGAAACCAAACTTCACAGGAAGAGTACGGCGGGCAATTCAATTTTGCACGCCGCTAGTGCCCATCCGAGACACTTAATAAGAAGTATCCCCTATGGGGAATTTATACGGATGCGCAGAATTTGCAGTTCTGAGTCTGATTTAGAAACTTGCCAGAACGAGGCCATCAAAAGATTTTTAAAATGAGGCTATCATATTAAAGACCTTGTAGCAGCTAAGGATAAGGCCAACAGCAAAAACAGAGAAGACTATTTGGATAATTTAGCTGATGGCGCTGACATAGTTGATGACAATGAAAGGGCCAGAGAGGAAAGAACCATCAGCTTGATAACTACCTACAACACAGAGGAACGAAAGATAAGGGGCATTCTTAAAAAACATTGGCTCGTATTGAAAACAGACATCAACCTAGCACCTATTCTCCCAACAGAACCCTCCATTATTTTTAGGAGGGCGCCCTCTATGAGGGATTCTCTGGTTAAAAGCAGTCCAGAGGTGAAGAGTAGTAAAATATGGGTCTCTAACAAGAAAGGCTTTCATAAGTGCATCTCGTGTAGAGCGTGCAAGTTCGGGGTTAATACCTCAGAATTTTGTTCGCCATTCAACCCCATTCCGACTCCCATAAAGGAGCTATACACATGCCGCACAGATTTTGCTGTATATGTTTTAGAATGCTCCTGCGGGTTAAAATACGTAGGCAGCACCAAATTGCAGGTTTTTAATAGAATATTGCAACATCTGCGAGCAATTATAAATTCGGATGTCACATACCCAGTTGCCCGCCATTTTGAACTAGTGCATGCCAAAAATTTGAATCATCTCAAATATTTCGTCATCGATTCAGTGCCCAAGAATACACGGGGAGGTGTTCGGGAAAAACTTCTAAGGCATCTAGAAAGTAAATACATTGTACTTCTAGACACTAGAATCCCTAATGGATTAAATAGGGGGGAAGACTTGCAGGTCTTTCTCTAGGAATTTGCCTTTAAAAATCATCCCCAAGAATCATCCAATAATGAGGCATGTGAAAAAAGCTTTGGGTCCTGCATCATAACATCTGAGTGAAGGTCAAGATATTTTTGCTTTAAGTTGTGTCCCTTATTCATAAAACCAGTACTCTGATATTTTAGTTTCAGGGAAAACGGTTTCTCTCAATTCTGAAAATTTAAAGCCCCTTTTTTTCATTCTTTCAATACAATTGGTATCGATTCTTTGAACCGGATTTTTAGGTAACCTTAGGAATGAATTTAGCAAACCAAGGGATTACAAGTCACTATGGCTATAGTAAGGTTCCCTGCAGCAGCATTTTTGCTTCAGTGTTTACATCTGTGTATATACATGAAATATTAGCGCATGTTTTGTCATTTTATTCATTTCATGATGATTGGCTACACTTATCGATTTCTTATAAATTTGTAAATCCTGCGCTAAATTTATGCACTTTTCATTGTTTCAAGCACTTTTGCACTTTTCTTTGACACCGAACATATGTGGCTATCGTTGTTTATTGACATAGATTTGAAGCACGGTTAGCATAGATTACACGTCGTTTTACATGTCTGTATACTTTGAAAAAAGACTCAGTGTCCATAAATGAATAGATTACTAGTATGATGGTAATCGTGAGCACTTGCACTTTATTCAAATTGTTGCATTTACAGACTGTATAGAAATACCGTTATTTGAAAACAGAGGTATTTGATTTGTTAATATCATTATTGAATGATTTTTAAGAGATCTGAAATAGCATTTTAATGTTAGACGTGTTTTTTCTTTTATCCGTTGTAAATATCGTGGCTTTTGTACATACATTTCTTCTATGTCAATTACCCAGATGTCCGGTGTTACTCGTAATGAACACAGTATTTAAACACTCCCATTGGTAAGTTGAGGCCATGTGATCAAGGCTGTTGTGATACAGCCGAAACACGTCATGCTGGTGGTGAGGAGAGAATAAAGACACTTTATTTCACTTATATTGGTGTTCGAGAGATCTGTACCTGGGGGAGAAGCACGGCATCGAGAGCCGAACTCACAGGACTTTGCTTGTATATATATATATATATATATATATATATATATATATATATATATATATATATATATATATATATATATCCTCTAATCCTCGCTGTGATCAAGTCCGGGTTTCCCGGACGAAACGCGTCATGCTGCCATCCCCATTGATGGAATAAAGCACACTATTTTTTGAAAATCCTTGGTTTGTGGTCTGTACCCGGCTGTGTCCGTTTGGTGTCTTCTGCGCTTCAGGATCGTGGATCTATATATATATATATATATATATATATATATATATATATATATATATATATACTAGCAGCCCGTCCCGACCTTGTCCGGGAGCAATCATGCTTCAGGACCCCCGCCCGCCCGACGTTGTCCGTGGGTCCCCCGGATCCTTCCTTCATATATTGCAGCATTATACCTCTATGTTTCCTTTGTATGCTTTTGTAACCTACACACGTCACATTTTGCTTATGTAATGCACCGTTTGCTAGCTGTTGTATTTTGTTGGCTCACGATTCTCACTTTTGTATTGCACTCACTTTTGTAATGCACGGTTTGCTACCTCTTTTGCTTCATTTAATGCTCACTTCTCCTCCCCACCTGTATTTCACCTACGCTCATGGCTCCTCCCCGCCACTTTTTCCTCATGTAATGCACCGTTTGTTACCTCTTGTATGTTGTTGGCTCACGATTCTAACTTTTGTATGATTCTCAGTTATCTAATGCACTCACTTTTGTAATGTCCGTGGGTCCCCCGGAGCCTTTCTTCATATATTGTAGTATTATACCTCTATGTTTCGTTTGTACGCTTTTGTAACCTGCACGTGCCACTTTTTCCTCATGTAATGCACCGTTTGCTAGCTCTTGTATTTTGTTGGCTCACGATTCTCACTTTTGTAATGCACGGTTTGCTACCTCTTTTGCTTCATTTAATGCGGACCGCTCCTCCCTGCCTGTATTTCACCTACGCTCACCGCTCCTCCCCGCCTGTATTTCACCTACGCTGACTGCTCCTCCCCGCCTGTATTTCACCTACGCTCACAGCTCCTCCCCGCCTGTATTTCACCTACGCTCACCGCTCCTCCCCGCCTGTATTTCATCTACGCTGACCGCTCCTCCCCGCCTGTATTTCACCTACGCTCACCGCTCCTCCCCGCCTGTAGCTTTTGCATTTCACCGACCTCATCTGCCGCTCACCGCTCCTCCCTGCCTGTCCGCCGCTCCTCGCCGCTCCTCACCGCCTGTCCGCCGCTCCTCCCCGCCTGTCCGCCGCTCCTCCCCGCACTGATGTCCGCTGCTCCTCCCTGGCTCCTGATGTCAGCACGCACGTCGCGGCTGGCCGGCGCTACTTCCAAGGGACGACTTTTTTTTTAGGTAAATATTTTAAATAACGTATATTTTTTATTTTATATAGCCTATGTCCATCTACAGACCCTGCCAATTACAACGATGTATCGGGTGTTTGGATTGGCGCTGTGGTTCCCGAGTTTACCCGCCTCAAAGGTTCAAAGTTCTTCCTTTATAATAGTAGTATAGATATATATATATATATATATATATATATATATATATATATATATATATATATATATATATATATATATATATATATATATATATATCCTCTAATCCTCGCTGTCACCTCCAATTCGCTTTATGGAAAAAACGAGCGTAGACCCAATTTCTTCGTGCATTCATTTATTTAGCCATTCGCCGCCATTACGCGTTTCGGGAGAAACCTCCCTTGATCACATGACAGCTCAAAAGCTTCACCAATCCCCTTTTAAAGTGCCAGTGCAAAGCAGCCATACATAAACATGGTGGAAAGACAAATATCAGGGCACATTGCATTCATAATCACCAGATTAAAAACACTATTAAAATTGTTGTTCCAGTGTTTCTAAATTAACCCTTAATGGGTGCTTTTCTTATTACCAATTTGTAAGAAAAAATAAATACTTGCATAAATGCCTGTAGTGCCTTTGTATACCACCATGCAAATAAAAAGCCTTATTCAGTGTTATTAATAAATAATAAGCTTGATAAACAGTGCAATACACTAAAGTGATAAAAATTAAGTAACTTGTTACATTTTAACAGTTTGCCAACAGAACAACTTGACCTGTGTAGACTGGATTTTTTAAAGTGCAAAGTGCAATCCGGACAGTATCTTAAACATATCTATTCACATTGACCAGGGTAAATCCTTAAACAAAACCATCTTAAATATAAGAAGTATCAAAAATATATATGTACTTTCTATTCAATGATTCTATAAAAGTAATCCCTAATTACAATAAATATTTTAAAAGCTAATACTATCCATAAATACATTTACACTACAAAAAATCGTCATATATTTACATTTGATGGAATAATTCATTGTTTAAATATCATATCTCAAAGTCCAATTCTATGTACCATACATGTGACAGTCAGTGAAATTTGGTTCTAATTCTTGTACTGATAACCTACAGATCATTACATGTGTTAGAGGAAGGTATATAGGTCCTCACTGACATTTAGACCATTGGGATATTTGGAATCGAACCTAAGGATGTAAGACGTTTCCAATCTCCTTAGTTTACTTTCCCTATCCCCTCCTCTCTTTTGTGGCCTAATGGTTTCTACTGCATAATATTTAAGGTGCTTGGGGTCACTGCTGTGGCTGTGTTGAAAATGACGAGCCACTGGATAACTGTCATCTTTGTTACATATGGCCCGAATGTGTTGAAGCACCCTCTTATGGACAGGTAATTTTGTGCTTCCCACATAACGCTTTTCACAGCTACAAGTTATCACGTATACTGCGAATTCAGATTTACACGTTATGTGTTGGTTGATTTTGCAGGGTGCTGAGCCAAACGTAGGTATGTAACTAGTCGTATTGACTCCATGCTGGCACGCCTTGCATACAGAACACTTGAAGAAACCATTCCTTGCCATCCACCATGCGCCTTTTCCCTTGGTCTCCAAATTACTTCTGACCAGAGACGATCCCATATTGTTGTGTCTCCTAAAAGTAATCAATGGCATATTGGGCAGTGACCCCCCAAAAACTGGGTCACTTTTTACTATGGACCAGTTTCTCCGGACTATCCCCCTTATTTGTTTCTATTGCTTCGAAAAGCCTAGGATCAGTCTAATTGGTTCGTGTTCTGTACCACCTAAGTCCTGTTTACTTCTATACTGTAGTAGATCTGTTCTGGCTACTGACTTGGTTTTTCCAATAGCTGCCTCAATCACATCCGAGCTTTAACCTCTTTCCAAAAATCTGGTTCTACATTCATTTTGTTTCTCAATGCAATCTCCCTCTCTGTTACATATCCTTCTTATACGCAGCATTTCCCCGTAAGGGAGCTCCTCAATAAGTGAGGAGGGTGTGCACTAGAGGCATGTAGAAGGGTATTCCCAGATGTAGGTTTATGATATAAAGTCGTCATAAGCTCATTTTCTTCCACATGTATCCGTACGTCCAGAAAAGTAACTGTTTCTCTGCTTATTTCTGTCGTAAAATGAAGGTTAACATCATTCAAATTCAGTTTTTCAATAAAATTAGTGGCACTGGCTATGCTACCATCCCACACTATAAACAAGTCGTCAATATAACGAAGCAAAATTATTACATTGCTGTTAAAAGCCACCTCATGTTGCCGCCTGAGGACCAGCTCCTCCCACCTGCCCATAAATAAACAGGCATAGCTGGGGGAGAAGCTGGCCCCCATAGCCACATCCTGCGTTTGTTGGTACATCCGCCTATCAAAAAGAAAAAATGTATTTTCTAGGC
Source organism: Lissotriton vulgaris (assembly GCF_964263255.1). NCBI lineage: Eukaryota > Metazoa > Chordata > Amphibia > Caudata > Salamandridae > Lissotriton > Lissotriton vulgaris. The sequence goes on along the minus strand of NC_141696.1, from coordinate 782,666,694 downwards.
AGAACGCAATCATTTTAAGCAACATGTTAGAGTATTAAGTGTAATTAACAGGCCTTCTTAGGAGGAAATACTCAACAGCTCGCATTCCATCGCGATTTCTAATACATGTGTATAAACTAGACACATCCAGGGCTATTAACAGATATGATGACTTCCATAACATGTCTTGAATTTACTTAAGAAAGTCACTCGTGTCCTGCACATATGACTTCAAGCTCTTGACAATGTCCTGTAAAAAGAAATCAATGTACCTAGAAAGATTTTCCAGAAGGCCATCACATGCGGAAATAATGGGGCGCCCTGGTGGTTTTTTCATGTTTTTATATATCTTGGGTATAAAATAAATCACCGGGATGGTGGGATATTCTTTTTTTAGATACTTAAATTCTTCCCAGTTCAACATCCCCACACTCTTCCAAGCTAATAATTGTTTATATAAGGCCTCCTGAGTCTCTTTTTGCTTTGTGTATGGAACCTTACTGTAACACTCGATGTTGTTTAGTTGGCTATAAGCCTCCTATATATATATAAATCAGCTGAAAAGAAACGCGATGTGTGTGCGACTCGAATCTTTCCTCAGAAAGGTGTTAACAGTTTATAACGGCTTGGTCTGGCCGTGGAATACCGCACCGCCAAAGAAGAGCGCCGCAACTGCCTGATTCTGACCGTCTAAGTTTCCCGCCGCAAGGCAACAGGGCAGCGGCAGCCACCATGGACTGGACTATGGTATAGGTCCCAGCAGTTACGAAAAAGGATTGTTGGGGAATCACGTCAGCACAAGAACTTGTCAAAATTCATCTCCCATTGAAGGGAAATCATTGTTGGCGGCAAAGCAACTACAGTGACCAGGATGCTCGATGTTAAATACACGCCCATTGATGGGGTGGACAATGGACTGAAGCACCGATATGGCCATTGTAATTGCAGCGCTGCCTGTTCAGATGCGCCGAGCTCCTCCTCTGAAGAAGACCGTTGCACGGTCGAAATGCATTAGGAACTGATACGGAGCTTTAAATAAATTAGCTGAAAAGAAACGCGATGTGTGTGCGACTCGAATCTTTCCTCAGAAAGGTGTTAACAGTTTATAACGGCTTGGTCTGGCCATGGAATACCGCACCGCCAAAGAACAGCGCCGCAACTGCCTGAATCTGACCGTCTAAGTTTCCCGCCGCAAGGCAACAGGGCAGCGGCAGCGACCATGAACTGGACTATGGTATAGGTCCCAGCAGTTACGAAAAAGGATTGTTGGGGAATCGCGTCAGCACAAGAACTTGGCAAAATTCATCTCCCATTGAAGGGAAATCATCGTTGGCGGCAAAGCAACTACAGTGACCAGGATGCTCGATGTTAAATACACGCCCATTGATGGGCTGGACAATGGACTGAAGCATCGATATGGCCATGGTAATTGCAGCGCGGCCTGTTCAGATGCGCCGAGCTCCTCCTCTGAAGAAGACCGTTGCATGGTCGAAATGCATTAGGAACTGATACGAAGCTTTAAATAAATCAGCTGAAAAAAAACACGATGTGTGTGCGACTCGAATCTTTCCTCAGAAAGGTGTTAACAGTTTATAACGGCTTGGTCTGGCCGTGGAATACCGCACCGCCAAAGAAGAGCGCCGCAACTGTCTGAATCTGACCATCTAAGTTTCCCGCCGCAAGGCAACAGGGCAGCGTCAGCCACCATGGACTGGACTATGGTATAGGTCACAGCAGTTACAAAAAAAGATTGTTGGGGAATCGCGTCAGCACAAGAACTTGGCAAAATTCATCTCCCATTGAAGGGAAATCATCGTTGGCGGCAAAGCAACTACAGTGACCAGGATGCTCAATGTTAAATACACGCCCATTGATGGGCTGGACAATGGACTGAAGCACCGATATGGCCCTGGTAATTGCAGCGCTGCCTGTTCAAATGCGCCGAGCTCCTCCTCTAAAGAAGACCGTTGCACGGTCGAAATGCATTAGGAACTGATACGGAGCTTTAAATAAATCAGCTGAAAAGAAACGCAATGTGTGTGCGACTCGAATCTTTCCTCAGAAAGGTGTTAACAGTTTATAACGGCTTGGTCTGGCCGTGGAATACTGCACCGCCAAAGAAGAGCGCCGCAACTGCCTGAATCTGACCGTCTAAGTTTCCCGCCGCAAGGCAACAGGGCAGCGACAGCCACCATGGACTGGACTATGGTATAGGTCCCAGCAGTTACGAAAAAGGATTGTTGGGGAATCGCGTCAGCACAAGAACTTGGCAAAATTCATCTCCCTTTGAAGGGAAATCATCGTTGGCGGCAAAGCAACTACAGTGACCAGGATGCTCGATGTTAAATACACGCCCATTGATGGGGTGGACAATGGACTGAAGCACCGATATGGCCATTGAAATTGCAGCGCTGCCTGTTCAGATGCGCCAAGCTCCTCCTCTGAAGAAGACCGTTGCACGGTCGAAATGCATTAGGAACTGATACGGAGCTTTAAATAAATCAGCTGAAAAGAAACGCGATGTGTGTGCAGCTCGAATCTTTCCTCAGAAAGGTGTTAACAGTTTATAACGGCTTGGTCTGGCCGTGGAATACCGCACCGCCAAAGAAGAGCGCCGCAACTGCCTGAATCTGACCGTCTAAGTTTCCCGCCGCAAGGCAACAGGGCAGCGGCAGCCACCATTGACTGGACTATGGTATAGGTCCCAGCAGTTACGAAAAAGGATTGTTGGGGAATCGCGTCAGCACAAGAACTTGGCAAAATTCATCTCCCATTGAAGGAAAATCATCGTTGGCGGCAAAGCAACTACAGTGACCAGGATGCTCGATGTTAAATACACGTCCATTGATGGGCTGGACAATGGACTGAAGCACCGATATGGCCATGGTAATTGCAGCGCTGCCTGTTCAGATGTGCCGAGCTCCTCCTCTGAAGAAGACCGTTGCACGGTCGAAATGCATTAGGAACTGATACGGAGCTTTAAATAAATCAGCTGAAAAGAAACGCGATGTGTGTGTGACTCGAATCTTTCCTCAGAAAGGTGTTAACAATATATATATATATATATATATATATATATATATATATATATATATATATATATATATATATATATATATATATATATATATATATATATATATATATATATATATATCTCCACAGATTCCTCCTCACTTCTCGAAAGGACGACAAGCCACACCAGCCAGGTACGTTTAGAATATTTTTAATCGGGCACAAAAAGACGCGTTTCGAGCTCACAGGCTCTTGGTCACATGACCACAACATTCGTTTATCAGCTATTATAGCAAAAAGAATAATAACAAAGGAAGAAAGACTCTGTGTTTAACATATTCACACAGAGCTCATTACAGTGCAATTAATAAATTTGAACGTAAATTAAATAACAAGTGCACATCTTCCGGGTGTTTGGTGTAATACAGTGCTTGGTGTTAAGATAACAGAACATTTAAAGCGATAGCTCGCATAATGGTATAGTACCCATTTTAACAAGGTAGAGGAAGAATAGAAAAGAGGGAATGAGAGAAAGAGAGAAAGAGAATTAGGGCAATGAGAATGAGATAAAGACACAGGAGGAAAGAGAGAGAATAAAGGAAACGAAAAGAGAATAACAGGGTAAATTTGGGTTTAGTACCCCAAAAATTCTATAAGTTATATCTCCTAATATATTAGTATAATTCCTGGTCTATTCATACTATAGGTTATCACCCCACATCCATACGTCTATTCCCACTATTTATTGATTAGTCATATACTCTATATCATCAAAAATAAATGAACATTTCAAAGGTCCTATAAGTTCATCTTCTACTCCCATCTCCAGATATTTCAAAATACTACCCCGTGCTCTTATTATTAAGTTGCAAGTTTCCGTGGAATGGTCGTGCTTGTAACATTTTTTTCTATCTGTGGTTTGTTTTATTCCTTCCGCAACAGCACAGTTTCTAGAAAGGTGAAAGGGAGAGAGTTGTGATTAGATTCATAGATACATAGAGATAATACTGATTAACAACTTCATCATGCCTTATTCTACGTTAACATTCTTACTTTATATGCTATCCTCATTTTCCTTGATTACCAAAGCTGACAGTATACCAACAAAACACCAAAGAATCAAAAAAATTGATATTTAACAATTAAAAATCAGATGATGTAATATGTGACATCATAAGAAGTGGATTGCGGGCGCGCGAGTTATAGTTAGCAGAACTGACTATAACAGAGGCATATCAATGGTTTTGTATGAGTGAAATGTCCAGCTAACTATAACAGCCCTGAAACCTATGTTTTTTCAGCTAATATATGTATATATATATCCAGATCCAAATCTCTAAACCCGAAGGAAGAGAGAAACCACACTTAGTCAAGGGTGAACTCGGTTGCTTTATTCAGCCGAGAGAAAAATAGAACGCGTTTTAGCTTCGCGCCTTTTTCCACTGTACATAGAAGAGCCGGATGATTTCGTAATACTTGTAGTCACAATGCATTTACTTCCGGTGCTACTTTTTTTCACTAAAACAAATAGCAGACTGTTAATTTCACAGTTTCATATTGATACGCGCCATCTTTCAGATGTTAAAATTCAAATCAAAATAAATCTTTTTTTACATCAAATCATTTATAATTGTTGTATTCCATTACACATTACTTCTGCTCTATGTGAGCTATTTGTTAAGATATATTTTTGATGTCATGACAAGCAATAACCGACTGTTTTATTCTATTTGAAAAATAAGTCCCTTCTTGGAAAAGTTCATTTAACAACTCATATGACGTGTTGTGCAACCATTATTTGCAGCTTAATAACATAATTTTCAAAATTAATTAACGATGGTCATTCTACTACGATTAATGTTGTCGCATTATTCCTGTAATTACGCTCCTAGATGAGCCCTTAATTGTATCAAATAATGAATACATTAACAATATAGTCAATACTATGTTTCCCATCTGATGATGACAAATAAATATAACATTCAATCATTCCAGCATCAAGTGAATTTACCAAAATTAGGCCCAGTATGTGCTATGATAGAGACAACAGCCTTCCTTTTAACAAATCAATTCATTTTTGATGTGTCAAATCAGTTTATATACATTTTCAAACCCCAAAAAATGCAGAAGGAATGGGAGACAAGAAAAAGAGAAAGGAAAGTTCTTCAAACGTCATTACTAGGATTCATAAGGCAGTCACTAATCAAAATTGCAAATTAATCATATCCATTAAGTATCAACTGTCACAGATGTATTGCTAGTTCCTGTTCTGTATTCAGGCCTAGAGGAACTCTAGACTGTAGATCAATTATGAATCTAGATTCCAACCTTCGTAGTTTAAGTTCTCTGTTCCCTCCCCGTTCATTGGGGGAGCTTGAACCAAACCAAAAAATCTCAAAAGGTTTCTATTGCTGTTATAAAATGTGGCAAAATGTCTTGCTACAGGATACGTGAAGTCATTTCTCTCAACCGCCCTTGCGTGTTCTAGTATCCTACATTTAGTTGGGTGAATAGTACTCCCCACGTACTGCATGTTACAGGGACATACTAGGCAATAAACACAAAAGGGTGTATTGCATGTCAAAAATGTAATAATGACTCTAAGTTGTGGCATTCCCGGAATATTATACGTCAAAGTTTTTGGGCTGCGCCTGCAAGCCTTGCATTTGGAGCAAGGAAAAAATCCTGTCAAAGTACTAACTCTTGGGTTAAACGGAATTTCCTCAAAATGACTTTGAACCAATTTATCCCTAAGATCCGACAGCGTTTGTACGTTATTTGTGGATGATCAGGTACATTCTTCCTGATTACCATGTTAGACTTGAAAATATGCCAATTACGAGAGAGAATCATCCTGACTGCTTCTGACTCGTTAGAAAATGTACTGATCAATCTCAATGTCTCCACCCCCTGTGTAATGGGCTGTATTTTGTCTTTGAGAAGACATTTTCTAAGGAATTTCTTCACTCTAGACAATGTTTTCTGTAACAGATTGGGAGAATACCCTCGGACTTTAAACCTCTCTACCACATCTTGTGCAGCATGTGTAAAGTCACTCTCTCTTGTACCATTCCTTATTAATCAGAGAAGCTCCCCATGGGGAATACTGACTTTTAAAGACTTTGGGTGACTGCTATGGCCTCAAGGATCGAGTTCCATGCCGTCTCTTTTCTAAACAGGGAAGTACAAATTTGCACATCACTTGTGAAAACTTTGAGATCTAAAAATGCCACTTCTGTGGCACTGATGTGCCCGCTAAAATGCAGATTGACTTCATCATTGTTGAGTTTTTGAATACATTTTTCTGCCTCATCTTGTGAGCCCTTCCAAAGGATAACTAAATTATCAATATATCCAGCAAATAGAATTTTCCTAAAAAAGGGATATTATAGATAGCAAATATAATTGAAAAAACCTAGAAATTCACTATAAAAAACAAAAGTTACAGGGACATTATAGTTAGACTGACATTTCACTTGTACAAAACAAAAGAAATTCAGCCATTATAGTTAGCTGAGTTCACTATAACATGCGACCCCGCAATGCACTGCTTATGAACTCATATATTACATCACTCATGACATAAGTGATGACATCATCCAGAGACTATGAGTGATTTAAAAAAGTATATCAGAGTTAAATAAATATATCTAGGTGTATTGGTGAATCAGTGGTTATATGAGTGACTGGATGACTGAGTATGTGAGTGACTGGCTGTATATGTGAGTGATTAGGTATCTCAGTGAATATATGGATGAATGACTGGTTGTGTGAATGTGTCTGTCTGTCAGTTGATGTCTAAGTTGGTGTATGAGTGTGTTAGTGGGTAAGTGAATGGCTATATGATTGATTGGTTGACTATCTCTATGGTTTTCTGGGTGTCTTTGTGTGTGGGTGACGAGGTATGTGACTGTATATGGATGAGTGAGTCAGTGCCTGTATGGGGTAGTGAGTACGTGTGTGAGTAGCTGGGTGAGTGAGTATCTGTATGGCTGTGTCAGTGATTGTGTGCTTGTGTCAGAATGGTCGTAACTGTGTACGTGAAAGGCAGTATAGGTGAGTGACTTGGTATATGAGTGACTGTATGCATCAGTGAGTTAATACGAGAGGGGTTATAGGGATGAGTACATGCTCCTGTTACGGACTGTATAGGTGAATGTGTATGTGTTACTATTTGTATGAGCAAGTAAGTGGATGTATATGTAAATATTTGGGTTAATACGTACGTATGATTGACAGTGTGTAGGTATGTGAGTAGTTCTATGGGTGACTCACTCAGTGTGTGTGTGCCTGTATGGGTATATGAGTGGATATGTACATTTTTTATTGGTGACTGAGCAGGTGTATGAGTAGCAGAATGGGTGGGCAAATGGATATGTGTGTAAATCTATAAACTAGTGAGTGGTTGTGTAAGTACTGGTATGGCTCTATCAATGGGTTTGTGAATGGTTGTGTGGGAGTGGCAGTGGCAGTGGCAGTGGCAGTGGGTGTTTAAAAGATTCTATAGGGTATGAGTGGATGTGTCAGAGATTATGTGGATGATGTCATCAATGATGTCATTTGAGATGTCATCAGTGATGTCACTGACCCTATCATGAGTGATATATAAAATGTGAGGTCAAAAGCAGCGCATTGTGGGGGTGTAAGTTATAGTTAACTCAGCTAACTATAATGGCTGAATTTCTATGGCTTTCTACAAGTACAATGTGAGCCTAACTATAACGTCCCTGTAACCTTTTTTTTTTAGTGAATTTCTAAGGTTTTTTAAATTCTATTTGCTAACTATAACATTCCTGTAACCTTTGTTTTCTTTAGTGAATTTCTAAGGTTTTTTAAATTCTATTTCCTAATTATAATGTCCCTGTAACCTTTGTTTTTGTAGTGAATTTCTAAGGTTTTTTAACTAGCAGTCCTGTTTACAAAGTGGTGGCAGCCATCCTGTGACTCGGTGGATCAGAGTCACAAGCAAAAAAGAAAAAAAAAAGAAAAGGGGGCAGGGTAGAAACACCCTGACTCGCTAGGCCTGTTCAGGGGTTCCAATAGGGAACCCCAGGGCCCAAAAAAAAAAACATTTTTAAAAATAATTTCAGTGAGATTTGCGGTAGATCTCCGAATTCGTCTGAAAATTTTGAAAAATGAAGCATGGGCTACCGCGCTTCGTTTATTTTAAGGCACCCAGGTGGGCCTGGTCCTGGGGGCAATGAAAAATAAAAATGTGGGGGCCTGCGCAGCCCCCCGCAGCCCCGGGGAGTGCCACCTCCCAGGACTTATTGTTTGAATTGGGGGGGCCATGCGCCCCCGCAGACCAGGGAACGACCACCTGGTCTTCTATTTTCTGGATCCCTTCGCTTGGCTCTCCCCCTCCCCTTCTCACACTGTTAAAAGTTTAGGCATCAAAGTCAGCAGTGACCTTTCTATGCATCAGCAAGTTAGTGGGGTGGTGTTCTCATGTTTTCTTAATTTGCGTATTATACACAAGATATCCAGTTTTTTTTCTATTGAGGCGCTTAAATCGATCTTGCTTGCTATGGTTATCTCGTGTCTTGATCACAGGAATGCTCTGTATGTCAGTATACCCGCCTACGAGCTTCGCCGTCTTCAAATCATCTAAAATCAAGCTGCACGGCTAGTCTTTAAGCTTCCTAAATCCCATTACATTACTCCCTTTCTTAAATCCCTCCACTGGTTACCCCTCACTGAACGTTCTTTGTTTAAGCTTGGCTGTTTGACTTTTAAGGTATTAGCTGAATCCGCCCCGTCATTAGTGTCTATCAAACTTAAACCTTACATTACCAACCGTGATCTTCGCTACTCCACTAAAAACCTATTGCATGTCCCCCGCTTTAAAAGGAAGAAACATGGTGATCGGTGTTTTTCCTATTTGGCTCCTACTTTTTGGAACTCCTTACGCTTACTATCAGAACCACAGCTTATTATATTGAGTTCCGCAAACTGTTGAAAACCTGGCTGTTTTCACAAGCCTTTGCTGAGTGAGTAGTTTTTCCCTTACATCTGTCCTTAGCGCCAAGAAACTGCCTGGTCATCGTGCGCTTAATAAATTCCTTTCAACTTCAACTTCAACTTCACCTCCCTGAGGCTATTTTCAATGATAATGCATGGGGGCTCCAGCCCCCCAAGTGGCCCTGGGGCCACCACCTCCTCGGGGCTATTTGTGTGTAATGATGGAGGGTCATGTGGTCCCTGCAGCCTCAGGGACCGCCAGCTCCCCAGAGCTATTTTCAAATAAGATGTGTGGGGGCTCTGGGTACTCAACACAGACCTGGAGACCACCACCTTCCCACTGCTATTTTGAAAATGGGAGGGGCATGTGCTTCCCCGTCCTGGAGCCAGAAATAACCCCCAGGGCCAGCTCCAGCAATGCCCTGAGGTGCCACCACCGAGACATTGCAGTTTGCTATGGGATGGTGGGAGCATGTCAGCAGATGCCTGGGTGTAAAAAGCAGTGCTGGATGCCGCAGTAGGCAGAAGCCAGCTGGGACAGTGGGGTCCGCAACCAGATGGCCATACCCCAGGGCTGAAATCATCCGGGGGAGGGTGGGCCGAGCAGCCCCTCCCATTTCATTTAATCAATAAATGTAAAAGAATGGCCCAGGTCCCAGGAGATGGGGTCACCGGGGCCCAACAGGGTCAAGGGAAGCAGGGACCTTCCTAAAATGAAAAAAATCCATGGCCGGCAACTTGCCAGAGGCCTGCCTCCTTTCTCCACTACACTGCAAATGCGCCTCCTGGTGCCCTTGTGGTTGGGGAATGTATGAAGCCCCCTTCGCCACTGAGGGTCCTTAGGGGCCAACTAGCCCACCTGTGACCTCAAGTAAGCCCCACACAGAGGGGCTTACTTGAGGCCACGTCCTTTACTCTAACACTCTGCAAATAGATCTCTCAGCACACTGCTGGTTGGGGACTGAGGTCCCCTCGTCTTCTGAGGGCCTCAGGACTAAAGTGGACTTCATTCCCCAAGCAGCAGTGTGCCAAGAGGCGCGTTTGCAGACTGTTGCAGAAAGGGGGCGTGGCTTCTGACCACCTCTCAGCAAAACAGCTGTGTGGGGCTTACTGGAAGTAATTTGAGGGCTAATTGGCCCCCAAGGATCCACAGGAACCAAAGGGACTTCATCCCATAAATAGTAGTACACCAGGAGGCACGTTTGCAGAGGGGAGGAGAAAGAAGGTGTGCCCACTGAAAACCTCTCAGCAAACCCACTGTGTGGAACTTGCTGGAGGTAGCAGGAGGGTTAGTTGGCCCCCAAGGATCCTCAGTAGACAAGCAGACTTCATCCCCCTACTAGTAGTGTATCAGGAGGTGCGTTTGCAGAGTAGTGGAGCCAGGGGGTGTGGCCTGCCATCAGATCTCAGCAATTCTGCTGTATGGAACTTACTGGGGGTAATAAGAGGGGTAGTTATCCCCCAAGGATGTCCTTGAGGGACAACTACTTCTCCTGTTACCTCCAGTAAGTCCCACATAGCAGGATTGCTGAAAAGTTGTCAGAGGTCACAGACCCTTTTTCGATCACTCTCCAAACGTGCCTCCCAGTGCACTACCAGTTGGGGGATAAAGTCCCCTTGGCTCTGGAGGCACCTTGGTTCCAAGGAGCCCTCCTGGTACCTCCTGTAAGTCTACCCAGTGAATTCCTGAGAGCTGGTCGGAGGCCCAGCACCCTTTCTCCACCACTCTGCAAATATGACTGCTAGTTAAAAAACCTTAGAAATTCACTAAAAAAAACAAAGGTTACAGGGACGTTATAGTAAGGTAATTTGAATTTAAAAAACCTAACAAATTCACTTAAAGAACCAAAGGCTTTAAGGACATTATAGTTAGCAAATAGAATTTAAAAATCCTTAGAGATTCACTCAGAAAAACAAATGTTGCAGGGATGTTCTAGTTAAGGTCAGATTTTACTGATACAAAACCAGAGAAATTCAGCTGTAATAGTTACCTGAGTTAACTATAACTCACGCCCCCGCAATGCACTGCTTAAAATTTAGGGATGGGATACATATCAGCTATACAACCCTGAGAATCGGTTGACAAAGACAAAGAGCCTGATCCTATGAGATCACCTGGTGAACATGCAATACACTGCTTATGAATTCACATATTACATCACTCATGACATGGTCAGTGACATCACTGATCACATCTCAAATTGACATCACTGATGGATGACAACACTGATGACTTTATCCAGTGATTGTGAATGTTTTTTAAAGGTTTTTGAGTGTTAAACATATATACTTAGGTACTACAAAAGTTATATTACTATTCTAGGTGTACTACTAATGAATGATACTACTTCAAAGATATTATGTGACTGGCTGAGTGAATGTGTGCATCTTTGTGTTAGTGACTGGGTGAGTGAGGGGTGTGTGGGTGGCTGTATGGGTGAATATATGGTGGTATGAGTAGCTGTATGGGTGAGTGTGACTGTGAGTGGCTGTATGGGTGAGGTACTAGGTGCATGAGTAGCTGTATGGGTAAATGAGTGATTGAGCGTCTATGAATGACTGAGTGGTTTAGTTAGTGGCTATATAGGTAACTGATTGTGTGAGTGCCTGTAGGGGTAAGTGACTGCATGTGTGAGTGGCTGTATGGGTGTATGAGGTAGTGTGTGTGACTGTGTGGGTGAGTGGGTGCATAAGTGGGTGTAAGGAAGAGTGACTGGCTGTATTAGGAGCTGTATGGGTAAGTGAGTGGTTGTGTGAGTGGCTGTGTGAGTAAGTGAGTGGGTATGTGAGTAGCTTTATGGATGAATGGTTGTGTGAGTATTTGTATGGGTCTGTGTATGAGTATGTGAGGGGTTGTATATGGATGTGAGGGGGGTATGAGAGGTTGTGTAGGGGTGTGAGTGGCTCTGTGGATGATGTCATCAATTATGTCATTAGTGATATCACTGACCATGTCATTAGTGAAATATTATGTGAATTCATAAGCAGTGTATTGCATGTTCACCAGGTGATCTCATAGGATCAGGCTCTTTGTCTTTGTCAACCGATTCTCAGGGTTGTATAGCTGATATGTATCCCATCCCTAAATTTTGAATTTAACTTGTATTTTGTCTGCCTCACCATACATGAGCCTGATTTTCTAATGGTGGCAGGAAAACACTCTCCATTAACTAGCTGCTCTTGATGCCCCAGCTTCTAAAAGTAGGTTTATGCATAAATTCTTGTGTGGCATGCTGGCAAGACAGGAAGGTAACAATGGTAGGCTTGGTTTGCTGCATTCTTCACAGAGTTATGGATTCTATAGAGACTATGTTGTGAGATCTAATGCCTGCCAGACCCAGGATATCAACTAAGAATCTTAAGATGTTGGTGCGATTAGCACATCCGAGTTACCTCTTATTTTCTACTCTGGGTACTAATATATATTTTTTTACTTGATTAGTGTTGGCGGGTCACTGCCCACCTTCTATGTACCAATTGGATTTTCCTTAACCTGACGCTTAGGGGTCTCAGTGAAGTGTGTTGTGGAGTTTATACTTGATCTTGTAAGCTTAAGATCATTAAACCCAATACAGTTTGGGGTAATGGACTTATGCTTGTGTACACCTGCATCTACAGTTGTTAAACAGTCCTCCTGAGCAGGTCGATCTGTTTGATTTTCTGTACTTAATAGTAAAGTAGTCAGCTCTGATTGCATTTTTGCTATTGCCAATGTGGCAGTCAGGTTATTCTGAGCTTCTTTCTGGTGGGCTGTTTTGTTTTCCCGAGTAATTGCCTTACACCCAAGGGTATCAGGGTGCTTCACATCAGCACTAAATAAAGGGAGACGAAAATAACAATAAACAGTATATGAAGAAAATTACATCAGACATCATATGAAAATAAAGGCATACGTAGAATAACAATAAGCAGAGTATGGAGCAACAGATATCATACGAAATAGAGGGCATAAATACAATACCAAACTGAGTGCTATGCATACATTGTAATAGGTAGTAGATTATTATGAACAGTGTGTCAATGGGGAAGGTAAGCTATGCAATACAGAAGGGAGGACGTGGTAAATAGGTTCCTGGGGGGCGACGGTATGCAGCGGGCGGGATCTAGGATCAAATTAACCCAAGCATTTTGTGAAGAGGTGGATTTTGAGGTCTTTTTTGAAGCTGTCAAAGAAGGGGTTGCATCGGAGGGCTTTGGGGAGGGCGTTCCAAATGGTAGGGGCCTTGCCTGAGAAGGATCAGGATTTCTATGCACTTTTTTTAGAAGAGGTGGAATGAGCAGAAGAGTGTTAGTGCTTCTCAGCGACCCAGTGCTTCCAGCTTTTTTGAGTTTTGATGAGAGATATGTTGGAGAGTTCCAATTAAGGTCTTTGTGTGTGATACACACAATTTGTAGGAAGATCTGCCTTCGATGGGGAGCCATTTGAGGGTCTTGAGGGTGGGGGAGATGTGGTCAAAACGTTTACTGTTGGTTGTTAATCTTGCTCCGAGGTTGAGGACGGATTTGATGGGGGTGAGGTGGATTTTGGGAGTACCGGACAGCAGGGCACTCCCGTAATCAATTTTGGATAGGACCAGCGATTGGATAATTAGTTTGAAGACATTGGCTGGGATAAAAGGTTTGAATTTTTTTACAGTGGCAAAGAGTGAAGAGTGCACTTTTAGCTGAGTTCTTTACATGAGAGTTGAGTGTGAGTTTATTAGTGATGGTGATACTGAGTGATTTGACAGACTCGGCGAGGGAGAGAGGGCAGTTTAGGGCGTTGAGGTCAGCAATCCATGTTTGGATGGAGAGGGAGTTGATTTTGGGAGAGAAGAGGATGATCTCGGTTTTGTTAGGGTTGAGTTTAAGATGGTTGTTATGAAACGAGGTTTGGATTTTGTTTAGTGTAGACTTAAGGTGAAGGATATCGGCATGTGATTTAATTTTATAGTACAGTTAAGTGTCATCCGTGTAAAGGTGGTAGTTAATATTTGCTTGTTTAAGTATAAAGGTGAGGGGTTCCATAACATGGTTGAAGAGGGAAGGGGAGAGGATGGATCCTTGAGGGACACCTAGGGAGACAGGAGTAGGTTTAGAGAGGCTGTTCGGAATTTTAATGTGTTGTGTTCTGTGCTGGAAGTATGAAGTGAACCAGGAAAGGACAGTGCCATTAATGCCAAAGCGATCTTTGAGTGTGTTGAGTAAGGTAGGATGGTAGACTGTGTCAAAAGCAGCAGGAAGGTCAAGGAGAATAAGTTGATAGCACTCCCCTTTGTCCAGGGCTAAATGAATGTCGTCTACTATGTTTAGCTGTGCGGTTTCGGTGCTGCAGCCTTTGCGGAAGCCAGATTGAAGGGGGTCAAGAAGGTTAAATGTGTCAATGTGATTGTCCAATTGGAGGAGGGCACATTTTTCAAGGGCTTTGGAGAGGAGTGGGAGATTGGAGATAGGGTGGATATTGTTAGGGTCATTGGGATCAGCTTTAGGGTTTTTGGGGATGGGGGTGATTTGGCCGAGTTGAAGTGAGGTGGGAACATTTCCCGTAGCAAGGGAGCTGTTAATAATGTTGGTCCAGTAGGGGACAATTACATGTTTGAGATCTTGGACGAGTGAGGACGGGAGAGGGTCTTTAGTGTGGGACGATGGTTTGAGTTTAGAAAGAATGTTGAAGACTTCATGTTCAGGGACGGAAATTGTGCTAAGATTCATTATTTTTAGGTGGTGGTCTAATGGGGAGTGGATCCGGAGGGATGAGAGATTGGAGAGGGAGTGGAGGAATCTGAGGTGAGTTTGTAGGGAGAGGAGGATAGAGGGTGGGAATCTGGGGGAGTTGTGGGGTGGGTGGGGGTGGAGGGTGGAGAAAAGTTCGGTCGATTTTGGTGATTTTTTCGCTGAAAAAGTTGGCGATTTCTTCGCATTTACTAATGGAGGCCACCGGTTTAGGCAGTGCAGGGGAGGTTTGCTTTCTAATAATGGTAAACAGTTCCCTAGGTCAATATTTGGCACGGGAGAGTTGAAGACGAAATAAAGAGGCTTTCTCTGAAAATATGTGTTTTTTGTAGGACGTTCTGGCAATTCTAAGGAGAGCAAGATGGGAAGGGGAAGGGTGTTGTCTCTCCTAGAGCTCCTGGGTTTCGGGATAACCAAAGTGGCTAACTCCCTTGAATAAACCCCGCCATCCACCACAGTCAACTCACGATAGGAAGTACTGAATTGCGGTACTTACCATCAGTGGAGTCGCTTTGTCGGCACTGATCTGGGGAGTGCCAGAACCGGGAGAGAAGTTTTCCGGGAGCGGGAGCTGGTGGGAACCTGGTCGTGCCTTGAGAGGTGGAGTGACCGCTGCACAAGACCCTCAGCGGAGGTTGTGTGTGCGGCACGGTGGAGCTGCGAGTGTGCGAGCACGCTGGAGTTCGGGCAGAGCGCGTCTGGGCTTCCAGCCAAGCGGTGAGTGAAGGGTCTGCGAATGTCCTGCCTCAGCAGGAGGGAGAGGGCTGTGATCGAAGGTGCAACAGAGGCAATAGCTTGGGTAAGTGATACCCCGGGCAGTCGACGCCACGGCACCATGTCGCAATAAGGGGGCAGAGAGCAAGCAGAGAGGTCCTGGCTCACGGCTAAGCTGAATGGAGTCGATGACGGTCAGGGAAGCCTGTTAAAGAGAGTTGCTGCACGGGCCGACGGGACAGCGGCACCGGGGCACATGACTTATGAGGAAATGCTAGGAAATAGGAAATAACATCAGAAAAATAATCTCGATCAGTGAAACAAACACCCGGCATGCCTGACCTTAAAATGGCGGCCACCAAAGATATCCATCCTTTGTGATCAATTACAGTAGCCCCCTCAGGTCAATGCACCCCTTGTTACAAAATGGGAGCAGCAAATAAGAACAACAGAAGAGGACCACTTTGGTCATTTAAGAAGCCCCATGTAAAGGCAAGTGAAAGAGGACTAAGCAGCAATAGAAAGAGAGATAGGCAAACTGATCACAGAGAAGGCATGCAAAAGCGGCGGCCATCTTGAAATACCCTTCTAATCAAGGAAAAATAAATAAATAAATAAATAAATAACAATAGAAGTCCACCGATCCTTGGGCTACCTACACAAAATAATCAGAAACAACTACTTCTGCAACGCTCCCGTCCTTTTAATGGTCATGATGGACAACTACTTAGAACCTGTAAGCTTGAACACCCACATCATAAAGTATCCTACAAGAATATCTAAGAATGCAGCAAAAAATCTCAAGCATAACCTAATGAGGAAAAACCCAGACACGCTGATATCAGACCCCACGTGTAACATAGTCAAAGGAACTATCGTGAATGACCTGATATTTTTTACAAGAAGAACGGCTAAATGGTGCTGTGCCATTACTAATATGCTCCCCATAAAATCTATAACGAATATACCACATGGCACAAAAATTAGGACCAAGGCATCACCAAGATGCAGCGCAGACCTCTGCATATCCATGTATAAGACTGGGACAGTGCTGATACAAGCTACCAGCGTCGAACTAGAAAAATTCGACAACGTATTCCCAATGTTAAAAAGGTTTGCCGAGAATGCAAGACCTGAACAATATCTGAGTCATCAAGAAGTCACTCCTAATATTGAGGTCACTAATACCACAGAAAACATAATAACTAGAGAGTCGCAGGAACCACAACAGTCTACACAAGCAACAGTCTCAAGAGGAATAGAAAGCAAGTCGCTGGAATATGACACAAACAGAACAGAAATATCTACACACTTGTCGGATAACGACATAGATAATCATAGAGAAGAACCATCACCCCGCCTCAATCAAGGAGCATCTCAGACGGCAAGGTTAATCGCTGAAAACGGAGAAGCACCAGATTTAGAAGACACCACTTCAGTTATACCCAATTCTACTCCAGCTCAAAGGACGTCTAGAACGACAAGAAATGTATCTCAACCAAACATGAGATTAAGGGCACAAAGTTTGGAAAGTGCATCCATTAACGCTAATAAAAGGAGATCAGTCATCCGAGCGAACATCAAAAAGAAAGGGAACCTGATGAAGAGAACAGAACAAAAAACAGGAAATCAAAATGTGAATCCAGAAAAATACGGGGGAACACACCCAAAACTTCACCCCAGACCCTGAGAGAATTCAAAGAGCTTCAAACAAAAATGGACAGCTTGTCGCTGGACGTAATAAGTTCTATACAAGCGATGGAATAGTTACGTGAAGCTATAGAAGGCACCCACGAGAAAGTTGAGCACCTCATAAATCTAATATATAACCCTCAAAAAAAGAATAAGGAGACTGCGATGCCACTAACAAACAGGAATAATCGACCTGACAGGAAACATAAAGACTTAACAGAAGAAGAAATCCTGTCCCTTCTCTGGGAGTATGAGGCGGCGGAACATAGGAGAGGGGAGGAAATCAGAACAGTCCGAAACAATAATAATAGAACTTCAAGGCAGAATGATAGGAAACTCAACCATAATAACTTACAACAAGTCCAGATAATCACCGAACCATATAATCTGGATCCTAACAACTCTGGGAAGACACTGAAATGCCTTCTGATCAACTGTGGGTCTGCAGCTAAACATGCATCAGACATAGCTGACCACATCATTAACAAAGAAATTGATATAACAA
Source organism: Lissotriton vulgaris (assembly GCF_964263255.1). NCBI lineage: Eukaryota > Metazoa > Chordata > Amphibia > Caudata > Salamandridae > Lissotriton > Lissotriton vulgaris. The sequence continues at coordinate 782,649,116 of NC_141696.1, read as the reverse complement.
TCCTCACGGAAAAAAGGCTTTCGGAGTCATCATCTCCGGCCATGGACCTACTAGTGCCCCCCGCCATAGCATTGTGAGATTGGACAGACAAAAAAAGTCAGGGGGGTGGGCGTAGCCTGCATACACCGATCAGACATAAAAGTAAGCCAAATACAATCAGAACCAATCAAATCATGTGAATCCCAGGGCCTCAATATAAGATCAGCACACAACCAAAGCTGCAACCTACATGCATTCTATCACCCACCAGGTAATAATATATCCTTCATTGAACAACTAATGGAGATCATTACGGCAAATGCTAACTCCGACGCAAATAATATATTCCGAGGGGATTTTAATCTACACTGGAACAACAACAATGACAAACAGGTCAACACTTATCAAGACTTCTTAGCCGAAATAAACCTCTCCCAAGTATGCACACAGCCAACCCATACGAAAGGAGCTACGTTGGATTGGATAATTTAAAAAAAGAGAATACTTCAGTCCTATCAATAGAGAAGTGCGATTCGTCTGATCACCATGCCATAACCTTTCTGATTCCCACATGGAAAAAGAACAAGCATGCACAACCAGTTAAAGTAAAAAAATGGATGCAGGACACTAAAGAACTGAACATTGAACGACTAATAGAAGGCTAAGAGAAGGAACTTTATCCACCCAACAACTTGAAGAACGTGAATGATCTAACAAACCACTACAATACCTCAATAACGGATATAGTTAACACCACTATGCCTCTTTACTTGTTTGACACTCTCCCCTGAGGCGGAAGTCGGGGGATCTCAACTCTATTCTTTGTACAATCTCCCTGGACATTGTTGACTACAAATAGCGTCTTTTTAAAAATTGTACATATCTTAAACAGACCGTTTTTAAAAACCCCTTACCTCGGCGCGAGATCAGCTTCGCCCGAGGCAGAACATAGGCTCTTCCTGTTCACAGCGCTGCCGTTCCCCAGGCACTGACACGTCACCTGACCCACCTCACCCGCCATCTTGAGGGAGGTAAGGGTTGCGGTGCAGTGGTTGGACCCCTCCCACCCTCCTCCTTCCCCCTCACATGTATACCAATACGAGATCACCCCGTCCGCACAGCGGGCGGGCGCAGCGGGCGCGCCAAAGGCAAGCCCGTCTGCGCCCGTCCGCGCCGGGACCGGGCCTAGGGCCACAACCCCTGCCCGACCATTATCTAACAGCACCTTGGCTTATTCCCGAACCTCCTTACTGAAACTCCGACCATTGCCAGACACGAGTTGTACAAGGATAGATCCCACCTTGGCTTTAGACGAACTCGCCACGAAGTGTCCGCATTGCAATAGTACAATACCTATAAAAAATGCCCCTGCTTATACCAATCTGTTAATAACGACAAAAGAGGACATCATTGTAGTCGCTCTTATCAATGCTCGCTCACTATGCAAGCACAGGCAGGAGATAGCAGATTTTATCACTGATTTTAAATTAGATATTCTTTTTGTCACCGAAACGTGGACTGACGATTCCTCTGAGCCAGACTTGGTAATTGCAGTGCCCAACGATTACAAAGTTCATCATCAGGATAGAGTCAGGAAACGAGGAGGTGGGCTGGCCTTTATAGCCAGAGAACGGTTCACAGTAAGAACGGCCCCTATTCCATCTACCTTTTGTGAATCCATGCAGTTCGGAATCAAGCTTTCAGCCCTTTTTAATTTCAAAGGGATATTGCTATACCGCCCCCCTGGAACGAAGACTGGCTTCCTTGCTAATATAAATACCATAATGGAATCCGTAGCCACTGAAAGTTCGTTTACAGTCTTAGGCGACTTGAACTTTCACTTAGAGCAAGTCAAGCAAACTGACACATCTACCCTCATTTCTGACATGGAAACACTGGGGTTAAAACAACTAGTCACCTCTCCCACTCACTCGGCGGGCCACACTTTAGATGCCATATTTTCCAATGTTGAAGGTCTACAAATAACGGACATTTTGCCCATGCCGTGGACTGATCACTATGCCATACTCAGTAAGATCAACATTAAGACCCTTCTTCACAAGAAATCAACCTTAACGACTCAAAGTTCTTTCAAAGACTGGAAAAACATAAAATAGTCAGACTTGAAAATAAAACTGGACCATACCCGCCCTAAGGTGTCCACTGACCCCAATGTGGCAACACAACAATTCCAGTCCTGGTTGGGCCATGCAACCAACCGCCTAGTCCCCACCAAGTCACTATCTAGAAATAGATCTAAACCATCTTCTCCGTGGTACACCGAGGAGCTAAGGTTACAAAAACAAAGTAATAGGAACAAGGAAAGGCTTTGGAGGAAAACCTATGATACGGCAAGCAAGACTTGCTATAAAGAATCATTGGCGCTCTATAAAGCTATGATCATAAAAGCGAAAAAATCTTTTTACTCAGATCAAATTCATAAAGCCAAAAACTCCAGCAAACAACTATACCAGATTACCAAAACATTGTCAGGTAACGTCCCCGACCTTACTCCGCCTCCGTCACAAGCACTGTGTGATGCCTTGGCTACATTCTTTTTCACTAAGGTGGACGATATTTACCAAGCCTTCACCGCCAAATCACTAACGGTAAAAGCCGCCTTCCCCGCTGCACCTCCGGTAAATACCTTTTCCAGCTTTCAAGCACTTACAGGTGATCACATAAGGACAATCGTGTCAACAATTAAAACAGGATCTGCATTGGACCCCTGTCCTTTCTCAGTTATTCCACCAGTTATGGAGTCCATTATCCCAGTAATTACACAAGTTTGTAATTCCATTTTGCTATCAGGGATTTACCCAGACTCGTCAAAAAATACTTTACTAAAACCGCTATTAAAAAAATCATGCCTTGATAAAAACGAACTGAAAAACTACAGGCCCATTGCGAGTCTTCCGTTTGTAGCCAAAGTGGTCGAAAAGGCCATGAATTCTCAATTATCAGAATATATTGAGAAACATCGCCTCCTGGATGACACTCAATTCGGCTTCCGGAAGTATCATGGGACCGAAACGGCCCTGATCAAAGCCGCAGATGATGTCAGGGCAATCAGGGACCAAGGTGGGACAGCAATCTTAGTATTGCTGGATCTATTGGCAGCCTTCGACACGGTCGACCACACCATCTTGGTCGACCGTGTCGGAAAGCTCGGCATCTGTCACTCCGCTAGAGACCTGCTTGCGTCTTTTCTAGCTAGAAGAACGCAGGCAGTCACTCTAGGACCTTTCCAATCTGCTCAACTCTCGTCACCATGCGGGGTTCCCCAAGGCTCATCCCTTAGTCCGACACTATTCAACATCTATGTGTCGGACCTTGCGAATGTCATCAAAGCACATGGGATGAGCCTAACCTCCTATGCCGATGACACGCAGTTGGTACTGGCCATTAAAGGCGATGGAGGGCAAGTAGCACAGAATTTCAAAAATGGAATGCTCAACATAGGAGAATGGATGGCCACAAATTGTTTAAAACTGAACTCAGAAAAAACTGAGGTAGTTATTTTTGGACCCCTTCTTCCAGCCTGGCCATCTTGTTGGTGGCCAGAAGCCTTCGGTATTCCCGACAGCCAAAGTCAGGAATTTGGGAGTCATTTTTGACGAAGGACTTAATTTCATGGACCATGCAAATAAAATAGCTACTACAGCCCATTACAAACTGAAAATGATTAGAAAAATCCGCCCTTTTCTCCCGGAGACGGCCATTAAAACACTGGTCAGTTCCTTAGTTTTGTCAACCCTTGACTATTGTAATGGTTTATTCCTCAATGCCCAGGTCAGAGTCACTAGGAAACTACAGTCAATACAGAATGCTGCCGCACGTCTCCTTTCTGGGAAGACCAAATTTGAGTCCATATCAAAAATTATAAAGGAATACCATTGGCTGACGATTCGCAACAGAATACACTTTAAATCCTTAGGTATAGTCTACAAGGCACTTAACAATCAAGGACCTCATTTTCTTAAAGACCAACTTCAACCCTACATGCCTAGCAGACTGCTTCGCTCTGCCACCCTAAACCAACTAGTGATTCCACGATCCAAAACAGTGACCTGGGGCGATCGCCACTTTTTAGTGGCAGCACCCAAATTGTGGAATACTCTTCCCCAAAACATTAGGTTGAGTCCTTCTCTTTTTCAGTTCCGCAAACTTTTAAAGACGTGGCTGTTTGACCAATAACACCCACTATTCCTCTCTAGCTACCTGAACCACAAGTAAGTGTATTTCCAAGCGCCGAGAGCCTGCAGGTATTCGCCACGCTCTAGAAATGTCAAAAATAAATAAATAAACTGAAAAGAGTTACAGAGAAGGATAAAAATCCATGGTTTAATGGATCACTGTATGAGAAAAGAAGGAAACTGAGACTAGCAGAGAGAAAATGGAGACAACATCCCTCACCTCCTGAACTGAAATCCCTCAGAAAAACTAGAAATGAATACAATAAGCAGTCGCATCGAGACAGCTCTCGGGAAGTTCATCCTGAAACCACAGAGTCAATTCACCCATGCCCTCCGTTCACTACCAGAAACATCGCTACGAGGACACACTCATCATCAACACAGAGCACCATCCTTCTTCCTCCTCCTACTCACACAAATAACATCTCGCACCGCCTCACCCTTCTGGAAGCTCAGCTAGAAACCCTGGTCCGAGGCATGAACAAAACCCTTTCTTCCCTAGCCAAAATTGAAGTGTCCACCCAACAGCCCGCTCACACCCTACCCCCGCCCTTCCCAGACTACCCAAATCGCCTCCCCCAACCTGACCCTCGCCCCCAGATCGCTTCCGCCCAGCACTATACCAGAGTCAGAGAAGCGAGCAGACAGACCGAAAAGAGCGAAACTCTCCCTCTCCCCCAGAAAGCGATCACACTCGCCTCATCCTATGACCACCCTGCGACCCCCGACCAGAACACCTCACAGCATTCACAGATAGGGACAGAATAAAGCTAAGTTCCGTGTTGTTTGTGATTTTTATATGTTTGTTGTTTGACACGGATTGTGTTTTTCGTTGTTCCTACACACTGCATTCCCTCACAAACACTGTCTTGTGTGTTTTTTGGACACCTGTCTTTCTTATGAGCTTGATGGTGCCAGTGATGAGATCAGGGCAATTCTGGTGAGTACCTGCCAGGTTCCCGTTGGTGGTTCGCCCGTGAGGCGCCATCTCGCTCACACACACTTTTTTCTATCTACCTGAATTGGGCACGTAGGTGTGTGTTATTTGTTGTCTCACAACTGTTTTCACGTTCTCAAGGGAGTGGGCATATGTTTTTAAACATGGCATAACATGGATGTACCTCCTACCTCACCAATTAAAAGAGAGGAGTTATTTGCAAAAGTTTTGCATGTGATGGTACACCATCAAGTTATTTATTGTTGGATGCCTTTGTTGTCTAGGTCTTGTTTTGTGAATACATAATTGAGTGGAGGGCGACCTATGACCATTGTTCCCTCTAAGCTCCTTGTTGTTAACCCTCTCTACCATCACACCTGCTGTGGCCACCACTCTCAAACAAGCCCAATGCCCAGTCACTGCTGAAGGCAAAAAGCTGAGTAGTATGCCACCTGTCTTTTCCAGAGCCATGCTGCTGTGTCAGCACACTATTTGCAATGCTATTTCGCTCTGACACATTGAGATGGAAAGGCAGTTTGTAATCAAGCAGCCCCAGTGCTGGCACAGAACACAATGTCTCTTTCAGTTTCTTGAAACAGTTGCAAGTTCATTAGTCCATACAATGTTGTTGGATGCATCTTTTAGTGTACATTGTCTCAAGATGACATCATAGGATCTGTACTCAGGGATCTACTGGTGGCAGTAGTTCATTATCCCCAGGAAGGACATCATTCCTTTCTTGGTGGAGGGGGACTGCATGCTCTCAATCAATGTTATTCTGTTGTGATATGTGGCATGTACCTTTGGATACCACATAACCCAGGTAAGTCACCTCTTTTTGGCAGCACTAACTTTTGACATTAAGCTTTGTGTCATCTCTCCTGGAGATGGTTTAACAGAGCTACAGTGTCTTTTCACAGGCTTCTAGTGATGGAGATGCCACAGGGAGGTCATCAGCATACTGCAAGACAAAACTTCCATGTTCCAGGTGTAGGCTGTCCAGGTCCTTCTTTACTGCCTGCGGATAGACCATAATTCACAAAACAATGTGCCAATACTGCTCATTTATTATTTTAATTTTCGCAAAACGAGGAACAAGCAGCTCATCTTCATGGACCACTCTTTCAGTCCAAGTTTTCTTTCAAATAGAGATTTTTATTATTTCAAAGCTCTATTATTATGTTTTTTTGTTTTTTACAAATGTTTTAAAAAAACTTCAATATTTGACAATTATTTCTAATCAAACGGAGACATTAAATTCACATTGGGGAGGGAGGAGAACTCCTATTTTTTATATATAAAATGTGTGAATATGTACAAGAGTGCAATAGAAAGAAAAAAACATTTTGAGAAGAGAAGAAAGAATCAAGAATACTTCAAATGTCAGTCTGAACATCAACTATCATACTGTGACACATTCATCACAAACTTGCTCATACATACTTGCTCATATATCCAAAAGGAAAGGAAAAAAGCTTTATTGTTCGATAAATGTGTATGGGTGAACCTGTGCTATTTAATCTCTTTTAGTAGGGTGGGGCACCTATCACAAGGAAATATTTTCAAATATTTTCATAATCATAATATTAGGCCATCACAGTCTTTTCAATCATGATAAATAACAAATGATTAGCCTAAAAGAAGAAAAAGAGACAATGTCGACGCGTTTCGAATCCCAAACGCTGGTGGGATTTTCATCAGGACCACACGTAGAATTAATCTGTCATCCTTGAGGTGTCTTGTCTTTGGTGGAAATTTGTTGTTTAAGGAGGATGGACGAAATTGTTTGTACTGCGGATAGACCATGGCACTCTCAGTGAAGCCTTTGACTAGTGGTTTGAAAGTGCATTATCCATCTTTTAGCGTGAAGGCAAAGAGGAACTTACTCTCTGGATGGACTCTAATGATGAAAAACGGAGAGTAGAGATCTATGACCGTAAAATACTCTGCTTCTACATGTATACAAGATAATATAGTATTGGTGTCAGGCATAAAAGGTGCTAAGGGAACCATAATGTTGTTTATCTGGCGTAAATCATGCATGAACCTATATTGTCCTGTAATGCCCTTGGGCAGCGGAATAATAGGAGTATTACAGGGGCAAATGGTCTTTTTAATGATACCCTGTTGTCAAATATCCCTCCTCTGCCTGAAGTAACAGTCTGTACTGATACACATAAGGTAATTCTGGCGTCTCCTTAAGTGTCACTTTAGGGGGAGGGCATGTTTTCAACAATCCTGCCTCATTTTTGTGTTTTACCCAAACCTCTGAGTTCACTTGTTCTAGAACCTTGTGTTTTGAGATCTGTAAAGCTATATTCCCTTAAAGCTTAACAGAAACTGCAGTCCTATCATTTCTGAGCATGCACAACTCCTGATGGAAATGGAAAATCCTTAGTTCTTGGTAAAACCTGAAGGCGTTTGACTATTGGGGCCCAAATCTTTAGGGCAGAACCCTGGTGCTACAGCTGTAGTTATGTGTGGTTTTGAAGCTGGCACTTGAAATACATTTTCTTCATCAATGCTCATTGCACACCATTTCTTACCCACATACAATGTGTCCTCTAGCAGCCCCATTGCCCAGTACAAGTGTTTATCTGCCATGCAGGCATACCAAGTAAAGTACCTTAAATCCTGGTTTGTAGAGTGTTGGAGAATCCATTTCGAATATGTCCCATGTAGCTGAAGAAAGGGGGCAATTCTGAGAAGATTTGAGGCTGTGGTGTTAGGACCTGCTGCTTCATTGAGGATCTCATCGATGAGACGACATAAGGGCCCACCTGGACAATGGCAAAACATCGGCCCTCATCCTCCTGGACCTGTCAGCTGCCTTATACATGGTCTGCCACCGCACACTAAAGACACACCTCCAAGAAGCCAGAAATCCAAGAGAAAGACCTGGACTGGACCACTTCTTTCCTCTCCGGCAGAACCCAGAGCGTCTGTCTCCCCCCCCCTTCCGCTCCAAAGCCACTGACACGATCTGCGGCGTACCACAGGGCTCTTCCCTCAGCCCAACGCTGTTCAACATCTACATGGCACCCCTTGCCCACGATGCCCACCAGCACAATCTCAACATCATCTCCTACGCCAACAACACCCAGCTAATCCTCTCCCTCACCAGGGACCCACACACCGCCAAAACTAACCTCCACGAGGGAATGAAGGCCATTGCAGAATGGATGAGGAACAGCCAACTGAAGCTGAACTCGGACAAGATGGAGGTCCTCATCCTTGGCTCCACCCCTTCTGCTTGGGACGACTCCTGATGGCCGACCACGCTAGGAACAGCACTGACACCCACCAACCATGCACGCAACCTGGGTTTCATCCTCGACTCCTCCCTCTCCATGTAGAAGCAGGTCAACGCCATCACCTCCTCCTGCTACAACACCCTCTGCAGGATCTACAAGTGGATCCCCACCAAAACAAGAAGAACAGTGACTCAGGCACTCGTCAGCAGCAGGCTAGACTACGGCAATGCACTCAATGCAGGTATCCAGGCCAAACACCTACGACGACAGCAAAGCATTCAAAACGCCTCTGCCCAGCTGGTCCTCAACGTCCCCCACCGCAGCCACATCACCCCCACCTGAGAGACCTACACTGGATCCCTGTAGAAAAGAGGATCTCCTTCAAACTACTTACTCACGCACACAAAGCCCTCCACAACACCAGACCAGCCTACCCCAACTGCCGACTCAGCTTCTACACCCCCACCTGCCAGCTCCCCTCCACTAGCCTTGCCCTTGCTGCTGCCCCCCCATCCAACGAATGACCACCGGCGGAAGATCCTTCTCCTTCCTCGCCGCCAAGACCTGGAACACCCTCCCCACCCACCTGCGGCAGACCCAGGACCTGCTCACCTTCAGAAGAATCCTCAAGACCTGGCTCTTCAGGCAGTGGCAGCACCCCCCTCCCCCAACGCCTTGAGACCCTCACAGGTAAGTAGTGCGCTCTATAAATGCATTGATTGATAGATTGATTGATTGAGGGCTTACGATGTGAGGTCCGGCATCAAGGATATGTCATGCACGCAGGCTGATGTGTCGGTTCTGAGGAGGCTGCGATGTGGAATTCATTGTCCCCGTTGAGGTTGCTTTCAATGAAGGATGCGAGGGCCTGCACCGAGGAAGCGTTCTGCAGTGGCTGTTCCATTGAGTTGGTGAGCTGTGATGTGACATGAGCCTTGGCATTGGAACTGGTCCAGGCAGCAACAGCAATTTGTCGGTTCTCCTCGGGTTTGTACCACCATACAGAGGAGATGCGTTGGTTCCATTGGATCCACAGAGGCTGGTAGAGCACCTAAGGCCGACTTCCAAGGATCCAGAACTGGGGCGGCACCACTTGGCAGGGTAGACTCACAAACGGCAGAGCCCAGGTGCTCGTGTCAAGGTTGTTGGAGCCTTCTATACCTGAGGCTCAAGTCAGGAGACCAGCCAACTAGCCGTTGGAGTCACTTTGGGATCCTGGGTTCAATAGATGCAAGTCCAGTTGGACAACAGGCAGCATGTCAGAACAACAGGGCAGCAGACCTTTAGAGCAGCAGAGTGGCAGAACTTTCAGCAGCACAGCACTTCCTGGCAGAGTATCCACAGGTTCAGAACTGTACTGAAGAGTTGGTAATGCAGTCCAGTACTTATACCCAGTTGTGCCTTTTAAGTGGGAAGAAGCTTCTATAGGCAAGCCTTTCTTACCCTGGTTCCAGACTAACTAAAGAGGGTATGCAGCCCTTTGTTTGAAGGTAGAACACTACACGCTCAAGTGTAAGTGGGGAAGTATCCAAGTCCTCCCTCCCATCCTGCTAGTGACGGTCCATTCAGGCACACCTAAGCTCACTAACACAAAGCCCAACTATCAACTACACCCAGTCAAGTGACCCACTGACAGCCTGCAGGCACCAAATTGATAAAGCAGGAAAATGTAAACTTTCTAAAAGCTGCATTTTTCGAAATTGTAATTCAAAATTTGCCTTCACCATAAGATAGGGATTAACATGCTTTTTGGGCCTAATGGAGCAATGAAATTTAGCAAGCGGATTTGAGGCCTATGGATACTCTAAACCAATAAATACATACATATTTATCACCCCTCCCCTCATTTTTATGCTTCAGGGTCCAAATACTGCCATCTGGCCTTAGATCTGGTCCACTCCATACCTTATATAGCTTTCCGATACTTTCCTGATTGTTATATATCTGTTCATTTATGCTAAAAAAAGTGTTGGGAAGATGGGTACAACATTCAATACCTATTAGTACCTATTATGGCACAGAACCCCCCCCCCCCCCCCCCCCCCCGTTTTGGCCGCTAAAAGTACTCTAATGCCATCCTATTTGGAATTACTATCTTGGCTTGTGTATCTAGCTGTTCTGTAACTAAGCCTGAAGGTACTGTACTTACATTACCCATTTCCTCTAGAATCTCTGTATTTCTTCTTATTTTAAGTAAGACAACAGTCATCTTGCATATTGGAATTAAAGCGGAAAAGAACCTAGTGGTAGCTGAAATGACCTGCCCACCCCTTTTTCATTCTAAGGTGTGATGATCAAAGTCTCTTAATAAATGAACAATGTATCCTGGATAACAAGTCTCAGCCCAATCTAAGGGCAGCTGAGGGAAGTCTTGTGACCAGCAAATGAATATGCATGACCTCCTGGTTTGGGGCGCTTGTAAAACAACAGTCCAAAACAGGCATATGCAGGCAAATCCAGCAAGAGGAGGAACTAATCATCAATCTCTACTTTAAAAAAAACAACACATAAGTGATACCCTTATAGGCAGAGAGGCATCTCTGCACAAAGTAAGGTTCAGTCAGTGGTGGCTCCTTCGCTAATGCAGAGGAGCTTTGCCCCATTGCTCTTAGAGTAGTGAAAAGGGGAAAAATAAAACAATATTAAAGTTTGATTTTTGGTTGCTGCAGGCTGGGTTAGGGTGGGGCTGATGGCTCAGGGTGGGAGGAGAAGTGGACTGTGCACACTGAGGGGTATATTCACAAGAACGTGTGATAACTATCGCAAGAGTAGCATAACGCAACTTTCAACATCGCAGCCTATCGCAGGAAAATAACCTTGTGACAACGAGGAATTCACAACAAGGCTGAAACCGCGAACAATATATGAGATACAACCACCTCGATGGAGACAAAAACACAAACCACAACACCAAAAAACCTGCGATGGGCCAAAGCGCGATGAGGAAATCAGCGATAAGCAGCCCCAGATCAGCAACACACACCTGGCAGGCGGGGAAAATCACCATAAAAGTAGAAAAAACACCTAAACACAAACTGATCAAAACACCCAAACACAAACTGACCAACACCCAAGCAACATGGAGGCAGCCGGAGCAGGCATAGAGGATGAGCGCAACCCCACAAGCCCTCCAGACACCAGCCCCGGACCTCGGGGACAGGGAAGGGCAAGGACAAGAAGAAAAGGAAGACGAAGTCCAGTCCACAGCCGAACAGGATCATAGTCACAGAGGTATGGAACACCATCAACAACTGTTCGTCACCTCCAACGTGTCATTGGGCACCAAAAATGGAATATGGCGGGACATCATGGACAAGCTGAATGCTGTTGGAGAGCACAAGAGGTCAATAAACGAGGTCAAGAGGCGATGGAATGACATCAAGCTGAAGACCAAGGAGAAACTCTCCGCCAACCAGAAGGCAGCAACGCAGACTGGAGGTGGGGGCCCAGCGCCACAGCTCGAGCTGGATGACATGGAGGAACTAGTGTCGACTGTCATCAGTGTGGAGACTGTGGCCGAAGTCGGGGGATCGGACACTACTCGACAGGACACAACACAACCGCAACATGGTGAGTGACCACCAGGTACTGGGGGGATGGGTGGAGATGGGCACAATGGCACACATGGACAATCAAGCAGAACACATTGCACACCCACAATGACTCTGGGTCATGGCCCTGGTCTACAGACTGTCACAATGTACAATGCCATGCTGTCTGAATGTCAACATGTACCATGCGGCTACATACTTGTGGACACATTGTAATACACCATCTCCCTTGCACATCACAGGGGCACCTTCAACAACTCCTGCAGAACAGTCTCAGCCATTCTTCACTGATGATGAGGAGGACAACACCAGCATCGACACCCAAACCATCCAAGACATCATTGACCTCAACTGCCACTCACCTCCAGGATCAGGGCAGGCCAGCTGCATTGAGGAGACCCCACCCACTACCCAAACAACCCAGCAGGAGGCACCCACAGCCCCAGCACTCTCCCAAGACCCCCAGCATCAACACATGGCCTTCCAACGACGTGTGCTGGAGTTTCAGAGGGAGGCAGCTGAGCACGTGCGGTTGGGCTTCGGCATCGTGGCAACCAAACTTGACGCCATCCTTAGGTGTGTAGGCCCGCTCCATGGTCTTCAACGAGCCCTGACTGACATCTCTGGAGTCATGACGCAGAGAGAAGAACACCTGTCCGCTCAGAGTGGCTCCAGTGATAACAGTCGTGAGCTGGCACACATGCTAAGGCTCATGGAGGACATGGTGCGGATGGAGGCGGAAAGGATGGCAGCCACTGCTGCACATCAGTGGAATGTAGCTGGGATCTACCATGCCCTGCAGATCCTCATCATGGCATTGCTTCCACAAGGCATGGCGATGATGAATGCTGCTGCCCCCACACCATCCACATTTCTGCCCCCTGGTGTGTCAGTGCCTCCAAGTGTGGCAAGCCTATAAACTCCGGCACCTGATGTGTCAGTGGGACACAGTGTGGCCTATAATTCTCCTCAGGCCCCTGATGTGTCAGTGGCACACAGTGCCACAGCCGGTACAGCAACACCCACAGGTGGGGCAGAGCACTCATCAGGGGACGAGGACGTGGATGTGCCTATGATGAGAAGGACTCAGTAGCATTCATTTCCGCCACCTGGCCTGTTTCTGCTTGGTCCCGCACATGGCCTCAAGGCCTTCCACTGACCCCTGATTCACTTAGATGCACTCACCTTGGACAGCGACATGGACTGCCACATCCTGTTTGATGACCAATGACACAGCGACCAGACTGCGGACTGTACCTTTCCTCTTCTGCAGTACTTGTCATCCCCCGATGGACTCTGGCTGACCCTCCATGGGCCCATATTCTGTAGTGTGCTCGGCATTGCCCTGTACCGCTCCAGCTGCAGACCTGCACTGGATGTACAATAAACATCCAGTGACGCACTGCTGTGTCATGTCTTTCATCATTCCTCTATGTATGTGTGGATGAATGTAGGGACAGTGATTTCCCTTGTGTCAATGATGCTCATCCTGTGGGATGCCAATAAGAGGGTGCTACATAGCAATTTGTGAAACGGGTCCCGTGGACACCACAACAGGGCCACACGCATCAGCCACTTTCTTGTCTGGATATGGGCTGAACCACGCCCAAGGCACACGAGTCATTGTTGCAAGCCCTGCCCTGTTCTGGCGTAAGGCAGGCCAGACCACTCCACTAATGCTCCGAGGGAGTGGCTCATTGCTACCCATCACAGGCGTACTCGCTGGTGGTGTGCAGGTCATTGGTCTAGTTGTCAGCATGTCACAGCCACTCCTTGAGGGCGGGTTTGCACGTACAACACACCCATCTGGCACAGGCGTCACAGGCCATGTGACCCCGCAAGTATAAGGGGCCTACAACGTCACATTCCCCTCTTCCGTTGTTGGCTGGATTACGGACGCTCCACGTTGCTCAATCATAAAGGGCCCATGATTTGCTGAGCACAGGGTTTGTGGCACACGAAGCATTGCGGCCGGCACGAGCCTACCATCATGTGGCACTGACTGGGGATGAACAGGGGTAGCATACACAGTTCATTGCAGCCAGCATGGTCACCCCACCACGGTATGCTGACTGGGGTTGAACAGGGTTAGTGGCACATGGTGTATTGCGGCTGTCACAGGCACCCCACCATGGGACGCTGACTGGGATTGAAAAGGGTTAGTGGCACATGGTGCATTGCAGCTGGCACAGGCACCCCGCCACAGGACGCTGACTGAGGTTGAACAGGGTTAGTGGCACACGGTGCAATATCAGCCGCCACAGGCACCCCTCCACGGGACGCTGACTGGGGTTGAACAGGGTTAGTGGCACACGGTGCATTGCAGCTGGCACAGGCACCCCGCCACAGGGCGCTGACTGGGGTTGAACAGGGTTAGCGGCACATGGTGCATTGCGGCCGGCACTGGCTCCCCACAACGGGACGGTGACTTTGGGGACGCTGAGTCAGTTGCATATTAAGCTGCCGAGCGGGTGTGCAGCCTGCGATGATGCCTCATCCCGTCGGTCCAGACAGCACAGGTTTTGTGTGCCCTGCTGGACCACAGTGTAGGCCAGAGCCAGAGGGCAGCGCTGCGCGGGCCTACCGCCACGTGGCACAGAGTTAGTGGCACCCATTGATCTGAGCGGGTGTGCAGCCTGTGATGGTGCCGGGTGCACTGGAATGTCCTATGCCATGGAGTAATCAAGACACAGCACCAGACTTGAGACCTGGTGGCCTGCACAGCGTGGCTGCATGGTGTGGAGGATGCCATGTCTGTGGGCCCTGGGCTTGTGGCTGGCAGTGGCAAGTGGTGGGACCTCCTGTCTACACACCAGTGGTGGAAGGTGAGCAGTGAGGCCTGGGTGTGCATGGGTGGGCATGCTCTGATGGGTGGTGGGAGGAGCTGGGTGCCCCTGCCTGGGTGAGCATGGGCAGGCGAGCGATGTTGTCTTGTGCAAGTGTGTGTACTGTGCCAGTCATGTATCTGGACTCTGTTTCAGATGACAGCTCCAACTCTGATGTGTGACCTGGTGTACTGCTATACATATCAGCAAGTGGGCGCAGGGGCGGTACTCTCTCTCCCCCTCTCTTCTTCTCTCTCTCTCTCCAACTCTCTTCTTCTCTCTCTATCTCTCCCCCTCTCTTCTCTCCCTCTGTCCTTTGATGTGGGCATGGGCAGGACACACCTTCTCATCATGTTTTTTGTCTTGCAGGCTGTGAGATACGGTTTGTCCCAAGGGGAGCCGCCATATGTCTTCATTTCATTTCAGTGTTCATTTCAATAAAGTTTCATTGGTTGCTTCAAAAGTGAATGTGTGATGCTCAATTCTGTGATGACACATGCATGTCACCAGTTGTAATTGTGTGACATCAGGTGCATTATTTTGTAGATGTTTAGGTGTAGCTGATGTGGCATGTCTTTGGTTGGATGGGGTGCCAGGGAGTGGTGGTCCTGGGTGTGGTGTCGGTGGGTGTTGTGGCCCTCTTGGGTGTCCATGCTGCATGTTCAGTTGCTCCATGGCATCTGTTTGTCTTCAGGTGCGGCTCTGGGCTTTGCTCCCTTTTGGTGGTGCAGGCTGTGGTACGACTTAACACCAGGTCAGAGCAGGTGTTAATTTAACTGCTGCTAACGCACCTTATCGCGTGTTTTGTATTCTTATTGCCGATCTGGCTTGTTTTTGTGAATGTTGTGGAGTGATGTTGCGGCTGCTTTTTGCTTGGTAACGCCTATTCTGCATCTCATTAGCGATAGTTGCCGGAGTCATCCGTGGTGATGTTTGTTGTGAATGCTAACGCAGGAAATGTGGTGCTGTGGGCTGTTTGCGCCAGCTTGTGATTGGGAGGTAAATTTATCATGTCTTTGGCTGCGCTAATGTGCCGTTAATTCGGCGATAGTTCCTTGTGAATATGCCCCTAAGTGCGCATGACTGCTTGGCCGGCCGTTTCAGCCAGCCAAGCAGTCATGCACTTTGCATATTCCCCACCAGGCTGTAATGGACAGCCTGGTCAGGATTATGCACAGGCTGCTTGTCCCGATCTAAACGTTGATCCACGGCGCTCACACCAATCAAACGCTGCATTGCAGTGTTGGGATTGGCTCAGGAGAGCCTGTGTGCTAGGTGCCTCCTGTAGCTTCTTCCGGACTAGAGTCAGGAAGAGCAGAGAAGCGAAGGAGAGACACAGCTGTCGGGAAAGGTAAGTGTTTTCTTATATTTTCAAAACCCATTCCCTACTAGACACCACTGGGTTCAGTACAGTTTTCTCATAGGTACTTTCCCATTCGGCACAAGAATGTGTCCTACCACCAACCAGATGCTCAGTGCAGTGGCAAAGAAGGCAGGCCAGACTCACAGAGGGATCCAGTATCCAGAATTAGGAAACCCTTTACCTCGGCTGGAGGAAGTAGCTATGAGTGGCTGAAGGGGCAACATCATGGGCAGTGGTGAAAATCGCAAAGGGGATGAATACAACAAGCTTGTCCCACCAACAAGCTGTGGAGCCAAAGTCGGAATATCTTTAGCAGAAGATCCAGGCCTATACATTGGCCCTGAAGCAGCAGCTGCAGGATCACCATTGTTTTTTAGGAGGAGCAGATCTTTTATAGTGAGCAGTGGATCCAAGTCACCATACCATGATATTTGATAGTGATGGTGTTTGTGATGATCAGGAGCTGATTGTGTTCACACCAATGAGGCTGCAATGTGTACTTCTGGTACACACAAACATAAATCCACTCCTTGGGCTGAAGAAAGGGACAGGCATCAGCCAGATACTGCGGTAAGAGCACTTTCAACTGATAAAAGAAACTGTAAAGACATCTATTAGCTTTCTACAATATAGAGAGACCACATCATGGGGGTGTGGCCAAGATGGTTGCAGGAGTGGCTGCATAAATGCAAGCTCTGACCCGGCACCACTCAACTCCTGGCTAATTGAGGTAGTTTTCCCCCCACACTGGTGTAATCTAGGGGTAGCAACTTTGTTTAACACCCCCAGCAGCCTGGTATCTGTATGAAATCCACCTGAATGTGCATGAGGGGACCAAAGGGGGAAGGTGAGCTGTGGGATGACTATAAACCTGTTTGCAATATTGTGACACAGGACTGGCAGTAACTCTGGCTGATGGAATGAAAGAAAGATGCACATCCATGGGTTGTTGTGGCACATGTCATGCAGTCCCTAACAATGTAGGCTGCTTCATGATATAAACTGGCAAGGTTTGGGAGTAGAAATTATGGTATGATCACATGCCCAGTGCAATCTCTCCATACCCCACAGGGTCTCTTTTTCCTTGCTGCTTCATCCAGTACAATTTCTCATTTTCAGACTCTTGCTTTTTGCTCTTGAGACAAGTCCCTTAATATTAATGCACGTAATACATTAGCTTCCATAACATATATGGTAACAACAACAGTCTTAGACAACACATCAATTTAACCAAATGAACTGGCTAGGACATTGCCCCTTGAAACATCACCATGAGTTCTGGTATGCAGCACACTTTGCCACCGTCATCTGTACTGGTATAGGCAAAACATTTAAATGATTTTGGACATATTACCCATTCTTAATAGGAGTTCCCGCTAAGGTTAGGAGAACCTTATGAGTACAAGGGAGCTTAAAGTCAAATGTTAGGCCTGATGTGTAATTTGACTTTGTGTGTATATAGTAACTATCTTTTCTTTGGCTAGGATGCATGCTTGGGTGATTGCAACTTAAACCTATTTTCTCAGTTGGTAAATGATAGCTCATCATGATTTTGTATACATTGGACACAGCATAACCATCAATCAGAACACCATCATTAATCTGAGACATGATCCATCCACAAACTATGTTAACTCACAATCAATAACTGGGACATCAGTCAGATCAATATGGGGTTTCGTAATGTAGCAATAGCATGGACGCAGTTGCGAGAATCCCCATCCTCACTGGTGAGCATTAGAGAAGGATGGTTCAAAGTAGAATAATTGTCTTACGATCTTCAATTAAATTCAAGACATTTCTAAGGTAGTTGAAGAACTTTATTTTGATAATGGCACCAACCATGGCATGCAGCCTCACCCTTCAGTTCTCCTACTTCAGCTGTCCACCCTAGAATACTTTACATGTGGTCATTCTAAGATGACCTAGGATGGTTAGGATGAACAATCCCTTAAAGTTCCAAGGCTATCACAACACATATCCCGCCCCAAAACATAATGTCTGAAAACAAATAAAATCATAAAAAATGAACAGTGTTGACAAAAAAGATACCTTTCAAATCTGCAAAAAGGAATATTGTGTAATATAACTCAACATTAGGAAACTAGTTTCAAAAGCTTACCTTGAGAGAACAGAGAGATGATCCTGCATATCTTAACCAGTGCTTGCTGATGGTACCACATAGTCACTCCGCCAATTGGTTTTTACATGATGCCTTCCAGTGCATCGCAGTGTTGAGCCAACAGCCTTACTGTCATAATGACAGCCCTGGCCAGAGATGCACCTATTAGTTTTTGACTCTTCCACTTACTTAAAAACATGATATTTCACCAACAGGGATGTGTTCCATAAATCCCCATTGACAAGCTTAACAACATTGTCATTACTTTTTCAGTAAAGAAAGGACGTAAGTAGCTTGATTCTCCTTTCCTCACAGAACCAGTATTTTAACCAGAACTTCCTCCCCAACTTCTCACCATTTATCCTTGGTGCAGCTTTTCAGATCATAAAAACGCTTATAATTTCCCTGATATTCTCTTCTGAGCCACCCCCACTTTTTTCAGCCCACCCGTCTCTTCACCTTACACTTGCTCCATTTTACGCTCCTTTCCACACATCCATGCCAGGTTCAACTTACTGTTGAATAGCGATCCCTCATACTAAAAAACTTGGTATATTCCAGTGAGCCAACCACACATCATTGAAGACTTCAGACAAAGGTCTTCTTGACACAACTTCTCTTTGCATGCAAGATTTGACAACTCCGTTCATTCGCTCCATGAGACTATTGGCTTGCAGCAACTACAATGCAGGACACATTGCCCATATATTCCTGCATTTCATGGAAAGTTAACTGGTCATCATTGTCAATTATGATTTCCTGTGGAATTCCTTCACAAAAGAATTCCTCCTTCAAAAAGTTGATCACCACCTTGGTGTCAATTGAGCTTACACACTTCATCACCATCTCAGTTTCTTCCATGGCTCAGTGGGAATCTCAACCTGAGATAATGGAGCCTTCATGATAACTTTGCTTTTGTCATTCCTTGCACATGAATCACAATCCTTGACAACACATTCCAACTGGCCGCCAGTTTCACTCCTTCAACCTGGACTTAGTATGGTCCCTCCCCAAGTAATCCTCATGTGCTAGATTGACTATCTTTTCTCTAACCGCCTTGGGTAGAATTGTTCTGGTGCTGCTGTACAACTCACACCCAGTTCAAATTAGTTCAAGTCTCACATTCCAATATCCTCTCATTTCCTAAGAGAGCATTTTATATTCTGGCCAGCTCTTGACAATGATCTACTTGAGTTCTCTCGCCACATCATCTGCCTCTCTCGCAGATTGACACTCACTCTCCTGCAGGGCACTCTCAGAAATCCAAATAACCAAAAGAGTTTTATCAGCCTCCTTTCCCGGCAATTCGCTTTCTAATTTCTTATCTACTGGAAGACAAGATAAACAATCTGCAAGCAAATGTTTTGAACCAAAAATTTACTCCACTTGGAAATTGAATTCGCTCAATTGCTCTATCCACCTTTCAATACTAGGAGTCTGTTTGTTATCGTTTCTTGTAGAAAACACATGGACCAATGGCCTGTTGTCAGACTAAACAAAAAACTATCCCCACAGATAAAACTTAAAATGCCTGATTGCCCATGCACATGCCAGATCCTCCTTCTCTATCACTGAGTACCTCTCTGCTGCACCTCTAAGACCCCCTGACGCAAAGGCCAGTACTTTCTCTTCCCTACCATCTCTCTGTGGAGGCACCGCACCCAAACCCTTGAGACTTGCATCCGTGGTCATATGGTTCTCTCTACCACACTCATCAGACCATTCGAACTTCACATTTTTCTTCAACAACATACTAATGGGCCGAGTCAATATAGAGAAATTGGGTATGAATTTAGAATAAAACTCTGCCCGACCAAGCATAGACCTCAAGTGATCCTTGTCTGCAGGTGCTGGAGTCTTAATGATGGAATCAACCAATTCTGTCTTGGGTTTGATTCCTTCTGCCGGTATTGTGTGACCCAATTAAGAAAGAAAGGTAACTCTAAACCTGCACTTTTCTTTTTCAGTGTCAATCCCGCTTAAGCCAACCTTTCTAAGGTTTCATCATGTTCTTCGCAATTCCTCTCATGGATCGGGATATCTTCCTGGAAGAAAAGCCTATTATTGACTCCTTCAAGCATCTTTTTCATAACCCCCTGGAAGGATACCACTGCAGATGCCAGGCCAAAAGGCATCCTCACAAAACTGTAAGCTCTTAGAGACGTTACAAATGAAGTCAAGTGCCTGGACTCTTCATGCAATTTCACCTGATGATAAGCGGATGAAAGATCTACTACGCAAAAAATATCTTCGCACCACCTATTATGGTCAGAGTCTCTGAAATAATAGGAAGCGACTGACAATCAATCCATATATGTTTGCTCGGGTCGCGAAGGTCAACACACATACAAATGTGCTTTTCCCCCTCCTTAAGTCCTAGCACAATTGGGGCAAGCCACTCAAAAGATTCGATCTCCTCAATTATCCCACCTCTCACCAACCAGTCAATTTCAAGCTTCAGTGGTACTAGCACAGGATTAGGGACCTTCCTCACTTTGTGAACACACAGGGCTGCATTCTTCTTTAAAATGATCTTGTGTTCAAAGTTCTTAACAAGACCCAACTTGTCATTAAACACATTGGGAACCGTCAAACGATGTCTTTGTGACCTTGTTCCAATGACACAGACATAAGTGGATGCACATCATTGGGATGAAGCATTATCCCCATGTCATGCTGGTGCTGCCATCCGAGCAAGTTATCTCCATGTTTTGTACATACTCTTTTCCAACAGTTTCTTTGTCTTCAAAGGTGATCCTTATGACAGCATAACCCATACCATCTATTCTGGACCGCCCATAGCTTACAAGATTCATATCAGGCGGAAACAGGGTTACTTCTTATCCACCAAGTTCCTTTTCCCAATTCTTGCCAACCACCATTGTATATGGTTAACCCGAATCTGCCAACACCACCACATTTTTATCATCAATCTGAAACGATACTCCGGCATCTTTAAGGGACCTATATCCACGTCACTCAAATCAGGTTTAATAGTCAACACCATTTTACCCACATACTCAAAGACTGAGTCTACAATTTGGGATTAGCCCACCTCACATTTACCCACTCAGGCATAATGGGTCTTTTTAACACATTTTCTGCACACCAAATTCCTGGCATAATATTGTATACTGTTCGCTGAATGACCAGGGTTATCACAGTGATAGCACCTCATTTTGGTAAACTTGTCATCTTTGCCATCACCATTCCATTTTCTTTCACCCTTAGTTTTCTGTCCTTTTTGCTTGGCATTTGCTCTAACTTCTCCTACAATCTCACGCACACCAGGGTCTCTCGCATCACTGGTTGATGTGGAAGGTACAGCCTGCATCTCCTATAACAATGTGTTGGTACTCTCTACCCACTCCACAATTGCAATAGCCTCCCTTAGATCTGGGTTCTTGGCCAACAATTTCTTTTAGACCTTTACATTGTTTGTGCATCTTACCAATTGGTTTCTAATGAGAGAGTTGGTCAAGGGATCAAATTTGCAGGCAAGCGATATTGTTCCTAAGCATGCTATATATTTTCCTACACTTTCACTCTTCTCTTGTGTTCTGGAAAAAAATGTTGGCGCTCCAACACTTCATTAATTCTTACTTCAAAATGCTTCTCTAACATCAAGACTGACATATCAAACGCATCACCCTCTTCATTGCCTACCACAATGATTTCCAGACTATCGTAAATATCGCAGCCCTCCAAGCCCAAATTGTGGAGCAACACCGCTTGTTTACCAGCTGCTGAGTATTTCCCCCCTCACCCCCACCCCCATGGCAATTATATATGAATCAAAAAGGTTCTTCATAACATCAGCCCGGACGCCTTTTGCTGGAACTATAAGCGGGCGGAAGGCGACTTAGCACACATTATTATACAATGCGACTGTGTAACCCCCTTTTGGGACAAGATCTTTGACTTTATTAGTAAAGTTTTCCCCATCTCCCTGTCCAGAGAACTACCATACCTAGTCTTCGGATTCCTCCAAGATCCCTCCCTCAACACCTAAGATAGAGCACTACTAGATCTCCTGCTCGTAGCAGCTGTCAAGGTAGTTCTTAATAATTGGAAGGACACTAGCAAAGCTACTTTGCCTGCCGGCTCTATTGGGTTATTAGCCTCCGAGGCGCAGACAATATAGCTCTCCAATAGTCACCTTGGTGCCCCCCCAAGAGAAGGATGTGGTCTACCCTTGACAGTTATTTTACCACCCACAAACCTCCATAGCTATCCTTACCCCCCTACACATATGACCGAATTGTCAATACCATGAAGCGGATAAGTGGAGTTACCCTACTAGCTCTGTTCACTCTGCAACCCCGTGCTCCAACCTCATAACTCTATTGCTCCTTAATCTGTACTACTTCATGTTCTACTGATGAAGACTGTTACATGCACCCCATTACAGTTAACCTCGTACGCCGATATGTACCAGTCTAATCTAGTGTGTATTACCTTGTACTTTATTTTCTTATTATCATTTTACATTAATGTATTGTTTCTTCTGTAATAAAGTATGTTCTCATGTAATATCTCATTTGCATTTTTATTTGATACTGAAACACCAAATAAAAATTATTTGAAATAAAAAAGGTTCTGGAAGGCAAGATGGCCGCGGGTGGGTTGTGGTGAATAGTCGCACCAGAGCCTCTCTCCCATCTGGACTGATTAATATGGTTTAACAGAGCGCTAGGATGACAGCGCTAGTCTTCCCCGGATAGAACTGAAAGTACCGTTATTGACTCTGCCTGTATGTACAAGGATGTGATGCTGGAAAACGTACTTTTACAGAAAACGGCACAGACAAATACCAGCCACTTCAGAGACCTTGGAGACGTGGTGGCAGCTGAACTTGGCAGGTGGACAAGAAGTCTAAAGTGGAAACTTAGAATCTTTAAAATCAATCTAGTTAAGCATGCGGCGATTATTGCAGTGCTAGGATTCAAGGGCTGGAGCGGTTTGATTCCTGCCAAAATGCCGCCAAGACCAGCAAAGATTGATAAAAAGAAAGCAAAGGAAGATACTGAAACAAATAATTCAAATCTGGCTGCATCGGAGACACCCGCCATGCTGAAATCACAGCTTCCAGCTAAGAACCCAGGCGCGATTAAGAAGGTGACTGTGCCTCCCATTAAAAAGAAAACAGACACAAAAGGAAAACCACTGGGGGACGAGCGCGTCAAAGCAAGCGAAAAGCCAGCGATCCTCAGGAATAAAAACAAAGCGACCCCTCTCAGGCAGCCCACCCTACCTGAATCGTTCACCCGCCCTGGCAGCACAGACGGTGGAACAATCAGCAGGAGCCCAGGAGTCCCCGGCGTTACAGAACAAGAGCCTGATCCCGATGTAAGTCAAAAGAGCGTCCTCGAGGACGCAGCGGCAGCGGCAGAAACAGGAGCTCGGAACGTGAGAGACGCCGAGTCAGCAGTTGCCAAGCAACCAGCAGCAGAGTCTTCTTCGAGGCATGAGCAGGACGCCAGCAGAAAGAAACAGGAGGTAACAGCTGGGAATGCGGGACAGAGGGCTGGGGCAAGCGCTGAAAAGGATCGAGCAAGAGAAATGCCTCAGAGGGGGTTGCTTGAAGGCAAGAACAATGAGGCTAACGAAAATGATAATGAAGTGCAAAAAGGGGCAGGAGGGCCGAGAGTGCATGAGAATGCTGATGATATGATGCAGGCGATTATGCAGGTGGAGGCAGAACTAATGGCTAAATCCCCCAATCCCACATGGGGAAGCGCAGTTAGCTTGGTGGCAGAAAAGTCAGTACTCGGTCACCCCAAAGAGAAGGAGGATATATGCTCATTGGAGGGGGACCGCTTTTTTTCAGTGGATGAGGACTCTGACTCAGTTCAACATGAGGGAGAGGGTTCAGATTTAGATGAGGAAGAAGAGGTGGAGAAGGAGGAGGATGAAGATGAAGAGGAGGATGATTCATGGGCAGCCTCTACCTCTTCAGAAACTGATATTGATAAGGAGTCTACACTAAAAAAGAAACAGACAAGGCGACATAGGCACGAAAGGTCACCTGCAAGGGGCGCTGAGAGGAAGCTGGACTGGGATTATTCAGCTACATCGCAGACATACCAAGAAGAGTCAGAAACAGGTCTGAATCAGGATGATGCACTAGGAAGAGTATTCAATATGCTGAAGCAAATACAAGCAGAAGCGAGATCTACGAGTCGGAAAACAAGGCAAGATTTTAGGAAAATCCAAACGACGCTTAGAAAGACAAACAAACTATATGAAGGCCTGGTGGGGAGAGTTTCCGAGGTCGAGGAGAGAACGGGCAAGATGGAGGATGACTTTCGCAGTTTTAGCAAATTTAAACTACAACAGGAGAAAAAGGCAGATGATATTCTCTGGAAGATGGAAGATTTTGAAAATCGCCAAAGGCGCAATAATGTTCGCATTTTGGGAGTGGCGGAAGGGCTTGAAGGGCAAGATCCAAGGGGTTTTGTGGTCAAGTTACTAAGGGGGGCATTCCCTGAGTCCCAGTGGCAGTGGGAGGCAGAGGTGCAGAGAGCGCATAGATTCCCCTTTGTTCAGCGGAAGGCATACGGAGCTGAAGGAGGGTCGAAAGCACCACTCCCCCAAGCAATATTAGTGTACGTTGGGAACTTTATACTCCGAGAGGAACTTATCCAGAAAGCCAGACCAGACAGTAAAAGAACGGTTGAGGGTGTTACATTTTTTACGAGACCTGATTTCTGTCACGTGACAGTAGAGAGGAGGTGGAGGCTCAGAAGACTGATCTCGGAATTTCAGGCTCTAGGATCAGAAGCATATTTGTTATTCCCAGCCAGGTTGAAAGTGGTCACAAAGGGCAAGGTCAGGATGTTTATATCAGAAGTGAAAGCACAGGAGTTTATTCAGGATTTGGAAAGGGCAAAGAAAGAGGGTCACTGAGGGATAAGGTTTTTTGTTGAAGAGAGGGGGGGCACATTGGAGAAGATGGGAGAGGGGTGCGACTAACACAACCAGGAAGCGTCCACATATAGGTCATTATTGACCTATTTGCCTGTAGGGGGGGGAAGGGTGGGTAACTCAGGGGAGGCGGGGGGGAAGGGAAAGCATAAAGCAGCTGAAATGTATGGTTTTGATATGGCAGTTAGCACACATTGATTACATATTTTGTTTGTTGTTTATATTTTTGAGTAAAGAAGGAGGGAGGAACAATAGAAGGGGGGGGGGGAAGCCGAAAGAGACAGCTGGGTTAGGAAGAGATGGTCTTTTTTTCAATACAAAATGTCATGTAAGTTTGTCTCCTTAAATGTATGTGGCCTGAATGATCCAAGGAAGAGGGCAAATGTAGCAGCGTATCTAAGAACTCTACAAGTTGATCTAGTATGTTTACAAGAAACACATATAGAGGAAAAGCAGATTTATTTAATGAACAAATTGAGTTTTGATGTACTTGCAGCCAGTAGGCAAGGATCTAGGACAAGAGGAGTTGTTATCCTGGGGAGAAGAAGGGAAGTGACAGTTAAAAGAAAGAAAGAGGACCGTTGGGGGAGATGGGTTATGGCGGAATTAAATGTTAAAGGGCTCAATGTAACATTAGTAAACATATATGGTTCCACGGAGGATGATTCGGAGATATGGGAGTTTTTAGATATAGAACTAGCACAGTGGCCCGAACCAATTATCTGCTGTGGTGATTTTAATATGCATGACCCTACAAGTTCATTTATGAGTACAGGCGTAGTATATAATGGTAGAAAGAAAAAAGTAAACAGGGCCATTACCAATATGGTTAAAAATAATCTTCTGGCAGATCCCTGGATAATGCAACACCGATTGGTCGATGGTAGCACTTTTTTTTCGGCACCTCATCAGGTGTTGGTGAGATTAGATTATTTTTTAGTTTCTAGGTCCATGGTCTTGGAGACACAGATTGAGAAGCAACCAAGAACTATTTCTGACCATAGTCCATTAATACTGTCAGTTAAGGTCCCGCAAGTACAGAGTAAGAGGTCCACATGGACGTTTGAGAGGAGTCTGCTCCAAGACCTCGAATATAGGAAACATATGGAAGGGTGGATTAGGTTATTTTGGGAGATTAATCATGGAACTGCCTCAGTAGGGCAAACGTGGGATTGTTTCAAAGCAGGTGTCAGAGGAGAAACACTGAGCTACGTGATGACCAGACGTAAGAAAGAGAGGTTAAGGAACGAAGCTATTTGCCAAAAGCTGATTATCGAAGAAGAAAAACTAGTCGCTGCAGTAAGATCTAAATCCAGCTTGGAAAATATATTATTAACACTAGTAGCACTAAAGGCAGACGCGATAGAAAGTCTCTCGAAAAAGTCTGCTGAAAAATACTTGGCTAAGAAAGAAGAGCTATATGAGTGCAGTGAGAAGGTGGGCCACATACTTGCGGTTAAAGTTAGACAGCAAAGGGCAGATGCAGAGATAAAAGAGATATTAGATCCAATGGGTGTCATTGTCACAGGCTCAGATGAGATAAGGGATGTCTTTAGAGGTTTTTATGAAAAACTGTATACACAGGGCGACACAGAGGGAATAGTGGAAGTTAGGAATTATCTTAGAGATGTGCGCTCACCCTCTGTCACAAAAGAAGAAGGAGAAATGCTAGACTCTACTCTAGGTCTGGAGGAATTCATTGATGCATTAAACAGCTTACCATCAGGAAAGGCAACCGGACCTGATCAAATTCCGGTTGAATTTTATAAAGTGTTCCGTGATTGTTTGCTGATTTATATGTTTGAGGTTATGGTATACGTACAGCAAGGAGGGCTATCACCAGACTCATGGCGTGGGGCAGATATAATTGTTATTGCCAAAAAAGGGAAGCCCGCAACCCTTCCTGGATCCTATAGACCCATCACATTGATGAATTCAGATAGCAAGGTATATTCTAAGATGTTGGCAAAGAGATTAGCAGGTTGTATTGAACACTTGGTGAGCCCATCACAACATGGTTTTATACCCGGGAAAGGTACTACTCAGCATATTAGGACATTGATCACTATGATCGACGCGGCAGAAGTCACAGGCGACCCTATTTCAGCACTGTTTTTAGACGCCGAGAAGGCTTTTGATAGGGTCACCTGGGAATATCTATGGGAAGCTATGAAGTGGTGTGGTATTGGCCCAGGTTACATACGAGCTATTCAAGCTCTATACAGAGACCCGGTGGTTAAAATCAGAATAAATGGAGGGCACTCGGATCTAGTACATATACAGCGGGGGACTCGCCAGGGCTGCCCGTCTTCTCCACTGCTGTTCGCCCTGTACATAGAGCCATTATTACGTAAACTAGAGGGAAACCGTGTTATTCAACCTATGTCATTAAATGGTTGCAATGTGAAAACTCTTGCCTATGCTGACGACGTGGCTATATTGACTCCAAATCCGGATATAGCCATGGTTGGAGTAGAGGCAGAAGCGCATGAGTTTGGGCTGATCTCAGGATATAGCCTAAATAAAACTAAAACCCAGATTATTGTGAATAGGTTTGCATCAAGTCTAGATAGCAGGGTGGTCAATAATGCAATATACCTAGGGATTGATATATCTGCAAAATTGGAGGAAGTAGTTGAGCGCAATATGGAACCATTGCTTGCGAAGGTTAAAAAGGACCTGGAAAGGATAAATAATCTACATCTCTCTTTGGTCGGATCCAAAAATGTGTTGAAAATGATGGTTCTGCCTAAATTTTTGTATTTATTCAGGTCAATACCTTTGATTTTTGAGAACAAATGGTTCAACAGGTTGGAGAGTGTGGCTAATAGATTTATCTGGGCACGAGGAAAAACTCGTAGGGCTTATAAATTAATCACCTTGCCAACGGATAGAGGGGGGTGGGGTGCACCAGATTTTAGATTATACTTTTTGGCTGCTGCTCTCCAGTACATGCAGGGATTAATTGGAGGAGGCGGGGGGTCATCAAAGACCATTAACATGTCAAATGAAGCTTATACAATGATACTAGGACAAAATACTGTTAATGGTTTCCTGTATTTTACGGATTTGGGCTAACTCAGAAGGCAGACATACAAGACTCTCAGGGCAGCACTTAAAATCTGGAGCATTTTTTTGAAAAAGACCGGTATGGGTAGATTTAACAGGTACACCAAAGTCTATAAAAATAAATCCTTCCCTGAAGAAATTTTCGCTGATTCAGTAATGGCGGATTGCGAGGGTAAAGGGATACATCAAATTGGGGATTTAGTAAATTCAGTGGGTATTATACAATTTGAGGAATTGATTAAAACACATAAAATAAACAGAAGGGACTTCTTTAAGTATCTCCAGATTAGGAGTTTTCTTAGGAATAAACAAGGAGGGCCTTTGGGCTTTCACCCAACCGAGCTGATGGAAGGGCTAACTACGGGGGAGGAATACTCCATCAGGCTAATATATGCTGCACTGGCAAAAAATAGACCGGATGATTTAGATAAGCATAGGGCTAAATGGGGGGAAAGGATAGAGGCTACACCTGAATCATTTAACGAATCACTGGAACTAGGCCGGTCTATGCTATGTTCTGCCCCTTTGCAATCCCAACACTACAAAACGCTATTCTCGCTATATTACACTCCAGCCAGGATTGCGAAGTGGGGGGGCACCGAGGGTACTACATGCCCCAGGTGCAATTCTACTGAGGCAGATATTGTCCACATGTTTGCTACATGTCCTCAATTATATACATTAATTAAGGATGTCAAATTTTTTTTAATTAACTCATTAAAGATAAGGTTAACCTTCACTGTAGGCTTAATTATGCTGGGTGTGGACGCAGGAAATGCGCAATTGGACCCAGGCGATGCAATGTTTGTGTTTATGGCAGCGGCTGTCTTTAGATTAATGCTAGCCAGAGTATGGTTAGACAAGAATCCCCCGACCTTGCAAATATGGCTATCAAATCTTATTGCTATACTTAATTTAGAGAAATACATATATGCAAGGAAGGGTAGGAGAGGGAGAGCACGAGGTATTAAGATATGGGGACCTTTGGAGAAATGGAGAACAGGAATAGGATGATTCATTTTGTTGTTGATTTACGATTGTGTTTCTTATATAATATGATACATGTAGTCTTGGCCTCCCCTCTTGGTGGTTAAATAGTTCAATTTAAAAATTATTTGGTTATATTGTGAGACGAACAAATGTAGGAGCAAAATGTTGTATTCTTTTTTTTGAAATGTGTGCTT
The DNA here is from genome assembly GCF_964263255.1 of Lissotriton vulgaris. Lineage (NCBI taxonomy): Eukaryota > Metazoa > Chordata > Amphibia > Caudata > Salamandridae > Lissotriton > Lissotriton vulgaris. The sequence continues at coordinate 782,619,709 of NC_141696.1, read as the reverse complement.
TTTGAAATGTAAAATAAAATATATTTAAAAAAAAAATAAAATAAAAAAGGTTCTTCTACAAATTCCATGGTATAATCAGTTCACCCTTACCTGACAGGAAAATATGGAGTGAGGGAATGTTAATCCAATCCATAGCGACAGTTAAATCAGTTTGGTCCTAAAATACACAACAGCAGGGATGTCTTTAGAAAACGCCAAGGTGTGCCTAACACTGTGTTAAGTACATGTGCTGTACAAAATCAGATTCTACACCAAAGTGTGTCAACCACTGTGTGAGGAAAGTGCACTGTAAGGCACCAAGGGCCCAATTCACAAAAGTAAATGTACTCTTTTGTGTAAGTTTACTATTTTTCGCTATTCACAAATCTAAACTTAGACCAAAAGTCTAACTTTACTACTTTTTGGTATTCCCAAAGGTAAACTTAGACCAGAAGTCTAATTTTGCTTTTTTTCGGTATTCACAAAGGTAGGTTACTATCAGTAAAGTTTGACTTTTGGTCTAAATTTAACTTTGTGAATCCCAAAAAGTAATAAATTAGGACTTTACCTTTATGAATACAAAAAGTAGTAAACTTAAACAAAAGTGTAAGTTTACCTTTGTGAATCAGTCCTCAAGTCTCCTGGTGTTCCTATCTCTGTGTTGGAAGTGTCCCCAGTGCAGTACAAGACACACACATTTCAAAGGTGTGCCTATCACTGTATAGAGAACAACAAGTTCGTAGTATGGCACTGTGTATAAGGGAATGTGTTCCCAGGTGTGCTTTCACCGTGCATCCATAGCTTGTGCAATTGCCATGCAACTTACGATCAGTTAGGCACAACAAAGGTGTGCCAATCACCATAATTACTCTTCTTCAGGAACAGTGACCACTCAAAATCTTGCTGTTAATTGCTGCCGCCACCATTCAAGCTCAATACCTGAGACTAAGAAACTGACCAAAATGCTCAGGCACAACGATCGGATACTTCATCACAACATTGCAGATACAATTCATCCCCCACAGATACAAATAGAAATGTGCCAAATCCTCCAAGATGGCTGCCGATGTGTCTTTCTATGACGTTCGAAGTTCGCATGAGCCATAAAGAGTACTGGTAGGTGAATGGTTTTCAAATATGTATATCCTCTCCTATGACTATGAAAGTCACCACAATGTGTGAACAGTTCTGAAATGTACCCACAACTATATCCACATAAATGCTGGGGCATCCTTGCCAAAAATACATTAAATTAGTCTTACCTCGCTTGGTGAGTTCTCTCAATGCAATGGGTTCAGGACAGGTGTTTGCCAAGAGATGCCTGTCTCACCTCAGACACTCGTCACCACTATTAAGATCTTCAATGATTGCCAAGTCACATCCAAAGTAGTTGAAAAACTGTATTTCAGTAATGGTTCTAACCACGGAAAGCATCTTTACCCTTCAGCTCTCCCACTTCAACTGTCCACCCTAGAATACTTTACATGTGGGTATTCTAAGATGACCTAGGATGGTTAGAATGATTAATCACTTAAAGTTCTATGTCCATCTGTTAGACCCGTCTGCTTCTGAGAGTCCCCTCACCACTATGATTTCTTTTGCTCCTCTGTACCTCCCAAAATTTGTCACTTTTCTTTGTCTACCAGGACCTTTTGTGTGCTGTTTCATGGGGCTAGATGTTCCTTGACGCCCAGTTGTTCACAAGGTTTTTGGCACCTATTTACAAGACACCTGGTGAAACCTGTGACATTAAAAACTGGGATTTGCAACCTGTATGAATGTCCTCAAAATGGTGGCCATCCATTTCCCTCATGTGAGTGACTCCCCTTGGAGCCTCCATGAACCTTGACCGTTCAAGGTTTTGGTGCCCTTCTATTTGGCGCGCATTCCTGACAGGAATTACCTTATTTCCCTCAGGTACACAAAATGGCTGCTCTAGAACCCCGTATGGTGGCTGTTAGGGTCCCAAATACCCCAGAAGTGCCATGTCATTGGCCTAGCCCAAAGAAGGTTCTAGCACCTACTGGCACGAGCCAGCACCTCAGGGCACTGGCTATATAAGGTCCAGTCCCTGGCGGCCATTTTAGATGACCAGAAGAATAGATAGGATAATGATGTTCCAGATCTAGGTGAAGAAGGAGATTCCAGACTTGACACCAGATTGACACCTGCCCTGTTGACCCCTGAGGCAGCTGGTAGCGCGGGCAGTAGAGCAAGCAAGAGTCACTGGCATGGATCCTGACTGGCGTTCCAGTCAGCCGTGTGTGCGGTGACCTCGCGCCTACAGCGCCTGCCCAGCGAGTGCCTCGTCACCCCCAAAAGACTGTGGCCGTTTTTCGTGTGCCTTCCCTGCCTCCCCCCGGTGGTGAAGTACGACCGACTCGGGTCGCGAGGCGAGAGCAAGTTCACCGCGACCGCGAGCGTCTTCTGTGCCCTTGTGCGACAGACGCCTCCAGCGAGGAGCTCGGACGTCTCCGAGCTCCACCGGCGTAGAGTGCTTCCTGCGCAGATTGAGGTGAGGTGGTGCGCCGGGGCGGGGAAAGGCCGGCCTTCGTCGGGCGGGACTACTGTCTCTGCCCCTCCCCAGTGAATCGGCGGCTGTAGCTCAGGGCGGGAACCATCCCTGTTTGAGGAAGCCGGAGGGAGGTCCGTGGAGCCCCTGAGAACCCGTCGCTGGCGAGAGAAGTGCTGAACCCGACTGAATCGCTTTTCGATTGCAGCCGATGTGAGGTGGGCCCGTTTCTTCAGGTGGGAAGCGCTGTTAAAAAGGAACTGTGAACCGGCATTTACTTGACTGAGCGCGAAGATTGTGTGACCTCTTCGGCAGCCCTGTTCGTCAGTCTAAAGACTTTGAACTGGTGCCGCCTGAGTGCTAGCGGTAGCAAAGCCCCTAGGCGCGCTTAGACCCCACCGGCAAACAGAGAACTCAACCCAGTGGCAGCCGAGTATAAACAAAGTGCTCACTGTGTTTTCTTGCTTTGTAGATATACGCACTCATCCCCCGAGTGATTCTTAAAGAGTCCCAACACTCTTTTGTGCCCAGAGAAGCCTGTATTCATTAGCAGTGAAGTCATCATAAACTGTAAGAGTAATCTTTCCATCCTGTAACGTATTGCAAGTTAAAGTTCCTGAAATATTTAATTGGTGGCAGCGATATCAGAATGAGAATGTGGTTGTTTATTTAAGTGAACCAGTATTTATTCTGTTGAACAAAAAGTGATATTTATTCTATTTATTGATGATATTTATTCCTGATATTTATTCTATTTATTGATGATATTTATTCCTGATATTTATTCTATTTATTGATGATATTAATTCCTGAGATATCTACTCTATTCAACCCGAAACCAAAACCCAGCAAATTGTGGCCAAAAGAAATGTGTATGTGCTTTCCTAATTGATCCCCATTCACGACAGAGAATTTTTACATAAAGGAATCGTATTTTTCTACAACAGTGGTGTGGTGTCCTTCTTTTTGGTAGTTGTTCAAGGAGATATTATTGGGTCAAAGCCGGCTTAACACGACAGCCTTCACTTGCCTTGACACTTGAGCCAAGCTACCCCCTTTGTGCTGGGCTTGCCCATCGCAGGTCCAACACCATCACAACAAAATGACCAGGGTAATATGGGAAACACACAATAACAGTATTTCATATTGAGACAGTCAAGCTGTGGAGATGTGCTAGGTTTTCCAAGTCTGGAAGAGATCAGCCACAGAATAGGGCCCAGAAACCGCTGAAGGGGAGCTCAACACACAATTTTCAGATGCTTTAACAAGATTTGTAGCTGCTACCAGAGACCATACACAAGGTGGGAGACCAGCTACGAATGACTCTAGAGTTGAAGAGTAATTGCTATGACATTTTTATGAATCCCATGACTCTACCAACAATCTAAACAAGTCCATTATGAAAATACAAACCAAAAGGTTTGGCAAAACCAGGGAGGTATTGCTTGTTTAATTTTCACAAAGCATTTTTTACTTCACCAGATTACTGCAACTGTTCAGGATGTCTTTTTCGAGTAAACTTTTGCAAGGCTTTGTTACAAAATATATATGAATATCCATATAAATTCATGTGCATGCACTGCAAAAGATATCATGCTTAAATAGGATCACATTAACATGAGGCCTGGAGCTCAAAAGGGCTTCCTATCTGACCTTGACTAGACAAGCTTCAACAAGCTATCCTGTACCCCCTTACAGGTCACCTTGCTTGTTTTGACTACATGATATTTCTTATTCCGGTTGTGCAAGTGTTACACAGTGCAGAGCCTGCCATTCTGGTCTGCCCATATCTGGCTGTTTTGCATGGTGCAAACCTTGCACATCCATGTCAGTCATATTTGGCTTGGTGTCTTATTCTAGTTCCACTGACATGGCATTACTTTAGGTATATAGCACCTAGAAGTCTGTCACTCTGGGAAGAAGCGGTCTGACAGCCTCTAAGGCAGCAGATCTGACTTCTTCCTTGCTAATTAGCAATGAAGCATGCTTTTGGTAACAATAAATAAATGTAACTCTGTTTCTGGGCAAACCTGCTATGTCTGATGAGTTTTATTCATTTGCTCCTGGGAGGGTGCCAGTATTTCCCCATCAAAATGGTGTCAGAAGTGGGATATATTGGAGGACTGTGATGTCATCAGTTGGTAAGTTAGATGTAAGCTAAATAACTAATTTGCCTTGCTGTAAGTGACTTTTCAGTCTTTCAAATGTGTATTTAACACATAGTATTAATAAAAGGGGCATTGACTGGCATTTAAAATAGACAGGGGACTGTAGAGAATGTTTTTAAAAATATTCTCTGTATCAATACACTAATTGATATGTGGCATACTGTTGTAGCTGAATTGTAGATGAATTCAAGGAGGACTCGATATCGTATGAGTTGTAAGTAGAATTTATTCTTATAGGATTTTCTGGATAAGAAAAGCGTGGCTCTCCCCTGGCCAGTCAGACAGCAACTACCAGGGTAGAGAACATCAACACATAGCTAGAACATAGAACACTACAACACAGAGCTCCTTGCTCCATAATAGAAATAGAAGATCATAACATATCCTCTTCCCTTATATAAATAAACAAATGAGGAAAAAAAAACAAAGAAATAAGATAAATAAAAATACAACAGTGGCATGGCATAAATGAAAGAAAAGGGTACACATCCTATTTACAAATGTAATCTTTCAGATAACCTAGAGGATGACAGTTTCTATATAGCCTCAATTGACGAACGCAAGGAGGACCAGAAGGGAGAGAAGCAGGAGCATCACCCCCTCCTTGCACAGTATTACGAGAAACACCCGTGGTCTGAGGATTTTGAATGAAATCATCATCTGACATGGATAAAAAGGTGTTGCTGACAGGAACATCATGACGTATAGGATTGGTACTGACATTTGCAAACCATTTTTTTTCTGGTACAAAGCGACCCTCCTATAATTCCATTTCTCACCATTATCCAATATTACTCCATACGGTAAAGTGACCTTAACCCTAAAAGGTCCAAGAAACTTTGCTGAGGAACTGGGTCTCCCAGAACGTACTTTGACCCAATCTCCAGGACAAATATTCTTGTTAAAATTTTCCTTACAAATCGAACGTTCTTGAGAGGAAACTGAAGATGAATCAATAGGAACACTTTTGCCAGAAATGATGTCTCTCATCCAAGTTGGTACAAGCTTGGTATTGGGCAATCTACCACACATCATTTCAAATGGTGTCTTACCAGTGACACCATGCACGCTTGAAAGATGAGCCCACAGCATCTCTGATACCAAAGACTCTACATCTTGTCCACTAGAGATTGCCATCTGTATGGCACCCTTAATTAAACGGTTAGCCCTCTCAACAATGCCGTTACCCTGTGGGTTATATAGAGAGGTACGGCTGTGTCTAATACCACACGTTGAAAGAAATTTCTGCATTTCATCAGATGTTAACTGTGTACCATTGTCCGTTAAAAGGACTAATGGTATGCCCTCTTCTCTCCAAATACATCTCATAGCACGAATAGTAGTGGAAGTGGTGATGTCTTTAGTGAATTTAATAATCATCCATCTCGTGTGCACATGAACAACTACAATGCCAAAACGCAAATTCTCTTTTAAACTTTTCATTGGTCCAATGAAGTCTAAACATATGGTGTGCCAAGGCTGACCCGGATCAGAGATGTGTCCAGAGGAAGCTTGAACACCAACCCTCAGGCGTTTATCACTCTCTCTGCAAACTTCACACTTGGTAATCCATACATTCACTTCCGCATCCATACCTGGCCACCACCAATTCGCTCTCAATCTTTGTTTAGTTCTCGTTTGACCCAAATGTCCTTCATGGGCTAGCATAATCAAACTATTTCTCAAGGAAATCGGAGGGACAAATAAGTCACCTCGCATGATCACAGTATCACCATAGACAGAGAGCTCGTCCAACATTTTAACAAATGGCCTATTGGTAACTGAAACAGTGCTCTCCCTCTTGCATCCTGTCTGTATTAGTTTCTTAAGCTCAGTCATAGAACTGTCCGTAGACATGGCATTAAACCACTCACTCTTAGTTAAGGCCTGAGGTTCACATATACTCAAAACATCTTGCACAAAAGCAACAGCACCCTCATTCTGTTTCTTTAAGACAGCTACTTCATCAACTGTGTTCCAGTCCAGTGACAGTCTCGATAAACAATCGGCTTGTGTGTTTTTCCACCCCTGAATGTGCTCAATGTTGTAGCAGTACTCTTGAAGGCGAGAAGCTAACCTAGCCAACCTAGCTGAACACTTGGCGTCTCCACCAGGTAACAATACTTTAACAAGGGGTTTATGATCAGATTTCAACGTAAACCTTGATCCCCACAGATAGGTCCTAAAGTATTCACAGGCCCAAGCAGCAGCCAAGGTCTCACGCTCTATAAGAGAGTAATTTTTCTCTGAACAAGTCAAGCTTCTTGATGCAAATGCCACGGTCTTCTCTTGACCATTATGAATTTGTGCTAAGACAGCACCTAGACCTGTGGCGCTCACATCAACAGTATGTACTGTCTGACATTTAGAATTAAATGGTGTGAGAATCCCTGCCTCACTAATGTCTTTTTTATGTTTTCAAAACAAGACTGCTGTGGGGCACCCCAAGGGAAACTAACACCTTTCTTCATCAAGCCCCTTAAATCAGCTCTCTTTGACGAGAAATCTTTGACGAACTTGGAATAATATTCTACTAAGCCTAAGAAAGACCTAAGTTTGTCTTTATCAGAAGGAACAGGAGCTAACCTAATGGCATCTATTACATTTTTTTTAGGTTTTACTCCTAAATCAGAAATCTCGTACCCCAAATAATCTACTTTGTCTACCAAAAACTTACATTTGTCATGCCTAAGTGTTAACCCTGAGTCTTTAATCTTTAACAAAGCTTCACGAAGTGTAAAATTGTGTTGAACAACTGTTTTACCAAATATTAAAATGTCGTCTTGGAAGAAGACGATATTCCTCACTCCCTTGAAAAGTACATTCATCATCCTTTGAAAGATGCTAGCCGCGGAGCAAAGCCCAAAAGGCATCCTGGTGCATTGGAATATACCTTCCGTGGTGATAAAGGCAGTAAGGGGTTTAGAGTCTGCATGTAGCTTGATCTGGTGGTAAGCATTCTTCAAGTCTAACTTTGAGAAAAATTTACCACCACTCAACGCCAAAATAAGTTCGTTAATATTTGGGAGTGGGAAAGTGTCAACAACTACATTCTGATTGAGGGACCTGAGGTCAATGCAAAATCTAAATTTGCCGTCCGATTTCTCTGTAATCACTACTGGAGAAACCCATGATGAGCTTTCAACCGGCTCAATCACTCCTGAAGTAAGCATCTCTTGAAGCATCTCCTTAACTGCTTCTCTAGCTACCAAAGGTGTTCTTCTCACTCTATGCTGTATAGGGACAGCATTGGGTTTCAACACTATCTTGTGTACATACCCTTTAAACACCCTAATTCATCTTTAAACACCTCCTTGTTCTCCTCCAAAATCTTTTCTAAGGGCAGATCATCCACCACTAGAACTTGGGTTGGAGCTCTAGGATCAATAATGATCGATAGATCAAATTGGTGCACCCAACCTAGGATAGGTGGGCCATCACTTGTCACATAAACCTTGCCTACAACGGATCTGCCTTTGAACTCAATGACAGACTTCCTATACCCAATAATATTTATCGTTTCACCTTGGTATCCCCCTGGATTTATATCTTTAGGCAATAAAGTACAATTAGGCCACAGGTTATCATAAGTATGTTTTGGTATGATAGTGTACAATGAACCACAATCAACCATCAAGTCTACAGAGACATTATTAATCTTAAAACTTGCTTTGGGTCTATTTTTCCTACCACTCTGATTGCTGGGATCATCGCTGGGATCATCGACAAGTAAGATCCGGTCAACCTGTAAAGGAATATCGTTAGTGGCACTGGACAAACAAGTATTTTGGGTTAAGCTGTCATTGTCATCATCTTTGACTGCTACACGTTGTTTAAAAGATTTCCTACACATCTTGGAAAAGTGACCTCTACGTCCACATTTTAAACAATTCTTATCTAAAGCAGGGCATTTACGAAAGTCAGCATTGTGGGACGAGTTCCCACACCTAAAGCAAAATCTAACTTGTTGTCTTCCTCTTTGGGAGAATCTTCCTGATCTTGAAACAGCTGCCACATCTGTATCCGCACCGGAAACTGAAGAGACAGTCCCGTAACCACCTTCTTTTTTATTCAACTCACGCATGCAATATTGAGAATGTTCTAAAACCTTGTTTATGTCTATAGCATCTTTCAAGGAAGGATTCTTCGCAGCCCAAAGTCGTTCCTGCGTTTTTTTGCATCTGCATTGTACTATGAGTTGATCTCTCAATAACTCATCTGTCATTGCTCCAAATTTGCATTTCAGAGATAACTCTCTAAGCTTGGACACAAATTCATCTATGGATTGATTTTCTTCCTGCCTATGGGTGTAGAATTGGTATTGGTTCATGACAATGTTTATCTCCTTCGCAAACCTAACTTCCAAACGTTTTTTAGCTTCAATATAAACATCTTCAATTGCACTGCCAGTTGGTAAAGTAGCTACTGGTAGATATTTAAAGATGCGTTGACCTTCTTTACCTATGTTATTTAGAAGTAAAGCTTTTTTCCTTGCTGCACTAAATTTTGAACCATCTAGAGCATCTAAGTAATTCTCAAACATAAGTAGCCAATCTTCCCACTCTATTAATAAAGGTCCAGGTGAAGCCAAAAAAATTGGAGGAGTTATTATAGAACTTTGGCTCTCCATAACATATTGAACAGGAGCAACTGTAGAACTTTGACTGTCCATAATGTAGAAAATAAACAAGTAAGTAATAGAAGGTAAAATAGAGTCTCTGTATCAAATGAGAGCCCCCGATAACTTGTATATTTCAAGAAACAGTTCCAAGTCCAAGTCTTTCCAACAGAGATTAAAACTATTCATTTTCTAGCATAAAACGATGCAGCGAAAATGAGTTAATTGCAATTAAAATCAGTTCAATGTTTCGATTAATACCTGTTTCACGATTCTCCTCATACCTCGTAAAAATGAAGAAAAATAAAAGTTGGAGTTCCGATAAAATGTTAATGTAACAAAATGGCCGCTACGTTTTCTCACGTTTGTTTCAAAAGGAAATTGGCCTTGTTGTAGCAGCGCGGTGTGCGTGTTGTTTCTAGAGTCAATCGAGCACTGTGTGACAACTGTGACTGTGACGTAGGATGAACACAGGTTTCACATCGCTCGAGACAGCATTTTACAAGACACGCACGAGCTGCTTCAAGGCAACGGCGATACTCCCCATTTGACGAGGTATAAACAATTACAGGCTGAAATTACTCACAACGAGTCCGTTTTTCTGTAGGATAATGCTGATAAGGACGAAATGGAAGATTTTACTTCTATAAATATTCCTCTCGCGTAGGTTCTTTCGCCACTCTTACCCAGGACGGTGCAAAACCTGGCCAAAGCGGCGCCAAAAATGTTGTAGCTGAATTGTAGATGAATTCAAGGAGGACTCGATATCGTATGAGTTGTAAGTAAAATTTATTCTTATAGAAATTCCTGGATAAGAAAAGCGTGGCTCTCCCCTGGCCAGTCAGACAGCAACTGCCAGGGTAGAGAACATCCACACATAGCTAGAACATAGAACACTACAACACAGAGCTCCATGCTCCTTAATAGAAATAGAAGATCATAACACATACACTACAGGAGAGCCTGGGTTAGAGAATAATGTATGTGTACCTACACATATAAGAAGTAGTGAAGCAGGTGACTGATAAGTAACTAAGTTACTTTATGTCAATAAATATTGACAAATGGCTAGCCCCTTTGGGGGTTTTATAAAATCCATTTTCAGGAGACCCTATGCTAGTAGGGGGTATTGATTTTACCCACAAAAAGAAACCCTCTCAGAATATAGTGAGTGGAGCTTCTGATTTGCTGGTTGCACTGGAACACAGGGAATAATTTTGAAATATTCATAGTTATGTCATGGATGAATCAATGCATTTGAATAGGGTCTTAATCTACAGTACTGAACCTCTATGTTTCCTTGATTTATATAAAAATGAGACGCATTAGTGGCTGAGAGAAGGAAATTGGTTATATGTGATGTCTCAGACTGCTCCATAACTGTTGATTTCCCTCTTTTTAACTCATTCTATCCCTCAACTAACAACTTTTCCCTTGCAGGAGACCTTTTGAATTTATCTTTCAGGGTGTAAGCGCACATTGTGAGTAAAAAAATAAACATTTCACAAGACAGGATTTCAGATGAAAATTATGGTAAGCTCACTAGAAAGCTGTTTAAAAAACTGTCAAGAGAGAAAAATTCAAAAGAAGGTAAGAATATGAATTATAGAAAATATGTTAAGTGGCTGTACTCTACTATGGACAGTGAAGCAGTTACAAAGTATAGCATATAAAAGGAGACTGGTTTTGCATACATTGTCCTGTATTCCACTTGTCCCTTTTGTGCCATGCAATGCTGCAACAAATTATGGCAGCAATCTCATTATATAAAAGTGTTGTTATAGCATCTCTGATTATGCCAGGGCTCATACCATAGTAGGGTTTGAATACTAGCAATTCCCTTATGTAGCCACGTTTCTGCAGGTCTACATACTGGGGCTGAAATTAGTGGTAAGCAATAGTTCCAGGGTTGGAATGCCCTTTTGAGTCTGTGCAAACGTAGTGACTTGCATGTTTAATGGTTTTCACCAATTCTTCTCAAATATTCTCATAATGAGAAAGGTTGGACATTTACTCTTGACAGTGGCAGACGTAAAACTTCTTCCAGGGTTAGGAAAAAGTGGTTGGAGAAAAAGTGAACTTGGAAACATTCAGATTTTCACATGAGCAAATCTACACATGCAAATTTGCTCATGAAAAAATGCAGTTCACAAATATTTTCTAGGAGTACTATTTCTTGGCCTACTAATGTAAATTCTTGTGAACTCAAGGAAACCGTATATTTGCAAGGATATATACCATGCATGCACTTTTGAGACTTTCTTTAATAAGTGGGCTTCTAATTAGGCCTGGCGTAAGCCATGACCTTTTGTGTATATTAAAATTATGCCTGTCATTCTCTCTCTATCAGCTGTCATCACTGTGAGTGACTATATTCTGCTCTTTCACAAGGAGCATATTGACACACAAAGTAGTTTTGTACAGTGCTCAGAACTCCTGTGGCAATGTGTACTTTTTGAGACCAAACCCGATTTTTGCTTTTGCCAATGCTTGTTAGAATGGTGAGGGCTCAGCAGCTCCAACACTGATATGGTTTTACAAAAACCATGCCTAGAAAAAGGCATGCATTGAAAACAAAACCAAAAGACTGACCTCCAATTTCAGACCTACTGGCTTTGGCAATACATCATGTTACTAGTAGCATTATACATAGCCTGACTGGAACCACTGTCAGTAGAATCAGAGGCTTTTGGCAGCAGCTGTTGACCCAGGACGTGTCAAAGAGGGCAGAGAGGGTCCTGGGGTCAGGCTGGAATAGATTTGTAGGAGTGCGGGCGAGTGGTTTGGTAGAGACAGACATGGTTAGCTCAGTGGCTCTTTATTATTAATTGGTACATGGTAATGTAAATAGAAAAAAGTAGGCCTCAGAGAGAAAAACAAATTTGTGTGTTTTTACAAAACTAGGACATAACAAATATTAAAAATAGATGCAAAATGTTGCAGCACTCTTATGGCATAAGAACTTTATAATGACATTTCAAGAAAACTCAAAATGCCAGTAGTAAGCTAAATTTATCATTGAGGTGGAGTAGATTTGACTGTCCTTAGACACATGATATTAAATATTAAAAGGCATTCACATTATATGAGTAATTGGTGGCTGCATAGAGGATAAGCTGCTGTAAAATAAAAACTGCTAACAATAGATTAAGACTGGTTTGGAATATGTAGCACTGTTGAAAATTATTCCGTGAAAAGTATATATCCAGATTTCAATGTGCACATTAAGATTTATCGCCTAAAGTAAGGGAAACAGGCGGAACAGAGAGGATTGATCGCAGTAACCCCTGGTATAATAAGGACTGCCGAATAGCCAAGCAAGAGTTAATCAAGGCTATCCAGAGCAAAGATATAGATAAGATAAGGGAAAAAAGATGCATATATAAACAGACCCTAGGAGTCGCAAAGAGGTTATGGGATGAGGAAATTTGGGCAGAGCTAATTTGTGCGGCCAAAGCAAAGGACAAGGCTGGATTTTGTAATTTGATGGAAAAAAGGCAATAGGGCAGGGAAAACACAAAGAGACCTTTATCTTGATTAAAATACTTGGGTTGACAATTTTTCTGCACTCTATTCTGAACCAACTGTGATAGTTTTGAATTATCAGAGGATATAATCAATAGAGCAAAGGCAGCCAATTTGAATTTTACGTTAAAAGAAACATTTTTAATGCTGGAGTTAGTCAAACTGGGTAAAGCCCCAGGTCAAGACAAAATACCTGGCGACCTTTTAAAACATGCAATTGAAAATACAGTAAATTAGGAACAGGTTAAGTTATGGACTGAGACTGACATTGGACAAAAGTGAATGTATCTAAACCAAGGTTTTGGTACAAAAATGTGTACCCCCCTTTTTTTCTAAATGGGTTAGCCAGGATGATTAAAAAGTTGCAGGAACTGTACTTCTGTACCCTTGTATGATAGTATTTTTTGTATGTATGTATAGTTGTAGATTTGTACACATGTAAATAAGGATAGTGAGGTAGCCCTGTTCCCAACTTTTGTTGACAAAAAATTTGTAAATATTGTACATAGATAGACACTGTTAAGGTCTCATTTTGAAAGTTTCTGTATAGGATAATAGACTGACATTATGATATGTATAAACTGACACTGATATGTATTTTTTGTATTTTTGTATATATATTTCTCTATATAGGTTCTCTGGAAATACTCATGGCTTCCTGATGAAGGCTCACAGCCGAAACGCGCGTAGTAAACTGTAACCTATAGCCATGTTTTAAAAAACTACTGTAATGCACTATAAATACCCATGAATTGGAATCTACAGTATGTTATATATGTAGAAAGTTTGTCACATATATATATTTAAAGTAGTCAAATACTATTGCTCTTTTTAAAAACTAAATATGATCTAATAAAGAATACACATTTTTGTACCAAAACCTTGGTTTAGATACATTCACTTTTGTCCGATGTCAGTCTCAGTCCATAACTTAACCTGTTCCTAATTTACTGTATTTTCAATTGTTTGATTTATCCCGAATTAGGAACTTTAGTCGGGGGTACCCCTTTATTTTTGCACACACGACCTTTTAAAACATGACCTGAACGTTTGGGCTTTTTACATTAACCATCTTTGTAATGCAATAGCAAACTTTGAACCAATTCGAAAAACGAGGAAGGGGCAGAAATTGCAACAATTTTAAAAAAGGGAAACAGACACGATCCAGCGAATTATCGCCCTATTAGTCTGATTGACATCCCACAGAAATTATTTGCCAGACACATACTTTTCCGTTTATCGACCTGGATAGAAGATGTGGATTTACTCTTAATATTCCAAGCTGGGTTTAGAAAGAAGACCAGTACTATTGACCAAGTCTTCAGGTTTTCATGTTTGTGCTGGAAATATATATCCCTAAGGCAAGGCAGCCTCTATATTGCATTTGTAAACTTGAGGGCTGCGTTCGACTTGGTACCCAGGTGCAGCCTTTGGGGCTGCCTGAGAAACTTAGGGGTACCAATCAAACTACTAGTGCAGATAATTAGGCTTCACAAATGGAATTATGCCAAAGTGCGTTGGGGGCCAAGGGGAGAACTCACCAGGGAGATACCCGTGAAACGGGGGGTACGACAAGGATGCGTGCTGGTGCCCACCTTGTTTACACTGTATGTAAATGATATCCCAAGCTTCCAGGGAGGTTGTAAAAACGATTCCCCTAAGCTGGGAGGGGAAGTGATACCTGCTTTACTTTTTGCAGATGATACCATCTTAATCTCAAAAACCCCCAGCGGCCTCAAAAATTTGTTGAACTCATTCCACTCATACTGCACTAATAAGGGACTTGAAATTAATCCCAGCACAACAAAGTACATGTCTATTAATTCACGTAAATCCTTTAAAAAGAATTCAGAGCTTAATGGACAAAAACTAGAATATGTACATAGTTTTAATTATTTGGGTATCACACTTTATTCAAAATTGACTTGGAAGCCGCAATTGGAAAAAAATAGACTACTCTTGATCCAAAACTGCACTCCACTTACAAAGAAGCATGGAGGGAGTACCTCTAAGGCTGTTTCCCCAGCCATCGAGGTTTTTAAATTTAAGGCTCAGTCAGCTGTTTTGTATGGGGCAGAACTTTGGGGACCATATTGTAAACGTAACTTTGAAATTGGAGAAAATACATTCATTCGTAAGTTACTATCTTTACCCAATAGAACAACGATGCTTCCGGTGATACTTGACCTCAATCTAAAACTTACTGATAGTCTTGCTGTATTGCGCCCCCTTTTTTTTTGGGTAAGAATTTGGTCAACGGTGGAGCTTGTTCATTACAAAAGGGGTCTGCAAGAGATAATGAGTTTTGGCCTACTAAAAGCCTCCCGTGGTTTTACCACGTTATGATTTGGCTAAAAAAAATAGGATTATCACACTATTGGGATGTACCCTCTGATTTGACCATGGCGTGTAGTAAGGTTATTAAGTTATCCTTCTGGAATTATATGAGCAGTATTTTGCAGCATGACCCCATATTAGGAACCTTGACTACATCATTCCTCTTGCTTAAAGATAAACCCCAATTTGAACCTCTGATGGACGAGAATTACCCACAAATTGCCAAATCATTGTACCTGAAATTTAGATATGGTGTCTTACAAACAAATTATAAGAAATCAAAATGGGCTAGCAATCGTAATGAACAAGATCATGACAAATGTACTTTTTGTAAGCACTTAACTGAAGTCAAGGAAGATGATGCACACATTTTTTTCTTCTGTCCCTTATATGACACTCCTAGTAAAAGATGGATCAAACCCCTCTGCATTTCCCTGGAAGTAAGGCACTGCAGAGAGGCAGAACGTCTACGGAAGTCTGATACCTCACAACTGGTGTTTTTTTGTGTATCTAGATTTCTCACCGGTGTGATGGCCATTAGAGCTAAAAAGGGTTTGAAATTGTGATATCCTTCTACTTTTTTGCACTATTGGATACAAGTTGTTTTTAAAAAATGTCAACTGTTGTTATTAACCCAGCAATGAATCCTCCAAATATCTAATTACGTGGGTTAATTAGATGATGTTTGCTATTGCTAATTAGTAATTTTGAGGTGTGTGATTCCCAGATTTTATATATAAATTCCTTTCTTAGATTTTAATTATTTAATTATTTTAAAATATTTATTTTACCATGAATTTATTGTTAATGGATGGGCTTGGGTAAATTGTGATGTTTTCCGCCCAACACACTGTGATAATGAATGCTATCGCTAAGATCTGGTCCGAAATGTGTTATATTATATTTTATGTACTTTTATGGTCTAAAAAAGGCCGAAATTAAATTAAATTGAATTGATTTATCTCCAACTGGTTAAAATATGTTGTTGCACCACATAAAAAAGGTGAATATTTGTTTTTCTAGCAATCACAGACAGGAGATTTATATTGCAAGCCTTAATGCAATATTTTACTTTTATGCACAGTAATTCTGGGCACACTATGGCATTCAGAAGGCTGAAGTTTTGGGCCAATTTTTAGGTGCTAGCACGCACAGTGCACAAGAAATAAATAAATAATTAAAGTGCACCATACCTTTCAATTATAAGCACACAAGCACGGAGCAGGAAAGATTTTCAGTAATGAATCTTGAGAGATACCACGGAGGCACACACCCTCAGTCTTGCTTCTGGAAAAGTGTCTTTGAACAAATAAACCACATGGGGTAACGTTGCTCAGACAAGAGAGAACAGATTTTAAGGGTCAAAAGAACAAGTTCTTTATTTAGAAGTGTCCAGCCTTACTGCATGTAAAAATGTCCATGCAGGAATTTTGAGCATTTTTAATCTGAGGTTAGCCACTGTGCATGTGTACAGGGCTGTGTTTGATTGAACGGGCAACATATAGTTCTTTTCAGCAGATTTGCTTCTATTTTGGCCTACAGCTAATAACAAGTGTTAAGCAAATGCAAACTCCAGTGCAACTTGTTCTAAATAGTTTAAACAACTTAATTCCTCTGTGTTAATTACATTTCCTGATTCTAACATTACAGGATTAAACACTACAGGTAATTTACAAATAAGATCATAGAATTTTTTTTAAATTGCTCATTTATGAGAATGTTAAAATAAACTTGGCTCTGATGATGTCTGAGGCTATCATGTGCCTAGGAAGATTAGGGTCAAATGAATGCTCAATTCATGTTAATAATATTCAGAATATTGGCATAGTTGTTTCAATGAAATTATGGCCGTGATTAAGCCTTCCTGGAACTAGATTGGACACCACCGATCTGTTTAGGATATCACTGTTTTCTTGAGAAATAATACCTTTGTAGGAGATATGCAGGGTGGGTTTATTCCACTGAATAACATTATCAAGGGGTTCAGCGTAGATACCAGAGAGTAAATAAGAGTATGGTATCAGTTTTATTGTTGCACAGTGTTTCAGGATGAAGATATCAGACATGCCCAAGGTAAATCTCATGTTTCCACTAAAGTGGAAGATGTTTCCACTAATGTGGGAAATAAAGGATACATTTCACAACTTTAATATAAGTAAATATAATTTTGCAACAGTATATATTTATTTATTTATTTATTTATTAAGCAATTTGTATTGCGCAGACTAAACCCGAAGGTATCAAGGCGCCTATCAAAGTCAATAAACAGAAAAAAAATACAGAATATAGAATGTCACTAATGCAGAATGCCACTAGGGGTATGCAAGTATGAAAAGATGAGTCTTGAGCGCAGATCTAAAAGTTTGCAGAGAGGGACTGGATTTTACGTCAAGAGGGAGGGCATTCCACCACTTAGGTGCCAAAAAGGAAAAGGCCTTACCTCCCCATCTTACTTTTCTGACACGAGGTACAGAGAGGAGGAGTTTGTGACCGGAGCGAAGGTTTCTACTAGGGTTGTGCCGAGAAAGAATGGAACCCATACTTGTGGGGTTGGGTTTAGCAAGAGCTTTGTACACCAGGCACAAGGATTTGAAACGGATCCGGTATTCAACGGGGAGCCAGTGCAGTTGTTTTCGGGCTTCAGTGGCAGAGGCACGCTTAGGTAGGTCAAGAGCAAATCTCGCTGCCGCGTTCTGGACCACCTGCAAGCGCTGTAGATGACTCTTGTTCAACCCTGCATACAGCGCATTGCAGTAGTCCAGACGCGAGCCCAGAAAAGCGACAGCAAGTTGCTTTCTTGCCTGGGGTGACAGAAAGATATATATATATATATTTTTTTTTAATAAATTGAATTTACTCACAAATACCTATCAATAGGTTAGAACAGGGCACTTGCTGCTTGCAGCTTCAGTAAGGATTCTCTGTTGTATGCACTCCCTATAGAGCACGTGTGGATGTGTTGAGAGATGATGAATGATGCTGTTAGACTGCAGTTTGTTACATATGAAAAGGGAAGGATTATTGTACACATAACTAACAAGAAGGTTATAGATCTAGGGAACGTAGAGGTTTTGGATAAATGCCCTCACCATAAAGTGATATTTAAAATAAATACAATTTTAAACCACGCCAAGATTAGACACCATTAATAAAGGCGGACTATAGGAGTGCTACACTGATGGTTCCTCCAACAGACTGATAGGCACTGATTACAGAGCAGGGTATGCTATAGCAATAGCTGAAGTGCAGCTCTGCATCTTGGAACATCTACCCAATAAGATGAGCTGTATGCTGTAACAAAGCATGAATACTAGTCAAGGGTAAAACTGTTAATATTTAAACTGACTCACATTATGCTTTGCAGTTCTTATTTGTGGCCAGCTGTGGAAGTATCACAGATTCATAACAGAAGCAGGGCGCCTTATTAAAAATGGTCCTTCAGTAAGGATCTTATTTACAGCAATACTATTATACACCACAATAGTAATAATAAAACGTGAAGCCTACACAGGAGCTAAATCTAAGTTAGCCAAAGGTGATGCCATTGCTGACACAGCATTAAATTAAAGCATGTTACAGCCAGTGCAGATGGGACTAATAAACAAAGCATTCCAATACAGCTCATTTAGAGACAATTGTAGCAAGCTATAGTAAAGGAAGCACAATGGTCTGCAACACCAGATGAACATAGAGGGAGGATTGATGATGGATGTGAGCTGAATAATGAAGAGAGTATGGGCCTACCAGGATGAGATGCCTGTGTCCCCACGCAGTATGCTCCTATCCCTTACAAGACTGAAGCAGGGACCATCTGATAATGCACAAGGGAGGATGAATGTGCAGATGCATGTTGCTTCTCAGTGAATAGATTTAAATATTTGCTGGTATGGGTGGATAAGTTTTCAAAATGAATAGAGGTGTATCCAACAGGGAATAATAATGCAGCAACTGAGGCAGAGTACTTCAGTAAAGCCATCTCTCCAAGGTTAGGACCCACCAGGGCATAAATAGTGATAAAAGGAGATCATTTATTGACTACATTTATGCTGAAGAGGTTGGATTTGGAAATAAAGTATAACGTGCATACCCCATACCACCCTCCAATCTGAGGCCAGGAGGAGTAAATGAACTCCAAAATAAAAATGAAAATAAACAATAAATATATTAGTAAAAGCAGCTGATGGAACAGGCCTGAAATGGCCTGATGCTTTAGAACTGCCTGCAATGTGGCAAAGACTTCTAAAGCGATTATTGATCCATGGTCATTGCGAGAAAAATAAAAGCTGTTTCTTTTAGTTCTGGGTGGACTGGACCACAGACATTGACCCAACGCCATGAATGGATTGAGGGGAGATGATGTAAGGCAGCGCCCCAACGCCTGAGAGGATGGTACCAGAAAGGGATGACCATCTGTTACCAGAGGACCTGAGCAACACAGCAGTCAAAAAGAGGACAGACGAAACCAATTCTACGATCCATGAGGGCCCATCATAAAGTGTCAGAGGGACATGACATCTACATCTACTGATGAAGTTGAGTGAAGTACACATGATGGTCTGCACCTGCACCTGAACCTGCAGAAAAATAGACTGAAGAGGACAACGCAGGGCAGGTTCTGGACACAGCCCCTGAACAAGACGACTGCGGACCAGGAGGAGAAGCAGATGACCGCTCAATGCATGCCTTTAAATTACTGACACCTGCATAAAGCGCCCAGGAACTGAGTGACTAAAGTGACACTGGAGCACTATGCATTGCACAGAGAAAAATATTTGTTGGACACTTACTGCCGGTATCACAACAGCCTGCTGATATAATATTGATCTCATCAAGATGTATCAATGTGACAATACATGCATTCTATGCAAACACCGTGTAATGCCATCCAAAGATATGTAACTAATGTT
The DNA here is from genome assembly GCF_964263255.1 of Lissotriton vulgaris. Taxonomy (NCBI): domain Eukaryota; kingdom Metazoa; phylum Chordata; class Amphibia; order Caudata; family Salamandridae; genus Lissotriton; species Lissotriton vulgaris. The sequence goes on along the minus strand of NC_141696.1, from coordinate 782,599,663 downwards.
TCCTATATATATATATATATATATATATATATATATATATATATATATATATATATATATATATATATATATATATATATATATATATATATATATATATATATATATATATATATATATATATATATATATAGGTAAGTTCAATTTCTTCTCACTGGCAGCTAAAAGAATGAAGGACGCTTTAGGATTTTGTAGAGGCTTGCTTTATTTCAGGGTAAGCATAACCGGTTTCGGCATTTGGCCTTCGTCAGATGCTCCCAGAATTGCGTGTTCTAAGGTTTCAATGGGCTCCGCTAAAGATGGATTACAGAGGCCCCGCCTTCTTCCGATCCCGCCCACTTGTGCCGATAACGGGGACTACCAGTCCCACAATGCTACATGTTGGCAGTCCGGTGTTGGGGGAAGCCGCTGTGATTTTCTGGCTTTCTCAGCCTCTGCTCTCATTCTCTCAGCCTCACAACTTGCCTCGTGAAACAAAGGGGAGACACCAAAGAGTCTTCAGCGTCTCACCTGGATCTCCAGGCCCGCCGTACTCCAGCAGCTTTTTGGCACCAGGCGAGCTGATGAGGCGGGTCACGGCTTTAGTCCAACGCCTTGGCTAAGTTCAGTAGTTGCCCTTATGTCCGTGTCCTGCTTCTTTGAGAGGGTCCTTCGTTTGCTCAGGGGCAGACCAAAATATGTAAGTTCAATTTCTCCTCACTGGCAGCGAAAAGAATGAAGGACGCTTTAGGATTTCGTAGAGGCTTGCTTTATTTCAGGGTACAGCATAACCGGTTTCGGCATTTGGCCTTCGTCAGATGATCCCAGAATTGCGTGCTTCTAAGGTTTCAATGGGCTCCACTAAAGATGGATTACAGAGGCCCCGCCTTCTTCCGATCCCGCCCACTTGTGCCGATAATGGGGAATACCAGTCCCGCATTGCTAAATGTTGGCAGTCCGGTGTTGGGGGAAGCCGCCGTGATTTTCTTGCTTTCTCAGCCTCTGCTCCCATTCTCTCAGCCTCACAACTTGCCTCGCAAAACAAAGGGGAGACACCAAAGAGTCTTCAGCGTCTCACCTGGATCTCCAGGCCCGCCGTACTCCAGCAGCTTTTTGGCACCAGGCGAGCTGATGAGGCGGGTCACGGCTTTAGTCCAACGCCTAGGGTAAGCTCAGTAGTTGCCCTTATGTCCGTGTCCTGCTTCTTTAAGGGGGTCCTTCGTTTGCTCAGGGGCAGAGCAAAATATGTAAGTTCAATTTCTCCTCACTGGCAGCGAAAAGAATGAAGGACGCTTTAGGATTTCAGAGAGGCTTGCTTTATTTCAGAAGACAAGTGGCACTGTTCAGAAGAGATTTCGTGCCCAAGATATTTTGCTTGGTGAAGGCAGCACTGCATTTTTTTCTCTGAAGCCTTGTGCCGTTCATTAGCCAATTTGGTGTGGAGATAGACTGAGTCTTGCTTGTACTGATCAAGAATAACAGACACCAATAATAAATCATCTACATATTAGATTAAAGTACAGCATCAGAGAGAAAACCAACATGTCCAAATCCTCCTTGAGGCCATGAGGAAATATTGAGGGGAACTCTGCAAATCCTTGACAGAGTCTGGTCCACAAAAGCCAGGACCCCAGAATGTGAACAAGAAGAGATACTGACTCTATTCTGTGGAATCCTAGAAGATAACTGCTAGAATGCTAGATGTGGAATGTGGTTAAGTTCCAGATTAGTGATGGAGTGGCTGATATTCTATTTTGAACAGTTGCTGCTGGATCTGGAGAGCTTTAGACCTGTGAATGAGATTCTCATGAATGAAAAACCTATAACATCATCTGAGGGTCTGTCCCCAATTGCATTAGTCATGGGCGAGCCCTTGGGCACTCCAACACACAACATTATCACTTAATTTCTTCACTACGTTCCTGGTGTTATTATCTAGAACCAGCAGTGCCTAATGAAGCGAGATACAGCTTACCTTGCTTTTGTGTTTGATGGATGTAATCCACAGTACGATTTCTTGCCTTCTGGGATTAATTTTCATCTTTGGTCAAATAAGAAACTTCAGCTCTACTGCAATGCCGTATAATACAGGCCAGTATCTTCCCCTATGGATTTGATATTGACAGTGCATAGCATCTGTAGCCGTCTGTCATCATCAGAGTCAGAGCGGCATCAGCGAAGGAGTGCGGTATTGCCAAATACGTTGTTGCGCTTTCTGTCTGCTGCATATGATGTTGTGCGTACTAACAGTTCTTCCTGAGCCAATTACAGAGTTCCGTGACTCCGTTTCAAAGGAGCTGCCCCGTGCTGTTCTTGCACAGCACTGTGAACCCGATGAGCGCAACAGTTCAGTGCGAGTCAATTACAGAGTCCTGCGACTCCATCTCTATGGTGCTTCCCTGTGCTGTTCTCATACAGAGCTGTCAACCCATCAAGCGCAAGAGCTGGGGTTCAGAGGAAATCTCAGATGCGACAAGCATATAAGAACTGATAGAATTGCACGTACAACTGTTAATTAACAGGTACTTTGTTCCTAATCATACGCAGCATCGAAAAAGAGTGTTTCCTCCATGTACTTTGTTCCTCTTCTCAAAGTAGGTAATTTCCTGTTTGACCCTCCTGGTAGATTAGACTGCATCCTCTGTGATGGAAAAGGGAGTTGACTACATAACTTCTTGTTTTGCTATCCCAAAAGACTAGACTTTTGTAAAAATTGTTGATATTGCAAGATTGTGTTTACTTACTGGTGTCACACTACATGTATAAGTTTGATTTTTGTTTCTTTGCCAGAAGAGCACCATTTTACAAGAGATGAATATTTATGAGAGTACTTTTAGGAAGTATTATAAGTATTTATTGTTGAAAATCCCGATGCCCACTTGCGACACCCACAGCTCCAATATTTGTTGGGAGCTGCTGCAAGAGCCCCAGGCACCCCCAGCACTGCCAACTCCCCATCCAGCACCATACTTAGTGCTAGTGGAAGCCGGCACTTTCACGTTGCTCTCACCTGGGCAGGAGAAGCACTTTGTAACTGCTCCTGCATGGTGGGAGCAAAGTTGATTTTGTACCTCGGGAGAGTGCAGACAGGGTTTGCTCACACTCTTCCAGGCAGAGATCCAGAGTGCTTTTGGGGATGGGCCCCTGGGGACGATACCAACATGGGGAGGGGACGAATGGTACCCCTCCCCTTTTAAAATAAATTCAGCCACTGAGGATTGGGTCACAGGGCCTTTAGAGGCTTGGGGAGAGATGCTTCATTGACCCTGTCCTTCAATTGTAAATCAGTCCCGAGGTATGGGTTCCCAGGGCCTCAACAAGATTGAAGGAAGGGAGATGTGCGCCCCTCTACCCAAATTATTGATTCGTCCATGGGACTGGTGCCCTGGGGGAGCTTATAAGGCATTGGGAGGAGCAAGCATGCCTTCCTGTCCTCTTTTTATTAAAGGTCCCTGGGGCGGAAATCGGATTGCCTGTCCCCCTCCTCAAATATTAAAATATGTAGACCCCCAGGACCTTGTTCACCTTGGGTGTCATTTAGAATCACTTTCTTTATTTTTTTTGCCGAAATCCCATTGGGAGGGCTGCCGATTATGTGTCAATATATATATATATATATATATATATATATATATATATATATATATATATATATATATATATATATATATATATATATATATATATATATATATATATATATATATATATATATATATATATATATATATATATATTCACTGAAAAAACCATAGGTTATAGACCATATATAGTTAGGAATTAGCATTTACAAAACCTTGAAAATTCACTGAAAAACCATAGGTTATAGACCATATATAGTTAGGAATTAGCATTTACAAAACCTTGAAAATTCACTGAAAAAACCATAGGTTATAGACCATATATGTCATCATTGATGTCATTTGAGATGTCATCAGTGATGTCATTTGAGATGTCATCAGTGATGTCATCAGTGATGTCATTTGAGATGTCATCAGTGATGTCATCAGTGATGTCACTGACCATGTCATGAATGATGTAATATGTGACATGATCAGCAGTGGATTGCGGGTGCACGATATATTGTTAGTGCAACTAACTATATATGCGAATTTCAATGGTTTTGTGTGAGTAAAATAAGGTTTTGTAAATGCTAATTCCTAACTATATATGGTCTATAACCTATGGTTTTTTCAGTGAATTGCCAAGGTTTTGTAAATGCTAATTCCTAACTATATATGGTCTATAACCTATGGTTTTTTCAGTGAATTTCAATGGTTTTTTAATAGCAAATATCAAAAGCTGTAAAATGTATTCTTCTTTTAAAGGAAAAATATGTTTTATATGTATTTAATATAATTTTTTTATGTATATACATTTTTTGAGGGAACGAATTTATCAACTATCATGCTGAAGAAGAGTGTGGGGAAAAAAACAAAGAGGGGGACTAAGAGGAAAGAACAATCAGTTCAAAAATACAATTGCTTTAAAGCATGAAGTGCTTTTCCACACATTTACATTTAAATAACCCATATTAGAACATACAAAATATCTACAGAGGAGACGGTGTACATTGAATTTTAGACTCCTCATTGGTACCTACATGTTGGTACTTACATCACCCACACAACACAACAGCTCTATTCAGAGCTACCCTACCTCAAAGCACTCTAAAATATTATTTTACTATTTCCCTTGGTTTTCCCCTTGTTACGCTTTCCGGAACGCTACCCGGTGCGCGGACCGGGCGCTAACCGTGCGAAAATTTGAAAAAAAAAGTGGTTTTTTTTACAGATATGGGCCTCCTCAGCCACCCTCAGAAAACCTAGGGGGTCAGGATATGTCTCCCCTGCCCCCTTATACCCATTCCCAACATTGTTTATCCTCCATCTTGCGACTAAATTTGTCCGAAACACAAGATGGCGGACTCCCGTTACGCTACCGGTGACCTACCCGGTTCGCGTACCGTGTAGCGCTTCCACCGCGAAAAATCGAGAAAAAAAATATTTTATTTTTTTGCCCCGCGGGGCCCTTTAATAGCCCCCACATCAATCCTAGGGGGTCAGGAGGGGTCTACCTTGCCCCCTTTCATTCATTTCCCCCTTCGTTTATTTCCACCTCTTGTCTCTCGATCCTACCGAGAGACAAGATGGCGGCCGCTCCGGACTGTTTAGAATGTTGACAGTCACCGGAGAGCCAATCCGCTTCTCCTCGCGAAGTTCCATTACGCGTCTGGTACGGGAACCAGGGCGCTAACCGGGACGCTGTCACAGATATATATATTTTTTTTAACGTTAATTTCTCAAAATCCACTGGAGCACATATCTTGAGACCTAGCAAAGGCACATCGGGCAAACAGTCTCTACAATTTTGCCAAGTTTCATAGAAATCCATTCAGCCGTTCGAACTAAAAGTGAGTCCAACCGCCCTATGAAAAACTCAATGTTAAAAACACGTTTTGGGACCCCCTTTCTTCTTGGCCCTCGCTTGACGAAACCCCCCCAAACTTTCAGGGGACGCTCAGAAACAAAATGTGCCATTTTCCTGAAAATGTCAGCCAATTCCGTCCATCAACGCCAAGGTTATTCAACATGGAATTTTCAGAAATCCCTATTCAAAAAAATCCTAACTATATATACCTACTGGCGACCGCCAGTAGGTAATATATATATATATATATATATATATATATATATATATATATATATATATATATATATATTTTTTTTTTTTTTTTTTTCAAGAAAACAACTTTACCATCACAAAGTTGACTCGAGCCCAGGTCCTTTTAGCGTGTTATTTATTTCACACACAGTTGACCCGTGACCAAGGTGCGGCTGCACCGAAACGCGTCGGGTGTTGATTGACATTCTGTGTGTGAAATAAATAACACGCTAAAAGGACCTGGGCTCGAGTCAACTTTGTGATGGTAAAGTTGTTTTCTTGAAAATTACGAGGGTCGCCTCCTCACTCGAGCCCGCCGCCGTGTGTGGCCGGGAGACTGGCGGACATCTGCTGACTTAATATATATATATATATATATATATATATATATATATATATATATATATATATATATATATATATATATATATATATATATATATATATATATATAACATTTCTATGGCAAAATGAAACCCCTCATTTTGATCCTTTTCAAATTAAATGTATTAAGTGTTACCACTTTATGCCAATCAAGATGACTTCAGGTGTGCCATACTTTTGTCATAAGTAAGACTGTTAGCATTCTAGTTGTTCTTTAGAACACTCTGGGACATTTTGTCATTGGGCTATAGTTGGGCTACATCTGGCTGATATTTGGGCTACATTTGTTTTTTTTTGTCTCTGGTGGCCATCTTTGGGCTACATTGGGCTACATTGGGCTACATTTGGGCTCTAACATATATATAGCCCAATGTAGCCCAATATATATTTTTCAAAGTTAATTTTCGTAAAAACCACTGGAGCATATATCTTGAGACATAGCAAAGGCACATCGGGCTACCAGTCCCTACAATTTTGCCAAGTTTTGTGGAAATCCACTCAGCCGTTCGAGCTAAAAGTGAGTCCAACCGCCCTATGGAAATTGAATAGGGATTTCTGAAAATTCTATGTTGAATAACTTTGGCGTTGATGGACGGAATTGGCTAAAATTTTCAGGAAAATGGCACATTTTGTTTCTGAGCGTCCCCTGAAGGTTTGGGGGGGTTTCGTCAAGAGGGGGGCGAAGAAAAAAGAGGGGTCCCAAAACATGTTTTTAACATTGAGTTTTCCATAGGGCGGTTGGCCTCACTTTTAGCTCGAACGGCTGAATGGATTTGCACGAAACTTGGCAAAATTGTAGGGACTGTTAGCCCGATGTGCCTTTGCTAGGTCTCAATATATGTGCTCCAGTGGATTTTGAGTAATTTAGGTTAAAAAAAAGATATATATCTGGGCGGAGCCTAACCACACATCTGATCTGATTGGCTGTCAGCACTTCATCCAAGAAGTGTTGGCAGCCATCTTGGGACCAATATACATGATAGCACCTCATTAAAAAGCATTGTAGTTAATAGAGGGTTTTAGGACTTTAGTTACATTATAAATCATTTGTTGATGGTACCATACTTGTTTTAGGAATTGTGGTGGGTTCTAAGGTGATTTTACCATGTGAAAAAACCTTCTGCTGTGATATCATGAATATTGTTTGAAAGAAAACTAATATCTCATGATTTTCCCACAGTGGTTTGGAAGGGGATCTATAAGCTAAACTGAAAGCATATTTTCTGTAAATTCACATTATCTTTCTCAGTCATGTGAAAATGAAGTCTGACATTCTCAGTAAAACATGTACATCCAACAAGGACAGAGACTGTCAGTTGATTCCTTTGTGTTCTACTGCAGCCTCCTAGAGTGTTCTAAAGAACAACTAGAGCGCTAACAGTCCTACTTATTACAAAGGTATGGCACACCTGAAGCCATCTTGATTGGAATAAAGTGGTAACTCTTAAAACATTTAATTTAAAAAGAAACAACATGAGAGGGTATATGTTGCCATAGAAAGTATGATTAGTGCTGCAGAATGAAAAATTAGGGCACATTTTGAGTGACTTCTCAAATCCTTTTCTATTTCATTAAAACATTCTGACATGCAGTCTCCCAAAATGGCCACCAGAGACAAAAGAGCCCAAATGTAGCCCAAATATCACCCAGTTGTAGCCCAAGTATAGCCCAATGACAGAATGTCCCAGAGTGTTCTAAAGAACAACTAGAGCACTAACAGTCCTACTTATTACAAAGGTATGGCACACCTGAAGCCATCTTGATTGGAATAAAGTGGTAACTCTTAAAACATTTAATTTAAAAAGAAACAACATGAGGGGGTATATTTTGCCATAGAAAGTATGATTAGTGCTGCAGAATGAAAAATTAGGGCACATTTTGAGTGACTTCTCAAATCCTTTTCTATTTCATTAAAACATTCTGACATGCAGTCTCCCAAAATGGCCACCAGAGACAAAAGAGCCCAAATGTAGCCCAAATATCACCCAGATGTAGCCCAAGTATAGCCCAATGACAGAATGTTCCAGAGTGTTCTAAAGAACAACTAGAGCGCTAACAGTCCTACTTATTACAAAGGTATAGCACACCTGGAGCCATCGTGATGGGAATAAAGTGGTAACTCTTAAAACATTTAATTTAAAAAGGAACAAAATGAGGGGGTATATTATGCAATAGAAGGTAGTATTAGTGCTGCAGAAAGAAAAATTAGGGCACATTTTGAGTGACTTTTCAAATCCTCTTTTATTTCATTAAAAAATTCTGACATGCAGTCTCCCAAAATGGCCACCAGAGACAAAAGAGCCCAAATGTAGCCCAAATATCACCCAGATGTAGCCCAAGTATAGCCCAATGACAGAATGTCCCAGAGTGTTTTAAAGAACAACTAGAGCGCTAACAGTCCTACTTATTTCAAAGGTATGGCACACCTGAAGCCATCTTGATTGGAATAAAGTGGTAACTCTTAAAACATTTAATTTAAAAAGGAACAAAATGAGGGGGTATATTTTGCCATATGAATTATGATTAGTGCTGCAGAAAGAAAAATTAGGGCACATTTTGAGTGACTTCTCAAACCCTCTTCAATTTCATTAAAAAATTCTGACATACAGTCTCCCAAGATGGCCACCAGAGACAAAAGAACCTAAATGTAGCCCAAATATCACCCAGATGTACCCCAAGTATAGCCCAATGACAGAATGTCCCAGAGTGTTCTAAAGAACAACTAGAGCGCTAACAGTCTTACTTATGACAAAAGTATGGCACACCAGAAGCCATCTTGATTGGAATGAAGTGGTAAGTCTGAAAACACTCAATTTAAAAAGGAACAACATGAGGGGGTTAATTTTGCCATAGAAAGTATGATTAGTGCTTCAGAAAGAAAAATTAGGGATAATTTTGAGTGACTTCTCAAATCCTCTTCTATTTCATTAAAAAAATTCTGACATGCAGACTGAAACATGCACTTTGAATACCAGCAGCAGACGTCCCTGGTGAGCAGTAGCTTTACTACAGTGATCTAATGTGCAACTAGAGTGCTAACATTCAGAATTTATGGCAAATGCGTGACACACCTGAATGCCTTCTTGATGGAATCAAAGTAAACAAGCATTGAAAATGCAATAGATCTCGCCCTCGTTTAAGTTAAAGCCATTCTGTTTGTAATGAGGTGGCTTTTTAGCTTTGCTTTTATTAGTGTTTTTTCAACTTTCATGTAAATAACATGCATCTGTATGCATATAAGTATATGTATGCATGCATTTATGTTTGTATTTATATAGATATACAGATGATATATGTTTATATATGTATGTATATATATATATATTCACTGAAAAAACCATAGGCTATAGACCATATATAGTTAGGAATTAGCATTTACATAACCTTGAAAATTCACTGAAAAAACCATAGGTTATAGACCATATATAGTTAGGAATTAGCATTTACAAAACGTTGAAAATTCACTGAAAAAACCATAGGTTATAGACCATATATAGTTAGGAATTCGCATTTACAAAACCTTATTTTACTCACACAAAACGATTGAAATTCCATATATAGTTAGTTGCACTAACTATATATCGCGCACCCGCAATCCACTGCTGATGATGTCACATATTACATCATTCATGACATGGTCAGTGACATCACTGATGACATCACTGATGACATCTCAAATGACATCACTGATGACATCACTGATGACAACATCCAGTGACTGTATGTTTCTGTAAAGTTAAAATATGTCTTACATATTGAAGAATGAGTGGATGTATAAGTGTCTGGATGGAGGATTTAGTAGGTGCATGACTGACTGTATGAGTGAGTGATTAAATGTGTCTCACTGAGTGCATGGGTTAGTGACTAAACTGTCTTAATTTGTGCATCATTATGTCTGTTCTGTAAACTGTTGCATGTGTTGATAAGTAGCTATATGAGTAACTATATGGGTTATTGATTGGTTGCCCAAGTATTTGTATGGGAGACTGAGTGTGTGTGTGGGTGGCTGGGAGGTGTATGACTCTGTGCATAGATGTGTGAGCAGTTGATTCACTAGATGTATGGTTTCAAAAGTGCATGTGGAAACAGCTGTATGGGCGGTTGACTGTGTGCATGAGTGTATTGGTGAGTGAATGGATATCTCAGTGCTACATGTCAAAGTAAGTACATATGTAAAACACAGTACATGTGAGAGTTGACATATATAAATAACTGTGCATAAGAGCCAGTGAATGTGTGAGTGGCTGTATGGATCAATGTGAACTTGTATCAGGGATTGTATAAGAGAGTAAATATGTGTTAGTATATGTTTGAATAAGTAAAGTTTGTATAACTGTATAGTTGAGGAAATGGAGGTGTGATTGATTCTTTGCATGACTGACTAGGTGTGTGAGTAACTCCATGGATGAGTGACAGTCTGTGAGTGTCTGTTTACACTGATTGTATCTAAGGTTATATTAGAGTCTGAAGAGGTTCATCGTATTATCACATGAATGATATCATCAGTGATGTGATCAGTAATGTCAAATGAGATGTCATCAGTGATGTCATCAGTGATGTCATTTGAGATGTCATCAGTGATGTCATTTGAGATGTCATCAGTGATGTCATCAGTGATGTCACTGACCATGTCATGAATGATGTAATATGTGACATCATCAGCAGTGGATTGCGGGTGCGCGATATATAGTTAGTGCAACTAACTATATATGGAATTTCAATCGTTTTGTGTGAATAAAATAAGGTTTTGTAAATGCGAATTCCTAACTATATATGGTCTATAAGCTATGGTTTTTTCAGTGAATATTTATATATATATATATATATATATATATATATATATATATATATATATATATATATATATATATATGTATATAGTTGATGGTGGAGGAGATTGCAAGAATATCTAATAAATCCTTCACCTACAAAACAGGAACATGGAACAGCAAATCATGTAATCTCTCGCCAAATGAATATAAAGTAATATCAGAGCTCAAGAATGATCCAACAATAATAATAAAGTCCGCAGACAAAGGAGGAATTATTGTGGTGCAGGACATGATGGATTATATTAACGAAGCGAAACGACAACTGGATAATCAAAATCACTATGTACTACTCAAGAAGAATCCAATGGAAGTTTGGACAAAGGAATATCACACACTATTATTAGGCTGAAAAGATCAAGGCTTGATTGATTGTGATGAGTACTTGTACCTGAAAACGGATAATCCCATCATAGCCACTATATACTTTTTACCCAAAGTTCATAAGGCAATGAAAAATCCACCTGGTAGACCTATAGTGAGCTCTATAGGCTCATTACTTGAGACAACGTCAAGATTCATTCACATATTTTTAATGAATTATGTTACATCACAACCCTCCTACCTAAGGGATACAATGGACTTTATGAAAAAATTGTCAAACATTGAATGGAAACCAGGATATCTGATGACAACGATAGACGTGACGTCTTTATATGCCTCAATAGGCCATGATGACAGAATAAAAGCCATCCGAAAGATTTTGGAGACGCGATCAATCAGTCACCTGTAACATTCTGCAATGCTGATAGACATGCTGACCTATTGTTTAACCCACAACATCTTTCTTTTCCTGGGAAATCTTTATTTACAGAAACAGGGCACCGCAATGGGGACATCTTTTGCCCCAACATATGCGAACCTCCTAATGGCAGTCTGGGAGAACGAGGTTATAGAACAGGAAAAGAAGAAACATACAAAAATTATAGCATGGTGTCGTTTCATCGACGACTTGCTCGTCGTATGGGACGGAAACAAAGCGGAACTCCAAAACTTTATAGACTCATTGGAAACCAACGAGTACAATCTCCACTTCACATCTGCCATAAGTGAAACCAATCTGGTATTCTTGGATGTGGAAATTTTCACATCAAACAATCAACTATGCACCAAGATACACAGAAAACCAACTGCCGGCAACAGTATCCTCCATGCCAATAGTGGGCACCCGGCCAAATTGAAGTGGAGCATACCATATGGTCAGATGTTAAGAGCCAAAAGGAACTGCTCACAAGAAGAGGACCTCAAACAAGAAATTGAAAAAATGAGTGACCGTTTTCTTGAAAGGGGGTACCCATTAGAAGTGATTGAAACAGCGGTTTCAAGAATGAATCTAAAGGAAAGGAAAGACCTCCTAATACCAGCTAAACATACTAAGAATGTAGTACATGAAACAGGAGAGAAAATGGATGAAATTCGTCTGATCATGGATTTTAATAATCAAAGTGTTGAATTGAAGAAGGCACTGAGAAAACACTGGAAAATCCTATTATTTGATGAAACCTTGAACGTGAATCTAACAGCGTTTCCAAGTGTCACATATAGAAGAACATCTTCATTGCGGGATATCCTGACTAACAGTCATTTGGAGATCAAACCATTGCTGAAGACTTCATGGCTGAATACCCCTGGATTCTGGAAATGCACAAAGTGCAAGGCCTGTGAACATGGCCTGAATATTACAGAGTATGAACTGCAAAATGGCAGGTCTGAGAAAATCACAGAACACATCACTTGTGAATCGAAGTACGTAATTTACAGACTTATGTGCCCCTGTGGAAAATTGTACATAGGGAGTACCATCAACAAATTAAAACTCAGGAATCGAGAATGATTCTGGGAATGGGAACGGAGTACCCTTATGGACTTAACCAAGATGCAGAACTATATGTACATCTGTAAATAGACTAAACCATCAGAAAAAGAAAATAAGATGAAATATGAGATTCCAGAACCAATTGACTGCATGTGTATAGATGTAAATATGATGATAAGAAGTGATCTAATTAGTCCCAATAACTTGAGTGGTAATGAATTGTCACAGCTGTGAGTTTGGTAAATAATGCACTCATACAATAGAATGAAGTGAGTAAGAATAATTGATCGTACACAAATGCTACCATATGAAAAATGTAAAGACTGCATCTATGATATAGAATTTGAATTGAACGTACTTTACAGTTACATCAGATGTGATAACATTATCTAGAAATCATGGAACCTGAAAAGTGTTACAGTCAATTGTAGATAGTGTACATAGTGTATATAATCTAGGAAATTTTGAGTGTACAAATACCAAATGTAATGGTAAAACTCACAATATGAAATTACTTTAATTTGAAAAATGCAATTTGTGTACTTCACAAGGAGAGTTTAAAAACCATTAGAACGAAAATTGGATGATATGCTGCATTAAATACCATTGAAATAGTTTTGATCCCTGTGCACTCCCTTTTTTTAAATAAGTCAATTTGCTTTATAGTTTCGTGGCGCAAACAATTGTTACACGATGCCTAGTCGTGCCTTGTCATATAGAAAACAATGCGTGAAGGTTGGATCGGAAGTTTCTTGTTGAACTTCAGCACACTTTTATGTGAAAGGCGATCCAACCTTCACGCATTAAATAACATCACATTAATTTGTTTCAATAATCGAGAATGATTTTACATGTACTTCACTATAAATATTTTGATTATGTTTTGAAATATGTAAGAATTTTGTTTTTACCACTCAAAAAAATGGCATTCACCTTTTGGCCGTAGTGTGTAAATAAGGTTGAATGTCTAGAGGAGCAATAGAAATGGTAGAAGGGCACGTTCACTCAGTTTAAAAAGAAGGTCTAGACATCAGGACTCTATGGTCCAGTGGAAGGCTAGTGAAGCCGAAACGCGTAGGCCGTCCGATTTTGCACGAGAAATTGCACTTGGTGTGTAAAAACAAATAAAGAACTGTGAAAAGCTTACCTGCTGCTGTGCCGTGACTTCTACTGGTGGAGAACTAGAGGGCAAGGAGATTCAAAGCAATATATATATATATATATATATATATATATATATATATATATAAAAACTCCAAAAAGACGACTCGTGCTGCTGTATACTGAACGCCACTCACTGCAAACTGGACACAGACCCAAAGTTAGTGCTTCAGAGTTGTTTTATTTCCCGTATGTCAAGACGCGTTTCGCAGCACTCAGCCGCTTGCTCACTCGACAATTTTGTAATGCTCAGAGAGTTTTTTTAAAGTGGCAGTGCATACTCAAACAGGTTACCACGTGTTCGGCTCTATAATAGAGCTAAAGGACATACTTATTAATCTATGAGGTATGGTAAAAATATATGTGTACAATACATTTCCACAGTTTAAAACATCTTGTTGAATGATGAGTAATAATCACACTAAAATAGTGGAATAGTAAAGTTTAAAACTTCATCATAGTTTATATACATATATATATAAACCTTTGGCTGAGGGGCGGAGCTGACATTCTCACCTATCTGGTGCGGAGGGGTGAATTCTTAAAACTGCAGAGCGTGAGGACTCCCGTTTTCACCACCGCAGGCGCTGAAGAGGCCACACTGGCTGAAATGCATCCGCCATCAATTTGGAAATAAAGAGTTTTGCCTTTAATCCCCGCAGAGGTTCCTGCCTTTCTTTTCAAGAGGGACTGCTTTCTTCATATATATATATATATATATATATGTCAACACACTCCGCATTTCCTACATCCAAAGGCACGGACCCCAATTTCCAGGTAGTTATTCCTTTATTCGCTATGCCGCCATAACGTTTCTGCTCCCAACGGAGCCTTGATTACATGATATATATATATCTGAAAATGCCTGCTTTCGAGTAGAGTTTTTAAGCATAAGGTTTATTTATTTAAAGTTTTGTATAGCGCGAACATGACCCAGGTGGGTATCAGAGAGCTTTAGATAGGTTTAGGAAGTGAAGGAAACAAGTAGGGCAATATACAACAAGAGCAAATCAGATACAAAACAGTCATTTATAGTCAGTAGGAGCATGACATCAAGATCAGCACATTGTTCGCTGGAGGAGTTTGTTCAGTAGTAGAGATTTGACCTCCTTTTTGAAGGCAAGGGTAGAAGGTTAGCATAGTGCTATTCATGCCGAACTAGAAAAGTGACAAAGTCGCCGAACTAGAAAAGTAACGAAGTCCTTTGCCATTTTTGCAGCAAAGTCTTTAAGGGTAGGCTTCGCTAGTGCCACTATATCAAGCTGGAAAATGAAATACGCCTTCTACCACACCAGGCACATAATTACAGCTTTGAGTTGGTAAAATGCAATTAAATACAACGTTGATTTAATGAAAACTGTTCGTGACATCTATGTTTAGTAGACATTTCTATTGAGTTGTAGCGTGTTCCAAATAAAGGAACAGCTCCCCACCTAAATCTGGAGAAATACACAAAGTTCCCTACTTGTTTTGATATATATATATATATTCAAATTCACTGACCAATCAAAGGTTACAGAGACATAGTTATGTTCAGATTTCACTTGTACAAAACCATAGATATTTAGCACTTATAGTTACTTGAGCTAACTATGTCTTACACACCCACAGTGCACTGCATATCACCTCACATATTACATCACTCATGACATGGTCAGTGACAACACTGATGACATCACTCATGACATCTCAAATGACATTACAGATGACATCACTGATGACATTATCCAGTGAGTGGACGTGTTTTCTTAGAGCTTATGAGTGTCAAACATATATATTAACTTACTACAAAAGTTAGATTAGTATTCTAGGTGCACTAATAATGATTGATACTACTTCTAACATATATTATGTGTGTGGCTGTGTGACTATGTGAGGAGGTGTCTGAGTGGCTGTTTGGGTTTTGGGTGTGTGAGTGGGTGTGTGAGTGTCTCTATCGGTGCATAAGTGGGTGTGTGAGTAGCTATGTGGATGAGTGAGTCGATGTGTGAGTGACTGAAAGGGTGAGTGACTAGGTGTCTAAATGGCTGTATGAGTGAGTGAATGGATGTGTCAGTGGCTGTATAGGTGAGTGAGTGGCTGCTCGAGTGGCTGTCTGGTTAAGTGAGTTGTGTCAGTGACTGTATTGAGAGTAAGTATTTATGTGAATGGCTGTATGGGAGAGTGATCATATGCGAGAGTGCTTGCATTGATGTGTGAATGGGTATGTACATGGATGTTTGGGTGTGTGAGTGAGTGTGTAAGTTCTTGCATGGGTAAAAGAGTGGCTGTGTTGAGAGACTGTATGGGTGAGCGAGTGGGTATGTGAGTGGCTATATGGGTGAATAAATGGGTGTTTGAGTAGCTTTTTGGGTGAGTGTGTTAATTTAATTTAATTTAAAAAGTATTTGTTGAGCGCAACGTTCACCATACGGTTTCTTGGCGCTATGGAGGCAAACTTTAGCAGTGACACAAACAAGACTAGAGATGACAGGGAGGGGAAGGAATTACACTGGGAAAGCTTGGGTAAAAAGAAAAGTCTTGAGCTCTTTTCGGAAGGCAGGGTAGTGAGTAGCCGAACGTAAATGGTCAGGAAGGGAGTTCCAAAAGGAGGGGGCCAAAACAGAAAAATTGGATCCACCCCATTTCTTACGTCTGTATCTGGGGACTTGTAGGAGTGATTGGGTAGATGACCGCAACTCGCGAACAGGGGTGTATTCTTTGAGTAAAGAAGAAATGAAGGCCGGAGCAGTCCCTTGGCGTGCCTGGAAGACCATGCAGCCAGTTTTAAATAAGGTTCGCTCCTTTATAGGCAGCCAGTGCAGTGCCTTCAGCAGGGGGGTGGAATGATGGAAACGAGAAAGTCAGTGGATCAATCTGGCCGCCTGGTTTTGAACCAGCTGGAGCTTCTGGAGACTGTAAGCCGGGATGCCGTTGTAGAGGGCATTGGCGTAGTCCAGCCGGGAAACAACCAGGGCGGACATGATTAACCTGAGGGCAGAAGGAGAAAAGAAACGGGAGACAGAGCGAATGGTGCGGAGAACAAGAAAGCAAGAAGATACAACAGAACTGATTTGTGAGTGGAGGTTGAGATGGTTATTGAGTTTGATACCCAGGGTTTTGACTGAGGAAGAGGGTGAGGGAGGGGGTCCCAAAGAGGAGGGCCAGAAGAGGGAGTTCCAGGGACTGGATGAACCACCTGTAAGGACCAACTCTGTTTTATCAGGATTCAACTTCAGATGATTGTGGTTCATCCAGTCCCTGATAAAAATCATAATAGACTGAAAGTTGGAGATAGAATGAGGAGAAGAGGAAAGGTTGAAGATAAGCTGGAGGTCATCTGCGTAGTTAAACACAGTGACCTCCAGCTGTTGAAGGGCAAAAATCAAAGGATAGATATAGAGATTGAATAGGAGGGGAGAAAGGGAAGAGCCCTGAGGGACACCACAAGTGAGTTGGAGTTGAGTGGCCGAGAAATCCCCCAGCCGAACCGCCTGGGTACGGTCCCTCAGGAAGGACGCTAACCACACCAGGGCTGGGCCCTCGACCCCCGCCGCTCCGACACGGGACAGTAGGATGGTATGGTCAACCGTGTCGAAGGCGGCGGAGAGGTCGAGGAGCACCAAGGCCTGGTTGTTGTCATGGTCCATGCCCTCCCTGAGATGGTTCAGGACCGACACCACGACGGACTCGGTGGAGTGCCTAGGCCGAAAGCCCGCCTGTCTGGACGCAAGGCCACCATTTGCTTCCACATGGGCACTGAGGACTGATGTAACGTGTCGCTCTAGTACCTTGCCCAGATAGGGCAGGAGGGAAATGGGGCGGTAGTTGGCTGGGATAGAGGGGTCCAGCCCAGGCTTACTCTGATAAGCTGTATGGGTAAGTGACTGGTTGTATGAGTAGCTTTAAGGGTGAGTGAGTGGTTGTGTGAGTGCAGGTATGAGTGAGTGAGTGGGTGCCTGAGTGACTCTATGGATTAGTGAGTGGTTGTCAGAGCACTTGTATGGGTCTGTGAATGGGTATGACTGGTTGTGTGGGTGTATGAGTGGGTGTATGAGAGGATGCATAGGGGTGTAAGTGAGTGTGTGAGTACTTCTGTTAAAAATAAAAAATAAGAGCAAGGGCAGCGGGCCAACCTCCCGGCCTACTTTGGCCAAGGGGACCCCATGCCCCGGGGACTGCCCTCCATTTTGGGTGCCCTGGTCCCCAGCGCACCCATTGATATTGGTTAGGGTCTGCGGGGAGAGCCTCTAGGTCCCTGGGTCCCCTGCGGGATAAAGCATTGATTTCACAGACTGGGAACTGTTGAAAAGGCAGCACCCTGCCTGTGAAACCAATTCTTCTCCGCTTTCAACAAGCAAGAGCATTTTGAATGCTCTCCCTTATTAAAAGTAGAGTGGTGTTTGCTCTGGCTTAGCTGGAGCAGTAAAGATACTACTAAGCCACAGCAAACAATCTATGTCCTAATAGTGGGAACCCTGGGACATAGCGGAGCTGGCCTGGGGGATGGCAATCACACACAATACTATAAAAAATTGAATAAGAAAAAAAATAATTAATTCATGCAGACTGTTAGACCTGGCATCATTGGCGTGAGTTTCCCTTCCATTTTGACGGATTGCCTCCTCTGTTTTGATATGTTTTTGCTGGTTTTATGCTTTGGGCACTGTGCCACTGCTAATCAGTGCCACGGTGCAATTGCTCCCTATGTTAAATTAATGTACTAATTGGTTATTTGATTTACCTGTCAGCCCCTAGTACAGTGCACCATGTGTGCCCAGGGTTTGTAAATCAAATGCTGCTAGAGGGCTTGCAGCACTGGTTGTGCCACCCACAGAAGCAGGTTGTAAAGTGTGTCTCAGGCCTGCCATGGCAAGGCCGGTGCGCAGTCTAGCAATGCCATGTCGACTTTGCCAAGTGCACCCACTTGCCAGTCCCTAAACCTTTCCTTTGCTTCACATTAGACATGCCTATGGTAGGCCCAAGGGTAGGGTGCATTGAAAGTATAAGGTAGGACATGCTCTGGTGTGTGTAGCATGTCCTAATAGGGAATTAGAGCCATTTTCGTTTTTCACTATTGAAGACTACCTGTTCTCCATAGGTTAGAATGGGCAGTTAGATTATTACATTCTTATAATCCTAACTGACTCAGGGAATATGGTAGAAATTTGAATTTAGTATGCCTGAACTCAGAATAATAAAATGCATTTTTTAGTAAAGTTGGTTTTATTATTCTGTGTTTGAAAATACCACTTTTAGAAAGTAGGTATTTTTTTGCCCAACTGTCCAGGCCTGCCTCTGCTAGATCGTGTATTCCTTGTCTGGGTTTGTGAGTGACAGGGCTGGGGGATTCCAGGAGACAGGCTGGGCAGCCCGGTGGTGAATAGAGAGATCTGCATCTAGATCGGAGGGAGGAGTTGCACCTGGGACCTGAATAGAGCTGGGCCTTCCCTCTACAATGCTGGCTCCACCTCCTGTGGCTTGTCTGTTGTCTGTGCCCTGCACTGTGAAAAGAGAGAAGGAATATTGTCAACAGAGTGCTCCAGAGCTGTATGTTCCCTCTCCTGTGCTGGCTCTACCTCCTGTGGGGCGGCTGATGTCTCTGCCCTGCACAGTGAAAGGAAGAAGAGAGTCATGTACACAAAGTGCTCAGGAACTGGTTTGGACTAGGCAGAGGCCTCTCTGCCTTAAGAGAACAAAGGATTTTGGGGTATAAATATTGGGAACCTGATCCCAAGAAATTAGATCACTTCTGGAACAAGAAACAGTTTGCCAAGGAGAAGAACCAAGGAAGCTGCAGGAGTTTTACTGCCCCTCTGCCCTTGTGCTATTTGCTGGTTTGGCCTGCAGTGGTTGCTTCATTGCCAAGGAAAGGGGAAGGACCTTTGTAAGGACTTTCATCTACAGAATATTCTCCAAGGGCTTGAACTGTGCTTGCCTTCTGCTGAAGTCTCAGGGACAAAAGACTTCACCTCCAGCTCCCCACTGAATTTCCTTGCTGGGAGTTCTAACTCCAGACATTTGCATGTCGCTAGGAGCTGGAAGCGCGATGCATCGAGTAGAAGTGTGTCGCCGCCGCAGCTGAAATTGTCGCATCGCTGGAGAAGCAAACCTTTGCTGCATCTCCCTGGAAGCGTGTGTTCATTGAAGCTGCCTGGTGTTGCATCACCGGAGAAGAGTGACGCCATCGTGAGAGTCGCCATTGCATCATCGGAGAAACGTGTAGCAGGGCCTGTCGCGGCTCCAAAATACAGAGTCGTCGCAAGGCTGCCAGGGCGTCATCGCCTCTTCAACGCATCGCCGCATCAAGGGCGCCAACTTCTTGCATCGCAATCGGATCATCGCATCGCATCAAGGCGCCATCTTGCGCAACGCAACGGGCCCGCAGGCCGGGAATCTGCGCATCACCTCCGCACCGGTAAGGATCACGACGCATACCCTACTCCACGCAAGCATTGAGGCACAACGCATCATCTCCCCCAGGTCACGGAACCAACACATCTCCCCTTTTGCAAGCCTTTTGTTTACTTTGCGTTACACATCCAGGTACTTTGTTAAGAACTGTGTTTCATTTATCATCAACTTGAACTAAGCAACTTTAAGCATCTTTTAAGTAATCTTATTGTGGATTTTTGTCATTTGTGGTCTTGTGTTAAGACTATATAAAGAATACTTATTTTTATAAAACCTGAGTTGTGTCCATCTGTAGTGTTTTTGCTGTATTACTGTGTATATTCACAAATGCTTAACACACTGCCTCTAAGATAAGCTTGTCTGCTCATGCCAAGCTACCAAGGGGGTGAGCAGGGGCTATTAAGGAGTGTAATCCCCTTATCCTGACTTAGAAGTAAGGGTCCCTGTTTGGACAAAGCTGAATACTATTGCCAACTAGAGACCATCAGATCTAACATTGGTGGTCAGCGGTGGGATTTGGACTTTGCGTTTGTGTTTCATATACAGTGATTGGCGCCCACTACTAGTGAGTGAAGACCAAACACATCCAAATACTTTTTTTTTAACACCTTGGCTGCTAGGGGTTTTCCCCTCCTGTGCTGAAATTGCTTGAATACTATAGTTTCATGACAAGGTCAGCTCGTCATAAGCACAGCTCAACTGTGCCTCATGACGAGCTGACCTTGTCATGAGCATGGAAGGGGTTAATCTGAGGAAAAGTGTTCTTCTGATCTGCATCATTTGTACCGGAACTCCATTGCTTTTTCATTGCCATCTTGTGTCAAACACTTCCACACGACCGGTTTTGCTGATGCCTGAGGAAAATTCTAACTGACACGACAAAAACCATTTTGCAGCCTGCATTTTTGCCCAGGAACTGTCACACGCCCAACCCCCCTGTTCTTTGCCATTCAACAGAAAGCCATGAGACACCCATGCGCTGTGTAAACAAGCTTGTTTCTCATCTCCTGCTCCCAGCCTGTCAAACATCCTTGACTCCGTGATCAGGTTATCTGGACAATGGTCTGACTGGTGGGCCCTGATCAGGTTGATTAAACAATGACTTGAAAGACCGGGCTTTGATCAAGGCAATTGAACAATGACCTGAAAAGACTAAGCCTTGATCAAAGCCGAGTGAACAATGATTTGTGTACCAAGCCTTGACCAGGTCACCATCTACAAACGTCATCTGGATCTGTTTATCAAATGCAAACACTGCCCTGATTAAACAATGAACTAACAGCCAACAGAATGGGATGAAAAAGTATAAAAGGCTTGTAAGCTACAGAGTGAGGTATCAGCCTCCTCTGTCTTGTCTCTGACTAGCTTGGGACTATGTTCCATAGCCCGGGCTATTGAAATACATCTGGGTTCCTCCTGCAGACGAAGGCTCCTGTGTCTCCTTTTACTAAGTTTGGAAGGTATAGAAGACTAGGGCGGTAACCCTGCCGCCGAGACCCAGTAAGTGGGTTTAACCAGTTCTCCAAAAGGCGCCTGAACAGAGACTCCACGAGCACGAAGGTCAGCCCGGTGGATGTGAGGAGGTGCACAGAGAGACTCCGACGGAGGCGCCCTACCCGAGAGATTCTTGTATTCCTGTAGACTGAACAACTCGACTGCTGTCCCTCCAAACCCGGTCTGGGCCACTCCTCGCCTAGCAAATAATTTCTGGAACAGGAAACAGCCCTACGTCTGCAGAAGAGAACTACCCCTGTAAAGTAAGGGTGGACTGATCATCCACCAAGTCTGTATGATTCTGTTATTGACTTTCGCAAAAGCCAAGTTGTTATTGACTTTTGCCAAAGCCAAGCAAGCAAGGTGAAGTTTTGATAACCCGCTGGTGTCTGTTCTGTATGATTCTGCTGTTATTGACTTTTGCAAAAGCCAAGCAAGCGAGGCGAGTTTCAGAAACCCGCTAGTGTCTGTTATCTGTTTTTAAGCATGCCAGTCAGTTGTAAGTTGAAGAAATTATGTTGTTGTATGTGTACGCAGGACTCCCAGCTGGTGGCGGCCTGTCCGCTTCCTCCAGAAGTGACCCCTGGCCATATAATGTATGTTAAACATGGCCCTTCTGCCATAATGTTTTCCTCATTATGGGTAAAGTATACCAAACAAAGTAATGCAGAATTACAATGGCCACTTTATGGCTCCTTTAATTCCCAAGTTCTCGCCAACTTAGAGGAACAATTAATGAAAAGAAAAACGTGCCTGTCTATGTTTGAATCTGTCCGATTTTGGAGGAAAGAGATAGAGCAGAGAGCTATAAAGCAGAAGGCCCAAGAAAGGGAACAGGAAGGTATGTCAATGGCCAACCACACTAGAGAAAATTTACAAAATCAAATGACAAAATCGGTAGAAATAGCTGATAGGGAGCATGGGGCTCGGGTACAAAAATTTTATCCAGCTCGTGAGGAGAAAGGAAAAGGGTCACATGGAAGGGGGAGAAGAAGGTGATTCCTTGCTTGATACCATGCTAGAAAGCCCTCCTGCATATGCCCCAATGTACCCTGCCCTGACGCCTCCCACCCCGCATGTGCTCCCGCCCACTCCTGCCCCCACAGCCCCTCCTACTGTTCTCCCTGTCACACCGACCCTCCCAACTTTTCCTATGACACTGACCACGCCCAATAACCCTGTCCTCGCTGCGGGAATGACAACAAGTATCCATCCGCCCAGCCCTTGCGGCTTTACCCCTACCCGCCCTTCTCCTACTTCCCCTTGGTCTACAGCTAAGCAAGATTTATATAAATTGTTGAATTCCCCCGACTGGCCTCCTTGCGCTCTGCAGTCAGCTTTTCGTCCCTTCGAGAAAATGACCTACAGAGGCAACAGTGTGAATGTTATTTATACCTTTAAAGAAATATGGTCCACCTTTTCTCCCTGGACAATTATGGAACAGACCACCTGGGCTGAATACATGTGTACTTTGGTCATGCAAAAATTTGAGAATGCGCTTATGCAGTGTCAGACAAACTACGTCATCTCTTACCTTGCCCTTTCACTTGAAGCCTTTTGGATGACGTAGATGATTTCGCAGAGACGCAAGGGACCAACTTCCCAAATGACTAACCCTAGACTTGCAGATTGTAAATATTACAGCAAGTGTAAAACTAGAAATAAAGGAGGAGGGCCGGTACTGGACTTCAGATGATTGGATGATTCTTGCTGTCGACCTGCGAAACAACAAGTATCAAGGTTTTACTTAATCATCCTATATTCTTATAAGAAATCTCCTGACCTATCCCCTTGTTCAGTGGGTGTGTTCTGCGAAAACTTAAACGCCTACCTGCGAACAGTGGTTTCTTGATCAGCGTCCAGTATGTCTTTGTCTTGTCTTGTTTGTCAAGTCGTCAGGTGATTTTCTGGTGATTATTCTGAGTGCGTCTTTTCATGGAAATGCTAAAAGACAAAGAATTCAATTACAAACAATTCTACTTTACTACAATTCTCTTAGGCATTACCTAACTAAACCTTACTTACTTAAGACTTTTCTTTTATCACTGAAAGAGGGGTCCTGTATTGTTTGAAAAGACTGGTTAGTTTTCACAAGAGAAAGGTAGAACCTATCTATGAATAAAACCAGAAGGCCTTTCTTGCACCACAACTAGAAGTCTCATTACAATTCTGTTTTTTAAACAACAAATATTCTGAACTTTTTAAAAATCACAATTGCATTTTGTATTATATTTCTATCACAGATTGTCCCTTTTGTATTGTCTCTTGAATAATAGATGCCTTGACTTTCTTCTTATTCTTTGTAAAATGTTCCAAAAATTGTTCTTGACCTTTCTTGTGAAGGGCGCCAGATTAAATAACTGAAAAGATTCACTTATCTCTTCCCATCTTTGTTTTGGCAGGTAGCGGAGACTCTGAAGGACTGCTGGAGTGAAGAGCAGGATGTAGAAATCTTCTAACAGGTAAGTTGCAGCGAGAACCTCCAGACGTGATCCTCCATTTCCATAGGCGGAAGGCAAAGCGTCTTCTGGAAGGCTGGGTGCGGTTTAAGTAGCCGACCACACCCAGTCGCACCCAGTAGCACACAAGCGAACGTGCGCACGTTCACGCCAGGCTGATGCGCTACTACTAAGCTTGCAAAACAGTTTTGGCTCAGCGCGGCTTGGCATATGTTCTGCGCGAGCATTTCTCTGCTAAAAAGCCAACAATTACTCCCCGAGCATTTCCCCGCTAGAAACCAACATGAAAAGGAAAACATAGCTCGGACATTTTAGACTGAAATTTACGATAATAGCAATGAAGTACTACATACGAAACCATTAAGATTCTAATCACTTTATGTTTGCACCAAATTCTACTGATACTAGGGCGTGCAAGGTGCACGGGAAAGGGGTGGGTTTTTTAAGATAAAAAGGAGCGCCATTAATACATGGCGGAATGCTGGGTTCTTTTCAGGGCGTGATCTAGGGACGAAGTTGGTGATTCGTGACATGCAGATACCCACCAAATAAATGGACCTTAGGTCGCAAATAAAAGAGGTGATGTTCAGGGAGAGGGGATGTTTGGTGCTATGTCTGCTTTAATGGCTTACTGTGAAATGACAGCGTTTTCCAACATTCCTCTAGAAACAGCTATGCAAATGAGAGAGGCGGCCCCTGTCTTTGTTAACACACTTACCGATGCCCAAAATAATGCCCGAGGGGCTGTTGAAGCACAGTGGCGCAGGCTTTGGGTTCATGTTCGTTGGAAAAGGTCAGAAGTAATGCAGTTAAATGGACAATTACCAGATCCCCGGAAGAATCCGGCTGCCATTTACAGAGAATTAGGTCAGATTATATCTGCAGGTACTCTCGTTCTTGAGGATATAGATTTACTTTTTTGTACAGTTGTCCCCACTGAACTTTGGGACAATATTCTACGAAGTTGATGAGACAGGATCCTACCAGGCATAGGACAGCCAGGAAAGGGGTATTACCAGAGTGCGAATTCCAGTAGATCCAAGGGGCCCGAATGTTCAAATGTCAGTTGTGGGGAGCGATAAGAATTTTCTTTTGGATACTGGGGCCACCAGGTCTTCTATTGCACGCCTGTAAGTCCCGGAGGCACCCCTTTCTGGCAATATGAATGTCTCCGTGGATTTTGCAGGAACACCTTTAAACAGCCCTGTTTCTGAACCCCTCCCTCTCGATATTGGCCCTGCACATGTTGACGCTCTCTTGGTCCTTACTACGGGTTGCAGCGAAAACTTGTTAGGCATGGATTTACTGAAAGCTCTGCATGCGACCCTATCATGTAGTCCCCAAGGTGTACCCCTAACAATTTCTCCCACCACAGCTTCCTATATGTACCTGTCCGGTCCCCTCCCACCAGAGTTGCAGTCTTTACCTTCCTCCCTTTGGGCATCATCAGACACTGATGTAGGGTGTCTCAACATACCTCCTCATGTGGTTCCCATCCAGCCAGGTGCACATCTCCCCCGCCTCCGGCAGTATCGACTACCCACGGAAGGAAAAATGGCCCTTTTGACAATAATATTTAAATTGATGGACAAGGGCGTAGTGGAGGAGACACGTGGCTATATCTGTAGTAGTCCATTATTCCTGTTCTTAAAAAGACCAATGGAGATGCTCTCTCCCCTAAAATATACAGATTTGTGATTGACCTGAGAGCCCTTAACAAAATAACAATCTCCCAATACCCTGTTGTCCCCGACATTACAGCCCTCCACACACTTTTCTGTCAGAGACCTGAAGAATGCTTTTTTCCTGACAGCAGACAATTCTTTGGTTTCTCCCTTGGTGCGGGGAGCAGTAGATTCTGCAGCGCCCCTCAAGGTTTCACCGAGAGCCCCAGTATCTATAGTTAAGCCTTAAAAAGTCAACTAGATTCCTTGGAACTCCCTGATAATTCCACACTATTACAATATGTAGATGACCTCCTCATTGCTGCAAATTCTGCCCCAACATGTAAAGAAACTACTCTCTGTCTGTTACACCACCTTGCCCTCCATAACCACAAAGTCTCTTTAAAAAAGCTTCAGTTTTGTCAAGAGGAGGTGACCTACTTAGGTCATCTCCTCTCGAAGGAGGGAAGGCAGCTCACCGCTGATCGTGTAGCCATTATCAATGCTATGACGGCCCCACGAACACAAAAGCAGGTGCGAGCCTTCATAGGCCTAACCTCATACTGTAGATTTCCTATTTTTCGGCCATGGTCAAACCTCTTCTTGCCCTCACCACTAAAGACATATCCGATAGTTCCTGTCCATGGTCTACAGAGCATGCGCAGGCCTTCCAAGATTTGAAGAGGGCCCTGTGTACTGCTCCAGTCCTTGTTACTCCAGCAAACAATTTTTTCTTTTTGTACATGAGACAGATGGCTGTGCATGTGCTGTCCTGACCCAGATGTTTGGAGGTCACCAACGGCCATGTGAATATTTTTCAGCCACCTTAGATCCCGTTGCAAGGGCTCTCCCAGGATGCCTATGGGAGACAGCTGCGGCCGCCCTCATGGTCCATCAGAGTGCGGGAATCATCATGAACTTCCCCTGACTCTGATGGCCCCCATTCTGTAGATACCCTACTTAATAACACCAAGACACAGTACCTCACTAGGGCACGACTTACAGGATATGAACTGACACTCTTTGCCAGCCACATTAACGTCAAAACATGCACTGCACTAAACCCCACCACATTACTCCCACTGGATACTCAGGATGCCCGCTTAGACCCCCAAGACTGTATATTGAGGACAGAGGAGGAGACGAAGGGACGGGTTGACTTACCGGTAAGCATGGGCGGAAAATCCGTTACGCTTGCGGATTTTGCGGATTTTCGGTAAATTCGCAATCCGCAAGATCCGCGAATTTCCCGCAAAATCCGCAAATTCGCACGCAGCGGATTTTTTTCTGCGTGCGGTGTAAGTTCGCAATTGCGAACTGGTACAAAACCCTCGCGAACTGGCAGAAATCCTTGCGAACTGGCAGAAATCCTTGCGAACACAAAAAAAGCATTCAGCAGGTTCAAAACTTCAAACTCATCATTAGTAACCATTCCCTGTAGTGCTTCCTGACAAGGGCCCCTCCAGAGTTCAGTTGCTAGTTGCAACAATTATATGACCCTGCTCTGACCCTCACAGCAGGCTCATAGAATAGCTACAAGTAGGCCACAAAGGTCCTGAAAAAAAAAATTGCACTGCAACAGAAAGCAAATTACAGATAAGGAAGCAGGTGCCAGACTGGAATTTTAAAACAGTGACACATTAATAAATCAACCCCAAATTAATTCATGTCAGTTGAAGCAGGCAGGTGTGCTTGCTGTCCCCCCCATAATCTACAGTGATGATGAACCAGAGGGTGGCATTGATGCACCAGAGGATGGCATGGGTAAAACAGAGGGTGGCAGGGGTGAAACAGAGGGTTCTGGGAACCTGTGATGATGAACCAGACGTAGAAACAACATAATCATGACCGTTGCGAGCCGACATGTAAGTTCGCAATTGCGAACTGGTACAAAACCCTCGCGAACTGGCAGAAATCCTTGTGAACTGGCAGAAATCCTTGCGAACACAAAAAAAACGCAAATTCGCGAGAATTCTCGGATTTTGCGGATTGCGAGTTCGCAAATTCGCAAAATTCGCGAACGCCAGATTCGCAAAATTCGCCCATGCTTACTTACCGGATACCCAGATTGCAGAACCAGAATGTACACTGTATGTGGACGAATCATGTCTCAGAGGGCCAGATGGTAACACCTCAGCCGCCTACGCTCTCACGACATTGGGTCAAGTAGTAGAACAGCTCGGATTCCACAGTGCTCTGCTCAGGCAGCAGAATTAGTGGCCCTCACTAGAGCCTGTGAGATAAGCAAGGGAATAACAGTAAATATCTATACTGACAGTTGGTATGCCTTTGGGGTGGCCCACAACTTTGGGAGGTTGTGGTAAGAAAGGAATTTCCATACTTCCCATGGGACCAAAATTC
The DNA here is from genome assembly GCF_964263255.1 of Lissotriton vulgaris. Classification (NCBI taxonomy): domain Eukaryota; kingdom Metazoa; phylum Chordata; class Amphibia; order Caudata; family Salamandridae; genus Lissotriton; species Lissotriton vulgaris. The sequence continues at coordinate 782,571,459 of NC_141696.1, read as the reverse complement.
AACATGGCCCCCTAATTCACCGACTGTTAGACTCCCTGACACTCCCCAGAAAGGTGGCCATCATAAAATGTAAGGCCCATAAGAAAGTGACAGATGATGTTGGGAAAGAGAAATGCTCTGGCTGACCAGACGGCCAGACAAACAGCTCTTTGAAAAAGGGAACATATGCATGTAGGAGGTCCCGCTAGGTGGGTGGCAGATGAGGGCATGGTTGAAAACACAGTACAGAGTGTGATTGATATTCAGCCCCACAATACTAATATGTCTGTACAGCATTGGGCATAACAACTGATTGTCTGTACAGTCTGACTATTACCTTTACTCTTTACAGAAACAGTCCCGACGTATGTCCCATTCAACTCTACTCAGCACCAAGAACAATTGTTTGAGCCACCGAGGGAATGCTTGCCCTTGACTTCGCCAAGTACCTACAGGCTGTAAGGCTGTGATCTTCCCCGGCTGAGAGTAGTGCTGGTGTGTCAGACTGAGGTAAGCCATTAGGGCCCTTGGCACCTGCGCCCAGTGAAGCAACCACCAATCACAGACAGCCACTAGACAGCCACTAGATGTCCCTGGCTTAGCACAATGACCGCCGTCCAAGACACCCGAATCCACAAACAAGATGTCAGCCTTTGACATAGTAAATGCTTCATGGTCACCATGGTGATGCTGTTTTTCTCCCTCATCCTGTCTATCCTTGGTTGGCTGTTACTAATCTACCACCCTGTTACCTCACCAACTCCTACCCCGACTCCTGCAGAACACCAGTATTACACGTTACCAGCCCACGAATTACCCCGCCGTGCAGAATTCTTCAACAACACCTTCATCCAAATGTTGCATCATCATCAGCTGATCATGAACACTTCCATCTGCTGAGTGTGTGGACTGATGCGGCATTCCATGATACACCCTGTCCCATTCTTTCCCTACCCCCTTTTCCATCTCTGGGTCTTGCATGGTGGATGTTGATGCAGGAGACCTACACTTTCAATGGTACTGCCAATTCTGCCCTTGGAACATTTCGGGATGACTTCTGGCAGAACAGATCCGGCCTTGCGAATGCTCCTTTTTGCCCGACCAGCTCATCCACAACGCTACTACCACCAGGGGGGGCCTATCAATATGGGTCAGTATTGCCTCAGGCGGCAGAGTTAAATCAATTCCCACCGGGAATATTAATTTTCAAGTCTTAATCTACACACAGGGTGGCTCGATTTGTTTTATCAATTTTTATAATAATGATATTTTAACCACACCTAATCTTAATTTCGTACAACTTTTTAATTTTATTCAGGACCGGGACAATTCACTGGGAAAGTATAAATTGGCGGGGATATGTCTGGGGGGTGACTTTAATGGAAAGATAGGAAAGGGATTCAATGGGAACCCCCCCAGTTAACTACATATAACCCATGTAAGAGAGGATATGAGCTATTAGATCACTTATCAAATTCCAGCCTTATAAATGTGATGGACATTGCACCTACAAATATCATCGATAATCCACTCCCCACTTATAGAGGTTTAGGATGAGCATCTATTATAGATTATGTCTTCATATCCCCTTCGTTACAAGATTATTTAATTGGGGCGGTGGTAAGGCCGTCCACCTTTGGAGATCACAATCCTATTATGGTACTATTAAAGGTGGCATGGTGCCCTAATTTCAGAAGAGAACTGGGAGCGGGCAACTTACGTCTTAAAACTGATAACTTAAGAGTTAAATGGAGGCGCATGGATTATAGGGAGATCTTCACGAGGATGGTAAAAACGTACCCCTCTCTTTGTGAGGCCTGTCTTACACTAGCAGACCCTAATCCTGAGGCAGTTTCTGCTTTTATTGAATTATGCGAAGGCATTAAAAATCTGATCTCAAGACCAGTGGCCGCACATAAATCTGATCCTAGATGGTTCGATAATACCTGTTCCAGAGCCAATAGGGAATTGAGAGCAGCTCTATCAGCCCAACCCAGAGATCCCACCCTTATTCGTACACGAAAGTCTTATTATAAAAGGGAAATAAAACTTAGGTGTGACATGATCTTGAAGGAATATTGGAACAATTTGGCCTGCGCTGCCAAAATCAATAATACAAATAACTTTTGGTCTGCCACCAAGTCCTTGAGAGCTTTTGGGAATCCATCCACCCCCCTAGATTGTAATATCACCAGCGAAGCATGGGTTGCCCATTTCTCAAAAATATATGCTACCCCGCCATATTGTGATGACACTCTGGACAACCTCCTGCTTTCTCAAATTAAAATGACCCTAAGTGAGGTTGAGGAGGCAAAATTTCAGAGTGCAGGAAATAAAGCCCCAGGCCCGGACGGGCTGCCTATTGACCTCATAAAATCAGAGCCAGAGTTCTGGGCCCTTCTGTTATTAAATATTTTTAATAATCTAACTACAACCAAAACCCCTAGTACATGGTCAACTTCTGTAATCATTCCTATTTTAAAAAAAGGATCCAGATCCGACCCCAGCTGTTATAGGCCTATTTCATTAATTGATAACACCCTTAAAATATTGGGGATAGTTTTATTTAACAAGATCAGGGCATGGGCAGAGGATGAAAACATACTGAATAAATGCCAGCTGGGGTTTCGTAGCAATTCAGGCACAGTGGAACAGTGTCTAAACCTTAACCTAATAATAGGGAAGTATATCATCGCTCGCCACAGTCCACTTTACCTTGAATTTATGGACCACTCGTCCACCTTTGATTTTGTCAACAGATCATGGCTTTGGCAACGTCTTCTCGATTATGGTATAGATAATGATTTGGTGTACTTTTTTGCTTACTTGCATAGAGATTTAAAAGCCCGAGTAAGGATTAGTATGGACGGAGCAGTGTCTGGAGACATAGTGGTCAGTAGAGGTGTTAGACAAGGATGCGTTCTCGCTCCACTTTTATTTATTTTACACATTAATGAACTCCATAATGTCTTGTCTAGCCAAACCCCCAACGTCCCCATAATTAATGGCACTAAATTGCCCGCCTTACTATATGCAGATGATGCTGTTTTAATGGGTCGTACACCTAACGCTTTGAGAATTTTAGTCAGAGGATTTGTCGATTTTATGTACAGTTTGGATCTTTGTACCAATTTAAAAAAATCCTTTTTAATGTGTTGTGGCCCTAATAAATGTCCCATAAACAGGATTACTTTGGATCAAGACTCCCTGTTATGCACTCACACTTTTCCCTATCTGGGTATACAATTTACGGATAGTGGCTCTTGGACCCCACATTTGGCGTATGGACGGTCTAAGTTCCTAAGAGCTATAAATTCAGTACTGAACCTCCCTAAACCAAAAAGAATAGAGGTGGTACTGTCACTACTTAAAATTTAAAGGACACAATGTGTACCAATTATGACCTATGGGGCTGAAATTTGGGGATATACTAATTTGAAAAATGTACAGGCTGAGGAAAATAGATTTTGCAGAAGGCTCTTGGGAATACCTATCTCATCATCCACTTTTGTAAGCCATAATGAATTAAAACTGTCTTATTTGGAGGACTATATCAGGTCTCGCCCTGTCCTGTTTTGGTTAAAGGTTTGGAAAAACCCTGAAGCCTCTTTGACTAGGGAAATTTTGGCTGACTGCTTAAAATGCGACCAGGGCATTAAAATTCCCTGGTTGGCCCAAGTACAGGCGAGTTTGACTGCTGTTAACATCAAGCATATATTTGACAACCCCAACAAATTAGATGGGATTGATGGGAAGATCATCCGTAAACTTCTATATAAACATTATGAGGAAGCTAGATACAATCAGGAATTAGTCAAAGTCTCTGTGAAACAGTACATTTCAATGAAAGGTGATGATGAACTACTTTGTGTTTACCTGTAAGTTATCTCCTAAAAGATATTACACGCTGGGAGCGCAGTCTTCTCTTCCGATTAAGATCAGGATCTATACAATATTTGCTGTGCTTCCCTGTAGGCTACCAACCCAATATTGAGAACCTGGCCTGTCCATGTGGGACCTCAGGGAAACAATCCATACTACACTTTCTGTTATTTTGCCCCTTTTATCAAAAATATAGTATGCAGCTGTTGATACCGTTTTTTAGAGCTAAGGGCATAAAGGATTTTAAAGTAGCTTATAAATCCATTTTCCAGCTTAAAGATGATGATATTATATATCGTGTGTGCACTTTTTAAAAATGGCTATTCGTTCTCGATCCTCTATGAATTGATGTTTGTTAGACTAGGTTGTATTATATGCATTTAGAGGTTTTTGCATTCTTTGTATTTTGCACCATTGCACAGCCGCACTTTTATTTAATGTCGTAAATTGTAACTTATATGAGCCTTACTAATCTGCCCTTTTAGCTGTTCCTATAGGAAACTGTTAGACCTGACATCATTGGCCTGAGTCTCTCTTCCATTTTTTCTGTTTGCCTCCTCTGTTTACGATGTTTTTGCTGGTATATTGCTTTGGGCACTGTGCCACTGCTGATCAGTGCCACAGTGCAAGTGCTCCCTATGTTAAATTAATATTGATTGGATTCCATGTTTGGCTTATTTGGTTTACTGTCAGTCCCTAGTATAGTGCACCAGGAGTGCCAGGGCTTGTAAATACAAATGCTGCTAGTGGGCTTGCAGCACGTATTGTGCCACCGACAGAAGCAGCCTGGTAAAATATGTCTAAAGGTCTGCCATTGCTAGACCTACGTGCAGTCTGGTACTGTCACGCGGACTGAGCAAGTACACCTACTTGCCAGTCCCCAAACCTTGCCTTAACTTCATGTTAGTCACCCCTATGGTAGGCCCAAGGGCAGGGTGCATTGTAGCATAAGGTAGGACAAGCTCTGATGTGTGTGGCATGTCCTAATAGGGAATTACAGCCATATTCGTTTTTCACTATTGTAAGGTTACCTGCTCTCCATAAGTTAGAATGGGCTGCCAGGGTTATTAAGAGATATAATCCTTGCTGGCTCGGGGAGCATGGTACAATGTCGAGTTTGGTATCCCTGAGCTCAGGGTTTAATAACGCATTCGTTTGGGTGGATGGTTTTTGGACTCTGGGTTTGAAAATAGCACTTTTAGAAAGTGACTATTTTCTTGTCTGACTATTACCGGTCTATGCTGGTTTGGTGTGTGTGTGACAGGAGCTGGGTGGCTCCAGAGATCTGAATGAGTCAGTGTGGGGTGAGTGAGGCATTTGCATTGAGAGTAGGGGAAGAGTAGCACCTGATAGCCTGCCCTGCCTGACACAATGCTGGCTCCACCTCCTGCCGGGCGAATGATGGCTCTGCTCCTGGCAGTGACAATACTGGCTCCACCTCCTGCTGGGCGGCTGAGGACCCTTCCCTGCACAGTGAATAGGCTAGGTGCCTCGGCCTGGCTACACCCACAACAAACCCAGGATGAGGGGAATTCCCCTGCATGGACAAAGGGATCAAAGCAGAAAAGGGGTATAAGAGAAGGACCCCCTGAACCATAGAATTTAGATCAATTCTGACAAGGAACCCTGAACCAAGGACAAGAAGCCTGCTGATCCAAGGACTCGCCTACCCCTTCCGCCAGAGTGCTGTTTGCTGGGGGGAATCCTGCAGTCACTTCTTTATTTTTGCCAAGGAACCAGGAGAGAGGAACTGAGTGTGTACTCTCAAGCTTTGCCAAGGAAATCTCCAAGGGTTGGAAGAGTGCCAGCCTCCTGTTGAAGTCACAGGGCTCAAGGACTTCATCATTGCTGAATGTGCTTGTTGCTGGAACCTGAAAGTCCAGCACCTCTGAAGAAATCCAGCAATCCCGACGTGACGGACGCCGCCGAAATGTAAATGTATTTGAGCTTATATAGCGCACAGCTACCCACAAAGGGTTTCCCGGCGCTTGCTTAGGGAACCCGTCCTGGTATTCCCCTGTGAGATAACCCCGGCAGGGTATCCACAAGGTGAAAGCCAGGCATCCCGCCGCGAGGGGCCATTGTGGAGATTAAGCAAGCTATTGCCCAGAGTCGCAGAGTGTGAACCCGTGAGTTGAGAAGGCACCGGAGCGAGAATTATCGAGTCCGTGGAATTTTTGAGCCCAAGACCCGCCGAGGCGGGGAATTGAACCCTGGTCCAGGGCCGATCTCAGCTTCCGGGTCTGCCGCCTATAACCCCTGAGCCACACTTCTCTCCAGCTCGACATCATGAGTGCAGCTCCCATGTCCCACATCCGCGACGCCGGCCGCTGGGCCCGATCGACGCTAGTAGAGAAGCCGCTGCCGACGCCTCGACCCCGAGCCCTCTCGACGCCGTGAGCGCTGCTCACTCTTGTAACATCGACATCGTCACTGACGCCGTATCCTGCTTCGCCTCGTGAGCGCTGCTCCTGCCTGACATCTGTCGACGCCGCTGCAGATCACCCCGACTCCGAGGCCCGATCGACGCCGAAGACTGGACGCCGGGACACCTCAACGCCGTAGATCATCTTTTCTTCGTTTTCCAAGGTACTGTGTTGTGGGGGTCTGTTTCGACTCCGGGCTCGACGTAGCGCTCCTCGCGGTCGACGCCGAACCTTTGGATTAACTTTGCTCGACCTCGTGTGACTCCTGTGGGGGTTACATTGTTGCCAGGAACTGTGATTTAAAGAAGAAGAGTTACTTTTGTTACTAAAGACTTTGTGCTAAGAAGAAACTACACTTGAACTATTATTTTTAGTATTTATTAAGATTGTGGTATATTTTTGTCGTTATTTGGTCTTGTGCTAAGCCTTATATAAACATCCTTATTTTTATAATACTACTGTGTCGTGTCCATTTGTAGTGTATTCACTTTATTACTGTATATGGTCATAATTGCTTAACGCACTGCCTCTGAGATAAGCCTGTCTGCTTTGCCAAGCTACCAAGGGGGTGAGCAGGGGTTATCTAAGTGTGTGATCCCCTTGCCCTGACTAGAGGAGGTGAGTCCATATTTGTCAGAAGTGTATACCTTTGCCAACTAGAGACAGCCAAGTCTAACATTGGTGGGTCAGCGGTGAGGATTTGAACTGTGCATTTATGACCCATGTGCAGTGATTAGTGTGCGCTACATAGTGAAAGCAGACCATAGCGCAGCCACTATCTATTTTTGGTAAGATATTCTATTTTTGTTCTCTGCTTTCCTGGAGCTTGATTTTTTAAACAATGCCAGTTTTCACCATGAGTGATGCCGGAGTCACTACCCCTGTTGTTGTGGAGGAATTTGATAGGGAAAAGATAAACGAATACCGGTTAAAGATGCTGAAACACTTTTGCAAGCAGTTGAAAGTCCCTACCACAGGCCTCAAAAATAAGCAAGAATATCTCAAAGCATTGGAAGCCTGGTTAGAGGCCAGAGGTCCCTCTGATCCGATGGTGGTACCGCCAGGGGAAGGGGATGAGGAGGGGCCAGTGAATGGGCCCGCGTCCTCTCCCGGTAGCAGTGTGTCCTCTAAAGGTCTTTCTCCTGAAGAAAGAGAAGAAAGGGAGAAGGAGTGAGCATACAACATGGAAATGGCAAAACTTAAGATAGAAGGGCGGTTGGAGTTATAAAATGCAAGAGGCAGGAGAGATGCTGATGTGGAGATCAAAAGGTTGGAGTTTGAAAGAGAAAAGTTAGCTTTTGAATGTGAGAAAATGGTGAGGGAGATGGAGCTTAAAACGAAGAGTTTAGAGTTGAATCCCTCTGGTGGCAGCATCCCTTCTGTGCCTGCAGAAAGTAGGTTTTATTTTCCCAAAGATGTTATCAAAGATTTTCATAAGAATGAAGATATTGGCCAATGGTTTTAATGGTATGAGTTAGCATTGTTGGCCCACCGGGTCCCTGATAAAGATTGGGGAGCGGGGTTGTGGGGTCGCTTTGTGAATGAGGGGAGAGATACCCTGCTGGACATGCCTGTTGAGGATAGGATGTCTTATACTCATATGAAAGATGCTTTAATGTTAAGGTATGGCCTAACCCCAGAAAAGTATAGACAAGCCTTTAGAGAATGTAAGAAATTGCCTGGTACTATGTGGGTTGAATATGTGTCATTTTTTTGCAGAGCCATGGATGGTTGGGTAAAGGGCAGCAAAGTGGAAAGTTATGATGCTCTTTATGATTTGTTTGCTTGGGAGCACTTGTCTAATAACTATTTTCCAGAGCTGCGCCAGCACCTTATTGCTAGCAAGATATCCAGCCCTAGAAAACTTGCTGAGGAGGCGGACCGCTGGGTTAGTACCAGGGTCCACAAGGGTCCAGTGGGAGACTCAGCCAAAGGTGGGCAGGGTCCCCAGCAGAAGAGTGGGGGGACAAGGGTAAACAGAGGGAGTTCCAGAAAGGGCCCAAAGTAATCCCCAAGGAAACCAACCAAGGGAAAGGTTCCCAGCCTCCCCCAGTGAAGAAGTCAGTAGCCCCGACAGGTAAACCTGTTCATAGGGGCCCAATGACCTGCTACGTTTGTAAGCAGGTGGGACACCAGTATTATGATCCCCAATGTCCCATGAAGAACTCTAATGCACCACCCATGCACCCCCCGTCAGATGGCGAGTGTAGCCCTGGGAGGGGAGGAGATGGTTGCCCCTGGTGGGAGGGGTCCCGCAGAGATGTCCCTGGTCTCTTTAGGAGACATGGAAATGGTCCCTCCACCCCGCTGCCTAGTAACACTAAGAAATATAGGCAGTGGGTGACCATTAATGGCCATAGGGTGGAAGTTCTCAGAGACACCGGAGCGAGTGTGACAGCTGTCAAGTGTCACTTGGTGTCCAGAGAGCAGGTGGTCCCTCATGCATTCTACCCTGTTATAGCTGCAGACAACTCCCAGAGAGCGTGTGAGGTAGCTCAGGTTCCCTTTGAATGGGGGAGAGTTTCAGGTACTCTTCAAGTTGCTGTAAGGCCCGCCATGCCTGTTGATTGTCTCCTGGGCAATGATTGGAAGACTCCCCTTGGGCTCAGGTGGAGCGAAAGGCGCATTTGAAAATGTTGGGTGTGCCAGAGTGGGTTTGTGCAACCACTCGATCGATGACAGCAAGTAAGGTTGTTGATGGGGTCCCGGAGCCTGAAAGTATGGCCCAGGACCCAGCTGTAAAGAGAAGAGGCAGAGGGCGTGGGAAACCATCCCCCATAGTTCCCATGGTTCAGGAGGAGGCTGACCTCGAGGGGGATGCCCTGGAACCTACAGGGGAGCAAGTTTCTGAACTGGGGAACCTAACTCAGCTGACCCCTTGGCAGCAAAAAGGGGGTCCCTCCAGGGAGGAATTTTGTGAAGAGCAGCAGAAGTGCCCTTCTCTTGTGGGTTTGAGGCAACAGGCCACAAACCAGGCAGCAGGTGATCAGTCTGGATCACATTGGATCTACTGAGAGAATGGTCTCCTGTATAGCAAGCCTAAGGTTGCTGAGCCTGGGTCAGCCCGTGTGCTGGTGGTCCCCCAGCGCTTCAGAGCCTTCCTATTCGGTTTGGCTCATGACGTTCTGTTAGCTGGGCATCTGGGGCAGGACAAGACCTATGACAGGCTTGTCACCCATTTTTATTGGCCTCAGATGAGAAGGGATACAGATATCCATTGCAAAACCTGTCAATCTTGCCAGGCAAGTGGGAAAAACGGAAGGAAGCAGAAGGCTCCCCTCCAACCTTTTCCCGTCGTCAGTACCCCCTTTGACCGGGTGGGGATTGACATTGTTGGGCCCCTGGACCCCAAGACAGCCCTGGGCAACAGGTTCATCCTGGTCTTGGTGGACCATGCTACACGGTACCCGGAAGCCATCCCTCTCAGAACAGTGACGGCCCCGTGGTGGTACGGGCACTGATGGGTGTTTATTCCCGCATGGGGTTCCCCAGAGAGGTGGTGTCAGACTGGGGCACCAACTTCATTTCCAATTATATGAAGTCTCTGTGGAAGGAGTGTGGGGTAACCTACAAGTTCACCACTCCTTACCACCCACAAGGTAATGGGCTGATTGAGAGATTCAACCGGACCCTTAAAGGCATGATTATGGGTCTTGAAGAACCAATGAGGCGTAAATGGGACGTCCTCTTGCCATGCCTGCTGTTTGCTTACCGTGAAGTGCCACAGAAGTCTCTAGGGTTCAGCCCCTTTGAGCTTTTGTATGGACACCCAGTAAGAGGACCTTTGAGTCTGGTCAAAGAAGGCTGGGAGCAATCTCCCAGGAAACCTCCCCAGGATGTATACAGTTACATGCTGGCCTTTAGGAACCAGACTAGGCACTTCAGAGATCTTGCTCAGGCAAATCTGGAGGCCAGCCAGGAAGAGATGAAGCGGTGGTATGACCGGAATGCCACTCTGGTGGAGCTTCAGCCTGGTCAAAAAGTTTGGGTCATGTCCCCTGTGGAACCTTGTGCGCTCAAGGACAGGTGGACTGGACCATTTGAGGTTGTGGAGAAAAAGAGCGATGTCACCTACTTGGTGGACTTGAAGTCTCCCAGTAACCCCTTGAGGGTCGTGCATGTCAACCGTTTGAAGCCCCTCTTAGAAAGCTCCGAAGTGGGCATGCTCCTAGCTACAGATGCAGGACTGGAGGAGGAGAGTGAGCCTCTTCCTGACCTCCTGCATGCAAAAGAGCAAGATGGGTCAGTGGATATTGTTGTCCTCTCCGACACACTGACCCCTAAGCAGCAGCAAGATTGTCGCCAACTGTTGGGACAATTCCCTGATCTGTTCTCCTTGATTCCTGGTGTCACTCAGTGGTGTGTCCATGATGTGGACACCGGGGACAGCACTCCTGTGAAGCATAAGTCCTACAGGGTGACTGACAAGGTCAGAGCATACATCAAGGAGGAAGTCTCCAAAATGTTTGCCTTAGGGGTGGTTGAGTCCTCTAGCAGTGCTTGGGCCAGCCCAGTGGTCTTGGTCCCGAAGGCTGCAGCGCCTGGTGCTTCACCGGAACTTCGGTTCAGTATGGATTACTGAGGACTCAATTCAGTCACCAAGACTGACGCGCACCCCATCCCCAGAGCTGATGAGCTCATAGATCGGTTAGGGGCTGCCCGGTACCTTAGTACGTTTGATCTAACGTCTGGGTACGGGCAGATCGCCTTGACTGATGGGGCAAAAGAGAGGTCAGCATTCTCCACACCAGATGGGCACTACCAGTTCCGGGTTAGGCCCTTTGGGATGAAGAATGCCCCTGCCACCTTCCAGAAGTTGGTCAGCCAGGTATTGGCTGGACTGGAGGATTTCAGCGTCGCCTACCTGGAAGACATAACAGTGTTTAGCGCCAGCTGGGAGGAACAGTTGCACCACCTCCAGGAAGTGTTGCTGGCCCTGCGCAGAGCAGGCCTCACAATTAAAGCCAGTAAGTGCCAGATTGGGCAGGGTTCAGTGGTGTACTTGGGGCACCAGGTAGGGAGCGGCAAGGTGGTCCCCCTGCAACCCAAGCTCGATACCATCCTGGCTTGGGCACCGCCCAAAAACCCAAACGCAGGTTAGAGCCTTCTTAGGTCTCACGGGTTACTACAGGAGGTTTGTCAAGGATTATGATAACATTGTGCACCCCTTAAGTTTGCTGACCTCCAGGAAGCAGCCAAGACTTGTGATGTGGACTGACGCCTGTCAGACGGCCTTTGACACCCTGAAAACTGCAATGTGCACAGCACCCATACTCCAGGCACCCGACTTTTCTAAAGAATTTGTTGTCCAGACGGACGCTTCAGAGCATGGCGTGGGGGCTGTTCTAGCTCAGGTGAATGAAGAGGGCCGAGACTTACCTGTAGCCTTCATCAGTAGGAGGTTACTTCCCAGGGAACAGAGGTGGAGTGCGATAGAGCGAGAAGCATTTGCTGTGGTCTGGGCGGTGAAGAAGCTAAGACCCTACCTGTTTGGGACTCACTTCCGGGTTCAGACAGACCACAGGCCCCTCAGATGGTTGATGCAGATGAGGGGTGAGAATCCAAAGCTGTTGAGGTGGTCCCTTTCCCTACAGGGGATGGACTTCACGGTGGAACACCGCCCTGGTACAGATCACGCCAATGCTGATGGTATGTCCAGATTTTTCCGCCTTAGTGATGAGGACTCCCTAGGTTAAGGGTAGTTCTCCCGACATTTCAGCTGGAGGGGACACGTGTTAGACCTGACATCATTGGCCTGAGTCTCTCCTCCATTTTTTCTGTTTGCCTCCTCTGTTTACGATGTTTTTGCTGGTAAATTGCTTTGGGCACTGTGCCACTGCTGATCAGTGCCACAGTGCAAGTGCTCCCTATGTTAAATTAATATTGATTGGATTCCATGTTTGGCTTATTTAGTGTACTTTCAGTCCCTAGTATAGTGCACCAGGAGTGCCAGGGCTTGTAAATACAAATGCTGCTAGTGGGCTTGCAGCACGTATTGTGCCACCCACAGAAGCAGCCTGGTAAAATATGTCTAAAGGTCTGCCATTGCTAGACCTACGTGCAGTCTGGTACTGTTATGCGGTCTGCGCAAGTACACCTACTTTCCAGTCCCCAAACCTTCCCTTAACTTCATGTTAGTCACCCCTATGGTAGGCCCAAAGGCAGGGTGCATTGTAGCATAAGGTAGGACAAGCCCTGATGTGTGTGGCATGTCCTAATAGTGAATTACAGCCATATTCGTTTTTCACTATTGTAAGGTTACCTGCTCTCCATAAGTTAGAATGGGCTGCCAGGGTTATTAAGAGCTATAATCCTAGCTGGCTCGGGAAACATGGTTCAATGTCGAGTTTGGTATCCCTGAACTCAGGGGTTAATAACGCATCCGTTTGGGTGGATGGTTTTTGGACTCTGGGTTTGAAAATAGCACTTTTAGAAAGTGGCTATTTTCTTGTCTATTGCCGGTCTCTGCTGGTTTGGTGTGTGTGTGACAGGAGCTGGGTGGCTCCAGAGGTCTGAATGAGTCAGTGTGGGGTGAGTGAGGCATTTGCATTGAGAGTAGGGGAAGAGTAGCTCCTGATAGCCTGCCCTGCCTGACACATTGCTGGTTATCATTCACGGTGGAGCAGCACAGGGTGGTAGAAGGAGGCCAATATAGGCGGATTTCATTGTGGATCCACCTACCTACCTTGATGCTCAGGACTTGCTCATGAGGCAATAGTCAACTAAGACCATAAGACATGTAATTACATGATCCAGAGAACCGCTGTAGGCACATTGTAGCCGTCTTTAATGAGTGTTATCACTTTTTAGAAAAATTAAAACAAAACCTATTTTCCTTAGAAAAACGTGAGTATGGTTGGGAGTTGTGCCCCGTCCTGAAGAAGGTACACCTGTACCGAAACATGTCGACGCACACCAGAGGTCTTGTCCCTAATTAAGACAAAAAGCCTCGTTCTTTTGCACATTTTTAACAGCACCAGCCAGGGGTACGAAATAAAGTTTTTTCGTTTTTACCCACTAGCCAGGTACTTTTAAATTTCTCACTACACCTCCCACTCACATCTAGTTCCTTTCACTTGCACTCAACACACACCACACATAGTCTGATTTGTCAACGCTCCCGCGTAGTCGCAGGTCGAAGCGTGCCGCATTCCCTTAGCGGGGTGCGAAGACCCCGATGATGAAGCATGACACCAAGGGGCCTGTTGGTGTGTGAGGGGTATTTTACACAACACTGTGTGTCACCCCCTTTTTTCCTCTTCCCTTTCACACTGGTAGTAGGATTCTCCTTGTTTATTTATCAGTGCCCGTGGAGTGGGAATCCTACGTTGTACTCTACCTCCCTTCTTTGTTAAATATAATACATTGCTGGTTATACCTCCTGCCGGGTGACTGATGGCTCTGCTCCTGCCAGTGACAATACTGGCTCCACCTCCTGCTGGGCGGCTGAGGACCCTGCCCTGCACAGTAAATAGGCCAGGTGCCTCGGCCTGGCTACACCCACAATAAACCCAGGATGAGGGGAATTCCCCTGCATGGACAAAGGGATCAAAGCAAAAAAGGGGTATAAGAGAAGGACCCCTGAACCATAGAATTTAGATCAATTCTGACAAGGAACCCTGAACCAAGGACAAGAAGCCTGCTGATCCAAGGACTTGCCTACCCCTTCTGGCAGAGTGCTGTTTGCTGGAGGGAATCCTGCAGTCACTTCTTTATTTTTACCAAGGAACCAGGAGAGAGGAACTGAGTGTGTACTCTCAAGCTTTGCCAAGGAAATTTCCAAGGGTTGGAAGAGTGCCAGCCTCCTGTTAAAGTCACAGGGCTAAAGGACTTCATCATTGCTGAATGTGCTTGTTGCTGGAACCTGAAAGTCCAGCACCTCTGAAGAAATCCAGCAATCCCGACGCCGACGGACGCCGACGAATCCAGCTCGACATCGTGTGTGCAGCTCCTGTGTCCCGCATCCTCGACGCCGGCCGCTGGGCCCGATCAATGCTAGTAGCGAAGCTCCTGCCGACGCCTGGACCCCGAGCCCTCTCGACTCCGTGAGCGCTGCTCACTCTTGCAACATCGACATCGACATCGACGACGACGCCGTATCCTGCTTCGCCTTGTGAGCGCTGCTCCTGCCTGTCAACTGTCGATGCCGCTGCAGATCGCCCCGACTCCGAGGCCCGATCGACGCCGAAGACTCGACGCCAGACACCTCGACGCCGTAGATCATCTTTTCTTCATTTTCCAAGGTACTGTGTTGTGGGGGTCTGTTTCGACTCCGGGCTCGATGTAGCGCTCCTCGCGGTCGACGCCGAACCTTTGGATTAACTTTGCTCGACGTCGTGTGACTCCTGTGGGGGTTACATTGTTGCCAAGAACTGTGATTTAAAGAAGAAGAGTACTTTTGTTTCTAAAGACTTTGGGCCATATGTATCATACTACCGTTTAGCGAAGTCCAAATAGCGAATTTTAAGGAATCGCTATTTGGAATTCGCAAAACGGTATGTATGTACAAAATCGCTATTAAATAGCGATTCTTTACCATTCCTAATTTGCGATTAGCAAATTGCTAATCGCAAATTACCCATTCATTTCCATGGGCCAGGAGGCCCATAGGAATGAAGGTGCATTTTGCGATTAGCAATTAGCTAATCGCAAATTAGGAATTTATTCAAGGGTGCAGGGGTGTCTCAAGAACACCCTGCTGCACCCCTGAAAAAGACATTTGGGGGCATATGGCGCATGTATGGGCGTCATATGGCACCTTTTGTTTTTTGGAAAAAAGCTTTTTGAAAAGAATTCGCAAATTACCACCAACTAGAAGTTGGTAATTTGCGAATCCTTAATGGCATTTTTTGAATATTTTTTGTTTGATACATTGCATTTAAGGAATCGCAACATTTGCGATTCCTTAAGTGCAATCGCAAAATAAGGAATTGCAAATTTTGCGATTCCTTATTTTGCATCAAACATGTTTGATACATACCATTTGTCAAATTAGCATTCGCAAAGGCCGAAATACGCAGAATTTCAGCCTTTGCGAATGCTAATTAGCTTGATACATATGGCCCTTTGTGCTAAGAAGAAACTACACTTGAACTATTATTTTTTCCTTCCAAGAGTATTCATTAAGATTGTAGAATATTTTTGTTGTTATTTGGGCTTGTGCTAAGCCTTATATAAACATCCCTATTTTTATACTACTACTGTGTCGTGTCCATTTGTAGTGTATTCACTTTATTACTGTAAATGGTCATAAATGCTGAACGCACTGCCTCTGAGATAAGCCTGTCTGCTTTGCCAAGCCACCAAGGGGGTGAGCAGGGGTTATCTAAGTGTGTGATCCCTTGCCCTGACTAGAGGAGGTGAGTCCCTATTTGTCAGAAGTGTATACCTCTGCCAACTAGAGACAGCCAAGTCTAACAGAAACTTCGCATTTTTGTATTTTATTTTAATGTTACTCAAAACAGGAACTCTGCACTTTGCACTTTATTTGATGCTGCTAATTGCAATCCATACGAGCCCTAATAACTTGCTCCTTTAGCTGCCGCTATGGGAAACTTTGCATTCTGTATCTTTTGCTGCTACCTCAAACGGGATCTTTGCACTCTGGCACTTTATTTGATGCTGATATATAGTAATATATCTGAGACTGAGTGACTTCTTGGGTAATAATGCATTTTGTACACTGCCATTCTAGTATTGTTTTTCGTTAATGAAATGGAAAATCTAACAATGTTTTATCCTAATTTTAATGCTGATCTCTTATTAGTAATAATGATGGACCATGTACGTGATTATGTGTGTAAAATTGTACTTTTATGAATAATGAAATATCCGAATAAAGATTATTGACTTGACTTGACCACCAGATGAACTCGGTGAGATGGTAGTATTCAAACTCAACTAATCAACAAACATTTTCCAGATTCCGCACAAGAAGGATACTGCCTGATGAACGAGACACTGTGAATGTCATAAATGTGCAAGGCCGTCTCTGCATTCATGGCCTAAGGACTAAGAAAGTTGGTACCAGTACGTGTGATACAAAAACTTTAAACTCTACATCTCCTCCGGAGCTGGTGGCATCCCCTAACCAGTGTCTGCCAGTGCTCTGTACAATGTGTCCAGACCATCAAGCCTCCACCCTCTAACATTCACAACACCAATATGATGATGATGCTCCAACAAGAAACTGATGGCCTTATGAACATTGAGATTTCTTAAAGTATTTGCCACTCAATGGCAAAAGGAGGGTCTGAGGAAAACTGTTCTTCTGATCGGCATCATTTGTACCGGGACTCCATTGCTTTTTCTTTGCCATCTCGTGTCAAACACTTCCACACGACCCACCTGGTCGTTTTTGCTGATGCCTGTGGAAAATTATAACTGACACGACAAAAACCATCTTGCAGCCTGCATTTCTGCCCAGGAACTGTCACACGCCCAACCCCCCTGTTCTTTGCAGTTCAACAGAAAGCCATAAGACACCATGCGCTGTATAATCAAGCTTGTTTTTCATCTCCTGCTCCCAGCCTGTTAAACATCCTTGACACCGTGATCTGGTTATCGGGACAATGGTCTGACTGTTGGGCCCTGATCAGGTTGATTAAAAAATGACTTGAAAGACCGGGCTTTGATCAAGGCAATTGAACAATTACCTGAAAAGACCTAGCCTTGATCAAAGCTGAGTGAACAATGATTTGTGTACCAAGCCTTGACCAGGTCATCATCCACAAACGTCGTCTGGTTCTGGTTATCAACTGCAAACACTGCCCTGATTAAACAATGAACTAACAGCCAACAGACTGGGATGAAAAAGTAGAAAAGGTTTGTAAGCTACAGAGAGAGGTAGCAGCCTCCTCTGGCTTGTCTCTGACTAGCTTGGGACTCTGTTCAATAGCCCGGGATATTGAAATACATCTGGGTTCCTCCTGCAGACGAAGGCTCCTGTATCTCCTTTTACTAAGTATGGAAGGTATGGAAGACTAGGGCGGTTCCCCCGCTGCTGAGACCCAGTAAGTGGGTTTAACTGGTTCTTCAAATCTTTTTACTTGGACTGTTAGCTTTTCCTGAAAACTCCCAATTTTTACTACCATGAGTAAACCAGCATCTGTTGCATCTATAGATCTTGAATTTGAGGAAGAGAGGTTGGATACGTACACTGTGAAACAGCTCAAACATCTGTGCAGGAAATTTAAAGTTGCTACACCAGGCATTTCTAAAAAGGAAGACTACCAAAAGGCGCTGAGGGCCTGGGTAGAAGTAAGAAATGCCCCTGATCTTTTGGTGGAGCCAGTTGTGGATGCAGATGGGCCTATTGAGAGGCCAGTGTTTTCAGCTAGGGGAGGGGGGCTCTCTCCACCTGGCAGCAGTATCTCTTCCAAAGGCCTGTCCCCCAGAGAGTTGGAAGACAGGGAGAGGAATAGGGCACTGAAGCTAGTGTTGGCTATGCTTAAAATGGAGAGTCAGAGGGAAACAGAGAATAATAGGTTGTCCTTGGAAAGGGAGAGAATGAGAATGGAGCATTAGAGGATGTTGAGGGAGTTACAGTTCAAGGCCAAGGGCTTAGAAATCTATCCCTCTGGTGGCAGCGCACCATCTGTGCCTTCAGAAGGCAGGGTACATATTCCCAAGGGTGTCATCAAAGATTTTCACAAAAATGAAGATATTAGGCAGTGGTTTGCAGCCTATGGGATAGCAATGTTGGCCCACCGGGTCCTTGAGAAGGATTGGGGAGCGGGGTTGTGGGGCCGCTTTTTAACTGAAGGTAGGGATACTTTGTTAGACTTGCCCAGTGATGATAGGATGTCTTATGCCCACATGAAGGAAGCACTGATGACAAGGTATGGGTTAATGCCAGAGCTCTATAGACAGAGGTTCAGGAATTGTAAGAAGCTGGAGGGAACCACTTGGGTAGAATATGTGTCTTTCTTTTGCAGAGCTATAGATGGTTGGGTGAGGGGTAGCAATGTTGATCATTTTCAAGCGCTCTATGATTTGATTTCTAGGGAGCACTTGTCTGCTAATTGTTTTAAAGAGCTATGCCAGCACCTTATTGATAGCAAGTTGACTAACCCTAGAAAGCTTGCTGAAGAGGTGGACCGCTGGGTCAGTACCAGGGTCCACAAGGGACTTGTGGGAGACTACACCAAGGGTGGGCAGGGTCCCCAGCAGAAGAGTGGGGGGGACAAGGGTAATCAGAGGGAGTTCCAAAAAGGTCCCCAAAATAATTCCCAAGGGAACCAAGGTAAGGGTTCCCAGCCTCATCCTGAGAAGTCAGGACCCCTAACAGGTAAACCTGTTCAGAGGGGGTCTATTACCTGCTTTCAGTGTAAGCAGGTGGGACACCGTTGGTATGATCCCCAGTATGTGCCACCCTGTGCACCACCCCGTCAGATGGCCAGTATAGCTCTGGGTGGGAAGGAGATGGGTGCCCAAGGTGGGTGGGGTCCTGCAGAAATGTCCCTTGTCTCATTAGGAGACTTTGAGATGGTCCCTAGAACGCAGCTACCTGATAACACTAAGAAATATAGGCAGTGGGTGACCATCAATGGCCATAGAGTGGAGGCTCTGAGCGACACCGAAGCCAGTGTGACAGCTGTGAAGTGTCACTTGGTGTCTGAAGAGCAGGTGGTCCCCAATGCATTCTTCCCAGTTGTTGCCGCTGACAACACAGAGAGCCATTGCAAGGTGGCTCAAGTTCCCTTTGAGTGGGGGGTCTCTGGTATTCATCAAGTAGCAGTGAGGCCATCCATGCCTGTTGATTGTCTGTTAGGCAATGATTTAAAAAGCTCGCCTTGAGCTAAGTGGAGAGGACGGCGCATTAAGAGATGTTAGGTCTGCCTGAGTGGGCATGTGTGACCACTCGGTCTATGGCAGCTAAGGGTGTTCAAGAGACCCTGGAGCCTGAAAGTATGGCCCAGGGACCTGCCTTAAAGAGAAGAGGTAGGGGGCACGGGAAAACAGCCCTCATTGTTCCCACGGTCCAGGAGGAGGCAAACCTTGAGGGGGATGCCCTGGAACCTACAGGGGAGCAAGTTTCTGAACTGGGGAACCTAACTCAGCTGACCCCTTGGCAGCAAAAAGGGGGTCCCTCCAGGAAGGAATTTTGTGAAGAGCAGCAGAAGTGCCCTTCTCTTATGGGTTTGAGGCAACAGGCCACAAACCAGGCAGCAGGTGATCAGTCTGGATCACATTGGAACTACTGAGAGAACGGTCTCCTGTATAGCAAGCCTAAGGTTGCTGAGCCTGGGTTAGCCCGTGTGCTGGTGGTACCCCAGCGCTTCAGACCCTTCCTACTGGGTTTGGCTCATGATGCTCCTTTAGCTGGTCATCTGGGGCAGAACAAGAACTTTGAAAGGTTTGTCTCCCACTTTTATTGCCCCCAGATGCGGAAGAGTTCAGATACTCACTGTAGGACCTGTCAAACTTGCCAAGCAAGTGGGAAAAGTGGAAGGAGGCCCAAGGCCCCTCTCCAACCTTTCCCTTTAGTCAGTACCCCCTTTGAACGGTTAGGCATTGACATTGTGGGGCCCCTGGACCCCAAGATAGCCATGGGCAACAGGTTTATCCTGGTCTTGGTGGACCATGCTACCCGGTACCCGGAAGCCATTCCGCTCAGGACAGTGACGGCCCCCGCGGTGGCACGTGCACTGATGGGGATCTTCTCCCGTGTGGGATTCCCCAGAGAGGTGGTGTCTGACCGTGATACAAACTTCATTTCTAATTATATGAAGTCTCTGTTACTCCTTACCACCCACAAGCAAATGGGCTGGTTGAAAGATTCAACCGGACCCTTAAAGGCATGATCATGGGTCTTAAGGAACCAATGAGGCGTAAGTGGGACGTCCTCTTGCCATGCCTTCTGTTGGCCTACCGTGAGGTGCCACAAAAGTCTCTAGGGTTCAGCCCCTTTGAGCTTTTGCATTGTCACCCTGTAAAAGGACCTTTGAGTTTGGTCAAGGAAGGCTGGGAGAAATCTCCCAGGAAACCTAGCCAGGATGTTTATAGTTACATGCTGGCCTTCAGGAACCAGACTCTGTGAATCAGAGATCTTGCTCAGGCGAATCTGGAAGCCAGCAAAGAGGAAATGAAACAGGCGTACAATCAGAATACCACTTTGATTGAGCTTCAGCCTGGACAGAAAGTTTGGGTCATGGCCCCTGTGGAGCCTTGTGCACTCCAGGACAGGTGGACCGGTCCATATGAGGTGGTGGAACGCAAGAGTGATGTCACTTATCTGGTGAACTTGCAGTCTCCCAGGAACCCCTTGCGGGTCCTGCATGTTAACCGCCTAAAGCCCCACTTAGAAAGGTCCGAAGTGGGCATGCTCCTAGTGACAGATGATGGAATGGAGGAGGGGACCGAGCCTTTTCCTGACCTCCTGTCTGCAACAGAGCAAGATGGGTCAGTGGATGGTGTCAGCCTCTCTACCACACTGACCCCTGATCAGCAGCAAGATTGTCGCCAACTGTTGGGGCAATTCTCTGATCTATTTTCCTTGGTTCCTGGTGTCACAGAGTGGTGCGTCCATGATGTGAACACTGGAGATAGTCCTCCCATGATGAACAAGGCTTACAGAGTGACTGACAAGGTTAGGGCTTACATTAAGGAGGAAATCTCCAAGATGTTTGCTTTAGAGGTCATTGAGTCCTCAAACAGTCCTTGGGCCAGCCCAGTGGTCTTGGTCCCAAAGGCTGCCTCGCCAGGTGCCACACCTGAACCCTGCTTCTGCGTGGACTACAGAGGGCTCAAGTCAGTCACCAGGACTGATGCACACCCCATCCCAGAGCTGATGAGCTCATTGATCGGTTAGGGTTATGAAAAAACAGGGTTAGACCCAATAAAGTCAGTGGGGACCTGGGTAACAATTAGAATGAAAGGAAGGGGTCCTCAGACTTAGAACAAAGAAATGTACAAGTTCATTTCTTTGTATTAAATTGATTCAAAAAACAAGGTTATTGGATGCAAAGAGAGTTTAATTCAACATTGCATATACATCCTATTCAAATAGGTTTGGATTCATATTACAATCGACAAATTTCTTAGCAAGTGTGTACCCACATTCACAACAGGGAGGGGTGAAGTGAGGGAAGTGTCGGGGATAGGATAGACGTGGTCTGAATCATTCAGTGACAGATCTTATTCATAATCTGAAAAATAACTACAAGTGGTCCCTTATGGTAAAGGCCACATCATGAGGCTCATAAAGAGTCCAAATTATAACTGGCAAGATCGGCCTAACTCCGTTAAGGCGATAAGTGTCTAGATTGGGACCGGAGTTAGTCGGAGGTTGTGTAGTCGTCTACGTTTCGACCCAAATAGGCAGTAGGAATCTTTTCCTTACGGGTGGGTCTTCATCAGGACAAAGAAGTTGTGGGTGGGCAAACTCCTAGGGAACAATTAAAAAACTAATTAGAAACCAACCCATCCAGTTATGAATTCAAAGGAGGGTGGAGAAAAGTAGACAGTTAAAATACCGTGTTTTCTTTCTGGGTCTGATTCCCACATGGTTAAGTTATACATTCAACAAAAGACTAGTTCTCACCTTTCGCCGTGGGCGAGAGGGTGTGATCAACTACAGGATGGATATTCGTAGTCCGTAGTCGGGATTGGTAACCGTAGATAACCAGGATGTTTCTACAGCTTTATTGGATGTCAGCTAATACAAACGAAAAATCAACAGTAAAGTGCGATTGATAGGTCATCCCTATTCATTAGTTTTTGAAAACATCTAGGCTACTAGAGACAGTAGGAGCACATTTGGAGAAACGCCACATTGTATTTTACCTATTGGCCTCTGAACGTGCGAGTCTTATCGAGTTTTGACAAGGTTTCCTATTGGTAGGATATGGTTTCAAGCCTACAGAACGAGAGAAGTTATTTATCTTCAAAAAAACATTATTCCTGTATGGGCATCTTTACTATAACCCCACATGATGTCTAAAAGATTTCACCCGCGAAGGGCTTACCACTTTCATCTAGTTTATGGGGTGGATTGAAAAGACTTAGCGTGACTGGCACCCCTAAGTCGCTGCTTCAGTATTTCAAACTATTCCATGTAGATTAACAGAGGAGAGGGAGGCACACTACACACCACGTTGTTTAGAAAACCTGCAGAACGGAATTCACTGTTGCAGTATTCCAGCCATCATCCTAGGAGCCTTCGAGACAACTTGCCCTATGGACAGTTCTTGAGTGTCCGAAGGAACTGCAGCAAAAAAGAAGACTATATGCTACAATCTGAGATTCTGATGGAACGCTTAATAGAGAGAGGCTATCCTAAGCGGCTTATCAAACGTTCTAGAAAAAGAGCTTGGTTCTGCCACCGTGAAACACTTCTTGAACCATCAGCACGCAACAGTCAATCAGAAGAACGCATGATTTGCGTGACTACCTTCTCTACGAAGAGCCACTCAATCAAGAAGGCTATCAACAAACACTGGAGCCTTATTGCTAAAGATCTGGATATCACAAATGTACCGATGCATGCCTTCAAAAAGGCCAGGAACGTTAAAGACTATGTAGTTTCATCTTTTCTAGAGTATCCACTTGAACCTACCATTGCCTCATGCTGGCAAATACCACGGATAGTTGGACACTATAGATGTGGTAAATGTAAGGCTTGCCCCTCGACCATTCAATCCAAAGACTTTGTGTTCAAAAACCATCGACATACGCACAAACATCATACAAACTGTAACACCAAAAATGTGATCTATGGAATTATCTGTCCATGTGATCTCATATATGTAGGTCAGACACAGCAGTGCGTAAAAGTACGGTTCCTTTCACATTGCAGCAGAATCAGATGCAAGGTACCTGGGGCACCTCTAGTTGAACATTGCACCAAACATAACCATTTGCCTGAATCACTCAAATGGGTAGTTTTGGAGCACGTCACACTAGGTCCAAGGGGAGGAGATCTATCCAATATTCTGAATATTAGAGAGCTTAAAAGGATCTACATCTTTAACTCTGTAGCCGATGGTCTCAATGAATCTGAGAATAGCTTTGCGCAATTAGCGAATCTTTAGGGTAACATGTTGAGCTTTTTTTCAAAGTCATAAAAATGAGAGTTGACAATTTCTCTTCTTTTTCAACAATACTATGCGTAAACTGTTTGAGTTTTCACTATCCTACGTGACAAGTGCACTCATCATTTTTTCTGTACTCGCAGCTACTTAAATGTATAATATGATGAGAATACATAACATAACGTGGAGAATACGTGACATAACGTGGTTTATAATCTCTTTGCATATGTATGTGCACCTGTAAATAATTGATCTTCATGTATAAATGTATCGATGAGTTTACACTATCCTGTGAAGATAAGTGCACTCAATATTGAAAAAATCCTAATGTTAAGATCCTTTACTATGAACATTGCGATTGGCCAAGAATGTAACCAACAAGTTCAACCTTTTTGATAGGTTTGGGAATTTATTTTATATAACCAGCATTAGAGATAAGATTGAATAGCACCAAGACAAATTTTCAAATGGACAATACTAATAGAATTCCAAATTGGAGTTCTACAACTCGAGGGTGACCTGGACTACAAGTTTCTAAACGGGTAGAGTCTTTTTTCCACCCGTATGACATGAGGCCCCGCCCATTCTAAACCAACCAGGAAGGGTTAGTCTTGAGGCGTTAGCTTAGAGAGAAAGTAACCGGAGTCTTACACGGGACAGGAATGACAGTCCCGCGGTTGGGAAACTGAATACTGAGCATCCGGTGAAGGAATTTAGGACGTACTGACGGACGTCCCAAGGTAATTGTCTGCCTGCCCCTCGCTCATAAAAAATTGCGGCGAGATCACGAACGTCTTTACAGAACCCTTGGGTGTTTGTGTTATTTTCAGATAGGAGGCTGAAAACACTGCGCATGATCCAATCTCCCTTCGAAAAAAGCCATCATTCATTGGAGGTAAAAGCAAACTTTAAAAAGGCTCCTCGTAAATTGAAACTTTAGCGTAATCATAATTGAAATGATTGTTTCTTTTGCATTAATCTCCAGGCACAATCCGCCACCTTTCCACCTGATAGATGTTTTCATCCTTCAAAAAAAAGCGGTAACTTTTATAAGTAGGATCATGTATAGCCAGCCTTTCTGCATAGATCTTGCATTGCAATGAATAGTAATGAACAATCTGTCTCTCTATTTACAATTAGGGTTTCGTTTACCCATTTCAAGATAAACCTATTCTAAGACACGACAGACTGGAATAATTAACCATATGCAGACTCCATCTCGATCGCCAGACTTTACTATATATTAGTGGTAAGCCCTATAAGATGTCTACCTGGAGTCATTTTCTGTTTGATACCCCTTTTAACAGCGTGAATACCCTCTTCCCGTAAAATACATAAAATTTGTATTTTTTTCTCTTTTCCTTATCCAGGCTTCTCTCATAAATTTGTAGTTAATCTACATGGAATAGTTTGAAATACTGAAGCAGCGACTTAGGGGTGCCAGTCACGCTAAGTCTTTTAGATCCACCCCATAAACTAGATGAAAGTGGTAAGCCCTTCGCGGGTGAACTCTTTTAGACATCATGTGAGGTTATAGTAAAGATGCCCATACAGGAATAATGTTTTTTTGAAGATAAATAACTTCTCTCGTTCTGTAGGCTGGAAACCATATCCTACCAATAGGAAACCTTGTCAAAACTCGATAAGACTCGCACGTTCAGAGGCCAATAGGTAAAATACAATGTGGCGTTTCTCCAAATGTGCTCCTACTGTCTCTAGTAGCCTAGATGTTTTCGCAAACTAATGAATAGGGATGACCTATCAATCGCACTTTACTGTTGATTTTTCGTTTGTATTAGCTGACATCCAATAAAGCTGTAGAAACATCCTGGTTATCTACGGTTACCAATCCCGACTCCGGACTAAGAATATCCATCCTGTAGTTGATCACACCCTCTCGCCCACGGCGAAAGGTGAGAACTAGTCTTTTGTTGAATGTATAACTTAACCATGTGGGAATCAGACCCAGAAAGAAAACACGGTATTTTAACTGTCTATTTTTCTCCACCCTCCTTTGAATTCATAACTGGATGGGTTGGTTTCTAATTAGTTTTTTAATTGTTCCCTAGGAGTTTGCCCACCCACAACTTCTTTGTCCTGATGAAGACCCGCCCGTAAGGAAAAGATTCCTACTGCCTATTTGGGTCGAAACGTAGACGACTACACAACCTCCGACCAACTCCGGTCCCAATCTAGACACTTATCGCCTTAACGGAGTTAGGCCGAACTTGCCAGTTATAATTTGGACTCTTTATGAGCCTCATGATGTGGCCTTTACCATAAGGGACCACTTGTAGTTATTTTTCAAATTATGAATAAGATCTGTCACTGAATGATTCAGACCACGTCTATCCTATCCCCGACACTTCCCTCACTTCACCCCTCCCTGTTGTGAATGTGGGTACACACTTGCTAAGAAATTTGTCGATTGTAATATGAATCCAAACCTATTTGAATAGGATGTATATGCAATGTTGAACTAAACTCTCTTTGCATCCAAAACCCTTGTTCATTGATCGGTTAGGGGCTGCACGGTACCTCAGCATGTTTAATTTGACGTCTGGGTACGGGCAAATCACCTTGACTGATGGGGCTAAGGAGAGGTCGGCATTCTCCACACCAGATGGGCACTACCAATTCCGGGTTATGCCCTTTGGATGAAGAATGCCCCTGCCACCTTTCAGAGGTTGGTCAACCAGGGGTTAGCTGGACTGGAGGATTTTAGTGCCGCCTACATGGATGACATTGCAGTGCTCAGCGCCAGTTGGGAAGAACATCTGCAGCACCTCTGGGAAGTGTTGATGGCACTGCACAAGGCAGGTCTCACAATCAAGCTGAGTAAGTGCCAGATCGAGCAGGGTTCCGTGGTGTAATTGGGTCACCAGGTAGGAAACGGCCAGGTGGCGCCCCTACAACCCAATTGATACCATACTGGCATGGGAGCCCCCAAAGACTCACAGGTGAGAGCCTTTTTAGGACTCACAGGGTACTACAGGAGGTTTGTCAAGGGGTATGGCAACATTGTTGCACCCTAGACTGAGCTGACTTCCAGGAAGCAGCCCAAGAAAGTGAACTGGACTGACACCTGTCAGAAGGCTTTTGACGCCCTGAAGACTGTCATATGCACAGCAGCCGTGCTTCAGGCGCCCAACTTCTCTAAAGAATTCATTGTACAGACAGACGCTTCAGGGCAAGGTGTGGGGGCTGTTCTATCATAGATTAATGAAGAGGGCCTAGATCAAACTGTAGCTTTCATCAGTAGGAGGGTACTTCCACAGGAACAGAGGTGGAGTACAATTGAGCGTGAGGCATTTGCTGTGGTCTGGGCACTAAAAAGTTGAGACCATACTTGTTTGGGACTCACTTCCTGGTTCAGACCGGCCTCAGGCCCCTCAGATGGCTGATGCAGATGAGGGGTGAGAACCCAAAGTTGTTGAGGTGGTCAATTTCCCTACAGGGTATGGACTTTACGGTGGAACACCGCCCTGGTAAAGAACACGCCAACGCTGATGGTCTGTCTAGATTTTTCCACCTTAGTGAAGAGAACTCCCAAGGGGAAGGGTAGTTCTCCCCATATTTCAGCTGGAGGGGACTCGTGTTAGACCTGACGTGAGTCTCCCTTCCATTTTGATGGATTGCCTCCTCTGTTTTGATATGTTTTCGCTGCTTTTATGCTTTGGGCACTGTGCCACTGCTAATCAGTGCCACAGTACAAGTGCTCCCTATGTTAAATTAACATACTAATTGGTTATTCCATAATTGGGTTATTTGATTTACCTGTCAGTCCCTAGTACAGTGCACCATGTGTGCCCAGGGCTTGTAAATCAAATGCTGCTGGTAAGCTTGCAGCACTGGTTGTACAACCTACAGAAGCAGCCTGTAAAGGGTGTTTCAGGCTTGCCATTGCAAGGCCTCGGTGTGCAGTCTAGCACTGCCATGTCGACTTTGCCAAGTGCACCCACTTGCCAGTCCCTAAACCTTCCCATTGCTTCATATTAGACACCCCTATGGTAGGCCCAAGGGCAGGGTGCATTGTAAGTATAAGGTAGGACATGCTCTGATGTGTGTAGTATGTCCTAATAGGTAATTACAGCCATTTTTGTTTTTTTCACTATTGAAGGCTACCTGTTCTCCATAGGTTAGAATGGGCAGTTGATTATTACATTCTTATAATTCTAACTGACTCAGGGAACATGGTAGAAATTCAAATTTAGTATGCCTGAACTCAGAATTATAAAATACATCTTGTAGTAAAGTTGGTATTAATATTCTGTGTTTGAAAATACCACTTTTAGAAAGTAGGTATTTTCTTGCCTAACTGTCCAGCCCTGCCTCTGCTAGATTGTGTATTCCTTGTCTGGGTTTGTGAGTGACAGGGTTGAGGGATTACAGGAGACAGGCTGGGGCAGCCCGGTGGTGAATGGAGAGATATGCATCTAGATGGGAGGGAGGAGTTGCACCTGGGACCTGAAAAGGGATGGGCCTTCCCTCTACAATGCTGGCTCTACCTCCTGTGGCTTGTCTGATGACTCTTCCCTGCACTGTGAAAGGAGAGAAGGAATCTTGTCAACAGAGTGCTCCAGAGCTGTATTTCCCTCCCCTGTGCTGGCTCCATCTCATGTGGGACGGCTGATGCCTCTGCCCTGCATAGTGAAAGGAAGAAGAGAGTCATGTAAACAAAGTACTCTTGAACTGGTTTGGACTAGGCAGAGGCCTCTCTGCCTTAAGAGAACAAAGGATTTTGGGGTATAAATATTGGGAGCCTGATCCCAAGAAATTAGATCACTTCTGGAAAAGAAACCTTTTGCCAAGGAGAAGAACCAAAGAAGCTACAGGAGTTTTAATCCCCTCTGCCAGTGTGCTGTTTGCTGGGTTGGCCTTCAGTGGTTGCTTTATTGCCAAGGAAAGGAGAAGGAACTTTGTAAGGACTTTCATCTACAGAATATTCTCCAAGGGCTTGAAGTGTGCTTGCCTCCTGTTGAAGTCTCAGGGACAAAAGACTTCACCTCCAGCTCCCCACTGAATTTCCTTGCTGGGAATTCTAACTCCAGACATTTGCGTGCCGCTGGGAGCTGGAAGCCCGATGCATCGAGAAGAAGCTTGTCGCCGCCGCAGCTGAAATGGTTGCATCGCCGGAGAAGCGAGCCTTCATGCATCTCCCTGGAAGCGTGTGTTCATTGAAGCTGCCTGCTGTCGCATCACCGGAGAAGCTTGAAGCCATTGTGAGAGTCGCCATCACATCACCGGAAAAGCGTGTCGCAGGGCCTGTCGCGGCTCCAAAGTACAGAGTCGTCACAAGGCTGCCAGGGCGTCATCGCATCGTCATCGCACCGCTGCATCAACGGCGCCAGCTTCCCGCACCGCAACCGGATCATCCCATCGCATCAAGGCGCCATCTTGTGTATCGCAACGGGCCCGCAGGCTGAGAATCTACCCATCACCTCTGCACCAGTAAGGATCACGACGCATCCCCTACACTGCGCAAGCATTGAGGCATGACGCATCATCTCCCCCGGATCATGGAACCAACGCATCTCCCCTTTTTGTACCCTTTTGTTTACTTTGCATTACGCATCCAGGTACTTTGTTGAGAACTGTGTCGCATTTATCATCAACTTGAACTAAGCAACTTTAATCATCTTTTAAGTAATCTTAAGTGTAGTATTGTGGATTTTTGTCATTTGTGGTCTTGTGTTAAGTCTATATAAAGAATACTTATTTTTATAAAACCTGAGTTGTGTTCATCTGTACTGTTTTCACTGTTTTACTGTGTATATTCACAAATGCTTAACACACTGGCTCTGAGATAAGCCTGTCTGCTTGTGCCAAGCTACCAAGGGGTTGAGCAGGGGTTATTAAGGAGTGTAATCCCCTTATCCTGACTTAGAAGCAAATGTCCCTATTTGGACAAAGGTGAATACCATTGCCAACTAGGGACCCCCAGATCTAACACAGACAATATATAAAATATAAAAAATTGAAGAATCCTAAAAGCACATTTACAAAAAACACTACAAACATCAAAATAAATTTAAAAATAAAAACATGTAATGTATAATGTAAACAAATAATGCTATAAACATCTATTTAACCAACATTATGAAAACTATTGGCGTCTAAGAATATTACATTGACTATTTCCACTCCAGTCTGTGCAACAGTAGGGAAAGCATTGGATTTTGGAAGGATACATTTACTAAATAATTGACAATTTATCAATTAATTACTAATTATTTACTACATACCCTATACCCCTACAAACCTAACAGCGTGTAAATAACGCATAATGAAAATAAATATCACATCGTTTACATAGCAAATATCAATCATATAAGTAAATAACATTCATTACATCAATCAATCAGGGATTTTTGAAGCACCCTACTCATCCACGAGGGTTTCAAGGTGCTAATTACATAATCCATAAATAATATTGACAAACATAGGGCCAGATGTAGGTAGCCCTTTACCGATCGGAATCGGCCGAAAATACCGATTTTCGGCCGTTTCCGATCGGTAAAGGGCTATGGAGATGTAGGTGCACATATTCGGTAATTTTACCGAATCGGTATTATTACCAAATCGGTAATATTTACCGATTCGGTAAAATTACCGAAAATGCTAGATTAATATGTGGGTAGCCAATTTTCCATTGGCACATGGCTTTCAGAATCGGTATTTTACCATGGAATACAAATCCATGGTAAAATACCGATTCCTGTGTACATGCACATCTGTGCATGTACACATGTGCCATGTGACAGACAGACGTGCCCTTAGGGCATGTCTGTGTGCCACATTGCACACATGCCCGTTTTGGGGGTGCTAGAGGGTGTCAAAGTGACACCCCCTGCACCCTTGACAAATTCGGTATTTACCGATTCGGTAAATACCGAATCGGTATTTGAATTGAATCCTATGGGCTTCAAGGCCCATAGGATTCAATGGCAAATACTGATTCTGTATTTACCGAATCAGTAAATACCGGATTTTTAAGGAAGCGGTAACAAATCCAGATGTTGGTACCTACATCCCATTTACCGATTTTGAAATAGCGAATTGGTAAAATTCGGTATTTCAAAATCGGTAAATGTGATTTACCTACATCTGGGCCTAACTTCCTACCCTATTCCCCATAAATGCAACAACCCACTAGAACACTATTAATTACTATAATAAATTAAATAAAAAAATTCTAAATCACTTAAAATTACAATCTATATTTTTTTTAAAGATAACCTTTATATAAACAATGGTAACACATACAATTAATATATGAACTAAAACACATTAAAATAAATAAAAAATTATATTTTTAACAACTGTATTATTCAAAACAATATTAACAACTTTTATATTATTTAAAACGATATTACTTACCTCATAAAATGATTGGGTGCAGAGGTGGACCTGGAGGCAGGCTTCACAGTTCTTCAGGTCACAGAGTTTTTACTTATAAGATGGCCGCTTTGTAAACATGTCCGCAGTTCTCGGGAGAGCTTGGTCTTTATCGAAGACAGTCAGTCCTCCCAAGGTTCTGGAGGTTGCTGGGCTGCAGGACGAGTTGTCTTTTGGCTCATGATTGTCAAGGGCTGCAGACAGGCCAGTAGTGCAGTTGCCTAGTCGGTTGGTGTCTGACGTCTTCTCTGATGGTACGGCTTTGTAGTGTCTGGTTCTTTTTAGGTCGTCAGGTACTGAAGTTCAGGGCTCAGGGGGCCACCTAAATACTACATTTAAGGGTGTTTAAATGTAAAGGGAGTGTCATGTGATAACCAATAGGCTACTTACCTTGAGGGTGACTACACCCTCTAAATGCTCATCCCATGTAGGGGGTGGATATTTCCCTGATTGGAGTTGTCCCACAATCGTCAAGATGGTGCGCACTGGAAAGTGTACTTCACCATGCCTCCAGCATCTGAAGGGTGGAGTTGGAAGATGGGTGCACATGTCCGATTCTTTCTATGTTTTTACACCTGTTCTTCTGCCAAAAAGGGGGTGAAGACAGGAAAGTGACCTGCTCCCTCTAACAGGAGAGGCTGGGTTCGCATTACAAAGGCAGCAAGGACTTGAAGCTCACCGCCACGGATGGCTCTTCCTGACCAGGGGGAGGTGCGACCACCTCCGCCCAGGAAAAGCATTGTTCTCAGCCTCAGAGTGTGCAGGCACCATCCCCATGAGTTCAGAACACTGGTAGTAGCTGCCTGGCTCTAGCCAGTAGGTGACCACACTAAGGATTGGCAGGTTTCAGGGGACCCCTTAATGGGTCCTCTGTGTGCACTTTTAATAAATCTGACACTGGAATCAGAGCAGGTTCATTATTCTGCAACGTTTGGAACATACCATATTTCAGTTAAGCCATCAAGGGGCTTGGGAACTCGTAATGACTAGTGTCCAGCCCATGTACTTACAATTGCTTCCCTGGTCATTTACGATATCCAGTAATCGACAAGGATATTGCAGGGGCATATATGTTCATGAAGATATGTCCTCACAGGAGATATAGCGCACTCTGCCTTAGGGCTAAGGCCTGCTAGAGTGGTGTCTTACCTGTATCTCATGCAGTGTCTGTGGGCATGGCACACATCGATGTGTGTCATGTCGACTTCATTTTTGTCTGCACCACAACATGCAGCCTGCAGAGGCAGGGTCCATGTGCTTGGTGAGGGGTCCCTTAAGGTGGCACAATTCGTGCTGCAGCCCATAGGGACCCTCTTTAACCACAAGGCCCTTGGTACCAGCAGGACCTTTTACTAGGGACTTATATGTGAGCTAAAGGGGTGCCAACTGTGAAAACAAAAGGTACAGTTTAGAGACATGATCTGGCATAGGAGATCTGGTTGGCAGGGACCCTGTGCGCTTCCAGTTGAATCTACATCAATTTCAAGGCAAAAAGTGGGAATTAACCATTTCCAAAAGAGGCACTTTCCTGCAACCATGAACACATAGAGACATGTAGATCACGTTTGCAACTGTAGTGCACAAGACTATACAGTAGGCAAAGGTACACATGACAACATGTACAGTCTAATACCTATGGCACCAGAGATGTCTGATATGGTGGTTCACTTTATATCCCCCAATTATCAAGGGGAACTATTGCTGTGTATGCATCAAAAGTGCACTATATGCTATTTCACATGTCAGAGGGTCAACATCAGATGAGTCACAGAATAGAGAGCGCGTATAGAGAGCGCATCATCCCTGAAACAATGGACAGTACTGTCCTTGTTGGCACAATTGTCATCCACTACTCCATAAGCCATGATCTGAATTATCACCATACTCAGTGATGTTTCTGCATCAAACTGTACTATGCTAGAGGGATGGACTCTTCTATGTTCCAAGTCATAAAGACAATAGGCACAGCACTTCGTCAGCACCTACTACCAGACCTATACAACAAACAATGTTGTATATGCGTCGCACATAGGCAACCCTTTATATCAAAGGGCAAATGCCTACCTGTAGCACACGAAATGGCCAATTTGATATTTAGGAATCAGGCTACCACTCACCCCCATGTGTCTGCTGTTGGGCCCTCAACCGGGCCCTCAACTGCCCATCTAGCTCTGGACAAGCCACTGCCAGTATGCAGGACAGTAGGGGTATAGGACTCCACCGCACATGCTTGGATGGTTGGGAGGACCGGCCAAGCTGTCCTTTGGCACACTTTCGGGTGCCCATCTTTGGTACTCACACCTCTTCCAGCAGTGGAGTCTGCACCGGTCATAGACCCGCAAGGCCTGCACCATCCGGGTGACGGCTTTCCACAGCCTTTGCTTTTAATGCTTTTAATGACCTTTGACCTATAGGGAAGAAAAATATGATATAACAAAATAAGGACAGCTAGTGGTAGGACTATTTTGTGGTCAAAATACATCTTGTATGCAGCTACAACAAGCCTTCAGTACCACTTAACATTTTAATTTTTTTCTTTACCACAGGCTACGCATTATTGAGACATTTATCCTCAAGTTCATGGGCACATGTTGACTATTCTCAACCATACTCCTGTCCTTAAACTGACTAATGCTGCACACCACAATGATGTATGCCAGGGACACCCTAACAGTAATGTCAGGTGATAAACTTTGGAAAAGACAACACCATTGTGCCTTTCTGAAAGACAAGGTACTTTTGCATGACTGGATAATTACCATTACTGATGGGTCCATTTACTACATACATATGGACCATACAGGCAGGTAACATAGTATAACCTGCATCCTAACATTCAGCTAACAAAGTAGAGGCAGCCATCTCTGTCACTGAGAGTCACAACTCTTGGATAGTGTAGACATGTCAATTAAATATTTTGAAATCTATGTATGAATGACTTGCAGTGGTATATGCACCGATCATAGGACGCACCTTTAACAGCATGTGGAATTGTTACAGGGATGACATTCAACATCTCATCAAATGTATTGTAGAATATGGCAGATTCGAACAAGCTGGTAAATCAGACAACAAGATTACATCAGGATCAAATTACGATCTTTACTGAATGTGTCACATGTGCAATAGGCCTGTACAGTGCAAGCATGGCATAAGAGAATGACCACAGATGTGGGTGATGAAGTGAAGACAAATAGTAAAATACAATTTATAATGTGGCCCCATGAAAAGAGATAGCTGGTTCGGGGTTCACCATATACACAAGTCAACATGTAGTTGTTGTATGACCAATGAGACTCACTATTTGTTAAAATTACAGATTTAGTGCACAACCCAGTATCCGTAGGTATCCATAGGTCTACAGGGAGAATAATCAGTGCATTATTAGTATTGCCACTATGCCTGTGTCCCAGCCTGGACCATGGGCGCGACTGAGCACACCATGGGTCAAGCTGGCCACAACTCATTGTTAGGGCTTGTTCTCTGCAGGCTAAATAAACAGATCCCACATGAAACTCACACTTCACACTCATTGATACATAACAGTGCACATTGTGGCTATCAGGTACATAACCTCATGGGTGTGGGGGCACTCTGAAGGGGTCTATGAGCAATAAATTGCCTCCATACACCAGTTTTGGGTGCCATGGTATTATCTCAGTGATATGTGTAACTGTGCACATGGCTAACATCATCCTCAAATACTTCAACAAGTATACATACACTGCTCATCCACTTAAGCCTATACATGATCGAATTGGCACAAATATCATAGGTATCATGAATGGGACACATTGATAAGTGAATGCCACTCAAGTCATACATAGGGTTTCTCAATCATCACACATCGCAATGGTATGGGAATCTTCCCACAGTATAGTACTCTACAATCCATCACATAGTTACTCTACACGGGAAAGAAGATATGTTACTACAGAGCACCAAGACTATCTATATTACAGACAGGGTCGCACAAGTGTCTGCGACCAATTCAGTAACACCAAAGTGCCCAGAGGGAGCGCAAAAGGGACACACATGCCTGTAGCTTCCCCTGGGCATTTTTCATAATATGGCTCCAAAAGTATTGGGCGTATTCATTCCTTGGGGACTACTGCATGTGATACACTGAGACGAATTCCAAATGGACATGTGGGAAATTTGTGACCTCTGAGATGGCTTCCCAATAGGAGTACGTACTGGCTGTCTTATTACTGAAGATACAGGGGCAACATATGGTGAAGTCACCATATTCAGGACCAAAGGAGCTCTTCCATGTCTCCGCATCCGGGATCAACAGGAACATTAGATGACATATTAACTCTCTTATGACCATCAAAGAATATGTCATGGTTCTTGAAGACTAAGGTTCGTACAAAGGAGCTGCAGGACCAATAGTAACTGGAACAGTTATGGCATCTTGGGCATTAGAAACAGTAGGGTTAACAGGAGAACGAATCCCTGAACCGTCTCCCATAAGGTTCTCGCTTGTATTCGCCAGGGCGATGGCTCGTTCAGTGCCAACAACCAATAACAGCACAAGCACCAGCTGACCAATCTCAGCGCGGCACACAATAAAGTGGTTCTGGGTCCTCACCCTCCTGAACAATTTTCACAAACACACTTTTATCTCAACACTGAGCCTGGAAAACAAAATGCAAAGCAATTTCAACAAGTACCTTTTTTCTGCTCCAATAAAGAAATTCAAGTATTCAATCACACAAGAAATGGGCGAGATCGACACCTTCCGACCTACTCAGACACACACTCGAGTGAAACTTTGACAAGGCGGAATCACTCGGATCAGTGCAGCTTCCCCTTTTGAAACAGAATCCACTACACCAACCACAACTTTCTCTCACACAAAGGTATATGTCTCTATCTCAATTGTGCAGCCAATGGTACGTCATGACTAGCAACACAAAACCCAGCAGACAAATTATACAGTGTATTTCATACTTTATATCTCTATTCTAGAATCTTAAGCTACATCGAACCCGATAACAACTTTAACTGCACAGCATTAGGCACATGCACATCTGTACCACAACTAAAACATCATCTCATCAGGCCGCGCAATCTCAGCAAAATACTACTAGCTTACCATTACCAATGAAGAAGCGTGGCCCTATTAATGCTCACTCCTCTGCAGTTAAAACTTTTTTCTGAACCACTGGAACTCTGCTGATCCTCTGAATCGGGAAATGTACTTTAAGGTCTAGGGTTGGGTTTGGGCAAATCTAGAATTTCCCGAGAGATACACCAACTCCATTTGCTTTAGTAGCTAACCATCTGATCTGCTACCATCTTGCTGAGGCATCCCAGGCCTTTTAGCGTAATATCTTAGTCAAGTCGTCGAAGATTTTTCCCCATTGTTTGTGGGAATATTTATTAGCTGATGTAAAGTATTGAAAGGGAGAAAACACCAACAATACAATTTAACGTGTGAAGATCATGTGACTCCACAATAAGAACCAAGAATCACTGCATATGATTATAAAGTATTATTTGGCTTACCAGTCAATCCAGTAAATGTGCAAGCCATATGCAAATTCTAGAAGAACATTAGTACAGTAGGCAAAGTGAAATATCTCAGTAGGTTGAGGTGCAATAGAATTGTGATAGCTACAATTATACAAATCAAAGTGAACAGGTGTTCCATATAGAAACTTCCCTAAAATTGGTCAAATATAGGATCATCTACGAACGGTCTCTAAATTGGGAGTATAGAACCAGAAGATGTCAGTATGATCAGACTTCAGTCTAACAGAAAAGGAAATACGTTTTTAGCATAAAGTTTCTAACTTTCAAGATTAGGACAAACAGAGAGGTCTGCACCTCTCTAACTCTAAAGGAAATCTCTCCTAACTCAAACTATGTGAACAGCAATATAAAAGTAACAAAAATATCTTACCTCAGTTCACACCACCTTGAACCAATCAGTACGTTACTTGAGCGTATCTGCAACATAGCTCTGAATTTCCAATGCATCGAACTTAGTCTATTATTCTCAGTTTTGAACATCTTGCCATCCTGGTACACGATCATCACCAAGCTTTTTTCGGCCATTGTTTATTCAAGTGCCCTGCCAAGTCTATCCCAGGCCTCTCTATCAGTCGTCTAATACAGACAAAAAGCAACAAGGCTTTCTCTAGCTAAAGAAAAAATAAATCTGCAGGAAAGGAAAAGCAGGATATTAAGCAAGGTACATTTCAATTGAGGCCTGTAGTCAGGCCAACTTAAATGATCATTTAATGTGCACTTTGATTACATGGTTATAGATTTACATGAGTAGCTTTAAAGGAATTACAAAACGTGAGCAAAAGAATACATGTTTACATATGAAAATAAAACTTTAAGTGTAAATGTAAAACATGAATAAAGAATACATAATTCAAGTTTAAAATTAACACTAGTGCACATGTATATGTCTTTTGTTTTCGCAGTGAATACATTTCAATAAAGCTTTTAAATGTTTCACACACGTTAATAAAATGAAGGCACACATATATAATTGCAGTTTTGTGACGTTAAGGGTGGAGCCTAAATTACGCTGATCCGCATGTCCACTTAAAATGGCTTCAGGTTATTCAACATGGTAGTTGAGCAAATTGTCACATTCATCACATTTTAATCATAAAAACAGCAACATGAATTTACAAATGCAACATATGGGACAGCAATAAATTAGATAACATAATGGCATCATAGCTGTGCCAGATGGGAAGACATGATAAAATTAACAAGATTGGGAGCCCTGACCCATATCAAACTGAAATCTTAAATGAGAAAATTGAATAAGACTTTCAAAGTTATGAACTGTTCCAAGCAGATAATCCTAATAGAGACCAAGAACATACCATTCTCTGGGAAAATTTTAAACAGTATTCCATGGAAGTCAATTTCAGACATCAGAATAAAAGTGTTGAACAAAAACAGAACGACGTAAGAGATCAGAGCAGTTATCACATTCTGGGTGCACACAAAGCTACCTTCTCGAATGACCTTTGTAATTCATTCTTAGCATAATTCAATGATATAATGGCTGAAACTTGTGTACTAGTGTTTACACAGACATAAACATTTTAATATGCTCCTTCTATATTGGCCCATGTAAGTGTCTGTTTGGTCGCTGTAAATGAAACTTTGTTAAACATAATGTCATCTTAGAGATTATTGAAAACTGTTATTATTTTATTTGTCACAACATTTGTGAACGGTGTGCCGCCCTTGAAGTGTGATCAAGTTCAATTCAGGTTCGATTCAAGTTTGTTAAAAAGATTTGGGTCTCCAAAGAGGTCCATACATCGTTTAACAAGTCAAAAGCACGTCAATACTAGTTTTAAAAGCATTTTAAAACCCCTAAATATTGATTTGATTTTTTTATTTTACTGAACAAATAGCAATTGACGCTGTATAAACTGAATGTATATTATATTATAGAAAGAACGGCATTAGGAACTAATAACAATGAACTTATAGTGCAGGAAAAGAAAATACATGATTAAGATCCTGCATATCAACATTACATTAATCACAGATTTTTATCTTAACAAGTAAGTTCCATCATCTGCCCATTAAACACTTCAGAGGTAATATGTTCATTCTTAATAGTATGAAAAAATACCATGGTGGAGATTCTAGATTACATGTATTTAAGGACTTTTCAAAGTGCATGAAGCTATAATTGGTGTAAGCTTTCCCTTCTTTTTTAAGTAAAAATCAATGTTTATCCTCACTCTCAACTAAGATTGCCTACAGCTGTATTAGAAGAAATTTTAACTGCAACATAGACAATTAGTGAAAACATTTTTCCGTATCTCAAACTGATTCAGTGCAAAATTAATATGTATATAAAGCACAGTTTTTCTTCTTCAAATTAAAAATTTCTAAATACATTAAGTTCCTTAATAAATGTTCGACCCTTTGAATAGTAGCTGATCCCTTTGCAGCCCTGCAGCTAGGCTCAGCATCGGGCGGGAGGGGGGGGGGGGGGGGGCTCCTTTGTTAAGGTGGAGGAGCATCGCCCCACTAAAAAATTGCCTCCAAAGATAGAAAAATAAAATGGTAATAAAGTTCATTCATTACCATTTTATTTTTCAAAATCCCGTCCTGAGCGTCAGGACGGGAGGTGGCCCTTTCTGCTGCTGCCAGTCAGGCACCAGCAAAAAGCAGTGATAGGCAAGGCACTTAGGTTTAAAGTGCACATGTCTTTTTGTCTGGCTGTCTAGTGACGGACAGCCAGACATGCGCAGTATAAACCTCTCTAACCCAGCTGTTTTATGACTGCTGGGTTAGAGACAGCATAGGGCTCCAGTGCCTTCGGCAGTCGCAGCTCGTAGTGGGAGTGCTGCGGAGGGGTGGGGCAGGGTGCGGGAGGGGCAGGGTGGGGGGTAGTAAACGCCGGCATAGAGCCGACCAGAGTTAAGCACATAAATAAATAAATACAACAAATTACATTGTGCGCAGCAACTCAAATGGCGTTGCATCAGGTGCAATGTAATTCAGGAGTGGCAAGAGAGGTCGCTCTATCCCGTTCTGGTGCTGCTCTCATGCAGAATTAGAGCAGTACCAGGATTTGATACTGCAGATTCCTGGAGCCTGCCTGCCTGCTCGGAGAGAAGACCGAGCAAGGCGAAGGACATTGTGCCAGAAAGAAGGTAAGTGGGATGATTTTGTTTTTTATTTGTTTCCTCACCACCCTCCTTACATGCCAGCTGCCACTGGTCAGCACAAAAGTACTTATTTCACCAAATTCTATTTTTTTTTTAAGTTCAAGTTTATTGAAACCAAAAACACAGCATAAAATACAAAATGTAATACAGATAATCAAAGAGAGGCATAAGAGGTACACAAATGAAATTCAAAAAGGGGTAATAAAACGGAATCAATAAACACATATACCTAAATCATGAGAAGAAAAAGCAGGGGAGGGAAGAGAAAAACCAAATTCTAATTTAATATCCTGAATCGCAACAAGAGTATTTAGGTTACAAAGATTTTTCAATTTTTGACCCTCAAACGTATACATAAAATCCCATTTAGTAACATCAATTATTTCTGAAGCATAAAGTAGTCAGGGGATCTTTTAAAAGATAAATCAATAGCAAATGGACTAATGCCTATGATCTAAGACATTATTAAATGGCCCTAGCATGGGTTTTGCTAGAGATATGTTCAATATGTTCCTTCTCATTTAAGCTGCCTGAAAAGATTTTCTTCCAGAATCTATTGTCCTTAAAATCAGCAACTTACTTGTTCATTTATTATTTTTTAAGAAATAATGCAGACACAGCAGGCGAACATGTAGACCCTTGGTGTTAGATCGAAAATACAATATCATCTGCATATCATAAACAAGAAAGTGCTCTGCCTCCTATTCGCTGCAGATCTCCTTCAAGTCCATTAAGGGCCTGGGCAAATATATAGAGAAACCAATAAAGGGGCTAGCAGACAGCCATGTTTAAGACCAAATTCTAGAGGACATACCCTGGCATTACCCAAAAGAGGGTGAGAACAAATTGAAGAATGTAGGGCAATAATTAATTGCAAAAGGTTCACAGGGATACCTAGCTGGAATAGTTTTCTTCAGGCATTTGCCTATCAACACTGTCAAATGACATTTAGAAGTCTAAGAAGGCAGCATACCCAGGTTGTCCACGAATAGTGACTAATTTTGCCAGAATCAATGGAAACACAGAAGAATTATATAGTGTAGAACAGTTTTCACTAATACCTATTGTTCCAATGGGATTATCTTTTCCTCAGCCATCCAACACTTAAGATGGTCCAGAATACTTTTAGCAAATTACTTACAGACTAAGGGGCTTATTACGATGCCCACCGTTGTGGATACGGGTCCGACCAGCATCCGGTCAACTGTCCCGACTGCTTAATTATGATGTGACAGCACATAGTGTGGTTGCAAGCTTCCA
Organism: Lissotriton vulgaris; assembly: GCF_964263255.1. Lineage (NCBI taxonomy): Eukaryota > Metazoa > Chordata > Amphibia > Caudata > Salamandridae > Lissotriton > Lissotriton vulgaris. Next base: position 782,530,809 of record NC_141696.1, on the reverse strand, counting down.
TACAGAAAAGGGAGTTTGTGTTCATCCGTGCACTGCGTGGCAGGCACCTCATGGTGCCTGCCACATGGTGCAGGGATCACTGGAGCCAACCGGAGACAGCTGGTTGCAGGGGTCCTGCTAGGGGACCCCAAACTTGCTTTCCGACAGGCTTTCCTTGTCGGAAAGCCCGGCATGGGAAGCTTTCCGGAAACCGAGCATCGTAATCCGTACTGCGTAAAAAGCCATCCATATGGATTACAGGCCGTTATCCGACTAGCCCGTCAGAATCCAGACGGAATGACTGTCCGGTTTCATTCTGGCCACCTAAATTTTAATTAGGCGGGTGGAAGTGAAACCGATGATCTCAGTCGGAAAGCTTCCGACCTAAAATTTGAGGCTTTCCGACCAAGATCGTAATTGGGCCCTAAGTTTAATTAGGCAATTTGCATATAATTATTGGGGAAGCTTTGGGGATCCTTTTAATGCAGAGGAACAATGATATTCCTGGTCTAAGATTTTGTAATGACACCATTAAGGTAGTAGTGATTTTACCAAAGTTCTGCTTCTTACTCTATTACTGATACTGCGATCTCATCCAGACCCATTGAGCGCTGTGATCTTGCATCCATTATAAAGCTTTTGATTTGTTTTGTTGTCCAGGGGCATATGTTGAATTAGAGGTTATTGCAGAATACTAAAAGGGTAAAAAAGAATCCAAAAACAGCAGAATTAGAAGCATAAAGCTCAGAAGAATATTTTACCCAATCCTCATCATTTATTGCAATGGGCCGAGATTTAATTCTATTGCTGCAACAATCTGAATAAATTCTCCAATATTACCTAGTAACTTCTGAAATAACAGCCTCTCTAAAATCAATCTACTTACGTTTTTTAAAGGCAGCTTTCAATCTTCTCCTTTTTAGCAGCAAATTTGTTTTCCCCTTTTTATGGAAAATGAACAAAAATTGCCTTCTTATTAACCTAATTAATTATTTCGCTATTTATGGTACCAATGTTTTGGATATATTTCCTCAGAGGGATGATCTTATGGGGCAGACTACATTTATAAAAAAAATAGCTTCATATATGAGTCCTAATTTTGAAAAGTATCATGGTTCAATGCTTGCCTGCCTAAGGTAACTCTTAACATTTGTTTCAGCTTCACAATTTTATTTGAGTTTTTCCATTAATCTTGTTAGCTTAATTTTAATTCTGTTCAAATTCCATGATCTTCATCCTACTAAGAGAAACCAATACATAATGAAAGAATTTACTAATAACATTATTACATCCATGTCAGAGAGTAAACCGAAAGTGGGAGATGACATAATCAAATAATGTATAAGGGACAGGCCTCATTTAGAGATGTGAGTATGTGCTGCGGGAATTTGATAATTGATTCTCCCATTTACAATCAAACATCCGTATTTCCTCAAAAGATCTAAATGGATAAATCCCTTTTTTCAGTTTTTGAATGAGGTGGAAGAATGGCTAGAGGGATATTTAATGCATTTTTCGTATCTATGTCTGAGAAATCTCTGACCGCATGCTTAGACACTTTTGTGTTTAAGTCCCCCACTAAGGCTACATGTTGGCAATCCTCTGACTCAATAATCTGAGCTACAGATACAAACAATAGAATATGATGCATCTGAAGTAATATATGCATCCACTAAAAGCAATGCTTTATCGGGCTTCTCTCTTTTACTTCTGGTAATCTTTACCCACTGTACTGAACTAAAGAAGCGAGGAAAATATGTTTAAGGCCATGTATGATTCCTGCTCAATTAAAGTGCTATTCCCTCACTTGAATTTCCCCAGCTAGAGGGTTTTGTGTGGCAGCTAAGAACATAGTAATTATGAAACTAGAAGCCCATAGTTAGCCATGTTTTCTAGAGAACATAAAATATCAGCTTTTCAGCTGGCTAAGGAATCCAATCCGCCCTCACAAAAACTGTGCAACTCACTGGCCATCTTCTTCCACCGCAAGATCGCTGACATCCATGACAGCTTCAACACCATGACCGCCCCGACTACGCCAGACCCCACCTCCCCTGTAAACACCACCAGCGCTAACAGCCTGACCTCCTGGTCCAACGTCAATGACAACGCGACACACATGGTCATGAACTCCATCCACTCAGGATCTCCGCCAGACCGTGCCCACACCACGTATTCAACAAAGCAAACGCAGCCATCGCAGCCCAACTACGGAAGGTCATCAACATCTCCTTCAAAACAGCGACATTACCAGAAAGCTGGAAGCACGATGAAATCAACGCCTGCCTCAAGAAGCCCAAGGCAGACCCCAAGGAACTCAAGAACTTCCGACCCATCTCCCTGCTCCCATTCCCGGCGAAGGTAATCGAGAAAATCGTCAACATGCAATTGGCCCACCACCTCGAAGACAACAACATCTTGGACCCATCCCAGTCCGGATTCAGATGAAACCACAGCACAGAGACAGCCCTCATCGCCGCCACAGACGACATCAGGCGCCAACTAGACAATGGCGAAACATCAGCCCTCATCCTCCTGGACCTGTCAGCTGCCTTCGACACGGTCTGCCATCACACTCTAAAGACACGCCTCCTAGAAACCGGAATCCAAAAGAAGGCCCTTGACTGGACCACGTCCTTCCTCTCCGGCAGAACCCAGAGCGTCCGCCTCCCGCCCTTCCGATCAGAGGCCACCGACAACATCTGCGGCGTCCCCCAGGGCTCATCCCTCAGCCCGACGCTGTTCAATGTCTACATGGCCCCCTCGCACAAGTGGCCTGCCAACACGACCTCAATATCATCTCCTACGCTGACGACACCCAGCTCATCTTCTCCCTCACCAAGGACCCGCACACCGCCAAAACCAACCTCCACGAGGGAATGAAGGCTGTCGCCGACTGAATGAGGAACAGCCATCTGTCACTGAACTCGGGCAAGACGGAGGTACTCATCCTCGGACCCAACCCCTCAGCCTGGGATAACTCCTGGTGGCCGACCTCACTGGGAACAGCACCGACACCCACCGACCATGCACGCAACCTAGGATTCATCTTTGACTCCTCCCTCTCCATGTCTAAACAGGTCAACGCCGTCTCCTCCTCCTCCTGCTCCAACACCCTCCGCATGCTCCGCAGGATCTACAAGTGGATCCCGACTGATGCAAGAAGAATGGTGACACAGGCCCTTGTCAGCAGCAGACTGGACTATGGCAATCCACTCTACGCAGGAATCCCAGCCAAACACCTACGACGACTACAACGCATCAAAAACGCCTCTGCCCGACTGATAGTCAACGTCCCCCGCTGCAGCCACAACACCCCCCACTTGAGAGACCTACACTGGCTCCCCGTCGACAAGAGGATCACCTTCAAGCTCCTCACCCATGAACACAAAGCACTCCACAACGCCGGACCAGCCTGGAGCTGGAGCCATATTTGTCTCATTGTCAATGAAATGACTCTCCCACCCTTGCAGCTCCAATATTAAGTGAGGCTTCCCCGATCCCCTGCTCTCTCGAGTGCTGGTGTTCGAGGCCCTCCTCCACCTGGAGGTTACACCTGCACCTTATCCCTGGTGGTCCAGTGGATCTCTGTCTCCTTTCTCTCGCTCCCCTTTCCCTCTCTGTTTCACAAGTTTTTACCCTCATTTCAATCTCTCCCTCTCACTCTCCTTCCATCTCTTTCCTCCACCTTTCTTGCACGTTTCTGCTTTTCTGCTTTATTCCACTTGCATTCCTCTTTTCCCTTTCAGCCATTTTCCCCACCGCTGCTGACCCCGTGGCCCCTCCTCCCGCACGACCATTGTGACTGGCCCAATCTAGCTCCCCTCCCCGCTCCCGATTCCCAGCTGTCCAGCCCTTCCCGACCCCTACTTAATGACGGCCGCTGCGGGGACAGGCGAGCAAGACCACTGACTCATTGTCAATAAAATTGCTCTCCCACTCTCGCAGCTCCACCATTAGGTTAAGCCTCCCGCGAGCCCCTGCACTCGCGAGTGTTGGTGTTCGACGCCCTCCTCCACCCGCCGGTTACACCTGTGCCTCATCCCTGGTGGTCCAGTGGACCTCTGTCTCCTTTCCCTCGCTCCGCTTTCCCTTTCTGTTTCACTCGTTCTTACCCTCATTTCAATCTCTCCCTCTCTCTCTCCTTCTATCTCTTTCCTAAACCTTTCTTGCACTTTTCTGCACATAAGCTAAGAATCTGTGCTTAGCACAGTGTGCCGCCTGACTTGTTTTTAGCTGTTTCTGTCATTGCATCCAGATATATGATACAACAAGTAACATCATATCTACAACAAGACAGGACTATTGGCTTTGTCAGTGGTTGGTTGTTAGTGGCATAAGATAAATAAGAAGCAACTATGACGTGTATATAATATCGTAAAGGTTTTTTCTGAAAGCCCTGGTTACACCGGGACAGAGGTGCTGCTCCTGAGTTTCTAAAGTAGAAGAGAAATACATAGAGAAAATTACTCTCTTTAAGATTTCCCTTACCCTACAAAGCTGGCCTAAACTATACATATCACATATTCCAATTGAAACCTTGACACACTGTGCTATCATAAACAAATGTTTTATGTGAGTCCTGTACTTTGGCATGTATGTATTTTCTCCTTCGGATAATGCTTAAGGGCGTTGTGGCAAGATGGAAAAATATTAATATTTCAAGGTCGTCCATACAGAGCTAGCCCTGAGGCATACCTTTTTTAAAAATAAAATACACTTGGAAAACTGTGCTGTTATAAATCCGCTTTTCTATCCCAAATTTTCAAAAATATATTGATTGGGCAACATCACCGAAGCAAAGGTGGTATTGCTCACTATTCTTGCCTGTTATAACAAAAATGCTGAATGCAAACTCCTTTATGAGAACATGATTTAGTTACACTGAGTCAATCAGGTAACACAATGGTAAGGCTAATGAAGAGCAATCAAATGACATACTTTACAGACTGGAACGCCTCTTTAAAACGTATACCAAGTATGTTGGCCAACAGTGCTGGTGTGAAGAAATGGGCTGGTTAGGCAGCTCCTGAGGATGCAAGAATGTCCTCTACCTGCAACAATGATTAACCACATGTCTAGACGGGGAATAATGAAGTGACGGCCAAAATGACTTTTAAAGTAAACATCACCAACTAATGCAAAAATCTAGAGATGAGCAAGCCAAGCAAAGCTAGAGGCTAGTTCCGGGTTTTTGTATGGCACTTGGATAGCTCTTGCCCCGTGTGGCTTGGTGAGATAAAATAGAGTCGCGGCGAGGATCCGGTGCACTAAAATTTCCACTCCCAAAAACAGTTTCAGAAGACAAAACCAGCAAAAAGGGAAACAGTTGAGCAAATTACTTCTATAAAGATGCTTTTAAGCTGTGTGTCTATCAACAGTTGTGCTGCTGTTTGCAGGTTTCTCACTGAAAATCTTGAACTGAAAGCAAATTTTATAGGATCAGAGAGCCCTCTAGTTTGCTTATCCTTCTAATGGTTGTCACTGAGATGCTGATCCTCTCCCTTTTTTGCTATTCTTAATTCAGAAGAAGGCAGTGATGTTAACATAAAAATAGTTGCCTGCCTTCCTTTACTGCCAACTTTGAAAGACATGTTGACATGTTATACATATATTGTACCAGATCGAATTAGCATGTGATAATTTTACTCATAGGACATAGTGTACTAAATTGGATCATGATATAAAGTCATTAATAAAATCCCGTTCAGAGCCTTTCCTGACATCATATTCGGCCCCTAAGTGTTAGATCTGAGAGCACCTTGAAGGACTACAGTTCTGTATGTGCACTTCCGCTACATAAAAGTCTGGCTGGTGTATAGTTTACTAGACAATAATGTTTCTCTACGTGCAACAACAATAGGGCCAACATACAGTACACATGACAAGCAGACTAATTGGTTCACTCCAGGCAGTGACGTGTGAGCATGGGATAAGTTCATGTTTAAAAAATAATAATGTTGACAATTGTGAAAATACGAATTTAATGTATTGTACTAAAGAGAAAAACAAGCATACATAAACATGAATGGGAAACTGTCTAGATAACATAATTTTAAATGGCTGCTGTGTCCTTTACATGTCAGGTTTTTTGTGACTCGGCTCTTTGACTGATGAACCCTGCCAGGCCCCTGGATCCGTTCACCCTGTGAATTTGATGGATCGCGCACGTCTACAAAAATCCATGCACTGGCATGGCGGCTAACCGACAAAAATGCTGAAAGAAGATGTACAATTATTTCTGCAACACTAATTAAACAGTTCTCTTCCAAACACGAGAAGATGTACATCACTATGTGGTCGCAGTCTATCATGTTGGCATCTTGTTCCCATCCTGCCCGGCTTGTGCGCCCCCTCCCGTGAGTGACTGGATTCACCGGAGCATCCGCCGATCCACAGAACAATGAGCTGGGGTAGACCGCGCGCGTGCTGTGCACGTGCATCCCGCGTGCCTTCCGTTTACGAGAGAGTCCGGGAGAGGCGGCGCGCGCTCTGAGCCGCCCGCGCGCGCCACCCCCGCGCTCGTGCCCTAGCCGGGCGAAGGCAGTGGCAGAGCAGAGGCTCCGGAGCCCAGGCAGCATGCCCGTCTCACGGCGGCGGCGGCAGCACCGCGCAGCGCTCTGCTCCATGGTCAGCTCACAGTCTCCGCGGCAGCCCTGCTGCAGCCCCCGGGCTCCCTCTACATGCTGAGCTTCGTGGGAGCCCCCACACCGACGCCAGCCAGGTAACTGCCGCACTCTGCACCCGGGGTCTGCATGTGCACATGGCAGAGCACGGACAGGGCACTGGGGCTGGCATTCTCCAAGACCATGTGTTTCAGGGTTAAGTCTTGCTTGTGGTGTCTCTGAGTGTCACGCATTAGTGGTAAAAGGGGGCTTGCTGCTGTGAGGGCGTGCAGCGCCCTCTCTGCCCTGTTAGAGCTGCCGTCTGAGGGCTGAGCATAGAGCCCTGCGCTGGGGGTCACTGAACTAGCAGCAGAGCGGCTTATGCTTTCTAGCAACCAAACCGACGCCGAGCTCGGCTGAGCGGTGAACACAGACAGAGATCAGCATCCCCCGCACCTAATCTGAGTGCTCTCACTCACAGGAACGAAACGGGGCTCTGAGTGGGTACATGTCTCCTAGATATCTAAAATCGGGGTAGTCGTACACAATTGACATTCCTGCTATAATTAACTAGCAGGCGGTATAAAATCATGTACGCACGCATTACTGAACCGTGTATGTCCCAATATGTCTTTGTTTTTCGTTTTTAAGGCAAGCACCACGTTTCATTTACTGTATCCTCGTGCACACGCTGCTGTGCCTTTTATGTGCATTGTACTTTGCTATAGTCCACACTGCTGAGCAATGCATGCTTCCTTGAGCGCCGTGGTGAACCGTGCATTCTTTCTATGAACCACGGTTGCGGCCACACTGCTGAGCAATGCATGGTTCCCTGCGTGCAGTTAGCACTGTGGTGAACCGTGCAGTCTTCCTATAAACCACGAGTGTGGCCTCACTGCTGGGCGTTGCATGCGTCCAGCTAGACAGTGATAGAAGCGCTCTCGCGACTGTGTCTTGCATACTTCTACATACTGTAGTTGGGCAAGCACTGCTAAGTCAAACATGCACCCAAGACTGGGCAGTTGTGCACACTGCTGAACCATCCACGCGTCATCTTCATTTCAGTTGTGCCCACATTGCGGAGCCTCCGCTACCTTCACCCAGGTACAATTGCACGCGCGCGCACACCCTCTGATGTGCATTTCCTGATTCAGACACCAGTTAGTTCTGCATATTTCTAAACCATGCATGCTTGTGATACTGTGCAGTTGCGCACACAGCTGAGCGATATTTTGGGTCCCATTCGGTTCAATTGTGTACACAAAGTGGTGCTCTAAATGCTTCTTACAACTGTGCAACACCTTCTCTCTCTCACACATTGCATGCTTAGTTGACCGTGCAGTTGGGCATGGTGTCAGGCCTTAAATGCTTGCTGTGAAAATAATTTGTGCATACCGTTTAGCCATGCTTTCTTTTTGCACAGTACACTTGTATACACACTTTTGTGCCATGCATGTTTTTATATAAACTGTTGTGCTGTTAGTATTGCCGATGTTACACCTTGCATGCTTCCTATATTGTGCAGTTGTGCACACTGTTGAGTCCTATATGTTTAGTTTAATCGTGCAGTTGTGCACATTACAACACACACTATCATTGTGGACACTGTTGCGCTATGCCTCTGTCAACAGTTGCGCAAGTACCCTCTCTCTCCCACTCACACACACACGTCCCCACAGCGTGTCTGGTCCCAATACCATACAGTTGTGCACAAGACTGTTGAGCTATGCTTGCTTTGTGTGCATGGGTTTTACACAGCATAAGTGTGTGAGCACCGGCGCGCCTAGTTCACCCCGTATCTTCCTGTATACAGCATAATTGTGCTGCAAGAATACTGCTGCCTGCGTGCGTCTTAACAGTGTAATTGTGCGCACACTGGTCAGCCATACATCCTTCAGATATATTTGTGCACGCTGGTTGCTGAGTGGTGCAAGCATGCCTCTTGAGGGTTTTTGCAAACAGACTCCAGAGCCATGCACGCCTCGGTGCATGCAACCTACCGTACCTTGCATGACGTGTATTCAATGCTTTCACACAACAAGCGCAATCCGGGCCAAGGAAGGCGGCGGCGCGTGCACTCATTTGACAAAGACATTTATCCACGCGCAGCAGTGGCTGCTATCGCCTCTGGAGCTTGGAAGTTGATTGCGTTGCTTTTGTTGCAGTGTGTCCACGAGTGTTGCTCACCCCGGGGCATACGACAGGGCATTGTTTGTTGCGTGCTCTTGGAAGCCAGCAGTGGCTGTGAGGAGCAGAGAATCACTTGGCGCTTTGATTCTTTTCGCGAGACCTCGCTTATGCAATAATAATTGTACACAACAACAGTAACACCAACAGAAATGTTTTTAATAACCATTTGTAATAACCGTAACAAAAATACAAACCATAACAAAAAACACAAAGAGAGATCGGTTTGCATATCCTTACATTCCGAAACAAGGCTGCCTCGAAGCGCTTATTACAGCTAATAAGTGACATTGTTGTCACTGCCCCCATTTTGGGCCCCCTTCTCCCTTCAAAAGCTCGTTTCCGTCTGGCGTACCCCCGATGTTCCTCGTTCACCCCCTTCACTCTTCCCTTTTCCTGCTCACGTTGCCTTCTCTCTTAGGTTGTTGGGTTATCTCTCCTTCTCCAGGCGCCCTTCAATACCTTCCTTCTCACCTCTCTGACCCTTTCCTTATCCGTTTGCCCATCTCCCCCACCCCCTGCTCCCTTGTATCTATGCTGCTGCTCATTGGTCTCTTCCTGTCACCGCTCACGCGCTTCCCGCTCATTGACTACAGACCACGCGGGCTTCACAAGTATCCTGCCCTCGAGTCAGACTACGGCTGGTGACAGCGACCCCTGCGCACTGACGAGGTGTTTGGTTAAATCACTGCTCAGTGACCTGTGTTCAGAGGCTGTTGGGGACGGATGTGATCCTGTATGGTTGAATACTAATGCAGTGGGCAGAAGCCCCTTTCAGGGTACGAGCATCTTGTCTGCGCCAGCGGGAAAAGCACTAGCAGAGATCAGGGCTTCCCTGCCTGTCACCAGCCCGCTGTGTCTGAACGCGTTGCAGCAGTCGCTGGGCTCTGCCCACGCAACGTCTGGCTGCAGATTTAGTGTGAACGGCACTCCCTTGAACGGGGTCAGGTTAGGGTCCCATCCTACGGGCTGCTGTAGAGACCCCGACTACTTGAACTCGACTTCATTCCCTCACCGGTATATCTCGCTGCCATCATGATTACCTATGTAATTTCAGTGTCAGTGAAGTGTGTGCGGGTTTACGCTTGTGTCTTTTGGCGCGTGTTTGTTTGTGTGTATGTGTGTTCTGTTTGTATTTATGTTTGTGTGTACCCTTGTGTGTGGTTCGGTGTCTGTGTGTTCATGTTCTTTGTGTGTTTTGTATGTGTTAGTGAATCAGTGCGTCTCTTTGTAGGTGTATTTCATTTGCGGGCGCATTGTTTCCTATGTTTATGGATGTACGCCTCTTAGAAGATAGAAAGCTGCCTTTTATACCTGGTATTGTCAATGCCTGCCCCACAACGTAACACACGCATATTAAGTTCCATGAGCACATACGCATGGTTCTATGTATTCACAATCAAATAGTTGTATAAGATTTTCAGAGTAATAACTGTTCTTGTAAATCATTATTTTTTAACACAAACACAGATTACCGCTGCCCGTGTTCTAGGCCTTGTCATAAGGCTGGGACAGCTTTATTCGAAACGGGGATCTCCCGTATGCTCCGCGAGCAAGAGCACAGCCTGCCATTGATGCTAAGGCAGTAAGAGCCCTGTTCCTTGGTGAAGGTTACCTGCAAACCATAGAGGCTCGAAGGCGGGCAGCCATAAAGACAAGCCCCGGGGCACTCTGGAGTGACACGCGCCAACCCCCGTGTAACCTCTTTAAGTCCGATGGGGCTGGTAAGAGCAGTTATCTGCCTCACCGGAAATATGAAATCTGGAAATACCGGGAATTTATGTACTTTAACTTTGAAAACTGCCAATTTTTCTGCGTGAAAGTCTGGGAGAAATGAGGAGTTACCAGGACAATCGGACCAGTATATCATAAAACTTGTGATAGGCAGTAATTACCACACCCTATAAATACTGAAAACCTCCGTTGTGGTTTTAATTGTCTGCTATGACTGCTACATTCAAGAGTGGCAGACTCCACACAAAGGTCCCCAGTATAAGAGGCCTCTTAATTCCTATGGGGCCGGTACCGGCTTCATTTGAATCACGTCTTTATGTCACCCAGAGTTTTGAGTTGCTAAAAGGAGCCAACAAACCTGAAAGTCCAGCCAAAATGAGAATTTACCATGGCAAAGAGACCCAGATTCACTGATTCCTGTGGGAATTCCTGTTTTCTTAAGCTCTCATTAGGAGTGGCCTGCTAAATGGACTAGATTTTCGCCCCCCCCCCCCCCAGCCAAAATGAGAATTTACCATGGCAAAGAGACCCAGATTTACTGATTCCTGTGGGAATTCCTGTTTTCTTAAGCTCTCATTAGGAGTGGCCTGCTAAATGGCCTAGATTTTCGCCCCCCTCCCCCACCCCAGCTGAAGTTCTCCCTCAATAGTTAGCAAAAAACATGTATAGGCAGCTCTGGGGTGTTACCGATACCTGGGCTAGGCGTACAGGCAGTGGTGGGGATAAACAAGCCCATTACAAGTTGGATCCTGAAAGTCCACCAAGAAATGAGGAATTACCAGGAAATGGGTAACTCTGGGTTTGATCTCTCTTGTAGTTCCTCATTTCACAGGTTGGTGGTGACTGTTCTCAGCAGCAGTCGAACCGTCCAGGTGAAAATAAAGAGATCCATGATGTTCCCACAGATCTTACAATTCGGATGGGGCGTTAAGAGGGCACTCCTAGTGAGGGCCGTAGTGACACTCAGGGTCCAATTTGTAACGTGCCGGATTTTCCACACCCCTGGAGTTACCGGTACCCCGATATCAGAAACTCTGGGGGTTCGGAATATCCGCCCTGTTTCTGGAACCACTCATCTATCCCAGTTAATGCCTGTAGCAGAAACACGATAACCCAGTTGAGAGACAGGCCACATTCTGGAGTCCCGAGTTAACGTTTTGCATACAAATGACCCAATTTCATTTGTTTGTGTTTTTCAACAAAAGGCACACATTCTCCAGCTCTGATTGCTTTGTTTACGGCTGCAAGCCACGTGCTTTTTTCAGTGTACCACATTTTTAACAATCGGCTCTTACATTCCATTTCCACAGTCTCAGATGTGCTAGTTTACAGAAGGGTTTGGACGTTTCCTAAAAAGCAACGTCGCTGAATAAACAATCAGCGTAGAGCATTCCGAATTTCAAAGGCTTAGAAAACTGTGAAAAAAAGCTATTTAGGTGTTTTCAGAAACGGAACTGTCTCAGTTCTCAATGTATAAAAGACTCGATGCTGCCTTATGTAGCGCTGGGGAGACAGACCCACCCTCCGGTGAAGTGGGGTACTGCAGCCAAGCCTCGTTTTCTCCAGTTACATTATCTCTGCTTCCTATCTGATTGTATATTTTAATCTTGGCAAGGACAACAGCCCTTCGTTTTGCAGGCTGAAACATTGATATATTGAGCTTCTTACTAATAGCAGATTTATAGAGCTTTGAGACTTTAGGCATGCAGCACTTTATATACTATTCGATTTATTAATTTTTGTCCAAAAAGAGCTTGATTTGAATCGTTGTAGGCTTACGCTGCAAGTGTACTTAACTTTTGCACTGTATTGTATCGCAATTGCATATATATAGCGCTTACTACACCTGACGAGGCGTCGAAGTGCTTTTTCGGCGTGTAGTTTCAAGTGTACATAATTATTTGTGTTTTTATACAGTGCTCGCTACAGCATTGTTTGCCATTTCGCATCTCTGTCTGTAGCAGTTGTTATTAATACACCCCTTGACACCTGTACATATGAAATGCAGGTTACATGCTGACCTTATCAGCTTTATCTTAGCTCACTGTGCTATCTTAAGCCACTGAGCTGTCTTTCCCAACATAATATGTGCTGTATATGGACCACTGGCACAGATACACATTGTGAGTGGATTGGAAAAAGTGAGCAGAGAACGGGTTCTAACTATCAAACTTCCTCAAAGTCATTTGTAATATTAGAGGGCCCAGGGAGGGACAAAGAACGGGAAACGTAGATATAGTCTAAACCCTCCTAGTACCAAATTCCTTTGAAAAGTTAAATGATTTCAAAACAGAAGTCCATGTCTGCCCTCATCATGAATCTTCGGTGCTTCTACTCAAACCTGGCTTAATTCAGGAATTGACCTTGGGTAAACAGATAGTTTGCTTTTTCCATAGGTTCCAAAAGAGGCACATTTCTTACTCTGTTGTTATTCATATTTGTAAGCACAAGGAAGATTCAGCGTTTGTTCTGTTGGCACTTGACAATGAGCAGAATAATTTATTGGGGATTCTGACTATCCCAAATACTCTCTTTTTGCACTTTTGTATTTTTAATTCAGCTTAGTACACATTTTACAAAGTGCCTTCTTTATAAGATGTAAACAAAAAAGGTGATGGGCGACATGCTTGAATTAATCTCAGCCATGGGTAGTTACTTGGAGCTGCCCCAGTCTGTTGTTTTTAGTCCACAAGGTCACCTTGTATTAGACTCAGCCTTACGCCAAGTAGCCTCGATCCTGCTCTAATAGGAACTGTCCTGCCTAAACCGATTCTCTCCAAACCAGATGTAGGCCCCGTGTACACTGTGTCACTGGAATGTATTTATTTTTTATTCATTTATTTGTTGAGCTTTTAAAGCGCGACAGCTACCCAAATAGGGTTTCCCGGCGCAAACAAGATAGAAAGCTGTTGAGCAGGTAATGATGCTCTGAAGGGAAGCAGGATCCAAATTATTGATTGAACAGCCAGGTCTTTATGGTACTGCGAAAATGAACATAGCTTGTTTCTGTACGTAAGTTAAAGGGGAGGGAATTCCATAACTTTGGACCTAGAAACGAAAAGGACCTACCCCCCCCCATCCAAGCTAGCTGGACTATAGGCACGCTGAAAAGGCCCTGAGATGAGGATCTCAAACAGCGGGCAGGAGAGTAAGTGTGAACCAGAGATTGTAAATATCTCGGGGCAGTGCCGCATTTAATTCTGTGCATGAAACACAGAGTCTTAAACTTGACTCTGTTATCGACTCTGAGCCAGTGTAAAGCCTTAAGATGACCCAAAATGCTTTCTCTTCTGTGACATCTGCACAGTAATCTGGCAGCGGCGTTTTGCACCAGCTGAAGGCGTCTCGAGACAGCCTGCGAAGATCCTAAATAGAGGACATTACCGTAGTCTAACCGCGAGGTGATTAGGGCGTTGACTATAGACTTTTGTAAGTCTTCGGGTAGCACCCAGATGATTTTCCTAAGCCATCTCAGGATGGTGAAACTAGTAGCTGTTAGATTCCTGACTTGAGGCTGCATGGTTAGGCCTTTGTCGATAATGATGCCTAAATTGCGCACCTGGCCCGACGGAGTGGGAAGGGATCCCATTTCTGGAGGCCAGTGTCTAAGACTTCAAAGATCCGGATTGGGGCCGAGTATGACAACCTCCATTTTGCCGCCATTGAGCTTAAGCAGGTTGTCCCTCATCTATGTTGCAATTTTGCTAAGACCTGGCTGTAGCGGGGAGGAGGAATCCCGATCTGCGTTGGAGAGTGAAAAAATTATCTGCAAATCATCCGCATAAGTAAACATGGTCAGGCCTTCCGATTCGGCGATCTGAGCCAGTGGGGTTACGTACAAGTTAAAAAGCAATGGGCTGAGCACCGAGGCCTGAGGAACTCCATATGGGGACAGATGGATGTTAGAGGACCCAGTGTTGGAAGTTATTTGAAATGTTCTTTGGGTCAGAAATGAAGTAATCCAATTCAAGGCCTTACTCCAAGCTGTACCCGACTGATGAGCCCATAACTAGGGAGAAACCAGTCCTCGGTTGCTTATGTTCCTGGTTAGGGAAAACCTGGCTTGGCAGATCAGACTGGAGCAGGGTCAAGACTGATTTACATATAGGTGGGTCCAAACTGATAACAATGGATTGGGATGTAGTATGTGGCCCAAGTAACTGTCAGTGGATGAGATGAATTCAAGCATTCCACCCATCACTTTTTTGTATCCAACAGGAACCAAACGGCCAGGTCCTCTGCGACCTGGAACACAGGAATCCCAAGACTAGTTGGGGATTTTAATCAGGTGCAGCTTTTGTTCCATTGGAAAAGTGAACACAGGACCCATGTCTGGGCATACCCGTCGCTTTTAGGGTGTTTCACTCAAATCAAATCAAAATTAACTTTATTCGGATTTCAATATGAAAACCACAAAAGTACAAATTTATACTGTAAAAAACACTGATAAAAATAGATACGTTTAAAAAGTACATGATATGAGTTAAAAATTTAGTTCACTGTATACTGTGCAATTCATTTACTAGAGGCCGTATTTAGACGGATTCACGGGGTGTTCATAAGTTCGTACGGTGTTTAAGGCATACTCTAAGGTAGTGTGCCACGGATCTTGAGACTAGTAGATTGTCCAAGAGCTGCAATGCCAAAAATGCTGGGCGACATCTTCTGACCTTCATTGCTTTTAGGATTGGTAAAATCCATCTCTTCCGGAATGGAGTATAAAAGGTACAGAAGAAGAGGACATGGATTGTGGACTGGGAAGAATTAGAGTCACAGGGGCATGGTGTTCTAGTGTATGTCCAGTTGTTTTGGGTGGGCAATGAGACCATGATGTGAAAAAGATTGAACCTGATACGGGTTAACAGTAGTTTTTCAAAATGTGTCAGGTCTTCCTGTAGATATGGTTGTATGGATGGAACAGATTGTATCATGAGGCTATGTTGTACCGACGGTTTACCTATTTCTGACATCAGTCTTAGTTGATTTAAATGGGACAGACATATCTTTTTTAGTTCCTTTTTCGCTATGTCTGCGACTGACTGTGGGTCGTTGAAAAACCTCAGTAGGCCAATATCTGTGAGGAAGGTTTTTACATAATGAAGCCACCTGATCTTTTCCATATGTTCTAGGTTCATGCAGTCCTCAATGATTGCTCTTGTGAGTGTGCATTCTTCCGTTGCCCATATTCTGCGCCATAGCATTATGGGTTCGATCTTGATCAGATCTGAAATATTTTCTAGTCCAAGTTCTAAGTGGCATCCGAAGGTAGTCGTACTCTTAGGGACTGCTAGTAAAAATTTGAGGAAGGTGTTTCGATCTTTTGAATTTGTTCAGCGTTTGCCGTTCCCCAAACTCCTGCTCCAAAGATAGCCGTGGTGATGCACTTTGCTTTATAAATCTTTAACATCTCCGCCAAAGGGTTTTTTCCCTAGGCGGAGAGAAAAGGCTTTTAGAGCGCCGACTGTTCGTATGAGCGATAACTTGCGGGAATTAATTGCGTCTTTCCATTTGAACTCCTCGTCGATGGTAATTCCAAGATATGGGTAGGTTGTTGTTGTTTCGAGTGGTGTGTTATCTACTAAGATTGTTTTCGTCCTTTTCCCTTTACTGCCCACGTGCATCACGAAAGTTTTCTTTATATTAACTTTCAGGTTGAGGTTGGTCATGAAGGAACAGTAGTTGTTTACGGCTTTTTGCAACTGTATTGGAGTTCGGGCAAGTATCACCGCATCGTCGGCGTATAGCAATGCTGGAATTGGTCGCCGTCCTGCTGTTGGAAAATCTTTTGTACCCTGCAGCATTGCTGCCTCTAGGCCGTTGGTATACAGCGTGAATAAGAAGGGGGCCAGTACACACCCCTGCCTGACCCCCTTCCGTATTGGGAAGCTGTCTGTGAGTTGTCCTTCCAGCCCGTATCTTACTTTGCCTGTGGCGTCAGAGTATAACTCACGTAAAAAATCTACAATTGGGGGATCAATCCCCATGTCCAGCATTATTAGCCATAGTCTTGTGTGTACCACACAGTCAAACGCTGCCGTAAGGTCAACGTAGACTAGGTGGAGACTGGTTTTTTTGACACTTGTGTATTTTGCGGCCAGTAGAGTTAGGTTCAGGACTTGGTCCACGGTGCTCAGGCCGGCCCTGAACCCGTACTGAAGGTCTGAGAGGACCCCGTGTTCCTGAGACCATTCCTGTAGACGATCGAGGAGGATCCTTCCTGCCATCTTACCCACAGAGTCCAGAAGTGAAATGGGTCGGTAGCAGGAAGGACTGTCTCTGTTACCTTTCTTGAAGATGGGAATTAGGATTGATGTTGACCAAGATTTAGGGAGGGTGCTTTCTTTAGCTGCGTTCAATACTTTTGTTAAGAGTGGGGACCAGAGGTCGGGAAGGAATTTATAGAGGTCCATTGGAACGGAGTCTGGGCCTGGCGCTTTACCATTTTTTGCCGATTTAATGGCTTTCTGTGTCTCGTTGATGGTAAAGTGTATATCTAACGGGTACTTCACCGCTGGGAGCGCTGGTCCAGTAGGTGGAGCTCCGGTTCTTGCCTCTCTGAAGACTTCTGTAAAGTACGCCACCCAGTCTTTCGCATTAATTGCTACGTCTAAGGATGGACCCTCCTTATTCCCTGCTAGGAAAGGAGTCTTGACTATTCTCCAGAATGCTATGTTGTCTTTTTGCAAACTACTATTTAAAAGCTGAGTCCAGAGATTATGTTGAATCTCTTTTTTCCGTTCTTTGAGTGCTTGCGCATAACTTTTCCGTAGTTTGGCTATCTCTTCCCTGTTTCGTTCATTCTTTGCTAGAGCTTTCTTTAGGGTAGAGTAGGCTTTTGTACACTTGGTGTTAAACCATCCTTTTCTTTGTGTGTTGTTTTGTTTTCTAGGCTTGGTTAATTCATTTCCTATGGTTTTCACTATTCTGTCATAGTCGTTCAGGATTTCGTCTGCGCCTGCTGAAGGATTTAAGCAGTTTTCGATGGATAGCCTGCATTTGTCCACTATTCTTTTGGTGGTAAGTTCTTGATCTAGGGTGCCCCATTTTAAGGTGAAGCCATTCAACCTGTTTAACATGAGATTGTCTTGTAGTAATAGAGTATGGTTGTCTTTTACTCGATTCTTGTGGCGAACAGGTTCAAGGTATGTTAATTTGAGGGGATAGTGGTCACTAAGTACGTTGTTAACCACTTCAAACTGCTTTATAGAGCCTGCGTTGTTGGTAGAAACCAGGATGTAGTCAATTAATGTTTGTGCCCCTCTTCCGTGAAAGGTTGGCTTGAATGGGGTTGTTGGTGACATTATCATATTTGCAAACCCTAGATCTAACTCGAAGATGGTGGCTTGTGTATTATTTCCTTCTTCCGTATGTACAAAATGGGTTACGTTTTCATGTTCGTCAATGATCCCACAGGTGGGTGCATTACTTTGACTGCAGATGTGTAAGTTAAAGTCTCCTCCCCAGATTATTGAGTGAGTAATTTTTGCAAATTTGATTTTTTGGATATTTATTGTTTCAGTTATTTCACTTAGTATTTTGGGTAGGTCTTCCGAGCTCATGTTGTTGTAGAAATTTACAATTGTATGAGAAATATTAATAGAAACTTTGATATTGATTATTTGATAGTTCTGATGGAGAACTACAGGTGTTATATCTTGACATGGCCAAAGATTCGAAATGTATGTTATTAAGCCTCCTTTGCTTCTCCCTGATTGCGATTTGGTAGCTTTTGAAAAGAATGTTCTGTATCCCTCTAGATGGACTGGGTCAGTCAGCCATGTCTCCCGTAGACATACTAAATCTTGTGTATGGACCAGTTCCAGGAAGGCTTTTTCTTGGTGCTTTGTTGCAAGACCCGCCACGTTCCAGAACAACAGGTTCCGCTCAACTTTGTCTGTCAGATGAGTCTTAAGGGGGACGGATTTTTCTTGTATACTTGAGTTTGGATGATCAGTTATCTGATTTATTTTGGACAAACATTTATTTAAAGGTGATGATGACAGTTTCTGCACAACCGGGACCAAATTACCATGTTGTTGTCTGATTTCGGTCTGACGGGCTCCGTTTGGTTTTCCCTGTTTTGATGTATCATTATTTATTCTTAGCTTTGTTACAGACTGAGTTTTTCCTGTGATATTTATTTTAGAAGCAGTAGGTGGCAAAAATGGTAGCGTGATGGTTTTATGCGGGAGACTTGGAGAATGGGGCTGAGATGGTGGTCAGTCTACCATATCTAGACAGCTGAAATGGTTAAATGTCGGAATTCCCGACCATGGTTCGTTATGCATTTGTTGATGTGGTCTTCTACCGGAATTCCAGTCACCTCGGTCGGTGGGTTCGTATCCCCAGTCGTTCTGCGGATGGAACCTCTGGCTATATCCTTGTCCCCTATTTCCCTGGTGCCAATTTCTTGGTCCTTGCTCGGGTTGGCTCCAGGACCAATTTGATGGCCAAGTGGGGTCCTCGGAGCGATGGGATTGTCGGGGGTAGAAAAAGGATAGGCGTTTGACACTTATTCCTTCGTTGTATTCTGGAGTATCCCAGGAGCAAGTGTAATCGACTGCCTGTGGGTTTTCAAAATTTACGATTATGCAGTCTCCTGGGATTGTTTTAGGCTGGTGGCCAATCCACGAGACCCTTCTTACCGTGGTTATTCTGGAAATGTTGTTAGGGTGGTTGGGCCTGTTGACATTTAACCAGTAACGTACTTTATTTAGTAGGGACCATGTAGGTTCATCTGAGTCTCGGCCTAATTCGGGTACGCCTGTTAAGATGGCTACGAACGGAGTTGCCTCAGGAGGGAGATTTACTACCTTTCTCCATCTCTTGTTGGGTTGTCCTGTTTTGCTATTGTGGGTCTGTGTTTGTTCTAGTCTTGAGGGAGTTTCAGTTGGTGGTTTGGAAGTTTATTTGTCTGTGCAGCGTTTGCTGAGTTGGAATCTGTATTTGATTGGTTTTGAGTACCTGAGTTGAGTGTTGGTTTATTTTGATCGGTCTTTGTTTTTACGGTGTTGATTTGATTGGTAGATTTGTTTTCTGGTTCTGTCACTGTTTTCGTTGTAGTTTTTGTAGTGGTAGTATGGACCGGTTTGTTAGCTGTTTGTTTTGGTGGGTTGGTTGCATTTCTTTTTCCTGAGTCGGTGGCAGCGCCTAGAGGAACAGGAAGATCGTTTTTCTTTGGGATAGTAGTTGTTTTTGCAGAGGCTATTAATATGGCCACTTGTTTTTCTATTATCTCAAGGCTTTTTTGTAAAGGTTGTAGTTGGTGTTTTATTATTTCTGCGATTTTATTTAGCAGAAGTGTGTCTACTTTAGAATGATTTGTGCCTTTTTCTGCTCGAGCAAATGGTTTGTCTTGACGAATCTTGTTGGAACTGGGTCTGTTTGCGTGGTCTTCGACTATGAGGACATCGGATAGGATATTCTTAGAGGAGTCTGTGATGACGATGTTCTCCTGAGTTTGTTGACTGGCAGTATCTGGGTTAGTGGCACTTGTGTGAACTGGACTATTAGATTGTGGTTGTAAGGGGTTCTGTTTTGGGATTGCTCCTTCCCTTATGCCTCTTAGTTCTTGTTGCGTTGGATCATTGGTTATCGGTTGAAGGCTTGCGAAGATATCGGGGGTCAGTTCAAGATCCTGTGAGGATTGTGAGTTTGACAGTTGTGACAGTTGTGTGGTTACCGATAAGTCAACGGTGTTAGGTAAGGCGTGTATTTCAACATTTGTGTCTATGGTAGATTTATTTAGGGGTATCGCATTTGGTGTTTGGGCCTGTGCCAAGATGCCCATTGATGAGCGCCGTGCTTGGTCTAGCTCGTACGATACGCAACGGTCAATCAACAGAACTGTTTGATCTATGTTTTCGTTTACTTTGTGTAGGAATTGTTCAATTGGACCGACAGTAGTTGTTACGTTTTTTTTCATAGTTTTGCTTCTGGAGCCTCTCGTGGTCATTGTATGTTTGTTGACCAGGTGTGGAGCAAAGGTAATAACCTTGGTTGATTTTGGTTCGAAAGGAGGAGTGCTTATGCTTTTTATTAAGGGGCCTGTCCTCGGTGGTTTACCTTTACTTAGTTGTTAGGGGGGTGCGCCCGGCCCGGTCTCCTCCGGTCTGTGACGGGCTTGGACGGGCCCACCCTTGGCCCAGGCTTCGCCCAGCGTCCCGCTCGCGTCCCACGAGGGGGGCGCTGACGCCCTTTATGCGCCTCCTAGCGCGTCGTCAAGGGGGTGTGGCTGGAGACCTCGAGGGCTGCCGGGAGTTGTAGGCAGCCCCTCGCCTCGCTCCACTCGGCGGCCCCGCTGTCAGTTGGCAGCAAACAGCAGGACGGCGGTAGAGAGGCGGTGGGGGGTCTCAACACCGCAGGAGTCCGTGACGGTGGCAGAGCCTTCCTCGCTCGCTCTGCGGAGTACAGGTCAGGCCGATAATGCAGCTGGGCTGGTTTGGTGAAAACAGCGTGTGTCCACTCAATTAAAAAAAATGATGAGTGGGATGCTTGAATTAATCTTAGCCACTGGTAATTACTCAGAATGCATCCCAATCCATCTTTTTTGTCCATAGTGCCACCTCACTCTCAAAGATGGCTTACTGTGGTGTCTAATGCCGAGGTCTTAAGGCATATTCCCTAACAAGACTCCAGAGTACAGGACCCAGCAGCCCTCCTCATTTTCTATCTTTCAAAAGTTGAGCAATTTTGTGAGACCCCAAGAGTTCTGCACTGGCTGCTCATCGAGCAGAGATGTCACATTAAATGCATTTGCTTAAAGCCTAGAGATTTCTATAATTCTGACCAGTCTTTCCTTATCGCCTTATACCCCCTGTATTACTTTAATAGCTCTCAGCTTTCAATCTCTGTTGCTTTGGTTGCTCCCAAAGTTAAACATGCCCAGTCAGCAGGGGGCACTCTTTGATGTACTGGGCCCCAAACTTTGAAGCAATCTTCAGTTCATTTGCTGTGGGTTCCTCTATGTTCCTTTGAAAGACTCTGAAGACATTTCTATTCTTCCAGATGTGTGTTTTTTTCATATTGGGCCTCTCTTGATTTGGTCTTTTGTTCTTAGCGCCAAGAAGCCGGTTTATACTAGCACTACACCATGCAAAACAGTTTCTGCTTTCCTGGGAAGGACCTCCTCCATGTTTTATCCCTGTATTTCTGGAGTAAGGCCTCAGTTCCTGTCTGCCCTCACTGTCCGCACACTATGTTGCTGCATGCTTCAAGATTTTCGGTCTCTGACTGTGCTGCACCATGACTTGGGGCCAGCAGCCCACACTGAATAGCTCATTCATCTGCAGGCCCCCACTCCCATCTCTTATCTGCAATCAAAGTGTACACTGCACCGCTGCCTTTGTGAATGGGGAGCGCCTGTTGCAGATGAGCATCTTGAGATTGTCCAATCAAAAGCCTTTGTTTCACTTGGATCAGCGGCTCTTTGATAACACTAATGTGCCTGTTTGCTTTCACGCCCCATTAAGTATGTTCGGGTGTTTGGCGATGTCTTGTTTCCAGAAATAATGGCGGCTTCGCTTCTGCCACACCTGAGGGGTTGTTTGGTGATGTCCTGTTCCCAGAATTAATGGCGGCTCCAGTAACACCTGGCGATTGGGGCTGTTTTGATCCCTCTGCCAAGTTCGTTTTTTTAACGTGGGTGGTTTGCACGAAGGATTAACCACAAGAGATTTGGCTGGGCCTTTCCTCAGGTGTTGTTATCTGCGAGCGGTATCAGAATGCAAAAGATCACATTACTTCGAAAATAAGCAAACATTGTGGGCTGCAGGCTTAACCTCACCCAGGAACTGTGCCCCCATGCACCGTTCTCAGTAGCGTGTCTCAGTAGCAGAGGTTTATTTTGTTACAAGGTTACCAACATGCGGTGTTGGTAACATGAAGTTTTGTCGTCAGTCCGGAAACTGTTCATTTTGTTTCATATTTTCTGTCTTGACAGAGCCTTTACCTTATAAGGATCGATACGTTTTTTAGACCCACACCAATGTAACAGCACGACTCAAATATTTCAGGGCTCCATCGCCCAGGATGTTATTTCAGTTTTATGACAAACAGGCACTGACAAAGCCAATGGGACCGGCTTTAATGTGTCAATGAATGTAAAAACAGACATTCTTCAATGTTGTATACTAGCGTTGCATGCAGAAATGCTCTTTATCACATTAAAGACTTCCCAATTGGCTTTGTCAGGGTCAAAAGAAGAAAGGAACGAAAGCTTCCTGTATAAGAATTCATTGTGACAGCGTGATGACTGATTGTACATTCTAGACGGGAAATAGTCCCTCATATAGTCCAATGGAAGCTGTTACTGGAAAGAGGAATGATACCCCAAACAGAAGGTGGTGAAAAGGTATGGATGACGTCAAAGACTTCTCTGTGTATATTTTAAGAACTGGTAAATTTATGTCCTACAGACAGCTGCGGAGTCGCGCCGGGCATTAAAAGGGCTCTGCATGGAGGTGCTGCACTTACCATGCCCCATAAGAAGGGCACTTGTGCCAAGCTTCCATAGTGAACTGCTATGAGAAGCATAATTAACTAGAATCGGAGACACAGAACTTCAATCTTTTACTGTCAGGACATTTTCACCTATTCCTGGTTAGTGTTCCACATACTTCATAGTGCAATCGTACCACTCATCTGTCAGAAGGAGGCTTTCAACAAGCTCTGGCAGATTTATTATTAGTGTGCATGAAAAAAGCCCCCACCGTTGACATGTTACATCAATAATTTGTGACAATACATGATTTTTTGGCGAGTATTATCAGGAGGAAGCTTAATGATTGGCCATTTAACCGACCATACTTATCTTTTCTGAATGTCAAGGCTTGTAATGGATCATTGTGGCAACTTCTCTCTCTCTTCTCCCCTCCTTCCCTTGTTCCCTCTTTTCTTTTAGTTCCCACCTTAGCTGTCAGCCAACCACTGTCATCCAGACCTTGTTGAGTACTGTATCATTTTTTTCATTCGCGTAACAGTACTTATTCATCAGATTGAAATTATCAATGGTTATGTCGTTACACCCTGTTATTGTGCTTACCACTTTTTGTGTTGAAAACCTAATAAAATGTGTGAAATAAAAAATAAGACTTAGGACATGGGCAAATGCAGACAAAAATATATGCAGAGAAATTTCACGCGTAGCACACCATTCATGTTCAAGGCCGTGCTTTTCTCTGTGCATAAAGATTTGTTAGCTTGTTGAGTTTGTGATAGATGACACAGAGTGAGCTTCACAGCAAATATAATGCCCTTGTAGAGCTGCTCACAGAGGCCCCTGCATGGTTTCCAATTGTAGTGTGGAGGATTTCTACATGAATGTGTCCTTTCTTCTAGTGGTGGATATATTTTGAGATATTTAAGGGAGTGGGCCTTACTGTCTGTCACACTGTATCAGCCCTCACGTCTGACTGGAGGCCTTATTCAGGACCGTAAGGGGATTAGTATGCAGACATAATAACAAATAGTTGTTTTGGTCAGTCTTTTTTTTCTAATTACCAGAGCTTATACTCAAAGAATGCACTAACTTGAGGAGAGTAGTGGGACATATGTATCACAATCCTTTTAAAAGCCCTTGTCTGATTGTTTAAAGAGATTTGTCTCCAATTGAGTTAGCTGTTTAAATACTCTGTGAATTACGCAGTGTCACACTGACATTGGGTGAGAAGGCTTTGTATTTATATGAGACTGTTTTGTTCTGCCTGATTTTGTAATCCTTTGATGGGTCTGAAATAATAAGATCAATCGTCCATCTTTCTCTCTCAGTCGGTGCTCCCGACATCTGCCATCCCTATGTGATCCATAAACTGCATTGTAATACCCCCCCATTTCTTGTATGTTTCTTCAGCTTAGCGTTCTCTACTAGGGGATTGTTTTTGGTTTGTTACTGGATCTGTGTTTGCTGTATTCCTATATGAAAATATCTAGGACCAAAATATTGAGTAAGTAAGTGCAAATAGGCAAGTATAGATTTAGTATTCTTAACTCCACGTCTAGGTACCTTAAAGATATACATATTGTCAATGTACATATATGTGGAGTGATGTATAGTAAAACTTTGCTTACCTAAAGAAACTTACCTTCACAATATTTGTGTCCTCGATATTCTTGACACACTATTTTGGTCCACAGTATTTCTGTTTCAGAGAATCTGTCTAAATACCTATTCCCATTATTAAATTCTTTAGTGTATGTGACAAATGCATTTTCTACAACATTTTCACATCTGGGATAGCCTGAGACTGGCACGAGATCCAAGCTTACTATTCCTAGCGCTTACAAAACTCCATAATATTTAAATGCATAAATATGTTGTGTTACAGGTTTGCATCCTGTGACCAGGTTCCTGCCTCTCATCATGAATTCCAATCACTGTAGACAAGACCTATTGATCAATGATGCATTCATAGGACTGGGCCCGCAGCCAAAAGCAAAGGGACGACAGACAAAAAATATAGTAAATAATAGTGACAGGGACATCTGATATTAGTGAAATGTTTTGGGATGATGGTATGATATTTTGAAATTCCCTAGGGAAATTCTTTTCATGGGTAACAAACCCATTTTTACATTACAGGTTAGTTATTATCTTCAATGTATATACTTTCTCAAGGAGTTATGAAATATAAATTTTGCCACTTTATACCCCTAACCAAACTCCCGGGCGGTTAGCATTATAAACGAACACATTTGTTTATAGATATGTAATATGAGCACAATAATGATGCATGGCAAGACATTAAACATGCCTTGAAGATGGAAACAAGATGTAAATTAAATTAACAATGGAACAAAGTATGTAGCTCTTAATATAATAAATCAACATCCATGTCAATACCCAAAGTTTATTAAATAGAAAATGTAACACCCCTGACACCAGACACATAATTGAAACTACACGCACAGATCTTGGACTATGTGGGCATTTTTTTTGCCAGCCCTGGACATCATCACAAACACTTGAGGCCCGATTATGTGTTTGGCAGTGCAGCGCCTGGTCTGGCCTGCCACCGCACTGCCAAACCAGTGGTGAGGCTGCCCGCCAGATTTTGAGTTTTCTCCTGTCTGGTGGGCTTTTTATTGGCGTTCCTATAGCTGTGCCTTCAAAATCAGGTACCTCAATGGTAACGTCAATAACAGTTTCTGGACAGCATGGACTCGAAAGTTCATGCCATGCAGGAACTGATGTGCATCCACACAGGGGGGGCACATGTTGTGCTCCTGTGTGCATCCACATGGCGTGAGGCACAAGGGGGACCTGTAGGGTCTCATATGTTTACATGGTGGAGGAACCGCCATGTAAACCCTGGCCGTGATGAAACTCGTAATATGCTTGGCGGGACCGCCATACATATTGCTGCCTCAGGACCGCCGCGCCACCTCCAGGGAACGCCAGTTCCCTAGCTGTGGTGGCGCCCCATTGCGGTTGTATTCGGGCAGTCAGGAAACTGCCACTGCAGCACCCATGCGAGCCTGGTGGTCCCTGGACTGCCAGACCCGTAATCAGGGCCTAAATGTTTGCTGAATCATACACCTGTTCAGTATGATATTTGAAGTGGAATAACAGTGATTAAAAATAAATATTTTTCACTCAAAAACATGACATTCTCATGCTAGCCCTTTTGATATGTGTGGTAAGCAAGTACATGCACATGTTATTGGACAAGGTTACTACAATAGGTTGACATTCAGAAGAGATACCAGGTAAAAAGAGAACGTCTCTTTCAGTTCTCATGATGACTCATCCAATATAATATTAGACTCCATAACATGAGGAGTGTGGCCTAGCTAAGGATTTTCTGAATTTGCTATTTTAATTGGGATTTATCAAAGGGTCTGGTTGTTCAAACCACAATCCAGGCCATTTACTTGATTTTATTTTACACTTTAATGTTCCTCGATCTTATTTATTGGTTATTTCATGATCATGGTCAGCCATGTTTTGATTAAATTCAACTCCATACTCCACTCTATAGTCATACTACTAAATCTTGAGTAGACAAGAGTTACACCATGGTGTATCACCTTAAACCACTATGACAAATTATCGTGCTGGGTAGGTATATAGTCTACATATCTCCAGAGCGTAGATAGCTTGTATAAATACTCTGGAATCAATGGTAGCACAAACTTCCAGCAAAGGAATGCCGTCCAAGATGCGATTGCTCCTTTGAAAAACCAAGACATTGAAACTTTTAACCCCTTCGATGCGAATGGCAAAGCCAGCTCGTCATGGGCGTTACCTGCGCAGCGCGCATGACGAACTGGCTTTGTCACGTAAGGCGTTTTTTTAAAATTTTCAGCGCGCAGCGGGAAAACCCGCTAGCGCGCATGCGGTTAAAGGACTGGGCGGGACCTTGTTCTCTTCTGACTTGTCAGTAATGAAGCACAAAGTAAGACAACTCCAACTATATTGCAGGAATCCTCAGGAGGAAAGGATAATTGTGAATGCATATCTCACTGGGAAGCTTATTAGTAGCCCATCCTGGCAGCAACAAAGGTGTACTACTCTGGGCAAACTACAATTACATGCCATCAAGGCAGGGTTTTAAAAAAAAGGTTTACGCAAAGCTTTCTTAGGCAATTTCTTTCTCACATAAAATGTAATTTATTCAGAAAACTGGAGTGGACGCTCAAGTTTTTGCTAGATTTATGTTTGGTGCCACCCGAAGAGTTTTGCATTTTATTTCATACATTCATTTATGCCATTACAGTGCCAACAGAGCATTTTAGATGGAAGCCTTGAACTCTACGAATGTCATGTACTTTTGACCAGCATCGCTAGTATACAGTAACTCTGAACATAGCTGTTGATATATCCTGTACCATAAGAGCCTGTTGAAAGAGCATCTTGTCCTGGGGACTTGTAGCAGGATCTCTTCTCTTGGTACCAAAGTCTAAACTGGACCTAACTAACCCCACTAACCTTTGGCCTATTTTCTACTTGAACATTTGTGGCAAAGAGCAAGTAGGGAAAAGTGATCAGCTGTGGCGCTGGACCTATTTTCAGAGCAGGGGTGCTGCCATTGATGTTATATCAATGAAGTCGTCGAGACTGTGAACAATCCAAGTGCCACCCAAAAAACAAGTGTGGCAAATGTGCCATGTCCATTCAGAAGGAGAGAGGTGAGGGAGTAGTTTGTTGCCTGTGGTGTATTTTGGATCTCTGCTGAGTAGCACATTGCCATTTACAGACAGCACATTTCCTTTTCTGTGAAATGGCCACTAAATCTGCATAGACATGCAGTTTTACTGGTCAAATATATAGGGTACAAATGATGATGTGTGGAAATCTGGTTTCAGCTAACGTTTATCATTTGCACCAAGTAAAGTGTTATGATCTTAATTTGATCCTGTTAAAATCTCTCTTTCTACCACACGTCCATATCAGAAAAATTGTGCTTCATTTGTGATTCACTAATTGCCGATATATTTTGAAATATATGTATAGTTAATTTATAGGTATTTAAATGTTGTTGTGTATTGAACAAAAAACTGACATGCTTCTGTTCTTCCTTTCCCTTCCTGTCCCCCAGCAAGATTGCCATCTAGGTCACTTTTACAAAATCCTCTCACTTTTTAGTCTGAGAAATAAAAGTAAACAATATTTTCCGAATTGGCAGGAATTTGTCTGAAGACAGAGCCTGACATTTGACCTTTGTCTTTGATTTCGCAGCAAATGTAACATGATAAAAATAAAATCTAAAGGCAACTTTAGCGCTCATTCACCTTCTGAATTCAGCATGGTTATTTTTGGGGGTGCAGCAGCCTGCCCCCCCCCCCCTTTCCGGAATCACTAATTTCAGCGCCTACGGTGATCAGTGTGTCGAAAGAGTATCTTGAGAGCAACCTCTTGCTTCAAGATAAA
The DNA here is from genome assembly GCF_964263255.1 of Lissotriton vulgaris. NCBI lineage: Eukaryota > Metazoa > Chordata > Amphibia > Caudata > Salamandridae > Lissotriton > Lissotriton vulgaris. Next base: position 782,502,435 of record NC_141696.1, on the reverse strand, counting down.
CACATATCTCTACCGTGGGCACTCAACCCACCTAGCTATCTTATCTTTCAAGGTGCCATATTTGCTCCAAGCATTCTGAATCATTCTCAAATGTGATGTTGTTTGATGTCCTCAGAAGCACTGAGTCGAGTCAATCAAGTAGAAGCAAAGTGGCTGCTGTAAAACTGTGACCATCCTTACTGAATTCAATTTATTAAACTGAGTGGAAGATTTTTCCTTTCTAGAAGTGTTTCAGCATAAAATACCCTTTCCATTTCAGTTACATGAATAGAACTGCATTAAACTACGGCATGACTGCCCCTTTCAGAAAGACAAGTCGGCACCACTACTTCAGCAGGGTAAACAATGTTGGTCCGAATTCAAATTATTAGTGCAGACTGCACCCAAAAAATGAACTTCAATGACCTGGAAGAAATGTCCACACTCTCCTTGTATACATGTCAGGAGTGAACTCCTGGTGCTGGGAACGGCGGCATCAGGCCCAGACTTAGACAACATGGCGTGCTTCTGTTTTGGCAACAAAGGTGTTTGAAACATCAGTAAACACACACTCATCTTGAAAGAACCTGTCTGCTCCCCTGTGAACTGAATTCCTAGGCGGCACCTGTAAACTGTGCAGCAGGAACCCGTGTGCTATAATGTGACTGAATGTAGGCATCACCGCAGTATTAAGTTAGCAGGTTCAAATATTTGTAGAGTTTTTAAATGTAGATGCTTAAACATCAGCATCTTTGCAGTGCATATACTCAGTAGGTGGAGGCGCTCTCCATGGAAAATCACATCAAGTCTGGAGTCCGCTAGGCCAGAAGCTGGACCTAAACACTGGTAAATGCCAAAGAGAGGCCAAAACCACATATGATTTGCCTGCATCGGTTCTCCAGGGCTCTCAGTTGAATGACATAAGAGTTTTTGTGAAAGGGAATAGAGATGCATCAGCCAACACAAGTTAAAATGAATATACAAATCTTTGATCATTTGTGTGAAGTAAAAGTATGCAAGGATCCTAAAACTATGGTTTACTTTAATTAGATTAAGAAAAGGGCATGTCCTGTCTGTCTATGTCTCTGTACACCTGGTTTTGATTCCCTAGTTAAGGTCTGCTCTTCTTGGAAACCTTTTTTTATTAAAATATGGATGCTGGTAGGCACATGAAATTTAACGTGCCAAATCATGGGTTTGCCGTGTTACCACTCTGGCTACAACAATAGAACAAGGACAAAAGTTACTGATATGTTTCGTCATTAAAAGGCACATTCCCACAGTTACACCTTGAAGATATCTGGTTTGCGACAGATCCTGAACAATACAGATGAATTAATGGTGGTTATTTGGTGGTAGTGAGCATTTGAGTGACGTCTGATACCATACATAAAGCACATTGATTGATGTGGGTTTTGGCTTGAAGCAGGGACGTACATGTGATACTGGCATCACAACATCTGCTGGTCACAACACCTGGAGTGAACAGTTCATGTGTAGAGGCTAGATGAGCATGTGATATTTGTATCTCTTTTATTCTCCTCTCTCTTTTCTCACTGATATACACTGCCTAGGATTAAAGTCATAGATTGGTTGAAAAGAAATAAGGTCAAGTAGCCTCACAACTGTCAAGAAGTAGGAACTACCATGACGTGCAGGAAACTACCCAGGTAGTCTAAGCCTGACATCTCCACGTCATGAATCTTATTTCTTTTTAGTGGAGTCAAGGTTAAATAAAGGGCATATATCGTCTAAAGATCAACTCTCTTGCACCAGGCTACCACTGGTGTCCCTCAAATAACCTCGGCCTTCAGAGTTATTGAGAAGAAATCAATTATAGAAGACAGACCGTGACCACAGGCCATCCTCAGTAAAGGCTCGGTTCAGTTCTCTGTGGTTCTCAGCTGCCCGAAGGCCTCGTGCTGCTGGAGATACCCATTCGTTTGCGTTACCCAAGAGAACATTTAGGCAGTGGCTCTGCACTTACTCACTTGAACCCTGATGATTAAACATGACTTTGCCTGGTGCTGTCACATCACATCAAACGTTAGCCTCCTGGATGGAATGTGGGAAGCTAGCCAGCCAATCAGAAGTAAGCTTCATGTACCATTTATAACTACTGTCGAAGGCCTGCAAAACAGGCACAGTCTGCACCAATGTCTCCCTGAAGTGCTGTGGACCACTCCCAGCATAATGACTGGCACTGGTTAAAATAGGGAATGCTGTAGGAGCTGCCTCTCGCCTGAAAGATATTATGAAAAACCAGCTGCATAACCCAGTGGCACTCCGTCCGCCAGCTGTATGACAGAACAACGCATGCTATTACTTCACATGCCTTAACAATGCGGTCATCATCACAACCATGTCTTTACCATGCATGCTTTTACCATGCATGACTTTACAACAAATGTTGTTGTAAAGGCTTGACTGGTAAAGGTAAAGAGTGGTGAAGGTTACCCTTAAAACAACTCTGACCCCAGCCCCCATAACACCCCAGCCCCTCCACCCTGAACCCTTAAACTGGCCCCCAGCCCTAATAACTCCCCAGGCCCCTACACTTTAAACACCCAGGCCCCCACCTGAGCCCTAAAATCCAGCCCCTGCCCTAAAAACCACCTCGACCTTAGCCCTAAAAACAACCCCAATACCTGCCCTTTTAACACCCATTCCCTTGGCCTGAACCCTAAAACCGGCCTCAGCCCTAATAAAACTTCCGACCTAAGCCCTAAAAACTACCCCTCCCCACCTCCCTGAGCCCTAAAACTCAGCCCCCAGCCCTGAAAAATACCAGGGCCCCAGCCCAACCTAAAATTCTGAAAAACTACTCACTAAGCCGCTGTTCCTTCCATTAACGTCCGCAGATAGTCTCCAACAACTCCCACCCCTAGCCACTCATTCCAATGCTAGACCGCTGACTGCCCTTACCACACATATGCCTTTACCACCTTTACAACAGAAATCATTGTAAAGGAATATGCGTGGTTAAGGCATATGCGTGGTAAAGGCAAGCGTTGTTAAGCTTGTATTGAAAAAGCATACAGGGTTTAGACCACGTTGTTAATGCCATTTGCCCCGTCAGGCCCTTCTGGAGCAGTTTCTTGAAATACACCTGCCCAGGCTCCTCCCTTGAATTTCGCTCAGCAGGTATTCCAATGAACCAGAGAATAGTAGAAAGAAATAGACTCAGTTTGTTTATGTTTTGCTACTTTTCGTTGGCCTCACTTTCCTCACCTGGGTAGTAACAATGGCATTAATTGTCCCTGTGGCAATATGCCCTCACCTGCGGCTTAAACCCATAATGGCAGGAGGGTTATTAATAGTTGTTATTGCCCTTAGGTGTGGGCAATTAAGCTTAATTAATGCTACATGTGAAATACTGAGTTTGGCTCTGCCTATCAGAGTGCTTGAATGCTGACACCATTGTTTGCCTGCTTCCCAGGCCAGTAACAAGGACATGAAACAGGCTGACCGTTTGAGTGTTTGCCTCTGTTGAGCATCATCAGTGGAAACATGCTAATACCTTCACTACCCTCCTTATGCTGGGTGTTGACAGCTGTTACTTGACCTTTACCGCCCTTTGTACTTTTAACCCAGGTCCACAATTTTGGGGTGGACCATTAACACTGAGCAGAGGGCAGCAATGCTTTATTATGTAACAACAGCTCTGGAAATCTTTGAAAGTCTGATCTCCCAGGCTAGAAGAGAAGAAATAGTTCAGCCAAAGACACAGGAGTCTCATTGTTTTCCATGGGTTGCCCCAATTATATATAGTTTAAAGGGAACGAAGTGAATATTTGAGATGGAGCTATGCAGGGAATAGTTTGCAAAAGAATCCGTTGTGGGGCCCAGATATTTCAAAGAAGACTACTAGTGCTTCTGCTGAGTGTCAGGGATACCAAATGCTAAGGCTGGCTAGTATTTAAAACTGTTTTTCCATCATGATCTTCCTCCTTCGTCCCCTTTTCCTGCTTTTTTCCCTCTTTGGGCAAAGTCTGACGATAAAAACATGTCCAAGTCCCCAGAAGTAAGAGGGGCGGTGGGTACCACCAGTTCAAATTAAGCACTGGATAAATGTATCTACTGGGCCATTTTATACAGTAGTCATTACTATCACAGACATGAAGTCCTATGGTTTTTCATATGTCTTGTTTTCTTTGTATTGTTCTTCCAGCTGCAACCATATATGTTTAAGGCTGAGCAATCAGAACCCGCACTTCTATTCTTTTTAAACCTATCTCAATTTGTCTGCCTTGTTGAAAACCTTGACCTACTTTTTTTTACCTAAATGTGACGTTTCCCTTCTCCTATCTGTCCCTTCCTCCTCTAATATACCAAACTATGCTGCCACATTAACAGAAAGCTCACAGGAATATGCTCATTCATTGATAGACTATAGTTTTACACCTTGTCCAATATTTTAGTAAAGCAATGACGTAAAATGAAAAGTACTCTTCTACTTGAGTTGTATGTGAGAATATCATTAGCAAAAATATAGCCAGACAGTAATATCATGTCCTAAACATCATGTACAAAAGCTAGTCCCATTGGGTGTAGATTTTTGATTATTAACTCCAGTGGGGCAATATTTATTGAATCAATATTTAGGAGAAGTTATTTTTGTCAGGCGTTATTTTGGATACAATATTTTCACTTTATATCTCCACTAGCTGTATCAAGGCAGAATGTCTGACAAAATATCGAAATCAAAAATATCGAAATACTAAAATATCGGAACAAAAATATCGAAGTCAAAAATATAGGAATCCTATCCCTAACAAGGTAAGTACAAAAATATCGAAAAAATAATATCGTAGTACAAAAATATCGAAATTAAAAATATCGTTTTTTTAAATGTATTAATAATAATGTAAAAATAATTATAAAATACATATAATTTTACAAATATTAAATAAAAATATTAAAACATAATTAAAAAATTAAAACTAATACATATACATTTAAAATAAATTAAAAACGTAATAATTTAATGTAATTTTATATTTTTTTATTTCATTTAATTGATTTAATTTAAATGTATTTTATTTTTACCCTGTACGACTGTACCCCAAAAACCCAAAACTGACCCTGAACCCTACAAATACCCCTTTACCCAAAAACCCAAAACTGACCCTGAACCCTAAAAATATCCCTGTACCCCAAAAACCCAAAACTGACCCTAAACCCTAAAAATTCCCCTTTACCCATGAACTGAAAACTGACCATGAACCCTAAAAATACCCCTGTACCCATGAACTGAAAACTGACCCTGAACCCTAAAAATACCCCTTTACCCAAAAACTGAAAACTGACCCTGAACCCTAAAAATACCCCTGTACCCATGAACTGAAAACTGACCCTGAACCCTAAAAATACCCCTTTACCCAAAAACTGAAAACTGACCCTGAACCCTAAAAATACTCCTGTACCCATGAACTGAAAACTGACCCTGAACTCTAAAAATACCCCTGTACCCAAAATTAATTAATATTATTTAATTACCAATTAATTATTAATTAACAATAACAATAAAGTAAATATATTAGCACATTTGCTGTAATTAATTTAATTTAATAATTAATATTATTTTGCACAAATAATTAATTAAGAATAACAATAAATTATATATAAAAAAAATACTATAATAAATGTAATTAAATAATTAATAATAATTAATTACCAACTATTTAATAATTATAAATATGGAAAAAATTATAATTAATTAACTAATTAATAGAAATTAATTACCAATTAATTATTAATTAAAATATGTACAAACATATATCAATTAATTAATTATTATTAAATTACTTCCCACCCTATTCCCCTATAAACCCATAACCCGCTACAGAACATATTTATCAATTAATAAATTAATTAAAAATAATTAAAAATTAATTCTCAATTAATTAATTAATAATTCCTACTAATTAATAATTAATTTAACATAATTAAATTACTTCCCACCCTATTCCCCTATAAACCCACAACCCGCTACAGTAGTAAAAGACAATATTTAATAAAATAACATTAAAAATAAATAATAAAACATAATAAATACAATATAATATACACTAAATTTATTTAAAAATTGATATTAGTAACATCAAAGTTATTAATTTCGATATTATTAACATCGATATTTACAACTTCGATATTACTGATATCATACCAATATCGATATTTAGACTGTCGATATTACTTACCTTCGATATTTTTGTATTTCGATATTTTAACTTCGATATTTTTGCATATCGATATTTAAAAATCGATATTTTGTTTGTGTACCATCAAGGCACTGATGTACCAAAATTTGGGGTGCAAAATAATCTGGTTTTCCGCACCAACTGCTTTGCGACCCAACCTCCATTTTGCACACTGACTGATATAATGCTCCTTTGTGAGGTAAAATGACTATATGGTATGATTTACAGAAATGTGTCCCTTTAATATTAGTGTGAAAGGATTGTGTTTGAGAATCATACCATATAAGCTGTAAATGCAGGCATGCTGGCAAGCGAGGAACATCATTCCCTCATCTCTGTATAGCAATTCACAGAATGCTTCAATTTCGGTCAAACTTGACAGCAAAGTGGTCTGTAAGAGCTTTTGGCGCCAATTCTTTCAAATATATGTAAACTGGACTTTGTCTTCACTTGGTGGAGTATGTCTCTATCACCTCGTTGTGTTGCCAGTTTGGTGTGCCTTTCCGCCTTATAGCAAATGCAGCCATTAGCATGCATTAGTGACTGTTCAACACTGACCGGTACTCTAGGGTATCGCATTGATTGTCACATTCAGTTATTTATCTTCTATAAATTCTATTTTGTAAGCAATTTCTTTTTTGCTATATATTTCATAGCCTTGACTAAATTAAGTGATCTGGCTTTAATGTTGTAAACAACCTTTGCTTAGATCCTTGTTAGCATGTTAGCAAATTAAAGCAACACCTCTTTGGTTTGCCAATGCTTATTTGTATTTTCAGGTCCTGACCCTTAAAGGAATCGGCGCTGCGATGAAAATATAGAAATAGGCATTCTGTGAATGGCACTGGGGGTTGAATGCATCAGTCCACTAAGCCACTGCTTTCTCCACCCACTTCTGTCAACCCAAATTCACAAAGTGAAAGCTGTTCTTCGAGGTCCATTGATACTTTTTATTGTGATTCAGAAGGGGAAACAGTCTTTACAACGAGGTTTTTACCACATTGTGACTTTACCACATATTCTTTACTATGCATGTTTTTACAATGTGTATGTTTTTACAATGCATGCCTTTGCCACGCATTTAAGGTACGTTGGGGGCGTGGGGGTCTCTCCTCACAAATACATTGGTTTTATATATGAACAAAGCGTGGTAATGGCATACATTGTAAAAGCATAAGCATTGTAAAAATGTGCAGTACAAAATGCGTGGTTAAGGCGTGCAAAGAATTTCCCTTGCGTTGTTCCGTCATACAACCTTCAGAAGATGGGGGGGGGGTGCTCCTTTGTCCTCCTTTTAAATCCCTGTGGGTTGCAACATGGCCATAGCGACAAGGCAGCCATTTCATTCTTGCAGGGGCTCTTTAGTACAGTGTGAATCAACCTTTTCTGGGTGCAAAACCTGTGGATTTCACGTATCACAGCCAATGCAAGCAGGTAAATGCTCGATACGTGAGGCCTATCTTCTCCTGACAATTGAGCTCCATGTTTCCTAGCTGTCTTCTTAAATAGCTATAACAAAATAAAATAACATGTAAAAAGAGACAAGCATCACCATACTAATTATTTCACTCACTTTCACTGTGCCCCCTCTGGGGCCTCTCCAGCTCCAACAGCTCATTTCTCTCCGATAACTCAAACTAATTAGGCTAATTCTTTGCCTCTCTGTGGTTTGAACTCTCTGCACATGTCTGACAAACCACCACCGTCTTTCTGAATGCACTGCTTCCTGGAGCAGGTTCTGCCTTGACTTCCTCTGATCTGACCCTGCTTTCTCAGTTCCCCCCTCCTCCTCACCACAGCTGAGAGCAGCAACTCTATGAATTCTGACATAGTTGTTAGGCCACCTAGCAATCAACCTGCAACAACACCCCAGTGACTTTATTCATTAGACTGAAAATTGAATCCAGTCTACAGCTTACACGTCATATTAACATTTACACCTGACAGATACGCCCATGAATGGATGATAAAAGACGAGATACGTAGAGAGGACTATACACGTGTAGGGCCCGATTCTCAAAGGTAAAATGAGAAAAATGAGACGAAAGTCTAACTTTACGAATTTCGGTATTCACAAAGGGTATTTACTACTCGTAAATGCCCTTCGTGAATACTGAAAGTCGTAAAGTTCGACTTTTGGTATTCACAAAGGGCATTTACTGCTCGTAAATGCCCTTCGTGAATACTGAAAGTCGTAAAGTTCGACTTTCGGTATTCACAAAGGGCATTTACTGCTCGTAAATGCCCTTCGTGAATACTGAAAGTCGTAAAGTTTGACTTTCGGTATTCACAAAGGGTATTTACTACTCGTAAATGCCCTTCGTGAATACTGAAAGTCGTAAAGTTCGACTTTCGGTATTCACAAAGGGCATTTACGAGTAGTAAATGTCCTTTGTGAATACCGAAAGACATAAAGTTAGACTTTCGTCTAACTTTACCTTTGTGAATCGAGCCCATAATGTTTAATAAAGGTTGGCAATCTAGTTCTCATTGTTGATTATCATATTACAAAATGTCACCATCCTCACTTTAACCCCGTGCGTATGCCAGACGGACCCCAGCCGTCTGATGTCACGGTGAGCATGTGCGGACTCTGCTCACGCAATAAAACGTCCGTACTGCGCGGAAATTCGTGCAACGCAGAAAGGGTTAAATGGGACTTTAATCCTGTATGTGGTTCCCGACTTTGGAATCTCAGGTCAGCGCTATACCTGTGACGTTTTACCATTACTGCAATCTGCTGATGTACATCAAGGAAATCCCTGATGACAAAAGCTCATTGTTGGATATTAAGATGTAAATGTGACGGATTCCCAAATCTTTTCTTTTGAGTAGTTGTGGCTTATTCCTGTCTTAGATATTAATTACCTCCGACTATCCACACAGCACTCAAAAAGCATTTTTCAGTGAATAGGCGTGCTTTCTAAAGCAAATACAACGGTTGTGCTCCAGGTAGCTGTTCTGTGTAAGTATGCCATTCTTACTCGTGAAAGTAAATAAGTAAATCATTTTTAAACCTAGAGTAAGATACAACTATTCACAGAAAATGATTTGTGAATCAGACCAGGAAATTCAGGTGTAATTCTCTTCTATATTAATAAAAACGTACTCGTGGAACAAGCAAATTCAACGTCAATAGGTCTGAGTTTATTATACTATTGCATGCAGTATTAGCAGAGTATAGCTTGAGACATGAGGAACAGTGCAGAAGCAAACAGAGAGGTCTTTAGATTTAAAGTAGTCCCTTTGCAAATCACTGGAACTCTCGGTGTAGAACCAGAAGGATAGACCCAAGCAGCCAGGAGTGTTATGGTAGAGATTAATTCCCCCCGGCCTGAAGCAAGATGTGACGGACAAAGTCTAAAGTCAATGTCTAAAAGAGGTTGGGCAAACATTGGTTGAAAGGGGTGGACCAACAGACGTGCTGTTTAATCCTAAAACTAAAAAGCTTTGTGAATCGTGCCCAATGATTTCAATCACTTCTGTACAGTTTTTTCTAAAAGTCTATAATTCTGAATAGACCTTCAAAAGTAGTCATGATCTGGGGCACGTCATCCAGTCCCTTCTACACCTCCTCGCAGTCTCATCCTCAATGGCCAATAAGGTTCCTTTGAAGTTCCTGACACCAACCTGAGGAACAGCCAATGGCAGTCTCACTTTGTGCTGTTCAATCTTGCCTCAGAGTGACTCATGGCTGCTTCTGACAGGTATTTCATAAGGAAACGGAACTTGTGGAACTTTGGGGTGGAACTTGTGCTGCACTAGCGCTCAAGGACACGATGGAGACCGAATTATTTTGTGAGAAGGGAACAGACCCACTTGCTCTAGACCTTGTATCTAAGACTCATTCCTAGTGGACAGAATAAAGCTTAGACTTCACTGTGCAGTAACACAAAAAAAACATTGGGAAAGGCATTAGGTCTTACTTGCATTTTAAGACCTAACTGATTTTTTTTAAGAGCTTGTTGTGGTGAATAAAACAAGACAAACAATCTTTGCTTTCAGCAAGCAATGCATTTATAATATAACGAATGTAATAAGCCTTGATTTAGTGTACCTTTTAGATATAAAATCTTTCCTCATGCACTGCCATTTGATCCCGCCTTAGGAGGCGGAATGATGCACGAAACAGCCAACAACATGAGGTGGGAAGCAAGCAACCCTCGTAGTGGATCCAAAGGCCACTGTGCATGTTTTAAAGAATTGTTAACAATAAGTCTTGCAGACAGCTGCACTGTCCAAGCCTGGCTTAAAAAAGTAATTCACAATGACTTAGGGGCACATGCATCATTGCAAATTGCATTCGCAAATGGTGCGATTCGCAAAAATCGGCCGTTTGCGAATGCAATTTGAATTTTTGGGATGCATGAAGGGTGAAGGCCCTCTTAATTTGAGAATTCCCAAATATTTGTGAATTCTCAAATTGCGATTGCATTTAAGGAATCGCATTTTGCGATTTCTTAAATGCAATGCATGAAGTATTTAAAAAATCTTGAATTCGCACTTAGGGGGAGCAAATTACCATGAGGTTGAACCTCATGGTAATTTGCGAAAACTTTGAAAAATGCACTTTTGTGCATTTTTCAAAGTTTCATGTTGTGCACACACATGCCCTTAAGGCATGTGTGTGCACAACATATGTGCACAGATTGATTTCAGGGGTGCAACAGGGTATCCTTTGGACACCCCTGCACCCTTGAAATCGCATTCTCAATTTGCGATTCACTAATTGCTAATCGCAAATTGAGAATGTCTTCCCATTCATTCCTATGGGCCTCTAGGCCCTCAGGAATGAATGGGGAGGTATTCCTTAATTGCGACTTGCAATTTGCGAGTCGCAATTAAGGAATAATAAGAAATCACAATTTATTTAGCAATTTCTTCATGCATAGCCATTTGCGATTCCTTATTAGCGATTCCTTATTTTTCGCTAACAAGGAATCGCAAATGGCAATGTTGATGCATGTGGGCCTTAGTGACTGGGCTGAAGGTTTCCGTGGGCACCACAAGTCAGTTTCCATTGTATGTGAATTTACTGCAAATGATTCCATGGTCAGCAGTTTGTGATGCACTGCAGTGATTTGACATTCAGGGATGTGACTGACGAAAGGGAGAGAGATGGAAAATTGTTGTCCTTCGTTGACAGCTGTTTCTCCCGGTGGATTTGTAAAACGGCAGTGGATGACTATTACTAATGGTCATGTGTGTCAAAGTGTCAATAATGCGTAAGGGAACCAAGATAAATGGGCGATTTTGTATTTGGTGATGCATAGCTGTCCTTGTTAGGTTTTAATTGAAATTATATTATTCTACTAAGGGGAATGTGAGCCAAATTTTCAATAATCTTTGGTGTTAACACAAGGGCGAACGCTCCTTTGCTTATCAAGCCGAGCTGCTGCTGTTACATTCATGTGAAAGTTTATGACTGTGAAGCTTTTATTTATATTTCCGAAGTATAGGTGGTTCCTTCTCATGTCACTGCAACAGGTCTGTCAGTACCTAACGGACACAATTCATTTTGAATAGGTTTACAATCTTTCGATTCTGTTGTGTGCCCTTGGACACATAATGACCAAAGGCTTGAGGCTATAAGTCTGAATCCCATAGAGATGTGCTTACACCAGCGCAGGTTTGCTTGCCCTGCTATAGTTGTATGTGTTTTATTCAATAGATTTGCACTTAAAAATGCAATGCAGTTTATTTTATATTTTAACACCTGATTACTGATTTTGTTTTTTTATTCGGAACCGCCAGCTAATGTTTATTCCATTATTTCTGTTGGAGTGGCCCTGAGGACAGTAGTAAACCCTCAACTCACCCTGCACAACATTTGTAGTGTCTGAGTCATGTGTGGGTGTGAAGTAGCTCCCATGGAGCAGTGGCACACAGTGTTTTCTAAAGATGTATTTGCCGTGATTGGAGCACTGTATACATGTGAGTGAGGAGTTGTAGAAATATTAACAGTATATATCCAACTGTAATACAGAAATGCAGAAAACGGCCATCAACAATACTCATCAAAGTAAAAAAAAATAGATTTAAAAAAAAGGATATTATCATTTTTCTGAGAGTTTGGTTTTCTGGTTGGTCCTAGGCGATAGCCGGACCGGGTGACGAGGAAACGTCTTAAGACACTTAGAAATCCTAGGTGAATATACAGGAACAAGGATTCAGAGAGCTTTGGAAAAGCGCACATTAAGCAGATTAAACTTCAGTTCTTAAAATCAGTTATGTGATTGTAATAATTGCTACTGAATTATGTAGCATCCACTCTCGCCTCGGTGCCCACTCTGATCAGCGATCACACTCGGCAACTCTGGGCATAAGCTTGCCTCATCTGCACTAACGGCCCCACCAGACCGCCGGGGATGCCTGGTCTCACCCTGGAGATACCCATTAAGGGACCATCTCTCAGGGAAGCCAGGAAGGGTTTCGCAGCGGTCGAAGCGCGGAGATACTCCTCCGGGAGTCGATCCTAGCGCTATATAAACTTGCAATTAATTAATTAATTAATTAATAGTTGATGGTGGTACAAGGTTTTGGAATGGAAGTGCGCAGGTTTTGCATCAGAATTCAAAAGTTTGTGTGTTCTGGAAGATATTGGTCTGTCTTACTGAAAGGGTGCACTTTCCCTGCCCTCAGGGCAGCCATGAACTCACGCTGCCCTGTAGAAATACGGAGCAGCTGTTTAAAAGCTGCTTCGGGTTTCTCTGTGTAGGCGGCAACCCGCCTGCACTTTCAAAACGGATTAGAGATCCCCTTACAGGCGGGTGAAGTGAGTGAACATGCCTGCAGGAGGATGTCTGGGGGAGAGGGGTGTCCAAGGGGCCCGCTTTCATCCCCTGAGAGGATTGTCTTCAGGGGCACATTGACAGTGTGCCACCTTTTTGTGGTGCTCTTTCAGTGCGTCTCCTGAGGGCATGTTTGCTTGTGTGCCCACATCTGCAATTTATTTATTTATTTATAAAGTTTTGTATAGCGCACACATGACCCCGAAGTGTATTAGAGCGCTTCACATTTTGTAAGGGACGGACATAGTAAAAGGAAAATGGCAAAGGAGGTAACAGAGAATATCATATTTAGCTAATACCATAATGTACTAGGAGAACAAACATGACATAATAGGGTAAATCAGACACCCCTGAGCTTTTCAGTTTTTAGACCAAAAAGAACGTAGTCAGAGGGGCATTGAGAAATTGATGAGCCATGACCATTTAAGGCAAGAACTTGTTCATTAGGATTATTTTTACTTCATGTTTGAAGGCAGCCATGGAGGAGATTCTGCAAACCTTCGGTGGGAGAGAGTTCCAGATCTTCAGGGCCGAGCCAGAGAAAGCTCTGTGCCTCGTTCTCTTTTTGTAAAAAGTCTGCAGTTTCAAGAGGAGAGAATTTGCACTTCTTGATGGTCGATCCCCTTCAGATAGTTCTAGCTTTTGAGCCAGGCAAACAGGGTTTTGAAATGGAGGGCTTTGTACATCAAACAGGCAATCTTTAGCTGTATTCTTGCTTCGTAGGGTAACCAGTTTAGAGATCTTAGGGCTGAGGATATGTGAGCATTTCTTTTTGTACCCGTAATCAATCTGACAGTGGCATTCAAGGAAGCCCTAAGTGGGGTCAAGGTATATTTTGGAAGGCCACAGAACGTAGCGCTCCCATGATCTAGCCTCAGCAGGGCATGTGCTTGCACCACCTGCGGACATAGAGGCAAAGTGATTCCCTCATTTTCAAGGGGCTACGCCTCCATGCAAATGAGGGAATGCCCTCTCTCGATAGTGCTGCTGCTACATGTGCACCAGCGCTATCCATAATACAGAAGGAGTTGCACCACTGTCTGCGGCCCCTTGTATAATAACAAAGTGCCCCGTAGGCATGCTAATCAGGTGCAAACGCCTGTTGCACCTCAGAGGTACTTTCTGGAATATGTCCCATGGTATTTTTTTTGCCTCTGAGTTCCTTTGTAGAACTTGTTATGCCTCTTAACAGTTGCTTGCAGACCGGTCTATTGCCACAAATAATCATGACAACCTAACGCGGGCCTTATTGCGCAACATACGCTCAACAGGCTTTCTTTAGATCGATTCCAGAATAACTCCAGTGTGACCTGTGAGATTATTTCCTGATATGTTAGTATTTTTTATGGTTATTTGTGAAATTTCCTTGCACAAATATAGATTTTCCGCCCAACAAGAAGGCCTAGAATAGCTGAAAGATAATGTTAACCACTCTTTTTCCCTCTTTCCTTTTCTGTGTCACTTTCTCTTGCTCCCCCATCTTCGTCTGAATCTGTCTGTTCTTTAAACTAAATCATCTCTCATGGCTCTAACTGTCAATCCACAGTGATTCCTAATATTAATTCTATAAGACATTCTTAGACTCCCTCGTAAAATTCTTACCAACCCTCTCAATCACTCAGCCCATTGACATTTCCAGAAATGTACTGAACTCTACAAGCCTTTCATGCTTCAAGTCGAACCTTGATTTCTGATGGGGAATGGCTTGAATGAGGACAAGTAGGACTTTGGGATATTACATACCAGTATTGTTTATTACAACATGGTCTACTCTACCTTATCAGGATGTGACAACAAAGATCAACAACAAACGACCCTATGTTCACTGGCATAAGAGCCAACGTGTATCCAGTACTGGAAGGCAATCAAGGAGGAGGCTACTACTTTATGCTGGCCATCTTTGAAAAAGAAATCCTCTCCTCTGCTGCCCTCATGCAGAGAACTTCATCTCATTCCATTTACATAGTGGTGGGTTATGGGATTTGATGAAAGAGGCAACCCCATAGAAGGCCTGGGACCGTCAACCACCTGGCCCCTTATCATGTAGGCAGGAAGACGTCCCAGAGACACTAAGAATTGTGTAACTTTGGTGGCAAAGTCCATCAGGACATAAAAAACGTTAGGCGCATGAAGGCTCACAGAGGAAATGGAGAATGCCAAAGACAAAAATGCAATACTTCAGGGATGAGCTGTATAAAAAAGAGAACAGCTTTAATGAGTGCCGACAACGCTTACCTGTAAGAATTGCATCAACGTCAATCAAATTATAAGTGACATGAGTCAAAAGAGGTGCACCCTGTCGCCCTCCAATGTTCACCAAGAGTATCTTTCAACCAGGACCATAAATTCTAGGTCTCCAAGCAGTTGAACTCGAGTCCATAAGAACAAGCACTAGTTACGGGTAATGAATCGGGATGTGGGACATTGTATCCCGTTAGAAGCCTATGATCTTAAGATGGCTCCGGATAACTGGGAGGAAAAGAAAATACAAACTGGCTCAACTAATTATTGAGTTTATTTATTGGGCAGAAACATACATCAGAAATCATTTTGAGGTATGTTCAGTACGTGTAGATCTTTACCACCAACACTATGCACTATGCCACTCCTTGTGCAGTGTCTGCTGCACGGTACAGACCATGTATCTCGAGTTCCTAAATAAATCAGGCCTTGGCAGGTTTGTGATTTTTTTTGTTTATTTTCTCAAATATATGAAATTCGGGGAAAAAGGGAAAATACAAATAAAAACCTGCATGAAGGAAGTGGCCCATTCACGCCTTCCTTAGTGCTCAGTTGTACTCCTTTACAGACGGCCATGCACATTTTATAAGGCAAAGGTCTGTCGCTCAGTGTTAGACAGCCAATGAATGAAGTGTGCTCCCCCATTGCCCTATTTTGTATGGCACAGTGGGTGAGAAAAAAACTGTGAGTGACACATGAACGGGGACGGCTGGCCAAAACTCCTGTACATAAGTATCTATAAGTATCTATAAAAACGTTTTTATTATGATTTTGTGTTTTGGGAAACGGGAGGCTGATGTGTGTTATAGTCCCCTATATGTACTGTAAAGAGGTTTTGAACTTAAAGGTCACTATTTTGCAAATATGGATGATCTGTAAGCACTTCCTGTCTCTGATCTGCACCAAAGGCTGTGACTTAGCCCTGCAGCAGCAGACAGATTGTAGTGCCTGCGTGTATAGTGAGTGCAAAGCAGCCCCTTCAGGACAGGAGTGTTGCCCTGGAGCAGGGTCTCAAAATATGGATGATCAAGTTAAGCAAAAGACAGCCACCTTTTTGCCACAATTCTTCGGCCTATAGAGGAAGTCATACTTCACCACACATGGGTACCAGACTATGTTTAGTGCCTAAAGTGCCCACATCAGTAGCATCAACCTGCACAAGGTAAGGGTGGTTGGTGAACATCAGATCTGCTTTCCCAACGGTGAGGTAGCCTGCTGTGTTACTAGGTTTGGCATTATAGGTATCACCACTGCATCTTGGTTTACTTTTCTAGCTCCCCCTCGCAAAACGTCAGAACTGCACATGCTCTTAGTCCAGAAACTATAGAATGTGACACACGATTTAGCAAATCGGCAAGCCGCTTGCTGGTGCAGTCTAACCTTACTTTGTATTATGGACCTTGTGCAAAACTTTTCATCTTTCACATCTTATTAAACTCTAGCCTTTGGCTCAACAGCCCATGCCAGGGCATGCTGACATTGTAGTTTGGCAATGCTTTCTTGCGTTATTCCTGATTTGTATTTCACTCTTCTGGAGCTCCCCAGAGGAATGTAGCAAGGCTGCTTTGAAAGCAGCTACAATTTCAAGTTTTCCCTGCACAGTGCCTGAACACCTGCTCAAAATCAGCCTAAGTGCAAGGGATCATCCTGCCCTGAGTGTGGCTCGCAGACCGTGAAGCAAGCATGCTCATAATACGATTTTAGTGGAATGGCAGGTTCTAATCCACAAGAGTGAATAACTTTAATAAGCTTCAAATTGCAGTCAAAGTCAGTCCATGTTGACATGCTCTCTTCTGTCTGGACCTACTACACAAACACCTGCAATCACCTAAGTATAGAAATCCAGACACAAAAACAGCACAACTAAGATAGCCTCTATAACTATTTACTGGCTTAATCAGCATAGCACCAGGAGCAGGCTGCGCACAGGAGTGTGGGCATGGCCCTGGCGCTAGCCTGCTGCAGCCTACAGTAGCTGGCGGGTACGCTGCAACCAAATGTGTGCTTCAACAGGCACATTGAGCTTGCTAGTTACCCGTGCTCTGCCATGATTGCTCACGGCTCACCATCCTGCTGGAAATTAAGAAAGGTGCTTTTTGCTGCGGAAAAGAGGTTATACGAGAGTAGAGGCTGCCCCAAAAAATGGGAGAAAATTTGGCAAGGTTGGGGAATGTACGGAGGGGATTGGGGGCACCCGATAACTAGGAAGGGAGGGGGAGGTAACAGGGCAGGAGTATCCATATAAAATATAAACTTCGCCCAAATAGCTATCTGTGAATCTACATGCTGGATAATGGAACATTTGTACTTTATCCGTTGTTTGTGCTGAAATGTATATTGCTGCTGACACTTCTTTAATAAAAAGAAGTAAAAAAAAAAAAGAAAGGTGCATTTTGATTAGCAGGCACTACGGTGAAATCTGGTGAATGAACAGCAATACTGCATGGTTGTGTGACGTATTCACACATGCTTTTGCAACGCATGCCTTTACCACACGAGCAATATAACAAGCGCGTTGTTACCACATGTGCCATTCAAACGCAAGTCGTTACAACGACTTGCCTTAGATTGTTACAACAACTTCCCTTAGGGAAGCGCTGGAGTTTGGAATTGTATATTTTACTATTCCAACTCCAGTCTGGACAACAGTAGGGAAGGTGTTGGATTTAAAATGCAACAATGAGTTCCCTAAAGCAAGTCGTTGCAATGACTTCCGTTGTAATGGAATGTGTGGTAACAACACGTTCCTTGTAGTGCCTGTGTTGTAAGTGCTGTTTAATGTACTGCACTTCATGAATAGGGCAGCGACCCTGCAACATGTTGGCTCTGAGGGTCAGGAGCAGGAACTCTTAAGCATTCTAAGACTATTGAGCGTGGCATAAACAAACTCACACAGAGATGGTGCCTGTGTGTGATAATGTACTTTTTGCTGTAAACACAGGCACACAGGGGCGGCCTTAGACATGTGCAAGCTGTGCACCTGCACAGGGCCACCAAATCCCAGGGGCCGTCACGCCAATATATATCCTTAATATAATAATCCTCTGAGGATGGATACATATTTGCGTGGCGACCCTGGCAGGGATTTGGCGGCCTCCGGCTCTGTTCCACTTCCAAACACCCTGACCCCCCCCCCCCCCTCCCCGCTCTTCACTGGCCTCCGCGCTCCGCCCCGCCCGGACCCCCTCTTCCGGGGCCCCCTACCTAAGCTCCCGGCCCAGGTCCGCCATGAGCCTAGAGCCGCCCCTGATGCACATACATCCACATATAGATGCACACACTCTCCATCCTGTCTCTTTCTAAGAAAACCGCCGTAGTAAAATGGCCCATGCCACATAGGCACCTGCATACACTGATGAAGTCACAAATTAAATGGCATACCAACTGCTGTCCACAGCAGCCCTTTGTAAGATGTTCTCGATTTCCAAAAGGCTTTGAAACAGAACTAGCGAACCTCTAGTCATGCCTACAGATGAACACATTTAAATTAGCCTTCGCAGATCTGCCCGAAGTGGTCTTTAACATTTATTCACCGTAAATTGGCACTCAACAAATATAATTTGCTTTTGCCTTTCATAGCAATATTACTAGCATGCCCTCTTATTACACAATGTAATGGTTCTCAGTCTTTTAACCTTGAAAGGACTAAGGGCTGAGTTATCTATTCTGAGATTCGAGCGTCTAGCCTGCAGATTATATCTAGATACCAAGTGTAAATCCTTAAATCCCTGAGCCATCTTGCCAGGTATGTTAAGCCTTAAGGTCAACCAACTAATTCTCCAAAATGTCATGAAAACGGCCAACTTAAATGTTAGAAAGTATTAGCCTGATTTGACGTTCAAAGGGATTTATAAAAGCAAATGGGATATCTTATGTTTGTCATTAGCTTTTTGACACGGATTGTCAGATGTCAGCAAAGCACATAATGTTCAGATAACATGAATTGCAGCATTTTTCACGGTTGTACAATTGTTACATTTTAAAAAAAAATCTGGCAGACTTGCTTACTTTAAGAATCACGCATTTGGCTTTGCTAGGAAGGGATACAGGTATGTTTTTGCACCAGGCAACCAATAAAAAGCGTTTAGAGGAGAAAAGCTAGGAGGCATATTATCAAGGGGGTTTATCTCCGCTTATTTGGCTTTAAAAGCCAAGAAAGCGGAGATAAAATTATATCCCTATTACCTAGCTGTCGCTAACACCAGTTAGCGACAGCTAGTAGGGGATAGCGACCATCTTGGGCCCCACTTTGCATGCCAGGGATATTTATCACTAATGACATGCAAAGTGGGCGTGCCAAGATGTTAGTGACTGAAAACAGTCGCTAACATCGCTATCTCCTATTACCAACTTTTGGAGATATTCCCGCTAAGCGCGAATATCTCCAAAAGCTAACACCTGCCCTGAGCAGTTCTTAGCCATGTTATCCAATGGGAGGTGGATAACATGGCTAAGAGCATTAGCTCGGTAATGCATGAATATCGCTGACTTTTCAGTGATATTCATGCATTGCGGCGATTTTTATCGCATTTGCGATAAACCTTGGTAATACCAAGGTTTATTTGCGGTAAAAATCGCCGCAGCTCAGCGGTAAATTTTTGTCTCCAACCAAGCAATAGCGATAATTATCGCTATTGCTTGGTAATATGCCCCAGCTAGATTCCTTTTGATTTATTTATACCTCACATTGTTTGTGTGTGAGTGGGGGATGACCCAGGTTTTTATATTTTTTGCTGCACGAGGGCTGCCTGCTTTGGGCTGAAAGTACATTCGACAAATACTCCACTGCAAAGGTGAATAGTGTGGGCAAAAGTTGCGAACACGGTGGCTTATTTGTGCCGCATGTTTTAGACTAAAAATGTTTTTTGAGGCCTCCTCCAGGTTGTTCTAGGCCCATTTTGCCACAAACAATTTGTCATTGTCACTCTGGAACTATTGAGGTGGCTACGTGCAGCTCTTACATCATGAAGTGAGAGGGTAACTACCAGACAGACGCCTCTGCCAAGAGTACAGGGTGGACTGGTCTATAGTGTGATCCAGGCAATGCCGCTGGTCTGATAGGCCAGTGTGGGGGCTGATTTTTGGCTGCATGTGGGCCTGTTTTATAGTCTGCTAGCCTTTTTACGTCGAGCATCTGAAACTTCTTGAATATACTTTAGTATATACTTATTATATACTTATATGTGTATGTACTTTGTGGGCTCTGGAGATCAGCCCTGGGACTTGTCTGCTTCTGCACAGGGGCTTTTTTCTGTTTGACTGCCTCTATTTAACTGTCTTGATAGAAAACTACCAATAGAGGTCAATAAAATTCCAGAATTGCTTTCTGCTGAGGGACTTTCTTTTTTTAATTTTTCTGGCAACTACTTCTATTTAACTCTCTTGATAGAAAACGACAAGCAGAGGTCAGTAAATACCAGAATCACTTTAGCAGTCTCTAGATTTCAGTCCATAGAAATTGTCTTCCACGAGCATCCGTAGACAATAATATTTGACTATACCATTTCCTGCTGAAAGGCAATATTTCCCTCCATGTGTTCCCATACCTGTTGTGTCACGCAGTTTGGTGCCTACTTTCCCTCCATGTTAAAGAACAGTAGATGTTTCAGCACCCAGGCCAATGTGCTGCATAGCTAAATACATATAAGGTCTCAAAGGCGAGACCGATTGCATTGCAAATGCTTGTCTACACTTAATTTCACTGCTATTAAAACAAACACTGAATGCTGCAAGCTCAAATTCTTGCAGTTTTCCATACAAAGAAAACCACTTATACAGCGTGTCTTTAAAGTTCAATACAGCCCCAATTTGCAAATATAGGCCACATTTTCAGCAATCTAATTCACTAAGGAGGCCATGTTTTGGTTCCTGGGCCTATTTTCCATCCCAGTCCACCACTGCAAGAGTGCACATTCCATGGAAGGATCTGTAATGCCTGACTTCAGAGGCTTGATAGATTCACCCCTCTCGTAGTCACCAAATGGCAGTCTATCAAATCTAAGGGCCTGTTTTAGAGTTTGGCAGACAGGCACTCTGTCACAAACATGACAGATATCCCGTCCACCTTACTGTAAGTGCATTATAATATAATGCACTTATTTTAAGATGGATGGGGTATCTGTCATGATTGTGCCGGAGTACCTATCTGCCAAACCATAAATCAGACCCTAAGTCTAGAGTTATTCGAAGGGCACCTGCACTCGCTATTCTTCACGAAGGACCGCTGTTGACCGAAAATCGGTACCAGAGGTTGTTCCTTGCAGGGCCGGACTGGGAACCAAAACGGCCCGGCAAAGTGCTCGGCCGGCCCCCTGGGGGGGGAGGTCTGAGCTCTTTGCCGTGGCCAGTTTTCGGACAATTTTGTTGCAGGGCTGATTTTGCAGCTGTAACAAAAATACGGCCCCCAGGGGTCCAAAACCGGCCCCCACCCTTGCGGTGCACCAGGGGATTGCCCGGTGACCGCAACAGCAGTCCGGCCCTGGTTCCTTGCCGTGTTGTTGGCTGCACTGCCCTGATTATGTTTGTATATAGTGTCTACACTTCTTATTCAGCGTGCCTCATTAGCATTGACCAGGCAGTGCATCAGCATTGTCACTTACGTGTTTCCCAATTCATGTCAGACACCACTTTAGACAAAGTACTATAAGCACAGTAAGACATGTAAATAATTTCAGGGTGCATACTGATTCTTCGAGAGAGAATTCACTGACAAAGGGACAAGAGAGTATGAATCACTGGCATAAAGGAGGCAAAGTGGACAGAGGTGACAGTGAATATACTAAACAAGTAATTGAATACACAGGCACTAGGGTACTTAGGGAACACAGTGACACTGACACAGGAAATACACCGACAATTATCCTCGAAATGCATGGACAACGGGACATGGTGAGATGGACGTAGACAGTGGGACATTGGGAGCCGGACAGAGGCAGACCTTTTGAGTGAGAATGACAAACACAAAATGGCAAGGAGAAACAAACATGGCAACTAGGACCGGGAAAGAAGGCCATGCATGCTTGGACAGAGGAGCCAAGGCCATGCATGCTTGTACAGAGGAGACAAGGGTATGCACGCTTGGACAGAGGAGCCAAGGCCATGCATGCTTGGACAGAGGAGACAAGGGTATGCACGCTTGGACAGAGGAGACAAGGGTATGCACGCTCGGACAGCGGAGCCAAGGCCGTGAACGCTTGCACAGAGGAGCCAAGGGCATGCACGCTAGGACATAGGAGCCAAGGGCATGCACGCTTGGACAGAGGAGCCAAGTCCATGCACGCTGGGGCAGAGGAGACAAGGGCACATCGCAGGCCAGTGCGGTGGTAGCTGAATAAAATGGCATTCACATGCCATTTTATTTATTTGTATTTGTCTACTGTGCTCGCAGCAGGCGGGGCAACGCTCATCCACTCCTGAAGAGGACCCGCCCTTGGAAGCCAAATAGTAAAATAAAATAATTTAACCTGAATGACTCATTGAATAGTTAATCATTCGTCTGGAAGCCAAGTAGTACAATAAAATAATTGAACCTGAATTACTTATTGAATAGTCAACCATTCATCCAAAAGTCAAGTACTACAATAAAATAATTGAGCCTGAATGGGTCATTGAAAAGTTAATCAATCGTCTGATAAGGATTGCACCTTTGAAAAAAAGCAGCATACATTGTTTAAAAGAACTGGAAAGTACCTGATTGTTTGAGGTTAGTTTTTAATAATTTCCATGTATTCTGACGTAATTCTTTTATATGTGCAATTACTGCAGGCAACACATACTTCTTTTTATTATAGGCATAATTACTTCAGGCAATACATACCTCTATGTGTGAATCAAAATAGGCATTTCGTTATGTTTAGGGTTATTTTGAGACCAAAGACTAGTTGTTCACTTGATGTCCTGTTATACCTTTCTGCTGTGCAATGGGTTTTAAGTGTCGCACACTTAGCTTTCTCAGTCTTAGAAGAAATTGCCCTGCAACCTGCCCATTGTGACTTAAACAACATTGAGAGCTGTTAATTGTTATTAAACTTCCACTGCTTCTGCCTATGTTCCATGTGTGTGAGAGAAGGCCGCAGGGATGCTATTAATGCTTTACCAGTTCTCTCTTTCAGAAGGATCTTTGCCCTAAAGTTGTCGATGCCATTGTAAAACTGTGTGTTATAAAAGTTGCACTGATACTGTCCATGGTGTGGTTCCTTTGATTATGCAATTGTGAAACTTGAGAAAACATGTCCCACTGGGCAAAAATGAAAAAGGTTTGATTTTGTTCTCATGTAGTGTTGATTTATCCTTAACAATTTTAGCAGTGCTTAGCTGCTCTTAACGATATCTCTTTTACGTCCAAATATTGTAAGTGAACTAAGAGCTACCTGTACAAAGCATTTTTGTGTTTGCAAACGACCTGCTTCTGCAAAATGGTCTGTTTGCGACCCCAAAAATGCTTTCTGTGATGTACAAAGCCCAATTTGCGACTGAGTGGCTTGTTAGCAAATCGCAAATTGGGCTTCGTGATTTGGTATTTGGAAGGGGTTGTTGAGGGCGTCCATTCCTAATACCGAATTGGGATGGTATGTACACATGTTTTGCAAATGAAATGCGGTCACAAAACATTTGAAATTTACCGCCAATTGAAAGTTGGTGGTAACCTATTTGCAAATGGGAAGGGGTCCCCAAGAAGCTTCTTCCTCTTTGAAAATGGTTGCAACCATATTTTTTTAAGTGCAAGTAGTGGCCCAAAGGACCACTGCCCACTCTTGATAATTGAAACTTCAAAATGTAAATTATTTTTTTTGCCTGTCTGCATTAAAAAAAATATTGCTTTATTTAAAAGCAATCACAGAAATGGTGGGACCGCCAAACTCTTAATCAGGCCCTTAATGTACTGAAGATACTCATATTGAAATCCAGACACTCACTTTGCGTCATCTGCCATTGCTAATGGCTGGCAGTAAATTGGATGGCTTGAGCGTGGTTGACTGCGTATGAATAACAACTGATAGAAATTGCAGATGTTAAAGACAAAAGGAATGTATAATTGGCGACCAAGGTTAATTACTTCAATTTTAAGTCCTGTAAATTAATCCACATTTTGATAAAGAAACTCATCAAGGAAAGATTGATCTTGCTATGAAAGTCAGATGGGGGGAATTAAACAGACCTCCTGTGTTGTGTTTTTAGATCTGGTTTGGCAAGGTAGCTATCTGCAAAACATATTGTAACCAATTCTTTCAAATATACATAGAGTTGGCATTGCCTCCTCGTACCAGAGTATTACTCTCTCGCCTCATGTTAGGTGCATCATTTCACCTCCTATAGAGTGCTTGCGTTAACAGAAATGAGGGACTATTTTACATCTTAAAAGTACACTGAATTATTGCATATAAAGTTCTTTATTTTATAGATAGCATTATATTAAACAAAAACTCTTATTTGCTTTTTGCTTTACTTTGGGGGGATTTTCTTGAGTGTTTTAGTTAGGAGAAAAAATACAAGCTAACTCTGTTAGTTTAGCCACTATTTGTTCTAATGTTGGAAGGTATGTCTAGTGTTCTAACTAGATTTTTTTCTTTTCTACAGCAAAATATACAAAATACCATATGTCTGTATAGTTTTCCATACATTGGAATTGTGCATTAGTCTGTAAAACTCCAGTTAAGCTATTTCCCTAACATTCTGATCCTAAAGACACAGCCCAGCAGATTTACTGAGCTTCCATCATTGCTATCCTTTAACCTATTGTAATGTATAAAAAGCAATCAGTATACGGAGCCACAATCTGAAAATCCCAGATTTCTACTCTAATTTGTTTTCAGATAGTTTTAAACTATAATTAAACAAAAGGAGCTGGAATATAGCAGTGGTGTGCTAAATTTGTATAATTTGCTCTTGTGAAATAAAAATTGGGAAAATGATGCAAAATGAAGCACAACCACACAAAGAGCAAATCTGGCATTTACTGCTATATTTTATTGAGAAATTAGTCCTCTGATCCATTTTGGACACAGTGACTCATTTCACACTAAAACAATAGCATCAATAAGCACAAGTACTATGAACTAAAGCTGCTCATGCTCTGGTCATTTGCGTTGTTCTCACGCTACAATTTTGCATAGTTGCATGACCTACAGTTATGCCGTAATTTGTGGAATTTTGCATAAGAATCATCACTTGAATTTCTTGCAATTGCAGAAATTACGCCATCATAAATAACATTTCAGATGGATGGATGGATGGGTGGATTCATGGATGGATGGATGGATGGATGGATGGATGGATGGATGGATAGATAGATATGGTTTAAGGCGGCATAAGCCTATAAACTCTTTGCAATATCTGCCTAGATCTATCATTTCAATGTACAACATCTCCGATCTTTCTGAATAGGGCCCTTTCATGGATGGTCATGCATGCTCACAGAATATGACAAATCTCCTTTAGACACAGCTTCATAGTTGCAGACAGTTTTAAAGCTGGACTTTGTATAATGGGAACATTCTACTTTTCATGATGAACAAGTTCCCTTTCAGGAGTGGTCGTGGTCCAAGGCTGCTCGTTTTAAACACAGTGGCAGCTGCAGACATACTTATTGATGGTGAAGGGCATATTTGAGCCGCAGATGTCTGAAAGCTCTATCCTTGGATTTGCCAGCCCCATATCTGTGGAAGGAATGTGTGCCAAATCCTCTCAGCCCAGCATCTTATGCTCTCATCTCACACAATGAGCCAAAGTGCCATTTGTGAGGCTAATGGAGGATGCAGTGTGTAATCTTGAAACCTGATTTTTGTACTTTTTGGCAGCTGTTGTGCTGCATCTTGCGTCTGTTGCCTGTGGAAAAAATCCCTCTAGTGGATCAGGGCTTCTGCTGTGTATTTTGCATTACAAAGGCTGTGTTTAGGAGTAACGTGTGCTCTTCAGACCAAGGTTAGCCTTTTGCTGCCTGCCTCTTGGTAATGTAGCAGCATTTCACCAAATGGCGGCAGCGAGATATACGTCTCAGAGGGAAGGATAGCGATCAAAAACCCTGCAATATATTTTTTTAAAGTCATGAATATTTATCAACACACCTAAATGGCCCAAAGAAGTTGGAAGTTGTTCAATACACATACATCTTTGTGCTCGTGTTCCTATTTGTTGCAAAAGAATCTGTTCTAAGAGCTTATTTGGAAAATATTCCTTTTCCTAGTACGAGCCCCTGATTTTGCAGTTCTCTCAGTTCTCCTCTGGGTAAAAGCATTTTCAAGATTGGCATGTAGTTGATTTAAGTGTAATTTATTAACTGTGGTAAATGTACAAGTTTTTGTTGTGCTGCCTCTGTGAACTATGCTATTTTACCCCCAGCACTGACTTCTGCCACTCTTGCCCTGCGGAATACAGCATTACACCAACAACCACTGGCACCTGCACGGCATCTTCATCCATTTCACTACCATCCGTTCGCTTGACCCACTGGCAACTGCACTGAGGACTTTAGACTTGAATATTGGCACCAGAGGACATGGGCATTTGGACAGGCAGACCCATGGACAGGAATGTGTTGGGACTTGGAGATGCCATGAAAAGTGATATGCGCAGGTTGGCAATCACTGGGCTGTGGAGATGTACAAATGGGGAAACATTGGGATGAGAGCACTCAGTGAGGCATGGGGAAAAGAAGAGAAAAATACATGAAGTCATTTAATAGGGTGGGAGAGGCATATCGCACCCGCTTGATAGTTTCTTTGGCTGTTGGTTGGACGTCCACACCTATTGGTGTCAAGCGGATGGAGCACTAGCCAATACTCTTTGGACTTGAGAGCTGCCCTGGTCCATTGTTCCCCATAGGTCACTCATGAGCCAGGCTGCTGCATTCATTTTCATATTGTAGTTTTGATCTGTTTATTAAATGCACTAGTTATCATCTATACTTTTGACCTGCAAAAAACGGGTACAACGGTGGAGACCCTTATTAAATGTGGACCATTCTCCAATTGAACCCATTCCTAACAAGTCTATTTGCAATCAGACCCTTTATATAAGCATTCTCCATCCATAACATACACCTCCCTGATGCCTACCCTGCCAAACCTTTGCAAAATACTTATTGCAGTAGATTTTTACCCTCATAGACTACCCCAGTCTTCTTGAGACATGTATGCCATCATGACCATTCCGATCTCTGCATTTCTTTGTCACATCTCTATGCAAGATAAGTTGCCATTTATTCCATCTGATGCAGACCTTTCCCATAGTAGAATTTTTCACTCAATTCTGTAGTCAAGCAACTAACCTCTATATCATTTCTCAAGCACCTACCCACCTTGAGTGACTGCAGGGAACAGAGTACATTAGGGCTGCAAAGGAGTAACTGTTTTGCACACAAATTCTTTGTGACCTATTCTTCATTTTGCTTTGTGACAGATGTACAAAATCCCACTGAATGGACTGTAAATGAAGGGATGTAAGTCTGCAAGGGCCATCCTCTTTTCCTTTTCCCTTGAGCTTTCCAGGTCAGGGCTTGCCTGGTGGTGTTTGATGTGGGCTTGCTGAGGGCGAGACCTATCTAGCCCCAGTGTATTTTCATGATTTATTCATGAGCAGGGAGTTGGAATGTCTGCTGCCATAGGTGGTTGTTGCTGATGGTGTTTGGTCCTCGGATTTGGAGCATTTTCCTCAGGCAGGTGTTGATGACGGTCTAGACTCTGTTGGTGGTGGTCACTGTTGTCTTCCAAGTTTCTGCTCCATACAGGAGGACCAAATTTATATTAGTGTTAAAAAACCTGATCTTGGTTTGCAGCATTATGTCCTTCACGTTATAGATCTTCGTTATCTGAATGAAGGCAGCCCTTCCTTTGCCGATTCTTGCCTTGACATAAGCCTCTGTGCCACCCTGCTTGTTTATGACACTGCCCAGGTAGGTGAAGGTTTAAGCCTCTTCTAGTGCATCGCCTGCAAGAGCAACTGTCGTTGTGCTGGCTATATTAACCTTCAGGATCTTGGATTTCCCCGTCTGAACATTGAGGCCAAATTGTGCTGATGTGATTGTTACCTTGGCGGTCTTCTCTTTCATCTGCAGATGGATATGGGAGAGTAGAGCCAGGCATCTGCAAAGTCCAGGACGTCAAGCTGCATCGAAGTTGTCCACTGCATCCTAATTCTTTTTCATGCTGTGGATGCCTTTATGATCCAGTCTATTGCCAGAAGGAAGAGAAAAGATAAGAGCAAACAACCTGGTGGACTCCAGTCCTCACTTGGAAAGCTCCCATGAGTTGTCCCCATTGGACTATCTTGATAGTCATTCCCTCCTAAGTGTTCTTGATGATTCTTACAACTTTATCTGGCACATTGTAGTGGTAGAGGAGTTTCCTAAGAGTCTCTGTTGATGAAGATAACATAGAGAGGGGAGTTTCATTCCATCTACTGCTCAATTATGATGTGCAGTGTTGCAATCTGGTCTGAACCGGATCTGCCCTTGCAGAAGCCAGCTTGCTGCTCTCCCAACTGAGCATTGACTTGTTCCTTTATTCTGTACAGGATGACTCTGTTGAACACTTTGGGGTTGATAATAGAGTTATCCCTAAGTAGTTGGGCAGCTACTCAGGTCACCTTTCTTGGGGATCTTGATGAGATATCCCTTCTTCCAGTCTGACGGTACCTTTTCCTCTTCCCAGATCCTTCCAAACATGGGGTGGAGCATGTCTACTGGTGTTTTAATGGCTGCCTTCAGTGCATCTGCAGGAATACTGTCGGGTCTTGCTGCCTCCCCATATCTCAGATGTTTGATGGCTTGCCATATTTCTTCATTGGTTGGTCTGCTGCAGTCGATTGGCAAGGCCTTATCAGCTGGCTGTATAACTGTTGAAGATTGTGGCATGGGCAGGTTCAACAGTACTTCAAAGTGGTCTACTCATCTTTGTTTTTGCCTTCATTACCCATAATTGTCTTCCCAGCGTTGGCTTTAACAGGTCTTTCTTGCATCTGCCGGAGAGTTTTCTTGTTATGTTGTAGAGTTCTTTCAAGTTTCCATGGCTTGCTGCTTCCTGGGCTTCTGTGGCAAGACCA
The DNA here is from genome assembly GCF_964263255.1 of Lissotriton vulgaris. Classification (NCBI taxonomy): domain Eukaryota; kingdom Metazoa; phylum Chordata; class Amphibia; order Caudata; family Salamandridae; genus Lissotriton; species Lissotriton vulgaris. The sequence goes on along the minus strand of NC_141696.1, from coordinate 782,473,184 downwards.
TTGATGAATCTTCATTTGTCTGTTCATAAGCTTCTCTCTGCTTTCTTGTTAGTTCTGAATATTCTGCTTCAGCTTTAGCTTTTTATGCTCTTGTTTGGTTGGTTTTGACTGAAGCTTTTTTTTCCTTTCTCTCTTGGATTTTGCGTAGAGTCTTGTGGAGGTTCATTCTTTATGCTAGAGTTTCTTGTCTCTCACATCGCGAAATGGCAGTCACAGGAAAAACTTCTAGTCAAGATTAGCCAATCATATTGTGCAGCTCAGCCATATCTTCAAGGAATTCTGGATTTGAGTAAGGGAAAACATTTTACCTCTATCAATCAGGAGCCGTATTACACATTATCACTGTTGGCCCCCCATTATGGTGTATGCACTGCCCCCAGGGCAAATGCAAACTCGCACTGCCCCCAGAGCAGCACATTCATGGGAAAACACAGAGCAGCCACTCTGTGTTTTCACAGTGCAGGCAAAGGCATAATACAGGTGGCCCCTGCAGCCCTCGCAGTGCGGTGGGGCCCAGAGCAGCAGGGGGCCCCCTCAGCACAGTACTCAGGCCCAATAGCTCCGGATTAAATCCAGAGCGGGAGCCCCTCCGCGTATGTGGCTGGGGGGCCCCCTCAACTTTCGATACACCAGCTAGTGCAGTTGGCACCCGCCTGCACTTTCAAAGGGGTTTAGAGATCCCCTTGCAGGTGGGTACAGTCAGTGACTGCACCTTCCTGCAAGGGGATGTCAGGGGGTTTATGGGACCCCCTTTACCCCCTGTAGATGGCTGCTGTCAAGAGGCGCACTGACAGTGTATCACCTGTTTAATGGCGCACTGTCAGTGCGCCTTCTGAGGGCTTCTTTGACTCTGCGCCTGCGTCTGTAATATAGTGTGGGCTCAGAGTCAAAGGAATTCTCTCATTTGCATAGGCCACGGCCCTATGCAAATGCGGGGATACCCTCTGTTGATAGCAGTGGTATTTTAAGTGCGCCAGCACTATCAGTATTATAGAAGGGGACACACAAGCGTCTGCATACCCTTCTATAATACCAAAGTGCCCCGGGGGCGTGCAAAGCAGGCGCAAACGCCCGTTGCATCCCCGGGCACCATCTGTAATACGGCCCCAGATTTGTTTAGTATTCAAATGTATTTGAATGTTTGAGAAAGTAATCCAGCGGCAGTTAAGTAAATTCATTGAGGTAAATAGGATATTGCATGAGACGCAATCAGGCTTTAGACCCGGCTTTAGTACTGAGACAGCACTGATTGAGGTGGCAGAGTCAATGAGGTGGTCAATGGATTCAGGAGACTCAGCCATGCTGGTGCTCCTGGATCTGTCGGCTGCTTTTGATACGGTCGACCACGCAAGGCTGTTGAGGCGACTGGCTGAGGTAGGCCTCCAGGACCAGGCGCTGGGGTGGATGCAGTCGTATCTGACTCAGAGAACCCAGAAGGTGGTGCTGGGGGCCGTCTCTTCAACACCTAAGTTCCTCAGCTGTGGCGTCCCTCAGGGGTCGGCACTTAGCCCACTATTATTTAATATCTACCTGGCTCCACTTTTTACGCTGATTGCCAATTGGGGGGTCAAGGCAATTTCATATGCCGATGACACCCAACTGGTGTTTCCGTATTCGGAGGTGTCGGAGGCGGCCTTTTCGAGCTTCAAGGGCTGTTTCCAAGACGTTGCGTGCTGGATGAACACAAACAAATTAAAACTTAATGCAAACAAGACGGAAGTGATCTTCTTTGGCAAAGGTTCCCCTCCACCCTCGGAGCTTTGGTGGCCGGTGGCGATGGGACCGGCCCCTTCGCCTAGCCAAATGGCAAAAAATCTGGGGGTGCGGGGGGATGACAGCTTGTCCTTTGCCTTGCACATTCAGCAAGTAGTTGGGTGCTGTCTGTGTAAGTTGAGGAATCTACGGAAGATTCTGCGACTCCTACCAGAGGGCTGCCGAAAAACAGTAATCCATGCCACAGTGACATCAAGGCTGGATTACGCAAACGGCCTCTATCTGGGCTTACCAAAGTACCTAACTCAGCGGTTGCAACTGGTCCAGAATGCAGCTGCGAGACTGTTAATACGTATTCCTTTTAAGCATTTGGTCTCTCCGTACCTTCTTTCACTTCACTGGTTACCAGTAGCCAGCAGGATCAAATTTAAGGCACTCACGTTGGCCTTTAGATCTCTGTATGGCACCTGCCCAAATTACCTGAGAGCTCGGTGGCCGAGATACATCCAGGCCCGCTCCCTCCGCTCCAACTGCCGCGCTCAGCTTGCAGTTCCACGAGCAAAAAGGGCTCGGTTGGGAGGACGAACCTTCTCGGCCAATGTGGTGGCACTATGGAATCCTCTGCCCCGAGCGCTTCAGCAGGCCCCCTCCGAGTCCTGCTTTAAGCAGATGCTGAAGACCTGGCTCTTCACCCAACCGCGATAGGCGCTCAATTCTGGTCCTTGTGGCCATGCCTGCTCTTCTAGCGCCGGCACACCTCCGTGTGAGGTAGCTTTTCGTGCTTTAGAAAATGCCGTATTATTATTATTATTATTATCCTTGAACCATGATCTGTGTATAATCTTAGGATTTATACTTCAAATGACAATATTTTAAGGTTTAACCATTTAAAGTCTGCATAACAGCTTTTTGTAATTCAATTTTCTCCCAAACTACTGAGAAGATTTTCACTAAAACACAAGTCGGGTCTATTCTGTGAAAAGTTCTAGTATCATGTGAAGGACATTGTAATTCTGTCTACTCGTGTTTTGCTGTAGCCAAAACCAAATATTACAATACAGATAAAAATGGAAAACACTTCAGTTTTTGTTAACCCCCTTGATTTTTTTTCCTCTTTATGCATCTAAACTAAACTTGACCTAACGAAACTTAAATGAATGTGCTAATTGTGTGCTGAATGTCATGCAGATTTTTCAAATGGTGCCCGGTTTCAGCAAAGGCCAAAAAAATGCTTTTTCAATTGTAAGTGAAACTTAACCATAAACTCAGTTTAATATAGCTGAGTGTGTGATAGATAGATGCATGTCTGGCTGCCTGTGTGTCCTTCATCGTTCCACCTTTTTCTAGTATTCAGCTACGTATCCAGCTTTGTATTTCTGTGCATGTCTGGAAACATCTCTGTCCTGCTCTGTAAGCAGGGATATTGCTGCCTGGCTGATACTCATCTGTCTGCACTGGACTGTGTCTTTACACCTGCTGGGCAAATAAGGCAGCCTCACTCCTATGAATCTGTGGACCTGTGCGTGTAGTAGCTAAATCCTTCTTTTATCACTGATGTGCACATGGATCGAACTGAATACCACAGCATCCACCTTTCTCTTGCAGCTTCTCAAAACTAAGGCTGCAGTCATCTGCCTACTTCTCATCAGTCCCTGCAAGATAAACAATATTTCACAGCCACAGAGACCCTACAGTGAAATAAATGCCTATGCTACAAAGTAAACATCTCTGCATCCCTTAACCGCATCGCTGCGGCGGCTTTTCCCGCTGTGCGCGGCAAATTCGAAATTACCGCGTTACGTGACGAGCTGGCCTTGTCATCCGCGCAGGACAGGTAAGCGCGATGACGAGCCCAGCTCGTCAATAGCCTCGAAGGGGTTAACACGTGAATCTTCCCGGTAAAAGCATCATTCCTTTGTCCCCAAATTAGCAATTAGTCTTTTTTGCTGGTGGAACCTTCTTTCTGTCTCACAGTTCTCTACTGATCAACACAAATATTCTACAAATATCAAAATCATTTGTAAGCAGTGCACAGTGTTTCAATGCTATATAAGCGAGCAAATATCGACAAAGATATCAACGTAATGCATTTGAATATTATGGGTTTGTATCTATAAGTATTTAAGACGATAAACGTTGTTTAAGCATAGTTTTTAATAAGAAAGGTAATCAGCTAACTAAGTGCAAAAACAGATTCTGACGAGGCTCACCTCAGCAGGTTACCTTCCCAATGGTAGTAGGTGCATTTTTATAAAACCAAATCAGGCTATTAATTGCAGTTATTATGAAACATATTGAACTTTGGTACCTACATCTCCAGTAGTTAAATGACAATAAAGAGGATTATGGATTAGGATTAAGATTAGGGATTTTCTTCCTCTCCAGTCGAATTGATCATATGGTAATGATTGCATAGGCCCTGATGATGACCTTACGGATAAAGCCAAGCCCTTCCATAAATTGGAGTTTGTGCAGTATTCGCAATTTTAGGTTATGCATTAATTACTGCACGGGGTAAGTACCAGGGGTGGTAATTACTGAGTCCAGCAATTTTGCCCCCAAAAAATGGTGGCTTGTTTAAGATGCTAAAATTTATCATGAGAAACTGCCTAGAAAATAGTCAAAATATGGTAAATGCCGCAATCGCACATTAGTCCACATTTCCATCGCCGAAACTCGGAATAGGAGTTTTCAACTGCACCCAGTAAATAACTCAGCTAGGGCTTCCAGTATTTACCAAGTGTGGTAAGGACCCTACACTATGACACACTTCTCATAATCAGAACCTACGCCCCTGATCACGAATTCAGGGTTAAATTATGATCCACATGCAAAGAAGGATTTTTATGGAGATTGGGATAAGGAGTTGCATTATAATGATCAAACTCATACAGTCTCCCCATGGTGGATTCCATCCGGTCAAGACTGTTAGATTTCATTGGGGGACAAGTTGGGGGAAAAAAGTCAAAACATATAGGGCCAGATGTAGGTCGGTCGGTAACGGCCGAAAATCGGTATTTTCGGCCGTTACCGACCGGTATACATGTTTTGAAATGTAGGGGCACAATTTTACAGAATCGGTAACTTTACCGATTCGGTAAAGTTACAGATTCTGTAAAATACCGAATCGGTATTTTTACCGATTCGGTAAATCTCAGATGTAGGTGGGACTCTTCTGAGTCCCAAAGGCCCTACAAAATCGGTATTTTACCACACAATCCTATTGTGTGGTAAAATACCGATTTCAGGTGTGCATGCACATGTGTGCATGCACACCTAGCCATGTGACAGACAGACATGCCCTTAGGGCATGTCTGTGTGCCACATGGCGCACATGCCTATTTGTGGGGTGCCAGAGGGTGTCAAAGTGACACCCCCTGTACCCTTGCAAAATTCGGTATTTACCGATTCTGTAAATACAGAATCGGTATTTCCCATTGATCCCTATGGGCTTTGAAGCCCATAGGAATCAATGGGAAATACCGATTCTGTATTTACAGAATCGGTAAATACCGAATGTTACAGAATCGGTATTTCCACATCTGGAAATACCTACATGTCAACCACATTGATTTACCGATTTTCAATTACCGAATCGGTAAAATTCGGTAATTAAAAATCTGTAAATCAATATTACCTACATCGGGCCCATAGATCTTGGTGGTTTAAATAATCAATCTGTATATAGGGGCCAGATGTAGGTAATCCCAATTTACCAACTCTTAAATACCGAATCATACTGATTCGGTATTTAAAAACAGGTAAATGGGATGTAGGTAATTTTTCGTTAAAAATTACAGAATCGGTTTGTTTCGGTAATTACTGAATCGGTATTTACCGATTCGGTAATTGCCATTCATTCCTATGGGCCTCCAGGCCCATAGGAATGAATGTCAATTACCGAATTGGTAAATACAGATTCGGTAAAAGGGGGAAACATTGATGGGTGGCAGGGTGTCACTTTGACACCCTGTTGCACCCCTCAATTGTGTATGGGTGCACATGTTGCAGACATACATTCCCTAAGGGCATGTATGTCTGCAACATTGCACTGTTGGAAAAGCAAAAAAAATGCTTTTTCAAAGGTTTTCATTATTTACCACCAACTTCTAGTTGGTGGTAAATAGCAAATCCTTAACTGAGGAATGCACTAACTTGAGTGCTCCCTACATCCTGGATTCGGTAATTTACCGAATCGGTATGTTAAGAATTCGGTATTTTGCCAAATCCTTGAATTACCGATTCGGTAAAATACCGAATCCTACAAAAAATGACACCTACATCTGAAAAGCCCAATACCGGTAGGTAACTATCGTCCGATAGCCAGTTTTCCTTTCCTGGCTAAGGTAATAGAAAAAGCCATGAATCAGCAACTGTCGGAATTTGTGGAGCAGCACCAGTTGCTCGACAACACCCAGTTCGGATTCCGCAAATGTCATGGCACGGAAACTGCCCTTCTAAAGGCTGCGGATGACATCAGAGCCATACGAGACCAGGGGGGGACAGCACTCCTGGTACTGCTGGATCTTTCGGCGGCCTTCGACACGGTCGACCACAAGATCTTAGTCGACCGTGTCGAACGACTGGGGGTCCAGAAAACTGCTCTGGACCTGCTTGTATCGTTTCTGGCCAATAGATCACAAGCAGTATCTCTAGGACCCTACCAATCATCGAAGGTGTCTCTGCCGTGTGGGGTCCCTCAAGGCTCATCCCTGAGTCCGACACTATTTAATATCTACGTGTCGGACCTTGCAAATGTCATCAAAGCATTTGGGATGAGCCTGACCTCCTACGCCGATGACACCCAATTGGTACTGGCTATCAAAGGGGACGGGGAGGAAGTGGCCAATCGATTCACGAGAGGAATGATGGCAATAGGTGACTGGATGGCCACGAATTGTCTGAAACTCAATTCAGAAAAAACTGAAGTGGTCATCTTCGGTCACCTCTCCCCGGGCTGGTCACCTGTCTGGTGGCCACCATCTTTCGGTCCCCCGCCGAGTCCAGCTAGCAAAGTGAGAAATCTAGGCGTCATCTTCGATGCTGGCCTCAATTTTATGGCACATGCGAATAAAACTGCGGCTTCAGCTCATATGAAATTGAGAATGATTAGGAAAATACTACCTTTCCTACCGAACACGGCCGGGAAAACACTGGTCAGCTCACTAGTCCTGTCCTCCTTGGACTATTGTAACGCTCTATTCTTAAATGCCCAAGTCCGAGTGACAAATAAGATGCAGTCAATCCAAAATGCAGCCGCACGAATGCTGGCTGGGATCCCCAAGTTCGCACCAGTTACAAACATCATTAGGGATCTCCATTGGCTCCCGATACGCAGCCGTATCAAATTCAAATCGCTGTGTATTGTTTACAAGTCACTCAATAATCAAGGTCCCCACTTTCTCAAACAGAATCTTCTCCATCATGTCCCAACCCGATCTCTTCGTTCCTCTATTCAGAACCTCTTGGCTGGGCCTCGCACTAGAACAGTCACCTGGGGTGACAGGCGTTTCCTGGTTGCCGCCCCTAGACTCTGGAACACCCTTCCTGCACATATCCGAGCAAGTCCCTCCCTGTTCACATTCCGCAAACAGCTAAAGACGTGGTTATTTGACCAATAGCCTTGTATATCTTCTTTACCCCAGTTGCTGATCCATCCCTTAATTAGCGCCGAGACGCCCACGGGTATTCGCCTCGCTCTACAAATGTCAATAAATAAATAAAATAAATAACGGCCGAAATTCGGTAATTTCGGCCGTTACCGACCGGTATTGGGCGACATACATCTGGCCCTTAGTCTCATCTCCAAGTTGAAAAGTCAAAAGAGTAAGTATTTACCACATCAGGTAAATTTCTCGCCCATGATAACTGTCCTTTTTGGGTGTGGTGAAGCCCTTACCCTATCTGCACATCTTATAGTCAGTGCCTAAGTCTATGCAACTGTTAGATATTGAATGATAATAGAAAATAAAATGCCTAGCTAACTTCAGTGACGTAGTTTGTTAAGTCTTCATTTCCAATTAAACACATTCATGGAGTCTAATATAATCTGTTTAATAACTTGGAAGGCTTAATAGGAAACTTTAGTGAGAAGACAGCACGATCAAGTCTGTCTGGTCTGCTAAGACTCGATTGCCAAGTTCTCTGTGCACCGCACAAGTTGTTAGTCTTTCTTTTGTATACTGCTGTCACCTTAAAAGTCTTATATTTGGACTAGTTTACCCTGGGCCAGAAAACCGCATTAGAAACTTTGAAAAGGCTTCAAATGCTGATCTCCAACCCAGCAAGCAAGGAATCTGCGGTTCAACATATCATTCCAAAATGTGAAATCCACACGCCTGCGTCAGAAAATACAAATCCAAAATAGCTAAATGAGCTCACATTTTCCAGGGCAAAGCGGTCATTTTTTTTCTTCATTTGAAGGTAAAGGGGCCTATTGCATGAAGTTTGCAGCAAACAAAACCGGTCTCAGTGCTGAATTTGCATCCTTTTGTTCAGCACAGTGCACATATTAATTAGAGGAATAACCACAGGATGCTGGCCTTAACATCAAATATGAATGAATGCCTTGCCTGGGTCATCGGGATTATCAGAGTAGGGAAATCGTCCAACCACCTTGTCCTTGGAAATATATTGTTCTATACCATTTTCATTCACTATACAGTAGTTGCAACAGGCAGTGAGCACAGAACACAATGTTCATTTTATCATATTTAGTCATCCCTCCAGGGTCCAGCAAATGTTTGATTTCTTGAGAGATCATTCGTAGTGTACGATCTCACCTTGAGCCCTAGTGTAAGACCTGTCCTGATAACAAATAAGCACACTACGACTAGGCGGGTAAACTTTTTTTTAGTACATGTGATGTGAATTCAGGGTATGCGAACACAATGAATAGAAATATTAGTTGTGCCAAATTCACTAAGTCTACGCCCATAGGTGGCGAAAACAGATACCGGGTGATTTCAGATATTTTACGGTAAATGATCTTCCAGTAAGGTGTTTGTCTTTTGTAATAATTTTGCCACTAAGGGCAGGACAAGTGATGAAAAAAGTGTATGCTCCGTCTATAAATTGTTGATATTCTGAGTAAGAAAGAAAAAGGTACAGCATCATATTTTATGTGGCAAAGCAAAATGGCTTTGTTGTGTTTTTTCATGGAGGAACTGTTTTGCCACTTAGAAAAAATAAATAAAGAGATGTGCTGTGTGAGAAAGTGCCATCTTTCTTGCCAGATATGCCCCCATTTTTTGCTGACTTGCTGATGTACTTTCACTGAGTGTGCCCTGGATTCCTGCCAATCAGGTACCCAGGGCCTGTGTTCCTTCCCTAAAACTGTATTGAAACGTAAACCCAATTGGCATGTCTGGCCACAGGTAAGCCCCTGGTAAATGGTACTCTAGGTACCCAGGGCACTGTGACAAGAGAAGACCCCCTAAGGGCTGCAGCACTTACTGTGCCACCCTTAGGGGTCCTGTACCCTGACATACACACTGCCTTGTCAGGCTGAGTGTCTTGGTGCAGAACTAAACAGAGAGTCAACATGGCTCACATCCCTGCGTGCCATGCCCACAAACACACTGCCCTGGCATACCTCACTCACCCCTCTAGCTGGGTGCACTATGCCAGTGGTGTGGGCACAGGTGAATGAGCCCTGTGCTCCTACAATACTCAAGGCTATTCCTGGGCACTGTAAGTGCAGTGATGCCATTAAGAATATATGGCGCTGGGAGGTTGTTATTACGAACCCCACAGGACCATAATGGCTACACTGAAGACTGAGAGGTTTGTTATCAAACTTCTCAGCACATTAAACCCCCACTGATGCCAGTGCGAGATTTAATGTAAATTGCACTACAGAGGGCATCTTAGAGATGCCCCCTGAAACCTAACTAACTCCCAGTGTCCTGACTGCATGGCTACCGAGGCTGCCACCACCAGACATGTTTCTGGACCCCTGGGTCGAGAGCTTGCCGCTCTTGGGTCCTGAAACAAAGCCCATCCTGGGACGAGGTGCCAAGCCTCCTCCCCCAGGATGGGCAGGGGAAGCTTCAAAGGCATGCCGCCTTTTGCGAGCTTCCTCAGGCCAATTGCTGTACTCAGCAACTGGCCCCCACTTGTTCTGACCCCCACTCTGGCGGGAAGACTGATGGGAAACCCAAGGTGAGGAAAGAGGGTGTTGCCAGCCTCTACCAACCCCACTCCTCAGGTGAAGCACAACTCCTGGCTACCACCATCTTGAGGATGGGGAGCCCTGCCCAGTCAGAGATAGGCTCCTGCCTCCCTCCCACAGAAGAGGAGCAGGATGGGGGTGTACTCACCCCACGACAGGGACCCATTGGTCCCTGCGCTTACCCAACCTATAACGCCCCTAAATTTAGTATTTAGGGGCACCCTGAACCTTCCTTCCTCAGATCCCGATTCCGAGACAAGAAAGAAGACCAAGAAGAAGACCTACCATGCAGCTGCTAACAAGAGGACAACACCAACTGACTTTGCCCCAGCCCTACCAGCCTGTTGATCATTGAACCTGCTCCTGCTAAACCCCAGCGTCTCCTGCGGACAGCAACCTTGAAAACCCCAGAGGACCTGCCTGCCTTGCTCATCTAAAGACTGGGACTCCCACGACCAATGGTTCTGCTTAAACAAGCAACACCCCATTTGCCAGCCAGGAACCTCTAATCCAGCACACTCTGCACCTGCTGAACCTGGCCTGTGCCTGAGTGGACAAAGACCACAAGGACGTCCCCCCAGCTATTGTGACCTGAAATCCAGTGCCTAAGGACCCTCCTCGACACTCCTGATGATGCCTGCAGCCTCAACCAGCTGAGGGTAAGATTTCCCGACGTCAAAAGACACCCCTACACCCGGCGCCCCATGGCCTATTGTGCCCAACTCCTGGGTGTCTACCTATCCTCCAAGATCCCAACTTACCTCTCGAAGTGGTGGTCGCACCTGAAGAACCCCTGTCCCCGAGCCTGCAGCCTTTTGTTCAACTTCCAGCTTTCCCGTTGAATAACATTGGGCCCGAGGGCCCAAAAGCCCCCTGCACCCAGCCGCCTGAGTGCCACTGGGAGTGCAGCATCTACCCTACTCTACTTCCCCACTTGCCCTGTGTAAGTAACCAGGAGCTCAGCTCCCACAGCCACGTGGCCTGCCTGCTAGCAGCCACCAACCGAAGGCCCCCTATCCTCCATAGGATAACATTGGGCCTACTCTATCTGCACCCGGCTGCCCCTGTGCCACTGATGGTGTAACAACTGTACTTACCTGACCCTGGGAGAAGCCTGAGTCTACCCCCAGAACCTTAACTCTATCAGTAGAGTACTTACCCAAAGACCAATAACTTTATTTTCTCCATAGGGTAACATTGGCTGGTTTCACTTGGAAATTCTTCTAAGTGTTGATTTTCAGAACTTTGAAAAATTCCTTAAAAATCGTCCGAACATCAAAAAACAAAATGACTCACCTGCAATCATGAGAGATCCCAGTGCTGTATCTTTGAGCCCAGCACTGAACCTGAAAAGTAATTATAACCGTGAATTACTGTTAACCCAATTTTATTGCATTTACTTAAAAACTCTCATTAAGCTCAATGTTATTTTGTGTTTAACTTGTGTTGCATATTGCAACAACTGTAACTATTGCATTTAAAAGTCAACTGCTATTTGAAAGTATTCAATTGCAACATCTCATTCTGAGAAAATATTTATGATACCTACAGTGGTTCTAAAATAAAGTAACAATATATTTTTATATACAAAACAATTGGCCTAGGGTTCACTTCTCGAGTGCATGAGACCATTTGCTGCCTGAGTGTGCACAACAAATGCTTTACACTGCCCTCTGATAGTGCCATACTGCTTGACCAAACTACCACTTTAGAGAGTAAGGTTATATCTAACTTTAGCCTCTGCAAAACCTCTGGGGACTGTGGACTCTGTGCACACTGAACCTTACTTTGGTCCAGTATATACAGAGCCACTTACTTACTTGCTGTTTCAAAAATCACACTTAGTCCCTGATTACGTGTTGGCCTGAACTTTTCGCCCTCTGGGCAAACCCCTGTTTGTGGTATCTGCAGGGGTCAGAATTGAAAGTTATGTGAAAATGACCACACCAGGCAATTACTAGGTGTGAGGAAGTATGAACCCTTCTTTCAATGTTGGCAGTCCGACCTGCCTGAATTTAACTGGCGAAAGGAGTGTTGTATTGACTGTGAAGTGGATTTTGTTGAAATAGAATTAAATTTCCCATGTTATTTCCCCAAAAACTTGGAATATGCTCAATGTATTGCAATAAGTAAATTCCAAACCTTAGATAGGCGAATTTTATCGGGTGCAATAAATAGCACCTGTCCCTCCTAGGCACCTGTAATCGTAACATTAGGGTACTCCAGTTTTTTTTCCTCAATGCAGAAGGACCTCAGGAACGCACATGCAGCTCTAGGAGTCTTCCAGGAAACCTATGATGTTCCTAACCTTCTTATGAATACTTCAATGAAGTGTTGCGCATCATGTGTCTTTCATGGCAACACATAAGTGTAAGTCTACTATGCATTGGTTTGTGCATTTTTCCTGTAATTAGAAGGGACTTTGCAGAATTCGCAAGTCACCTGTTATGCCAAACAGACCCCATGACAGTAGTTTTCTTGACACATGCATTAATTCTACATGGACTCCTACTCCCGTTACTTTCTGCTTTATTATCTTATGCAAGGGTTCTGTTAGTTTCATTATGGAGGAGCAGGGCAGGCATGCCTATAGTGCTGTATGTTTTTTTCATTCTGTGGGCTCTTTTAACCTTAAAGCGAACATGTGGGGCGATATAAAATAAAATGGTGCTTGGTCTGAGTTAGTATGAGATAGGCATACCCTTTCACTTTGATGCCTGTGCAAAATTATGCCTCCATGAAAGACCGATGGTTAGAGACTTTTGATCCATGTTTCTCTGTAAGATGACCGGCCTGATTTCAAGGACAGAGCTGAGGTCCCCTGTAGGAAGGTGTTGTGTTTGACTGCACCTGTCTGTGAAGGATACCTAAAGGTTTACTAGGACTCTCTCTCTCTCTTTCTCCGGTGCGCCCAGGGGGCGCACTAACTGTGCGTCACTTCCGTCACTTCCTAAATGGTGATCGACCTGTTTGCTCCTACAGGGCTAAAGCATTCCCTTATTTGTGTGAGGCAACTCTCCCATGAGTTGAAGGAAAACCTTCCTTTCAAACTGTGCACAGGCACAAGTATTGGCAGCCCCTTCTTTAATATGCAAATGCCGCGGGACTATGAAAAGCAAGCCAAAAAAGCTTTTTTTTTAAAAGAAGTGCCAGGGCTCTTGTCAGGCGGCCACTGAAGCTTTCACCACACACTGCCCCTGCCATGCTGCCAAAGATCGTAACAACACAACTACTAGCCATCATACTTCTACAAGTGTGACAATGTGGGCTATTCCAGGCCCCCACCGCTATAGGAATTTTAAGGTATAATGAATTAAAAATCAACTGTTGTGGTCATCTCTAAATTAGCCAGATATTGCTACCTTGTGACAGACTCACAAGCACTGGTGTTGACAATTAAGTACTGGTGCTGAGCACCGGAAACCACCGTCTTAAATTAAGCACTGCCTGCTAAGCCCTATTGCACTTGTATATATAATTGGCTAGTATATAAACAGGCAGTAAAGTGATGGCCAGGACCCAGATGACCCAGTGGCACACTTCAGCACAGGCTTATTTCAGAACCATGTTTCTCAAGCTCTGTGCCATTTTCTTTATGAGTTTGGGAAAGTTTAAACAACAAAACGGCATCCTGGACTAAAATTTGAAGGTGAAAATATTGAATTTCCCTCGCGCCCGCATGAACAGTGGTGCGTGTCTTTAATCGCTGAACCGCCCAGTCAAGCAGAAACGCAAATTGAGCGCGAGTTTGAGCATTCTGCGGAGCTGCGCGGCAGTAATTATTTTTAGCAGACTGTGACCATTTCACTGTATGCTCCATTGAACGCATTAGACTTTTCACAGTTCTTTTCGAAACGTGTGTCCCCTTTTCTTGCCTTTCTGAAAATACGTGCATTGCATTTCAAAGTTGTATTGTTTGCTTAAATTGCCAAAAGAGGCTTTGTTTAGAATCCCTTCTATGCCCGAGATCGAACTGTGTCTATGAATGCGCGCGCAGCGTGTGGCTGGATAGATGGTGGCGAGAAATGTGTTGAGTCATGTGCCTGAGCCAGAGTCGTGACTCATGAGTCTGACACTTCACTGCCTGAGACCTGGATTCTGGTATCTGTGTTCTGTCCTTATTAAAGGGACATGGTGCGTTTTTTTGCCGTTGAGAAACACCACGTCTGCCTTTAATCTGTCTGTCTCAGAATGCAAGCTGATAGCAAAAATCCAGATCTGTATTAAGGTGTCCAATATACCATGGGACTTATTGCACTTTAATCAATTTTTCATGTGAAATAAACAGTCACAGTTGAAATGGAGAGACTACTTAGACGGTCAGAGTTGTGGGGGAGATGACAGAGACGGACTTTCAAGTGCAGACACATGTATTAACATTACTAATTAGAGTTCCTTGGGCCATAGGAAGAGCCACGTGAGTTATGCAGCAGGGAGGACTAAATCATAAGGCAGAGTTGACTAAATTGTGAAGCAAGAAAAGGCAGATTTTGCAGTGTAATGTGGCATAATTTGTGACAGTATTGCTTCATTATTTTACAATGTATACAAATTGTATTACTTTCTGGGCAAAGATGTGGCCCCATTAGCACCAGTTACACTACCAAATACAACAATAAACAACTGAAAGATGATGAGTGAACCTTTGTGAAGGACCCTCCATTGCTCTGGAACACGTCACCCAACTTTTAGTAACTTTTGAACTGACTGAGCTGCAAACTTTTCTTTCTACAAACTTTTTTTACTCGTTAAAATCAGGATCTTATGCAGCAGATGATGTCTGCAGTAGAAGCAGAGCGAGAAGGCATAATCCTTTGTGCTGGAGCCTCTTTACCTTGCCCAGCAAAGGCTATGTAGGAATTTATAAACTGCTTCTCCGAGTATGCTGCTGTTCGAGAACATTTGTTTTTCGAAAAACGTATAAATGTATTAGTATTAAAGGACAAATAAATGTATAAATGTATTAGTATTAAAGGACATAGCCATTAGGTCTCACCTGCTGCAGACCTACTGGCTTTTCCAATGCTGTTCATCAACAGCAAAAAGATGAAAAAACAAAAAATGACAAAGTGACATGTGCATGTCATCACACTGGGATATTAAAGCATCATGATGCATATTAATGTGTGATGAATCATGCACGCCTATCCTTGATGACACTATGCCGTCCCAGTGTGATGGTTGAAGAAAACAATGGTCCTTAGGATTAGAAATTTTTAACAATTCAATGGAATATAGACTCAAATCAGTCCTATATCAAAAAGTTTTTCAGTACCCAGCCGGGCCTGAATTTTTATTCAAGTATAAACATAGGTAAGAAGACCACCAGAGAGGTCTGATTCATAGACTGATAGGGTACAAGCCTGTACCTATCCAGAACACACTCGAAGTGTGATGGTGCATACGTGTGAATGCGTGACTGGGTATGCGTGCACATACGGCATGACATAGTCACCCTTTTTTGGTTCTTAATTATTGCTCCAAGATGGCGGACAACAAAGAAAATTACAAAAAAGTTAAAGCTCAAACTTAAGAAGCATTGGCAAAGCCAACAGGTCTCACATATGAGAGGTAGTGGATCTGTCACGGTGTTAGCCACCTTATATACAACAGTTAGCTACTGTACAGAATGCAGATAAGTAAAAAAAGACAAGCGATATGACGTGGCGAGCGTTGGCCACAGCATTGCTTTTGGTAGCTTCAATCCATGCTGTAGAGCAGGGGTACTCATAGTACGGCCCGGGGGCCGCTGGCGGCCCGGCAAGCCTTCCCCGGCGGCCCACGGACCTTTCAGACATCATACCCGAGTTTTTTTTTTTTGGTTTAAAGGCTGTCCGCAACCAGAGCTGATTTCGAGACTCTGCTGCCTGTGGGGGCCGGGCGATTTCCGCCGTAGTCAGAGTGGGGCTGCAGGGGTGCTGAGAGTTGAAAATAGCCTCATTAACATGCTAATGGTCTTTTAAAGACCTGTGAAATGCTTGGGTGCGGCTGTGTGCGCGCGCCTGGAAGCTGTCACAGCCCGGGGCTATCGATGGCTTCCCTTGCCCTGGGCTCCTGCTTTGATATGCTATTCCGCCCGAGTCCAAAACTCTGCAGAGATCATATTAATGTTGCTCATACCGAGCCCTGTAAAGCGCTTCAGCCGCAAAATCTCAAAGCGCTGTATTGGTAGTTGGTGTTATGTAATCTATGGATTGTCGACTTCTTATTGGCCCCAGAGCGATGAAAGGTCGAGGGGGTGCGCCAGAACTGGAACTGGTGGTTTGCAGGCTGCCCACAAGCCCTTGCAGCATGTGCATTATTCCACTGAGCAGATTTACATGGTTCCTTTACATTCGAAGAAAGTGTAAACTGCCTTTAACTATAGTCGGGGCGTTTAATAATACTCCCTTGTTATTCTGCATGAAAACTCGGCCCCCTTTGGAGCTGCCACTTCTAAATATTTGGATAAAAAAGATAACACGCTGATACTTGACCCCTGTCGTTTGTGATGTGAAGTCTGGATGGCAAACTCCAGCGAAAAAAAATCAGAGAAGCTACGGTTTGGCTGTTTTTGTGATCACGCAGCCGTCCTGCCCCAGGCATCTTTCGATGCTTA